>NC_060129.1:3050595-3740856 GCF_021461395.2 Schistocerca americana | reverse complement strand
TTTCGGATGCAATTTCTGTGTTTCATTGTCAATAAGAAGGTCCATGGGATACAGTAAACCTGAAGTGAAGCATCGGAATCTAAAACTGCTTTCACAGGAGTTGTTCAAATCATAGAAAGTTGGAGTGTCAGTCCTCCTTTACTTAAGTCGGCATTGTGCCTTTTGAATCTAATTCCGATGCAATTTCTGTGCTTCATCGTCAATAAGAAGGTCCAAGGGATACAGTAAACCTGAAGTGAAGCATAGGAACCTAAAACTGGACTCACAGGAGAGGTTCAAATCATAGAATGTTCAAGTCTCAGTCATGTATTACTTAAGTCGCCATTGTGCCTTTTGTATTAAATTCGGATGCAATTTCTGTGTTTCATCGTCAATAAGATGGTCCAAGGCATACAGTTAACCTGAAGTGAAGCATCGGAATCTAATACTGAACTCACAGGACAGGTTCAAATCATAGAAAGTTAGAATGTCAGTCCTTCTCGTACTTAAGTCGGCTTTGTGCCTTTTGTAGTAAATTCGGATGCAATTTCTGCTTTTCATCGTCAATAAGAAGGTCCAAGGGATACAGTAAACCTGAAGCTAAGCATCCGAATCTAAAACTGGACTCACAAGAGTGCTCAAATCATAGAAAGTTAGAGTGTCAGCCCACTTGCATTTAAGTCTGCATTGTGGCTTTTGTATTAAATTCGGATGCAATTTCTGAGTTTCATCATCAATAAGAAGGTCCAAGGGATACAGTAAACCTGAAGTGAAGCATCGGAGTCTAAAACTGGACTCACAGGAGAGGTTGAGATCATAGAAAGTTAGAGTGTCAGTCCTCTTGTACTTAAGTCGGCATTGTGCCTTTTGAATTTAATTCCGTTGCAATTTCTGTGCTTCATCGTCAATAAGAAGGTCCAAGGGATACAGTAAACCTGAAGTGAAGCATCGGAATATAAAACTGAACTCACAGGAGAGGTTCAAATCATAGAATGTTACAGTGTCAGTCCTCTTGTACTTAAGTCGGCATTGTGCCTTTTGAATTTAATTCCGCCGCAATTTCTGTGCTTCATCGTAATTGAGAAGGTCCAAGGTATACAGTAAACCTGAAGTGAAGCATCCGAATCTAAAACAGGACTCACAGGAGGGGTTCAAATCATAGAAATTTAGAATGACAGTCCTCTTTTACTTAAGTCGGCATTGTGCCTTTTGAATCTAATTCCGATGCAATTTCTGTGCTTCATCGTCAATAAGAAGGTCCTAGGTATACCGTAAACCTGAAGTGAAGCATCGGAATCTAAAACTGGACTCACTGGATAGGTTCAAATCTTAGAAAGTTAGAGTGTCAGTCCTTTTTACTTAAGTCGTCATTGTGATTTTTGTATTAAATTCGGATGCAATTTCTGTGTTTCATCGTCAATAAGATGGTCCAAGGCATACAGTAAACCTGAAATGAAGCATCGGAATCTAAAACTGGACTCACAGGACATGGTCAAATCATAGAAAATTAGAGTTTCAGTCCTCTTGTACTTAAGTCGGCATTGTGCCTTTTGTATTAATTTCAGATGCAATTTCTGTCTTTCATCGTCAATAAGAAGGTCCAAGGGATACAGTAAACCTGAAGTGAAGAATCGGAATCTAAAACTGGACTCCAAGGAGAGATTCAAATCATAGAAACTAAGAGTGTCAGTCCTCTTGTACTTAAGTCGGCATTGTGCCTTTTGAATTTAATTTCGACGCAATTTCAGCTCTTCATCGTCAATACGAAGGTACAAGGTATACAGTAAACCTGAAGTGAAGCATCCGAATCTAAAACTGGACTCACAGGAGTGGTTCAAATCATAGAAAGTTAGAGTGTCAGTCCTCTTGTACTTAAGTCAGCATTGTGCCTTTTGTATTAAATTCGGATGCAATTTCTGTGTTTCATCGTCAATAAGAAGGTCCAGGGGATACAGTAAACCTGAAGTGAAGCATCGGAACCTAAAACTGGACTCACAGGAGATGTTCAAATCATAGAAAGTTGGAATGTCAGTCCTCTTTTACTTAGGTCGGCATTGTGCCTTTTGAATCTAATTCCGATGCAATTTATGTGCTCATCGTCAATAAGAAGGTCCAAGGTATACTGTAAACCTGAAGTGAAGCATTGGAATCTAAAACTGGACTCACAGGAGAGGTTCAAATCATAGAAAGTTAGAGTGTCAGTCATGTTTTACTTAAGTCGGCATTGAGCCTTTTGTATTAAATTCGGATGCAATTTCTGTGTTTCTTCGTCAATAAGATGGCCCAAGGCATACAGTAAACCTGAAGTGAAGCATCCGAATCTAAAACTGGACTCACAGGAGTGGTTCAAATCATAGAAAGTTAGAGTGTCAGTCCTCTTGTACTTAAGTCAGCATTGTGCCTTTTGTATTAAATTCGGATGCAATTTCTGTGTTTCATCGTCAATAAGAAGGTCCAGGGGATACAGTAAACCTGAAGTGAAGCATCGGAACCTAAAACTGGACTCACAGGAGAGGTTCAAATCAACGAAAGTTAGAGTGTCAGTCCTCTTGTACTTAATTCGGCATTGTGCCTTTTGTATTAAATTCGGATGCAATTACTATGTTTCGTCGTCAATAAGAAGGTCCAAGATATACAGTAAACCTGAAGTGAAGAATCGGAATCTAAAATTGGACTCACAGGAGAGGTTCAAATCATAGAAAATTAGAGTGTCAGTCTTCATGTACTTAAGTCGGCATTGTGCCTTTTGTATTAAATTCGGATGCAATTTCTGTGTTTCATCGTCAATAAGAAGGTCTAAGGCATACAGTAATCCTAAAGTTAAACATCGGTATCTAAAGCTGGACTAACAGGAGAGGTTCAAATCATAGAAAGTTTGAGTGAAAGTCCTCTTGTACTTAGCTCGGCATTGTGCCTTTTGTATTCAATTCCGACGCAATTTCTGTGCTTCATCGTCAATAAGAAGGTCCAAGGTATAGAGTACTCCTGAAGTGAAGCATCGGAATCTAAAACTGGACTCACAGGAGAGGTTCAAATCATAGAAAGTTAGAGTGTCAGTCCTAATGTACTTAGGTCGGCATTGTGCCTTTTGTATTAAATTCGGATGAAATTTCTGTGCTTCATCGTCAATAAGAAGGTCCAAGGGATACAGGAAACCTGAAGTGAAGCATCGGAATCAAAAACTGGACTCACTGGAGACGTTTAAATCATACAAAGTTAGAGTGTCAGTCGTCTTGTACTTAAGTCGGCATTGTGCCTTTTGTATTTAATTCCGACTCAATTTCTATGCTTCATCGTCACTAAGAATGTCCAAGGTATACAGTACACCTGAAGTGAAGCATCGGAGTCTAAAACTGGACTCACAGGAGTGGTTCAAATCATTGAAAGTTAGAGGGTCAGTCCTCTTGTACTTACTTCGGCATTGTGCCTTTTGTATTAAATTGGGATGCAATTACTATGTTTCATCGTCAATAAGAAGGTCCAAGGTACACAGTAAACCTGAAGTGAAGCATTGGAATCTAAAACTGGACTCACAGGAGACGTTCAAATCATAGAAAGTTAGAGTGTCAGTCCTCTTGTACTTAAGTCGGCATTGTGCCCTTTGTATTTAAATCAGATGCAATTTCTGTATTTCATCGTCAAAAAGGAGGTCCAAGGTATACTGTAAACCTGAAGTGAAGCATCGGAATCTAAAACTGGACTCCTAGGAGAGGTTCAAATCATAGAAAGTAAGAGTGTCAGTCCTCTTGTACTTAAGTCGGCATTGTGAATTTTGTATTAAATTCGGATGCAATTACTGTGTTTCATCGTCAATAAGAAGGTCCAAGGGATACAGTAAACCTGAAGAGAAGCATCGGAATCTAAAACTGGACTCACAGGAGAGGTTCAGATCATAGAAAGTTAGAGTGTCAGTCCTCTTGTACTTAAGTCGGCATTGTGCCTTTTGAATTTAATTCCGTTTCAATTTCTGTGCTTCATCGTCAATAAGAAGGTCCAAGGGATACAGTGAACCTGAAGTGAAGCATCGGAATCTAAAACTGAACTCACAGGAGAGGTTCAAATCATAGAATGTTACAGTGTCAGTCCGCTTGTACTTAAGTCGGCATTGTGCGTTTTGAATTTAATTCCGACGCAATTCTGTGCTTCATCGTAAATAAGAAGGTTCAAGGTATACAGTAAACCTGAAGTGAAGCATCCGAATCTAAAACTCGACTCACAGGAGAGGTTCACATCATAGAAAGTTAGAATGTCAGTCCTCTTTTACTTAAGTCGGCATTGTGCCTTTTGAATCTAATTCCGATGCTATTTCTATGCTTCATCGTCAATAAGAAGGTCCTAGGTATACCGTAAACCAGAAGTGAAGAATCGGAATCTAAAACTGGACTCACTGGATAGGTTCAAATCTTAGAAAGTTAGAGTGTCAGTCCTGTTTTACTTAAGTCGTCATTGTGCCTTTTGTATTAAATTCGGATGCAATTTCTGTGTTTCATCGTCAATAAGATGGTCCAAGGCATACAGTAAACCTGAAATGAAGCATCGGAATCTAAAACTGGACTCACAGGACATGGTCAAATCATAGAAAATTAGAGTGTCTGTCCTCTTGTACTTAAGTCGGCATTGTGCCTTTTGTATTAAACTCGGATGCAATTTCTCTCTTTCATCGTCAATAAGAAGGTCCAAGGGATACAGTAAACCTGAAGTGAAGCATCGAAATCTAGAACTGGACTCCTAGGAGAGATTCAAATCATAGAAACTAAGAGTGTCAGTCCTCTTGTACTTATGTCGGCATTATGAATTGTGTATTAAATTCGGATGCAATTTCTGTGTTTCATCGTCAATAAGAAGGTCCAAGGGATACAGTAAACATGAAGTGAAGCATCGGAATCTAAAACAGGACTCACAGGAGAGGTTGAAATCATAGAAAGTTAGAGTGTCAGTTCTCTTGTACTTAAGAAGGCATTGTGACTTTTGAATCTAATTTCGATGCAATTTCTGTGTTTCATCGTCAATAAGAAGGTCCAAAGGATACAGTAAACCTGAAGTGAAGCATCGGAACCTAAAACTGGACTCACAATAGATGTTCAAATCATAGAAAGTTAGAGTGTCAGTCGTCTTGTACTTAAGTCGGCATTGTGCCTTTTGTATTATATTCGGATGCAATTTCTGTCTTTCATCGTCAATAAGAAGGTCCAAGGTATACAGTAAACCTGAAGTGAAGAATCGGAATCTAAAACTGGACTCACAGGAAAGATTCAAATCATAGAAAGTTAGAGTGTCAATCCTCTTGTACTTAAGTCGGCATTGTGCCTTTTGTATTAAATAGGGATGCAATTTCTGTGTTTCATCGTCAATAAGAAGGTCCAAGGGATACCAGTAAACCTTAAGTGAAGCATCGGAATCTAAAACTGGACTCACAGGAGTGGTTCAAATCATAGAAAGTTAGAGTGTCAGTCCTCTTGTACTTAAGTCGGCATTGTGCCTTTTGTATTAAATTCGGATGCAATTTCTGTGTTTCATCGTCAATAAGAAGGTCCAAGGTATACAGTAAACCTGAAGTGAAGCATCGGAATCTAAAACAGGACTGACAGGAGAGGTTCAAATCATAGAAAGTTAGAGTGTCTGTCCTCTTGTACTTAAGTCGGCATTGTGCATTTTGTATTAATTTCAGTTGCAATTTCTGTGTTTCATTGTCAATAAGAAGGTCCATGGGATACAGTAAACCTGAAGTGAAGCATCGGAATCTAAAACTGCTTTCACAGGAGTTGTTCAAATCATAGAAAGTTGGAGTGTCAGTCCTCCTTTACTTAAGTCGGCATTGTGCCTTTTGAATCTATTTCCGATGCAATTTCTGTGCTTCATCGTCAATAAGAAGGTCCAAGGGATACAGTAAACCTGTAGTGAAGCATAGGAATCTAAAACTGGACTCACAGGAGAGGTTCAAATCATAGAATGTTCAAGTCTTAGTCATGTATTACATAAGTCGCCATTGTGCCTTTTGTATTGAATTCGGATGCAATTTCTGTGTTTCATCGTCAATAAGATGGTCCAAGGCATACAGTTAACCTGAAGTGAAGCATCGGAATCTAAAACTAAACTCACAGGACAGGTTCAAATCATAGAAAGTTAGAGTGTCAGTCCTTCTCGTACTTAAGTCGGCTTTGTGCCTTTTGTATTAAATTCGGATGCAATTTCTGCTTTTCATCGTCAATAAGAAGGTCCAAGGGATACAGAAACCTGAAGCTAAGCATCCGAATCTAAAACTGGACTCACAAGAGTGCTCAAATCATAGAAAGTTAGAGTGTCAGTCCTCTTGCATTTAAGTCTGCATTGTGCCTTTTGTATTAAATTCGGATGCAATTTCTGTGTTTCATCGTCAATAAGAAGGTCCAAGGGATACAGTAAACCTGAAGTGAAGCATCGGAGTCTAAAACTGGACTCACAGGAGAGGTTCAGATCATAGAAAGTTAGAGTGTCAGTCCTCTTGTACTTAAGTCGGCATTGTGCCTTTTGAATTTAATTCCGTTGCAATTTCTGTGCTTCATCGTCAATAAGAAGGTCCAAGGGATACAGTAAACCTGAAGTGAAGCATCGGAATCTAAAATTGAAATCAAAGGAGAGGTTTAAATCATAGAATGTTACAGTGTCAGTCCTCCTGTACTTAAGTCGGCATTGTGCCTTTTGAATCTAATTCCGATGCAATTTCTGTGCTTCATCGTCAATAAGAAGGTCCTAGGTATACCGTAAACCTGAAGTGAAGCATCCGAATCTAAAACTGGACTCACTGGATAGGTTCAAATCTTAGAAAGTTAGAGTGTCAGTCCTGTTTTACTTAAGTCGTCATTGTGCCTTTTGTATTAAATTCGGATGCAATTTCTGTGTTTCATCGTCAATAAGATGGTCTAAGGCATACAGTAAACCTGAAATTAAGCATCGGAATCTAAAACTGGACTCACAGGACATGGTCAAATCATAGAAAATTAGAGTGTCAGTCCTCTTGTACTTAAGTCGGCATTGTGCCTTTTGTATTAATTTCGGATGCAATTTCTGTCTTTCATCGTCAATAAGAAGGTCCAAGGGATACAGTAAACCTGAGTGAAGAATCGGAATCTAAAACTGGACTCCTAGGAGAGATTCAAATCATAGAAACTAAGAGTGTCAGTCCTCTTGTACTTATGTCGGCATTATGAATTGTGTATTAAATTCGGATGCAATTTCTGTGTTTCATCGTCAATACGAAGGTCCAAGGGATACAGTAAACATGAAGTGAAGCATCGGAATCTAAAACTGGACTCACAGGAAAGGTTCAAATCATAGAAAGTTAGAGTGTCAGTCCTCTTGTACTTAAGTCGGCATTGTGCCTTTTGTATTAAATAGGGATGCAATTTCTGTGTTTCATCGTCAATAAGAAGGTCCAAGGGATACCAGTAAACCTGAAGTGAAGCATCGGAATCTAAAACTGGACTCACAGGAGTGGTTCAAATCATAGAAAGTTAGAGTGTCAGTCCTCTTGTACTTAAGTCGGCATTGTGCCTTTTGTATTAAATTCGGATGCAATTTCTGTGTTTCATCGACAATAAGAAGGTCCAAGGTATACAGTAATCATGAAGTGAGGCATCCGAATCTAAAACAGGACTGACAGGAGAGGTTCAAATCATAGAAAGTTAGAGTGTCAGTCCTCTTGTACTTAAGTCGGCATTGTGCATTTTGTATTAATTTCGGATGCAATTTCTGTGTTTCATTGTCAATAAGAAGGTCCATGGGATACAGTAAACCTGAAGTGAAGCATCGGAATCTAAAACTGCTTTCACAGGAGTTGTTCACATCATAGAAAGTTGGAGTGTCAGTCCTCCTTTACTTAAGTCGGCATTGTGCCTTTTGAATCTAATTCCGATGCAATTTCTGTGCTTCATCGTCAATAAGAAGGTCCAAGGGATACAGTAAACCTGAAGTGAAGCATAGGAACCTAAAACTGGACTCACAGGAGAGGTTCAAATCATAGAATGTTCAAGTCTCAGTCATGTATTACTTAAGTCGTCATTATGCCTTTTGTATTAAATTCGGATGCAATTTCTGTGTTTCATCGTCAATAAGATGGTCCAAGGCATACAGTTAACCTGAAGTGAAGCATCGGAATCTAAAACTAAACTCACAGGACAGGTTCAAGTCATAGAAAGTTAGACTGTCAGTCCTTCTCGTACTTAAGTCGGCTTTGTGCCTTTTGTATTAAATTCGGATGCAATTTCTGCTTTTCATCGTCAATAAGAAGGTCCAAGGGATACAGAAACCTGAAGCTAAGCATCCGAATCTAAAACTGGACTCACAAGAGTGCTCAAATCATAGAAAGTTAGAGTGTCAGTCCTCTTGCATTTTAGTCTGCATTGTGCCTTTTGTATTAAATTCGGATGCAATTTCTGTGTTTCATCGTCAATAAGAAGGTCCAAGGGATACGGTAAACCTGAAGTGAAGGATCGGAGTCTAAAACTGGACTCACAGGAGAGGTTCAGATCATAGAAAGTTAGAGTGTCAGTCCTCTTGTACTTAAGTCGGCATTGTGCCTTTTGAATTTAATTCCGTTGCAATTTCTGTGCTTCATCGTCAATAAGAAGGTCCAAGGGATTCAGTAAACCTGAAGTGTAGCATCGGAATCTAAAATTGAAATCAAAGGAGAGGTTCAAATCATAGAATGTTACAGTGTCAGTCCTCCTGTACTTAAGTCGGCATTGTGCCTTTTGAATTTAATTCCGACGCAATTTCTGTGCTTCATCGTAATTAAGAAGGTCCAAGGTATACAGTAAACCTGAAGTGAAGCATCCGAATCAAAAACAGGACTCACAGGAGAGGTTCAAATCATAGAAAGTTAGAATGACAGTCCTCTTTTACTTAAGTTGGCATTGTGCCTTTTGAATCTAATTTCGATGCAATTTCTGTGCTTCATCGTCAATAAGAAGGTCCTAGGTATACCGTAAACCTGAAGTGAAGCATCGGAATCTAAAACTGGACTCACTGGATAGGTTCAAATCTTAGAAAGTTAGAGTGTCAGTCCTGTTTTACTTAAGTCGTCATTGTGCCTTTTGTATTAAATTCGGATGCAATTTCTGTGTTTCATCGTCAATAAGATGGTCTAAGGCATACAGTAAACCTGAAATTAAGCATCGGAATCTAAAACTGGACTCACAGGACATGGTCAAATCATAGAAAATTAGAGTGTCAGTCCTCTTGTACTTAAGTCGGCATTGTGCCTTTTGTATTAATTTCGGATGCAATTTCTGTCTTTCATCGTCAATAAGAAGGTCCAAGGGATACAGTAAACCTGAGTGAAGAATCGGAATCTAAAACTGGACTCCTAGGAGAGATTCAAATCATAGAAACTAAGAGTGTCAGTCCTCTTGTACTTATGTCGGCATTATGAATTGTGTATTAAATTCGGATGCAATTTCTGTGTTTCATCGTCAATACGAAGGTCCAAGGGATACAGTAAACATGATGTGAAGCATCGGAATCTAAAACTGGACTCACAGGAGAGGTTCAAATCATAGAAAATTAGAGTGTCAGTCCTCTTGTACTTAAGTCGGCATTGTGCCTTTTGTATTAAATAGGGATGCAATTTCTGTGTTTCATCGTCAATAAGAAGGTCCAAGGGATACCAGTAAACCTGAAGTGAAGCATCGGAATCTAAAACTGGACTCACAGGAGTGGTTCAAATCATAGAAAGTTAGAGTGTCAGTCCTCTTGTACTTAAGTCGGCATTGTGCCTTTTGTATTAAATTCGGATGCAATTTCTGTGTTTCATCGACAATAAGAAGGTCCAAGGTATACAGTAATCATGAAGTGAGGCATCCGAATCTAAAACAGGACTGACAGGAGAGGTTCAAATCATAGAAAGTTAGAGTGTCAGTCCTCTTGTACTTAAGTCGGCATTGTTCATTTTGTATTAATTTCGGATGCAATTTCTGTGTTTCATTGTCAATAAGAAGGTCCAT
Source organism: Schistocerca americana (assembly GCF_021461395.2). Classification (NCBI taxonomy): domain Eukaryota; kingdom Metazoa; phylum Arthropoda; class Insecta; order Orthoptera; family Acrididae; genus Schistocerca; species Schistocerca americana. Next base: position 3,730,897 of record NC_060129.1, on the reverse strand, counting down.
GGGATACAGTAAACCTGAAGTGAAGCATCGGAATCTAAAACTGCTTTCACAGGAGTTGTTCACATCATAGAAAGTTGGAGTGTCAGTCCTCCTTTACTTAAGTCGGCATTGTGCCTTTTGAATCTAATTCCGATGCAATTTCTGTGCTTCATCGTCAATAAGAAGGTCCAAGGGATACAGTAAACCTGAAGTGAAGCATAGGAACCTAAAACTGGACTCGCAGGAGAGGTTCAAATCATAGAATGTTCAAGTCTCAGTCATGTATTACTTAAGTCGCCATTGTGCCTTTTGTATTAAATTCGGATGCAATTTCTGTGTTTCATCGTCAATAAGATGGTCCAAGGCATACAGTTAACCTGGAGTGAAGCATCGGAATCTAAAACTAAACTCACAGGACAGGTTCAAATCATAGAAAGTTAGAGTGTCAGTCCTTCTCGTACTTAAGTCGGCTTTGTGCCTTTTGTATTAAATTCGGATGCAATTTCTGCTTTTCATCGTCAATAAGAAGGTCCAAGGGATACAGAAACCTGAAGCTAAGCATCCGAATCTAAAACTGGTTTCACAAGAGTGCTCAAATCATAGAAAGTTAGAGTGTCAGTCCTCTTGCATTTAAGTCTGCATTGTGCCTTTTGTATTAAATTCGGATGCAATTTCTGTGTTTCATCGTCAATAAGAAGGTCCAAGGGATACAGTAAACCTGAAGTGAAGCATCGGAGTCTAAAACTGGACTCACAGGAGAGGTTCAGATCATAGAAAGTTAGAGTGTCAGTCCTCTTGTACTTAAGTCGGCATTGTGCCTTTTGAATTTAATTCCGTTGCAATTTCTGTGCTTCATCGTCAATAAGAAGGTCCAAGGGATACAGTAAACCTGAAGTGAAGCATGGGAATCTAAAATTGAAATCAAAGGAGAGGTTCAAATCATAGAATGTTACAGTGTCAGTCCTCCTGTACTTAAGTCGGCATTGTGCCTTTTGAATTTAATTCCGACGCAATTTCTGTGCTTCATCGTAATTAAGAAGGTCCAAGGTATACAGTAAACCTGAAGTGAAGCATCCGAATCTAAAACAGGACTCACAGGAGAGGTTCAAATCATAGAAAGTTAGAATGACAGTCCTCTTTTACTTAAGTCGGCATTGTGCCTTTTGAATCTAATTCCGATGCAATTTCTGTGCTTCATCGTCAATAAGAAGGTCCTAGGTATACCGTAAACCTGAAGTGAAGCATCGGAATCTAAAACTGGACTCACTGGATAGGTTCAAATCTTAGAAAGTTAGAGTGTCAGTCCTGTTTTACTTAAGTCGTCATTGTGCCTTTTGTATTAAATTCGGATGCAATTTCTGTGTTTCATCGTCAATAAGATGGTCTAAGGCATACAGTAAACCTGAAATTAAGCATCGGAATCTAAAACTGGACTCACAGGACATGGTCAAATCATAGAAAATTAGAGTGTCAGTCCTCTTGTACTTAAGTCGGCATTGTGCCTTTTGTATTAATTTCGGATGCAATTTCTGTCTTCCATCGTCAATAAGAAGGTCCAAGGGATACAGTAAACCTGAATGAAGAATCGGAATCTAAAACTGGACTCCTAGGAGAGATTCAAATCATAGAAACTAAGAGTGTCAGTCCTCTTGTACTTATGTCGGCATTATGAATTGTGTATTAAATTCGGATGCAATTTCTGTGTTTCATCGTCAATACGAAGGTCCAAGGGATACAGTAAAAATGAAGTGAAGCATCGGAATCTAAAACTGGACTCACAGGAGAGGTTCAAATCATAGAAAGTTAGAGTGTCAGTCCTCTTGTACTTAAGTCGGCATTGTGCCTTTTGTATTAAATAGGGATGCAATTTCTGTGTTTCATCGTCAATAAGAAGGTCCAAGGGATACCAGTAAACCTGAAGTGAAGCATCGGAATCTAAAACTGGACTCACAGGAGCGGTTCAAATCATAGAAAGTTAGAGTGTCAGTCCTCTTGTACTTAAGTCGGCATTGTGCCTTTTGTATTAAATTCGGATGCAATTTCTGTGTTTCATCGACAATAAGAAGGTCCAAGGTATACAGTAATCATGAAGTGAAGCATCCGAATCTAAAACAGGACTGACAGGAGAGGTTCAAATCATAGAAAGTTAGAGTGTCAGTCCTCTTGTACTTAAGTCGGCATTGTGCATTTTGTATTAATTTCGGATGCAATTTCTGTGTTTCATTGTCAATAAGAAGGTCCATGGGATACAGTAAACCTGAAGTGAAGCATCGGAATCTAAAACTGCTTTCACAGGAGTTGTTCAAATCATAGAAAGTTGGAGTGTCAGTCCTCCTTTACTTAAGTCGGCATTGTGCCTTTTGAATCTAATTCCGATGCAATTTCTGTGCTTCATCGTCAATAAGAAGGTCCAAGGGATACAGTAAACCTGAAGTGAAGCATAGGAACCTAAAACTGGACTCACAGGAGAGGTTCAAATCATAGAATGTTCAAGTCTCAGTCATGTATTACTTAAGTCGCCATTGTGCCTTTTGTATTAAATTCGGATGCAATTACTGTGTTTCATCGTCAATAAGATGGTCCAAGGCATACAGTTAACCTGAAGTGAAGCATCGGAATCTAAAACTAAACTCACAGGAGTGGTTCAAATCATAGAAAGTTAGAGTGTCAGTCCTTCTCGTACTTAAGTCGGCTTTGTGCCTTTTGTAGTAAATTCGGATGCAATTTCTGCTTTTCATCGTCAATAAGAAGGTCCAAGGGATACAGTAAACCTGAAGCTAAGCATCCGAATCTAAAACTGGACTCACAAGAGTGCTCAAATCATAGAAAGTTAGAGTGTCAGTCCACTTGCATTTAAGTCTGCATTGTGCCTTTTGTATTAAATTCGGATGCAATTTCTGTGTTTCATCGTCAATAAGAAGGTCCAAGGGATACAGTAAACCTGAAGTGAAGCATCGGAGTCTAAAACTGGACTCACATGAGAGGTTCAGATCATAGAAAGTTAGAGTGTCAGTCCTCTTGCACTTAAGTCGGCATTGTGCCTTTTGTATTACATTCGGAAGCAATTTCTGTGTTTCATTGTCAATAAGAAGGTCCAAGGGATACAGTAAACCTGAAGTGAAGAATCGGAGCCTAAAACTGGACTCACAGGAAAGATTCAAATCATAGAAAGATAGAGTGTCAGTCCTCTTGTACTTAAGTCGGCATTGTGCCTTTTGTATTAAATAGGGATGCAATTTCTGTGTTTCATCGTCAATAAGAAGGTCCAAGGGATACAGTAAACCTGAAGTGAAGCATCGGAATCTAAAACTGGACTCACAGGAGTGGTTCAAATCATAGAGAGTTAGAGTGTCAGTCCTCTTGTACTTAAGTCGGCATTGTGCCTTTTGTATTAAATACAGATGCAATATTTGTGTTTCATCGTCAATAAGAAGGTCCAAGGTATACAGTAAACCTGAAGTGAAGCATCCGAATCTAAAACAGAACTGACAGGAGAGGTTCAAATCATAGAAAGTTAGAGTGTCAGTCCTCTTGTACTTAAGTCGGCATTGTGCATTTTGTATTAATTTCGGATGCAATTTCTGTGTTTCATTGTCAATAAGAAGGTCCAAGGAATACAGTAAACCTGAAGTGAAGCATCGGAATCTAAAACTGCTTTCACAGGAGTTGTTCAAATCATAGAAAGTTGGAGTGTCAGTCCTCCTTTACTTAAGGCGGAATTGTGCCTTTTGAATCTAATTCCGATGCAATTTCTGTGCTTCATCGTCAATAAGAAGGTCCAAGGGATACAGTTAACCTGAAGTGAAGCATCGGAATCTAAAACTGGACTCACAGGAGAGGTTCAAATCATAGAATGTTCAAGTCTGAGTCATATATTACTTAAGTCGCCATTGTGCCTTTTGTATTAAATTCGGATGCAATTTCTGTGTTTCATCGTCTATAAGAAGGTCCAAGGGATACAGTAAACCTGAAGTGAAGCATCGGAGTCTAAAACTGGACTCACAGGAGAGGTTCAGATCATAGAAAGTTAGAGTGTCAGTCCTCTTGTACTTAAGTCGGCATTGTGCCTTTTGAATTTAATTCCGTTGCAATTTCTGTGCTTCATCGTCAATAAGAAGGTCCAAGGGATACAGTAAACCTGAAGTGAAGCGTCGGAATCTAAAACTGGACTCACTGGAGTGGTTCAAATCATAGAAAGTTAGAGTGTCAGTCCTCTTGCACGTAAGTCGGCATTGTGCCTTTTGTATTAAATTCGGAAGCAATTTCTGTGTTTCATTGTCAATAAGAAGGTCCAAGGAATACAGTAAACCTGAAGTGAAGCATCGGAATCTAAAACTGCTTTCACAGGAGTTGTTCAAATCATAGAAAGTTGGAGTGTCAGTCCTCCTTTACTTAAGGCGGAATTGTGCCTTTTGAATCTAATTCCGATGCAATTTCTGTGCTTCATCGTCAATAAGAAGGTCCAAGGGATACAGTTAACCTGAAGTGAAGCATCGGAATCTAAAACTGGACTCACAGGAGAGGTTCAAATCATAGAATGTTCAAGTCTGAGTCATATATTACTTAAGTCGCCATTGTGCCTTTTGTATTAAATTCGGATGCAATTTCTGTGTTTCATCGTCAATAAGATGGTCCAAGGCACACAGTTAACCTGAAGTGAAGCATCGGAATCTAAAACTAAATTCACAGGACAGGTTCAAATCATAGAAAATTAGAGTGTCAGTCCTTCTCGTACTTAAGCCGGCTTTGTGCCTTTTGTATTAAATTCGGATGCAATTTCTGTTTTTCATCGTCAATAAGAAGGTCCAAGGGATACAGTAAACCTGAAGCTAAGCATCCGAATCTAAAACTGGACTCACAAGAGTGCTCAAATCATAGAAAGTTAGAGTGTCAGTCCTCTTGCATTTAAGTCTGCATTGTGCCTTTTGTATTAAATTCGGATGCAATTTCTGTGTTTCATCGTCTATAAGAAGGTCCAAGGGATACAGAAAACCTGAGGTGAAGCATCGGAATCTAAAACTGGACTCACTGGATAGGTTCTAATCTTAGAAAGTTAGAGTGTCGGTCCTGTTTTACTTAAGTCGTCAGTGTGCCCTTTGTATTAAATTCGGATGCAATTCATCGTCAATAAGATGGTCCAAGGCATACAGTAAACCTGAAATGAAGCATCGGAATCTAAAACTGGACTCACAGGACATGATCAAATCATAGAAAATTAGAATGTCAGTCCTCTTGTACTTAAGTCGGCATTGTGCCTTTTGTATTAATTTCGGATGCAATTTCTGTCTTTCATCGTCAATAAGAAGGTCCAAGGGATTCAGTAAACCTGAAGTGAAGAATAGGAATCTAAAACTGGACTCCTAGGAGAGATTCAAATCATAGAAACTAAGAGTGTCAGTCCTCTTGTACTTATGTCGGCATTATGAATTGTGTATTAAATTCGGATGCAATTTCTGTGTTTCATCGTCAATAAGAAGGTCCAAGGGATACAGTAAACATGAAGTGAAGCATCGGAATCTAAAACTGGACTCACAGGAGAGGTTCAAATCATAGAAAGTTAGAGTGTCAGTCCTCTTGTACTTAAGTCGGCATTGTGCCTTTTGAATTTAATTCCGAAGCAATTTCTGTGCTTCATCGGCAATAAGAAGGTTCAAGGTATACAGTAAACCTGAAGTGAATCAACGGAATCTAAAACTGGACTCACAGGAGAGGTTGAAATCATAGAAAGTTAGAGAGTCAGTTCTCTTGTACTTAAGTAAGCATTGTGACTTTTGAATTTAATTTCGATTCAATTTCTGTGTTTCATCGTCAATAAGAAGGTCCAAAGGATACAGTAAACCTGAAGTGAAGCATCGGAACCTAAAACTGGACTCACAGGAAATTTTCAAATCATAGAAAGTTAGAGTGTCAGTCGTCCTGTACTTAAGTCGGCATTGTGACTTTTGTATTATATTCGGATGCAATTTCTGTCTTTCATCGTCAATAAGAAGGTCCAAGGGATACAGTAAACCTGAAGTGAAGCGTCGGAATCTAAAACTGGACTCACTGGAGTGGTTCAAATCATAGAAAGTTAGAGTGTCAGTCCTCTTGCACTTAAGTCGGCATTGTGCCTTTTGTATTAAATTCGGAAGCAATTTCTGTGTTTCATTGTCAATAAGAAGGTCCAAGAGATACAGTAAACCTGAAGTGAAGAATCGGAATCTAAAACTGGACTCACAGGAAAGATTCAAATCATAGAATGATAGAGTGTCAGTCCTCTTGTTCTTAAGTCGGCATAGTGCCTTTTGTATTAAATAGGGATGCAATTTCTGTGATTCATCGTCAATAAGAAGGTCCAAGAGATACAGTAAACCTGAAGTGAAGCATCGGAATCTGAAACTGGACTCACAGGAGTGGTTCAAATCATAGAGAGTTAGTGTGTCAGTCCTCTTGTACTTAAGTCTGCATTGTGCCTTTTGTATTAAATTCAGATGCAAATTTTGTGTTTCATCGTCAATAAGAAGGTCCAAGGTATACAGTAAACCTGCAGTGAAGCATCCGAATCTAAAACAGGACTGACAGGAGAGGTTCAAATCATAGAAAGTTAGAGTGTCAGTCCTCTTGTACTTAAGTAGGCATTGTGCATTTTGTATTAATTTCGGATGCAATTTCTGTGTTTCATTGTCAATAAGAAGGTCCAAGGAATACAGTAAACCTGAAGTGAAGCATCGGAATCTAAAACTGCTTTCACAGGAGTTGTTCAAATCATAGAAAGTTGGAGTGTCAGTCCTCCTTTACTTAAGGCGGCATTGTGCCTTTTGAATCTAATTCCGATGCAATTTCTGTGCTTCATCGTCAATAAGAAGGTCCAAGGGATACAGTAAACCTGAAGTGAAGCATCGGAATCTAAAACTGGAGTCACAGGAGACGTTGAAATCATAGAATGTTCAAGTCTCAGTCATGTATTACTTAAGTCGCCATTGTGCCTTTTGTATTAAATTCGGATGCAAATTCTGTTTTTCATCGTCAATAAGATGGTCCAAGGCATACAGTTAACCTGAAGTGAAGCATCGGAATCTAAAACTTAACTCACAGTAGAGGTTCAAATCATTGAAAGTTAGAGTGTCAGTCCTTCTCGTACTTAAGTCGGCGTTGTGCCTTTTGTATTAAATTCGGATGCAATTTCTTTTATTCATCGTCAATAAGAAGGTCCAAGGGTTACAGTAAACCTGAAGCTAAGCATCCGAATCTAAAACTGGACTCACAAGAGTGCTCAAATCATAGAAAGTTAGAGTGTCAGTCCTCTTGCATTTAAGTCGGCATTGTGCCTTGTGTATTAAATTCGGATGCAATTTCTGTGTTTCATCGTCAATAAGAAGGTCCAAGCGATACAGTAAACCTGAAGTGAAGCATCGGATTCTAAAACTGGACTCACAGGAGAGATTCAAATCATAGAATGTTAGAGGGTCAGTTCTCTTGTACTTATGTCAGCATTGTGCCTTTTGTATTAAATTGGGATGCAATTTCTGTGTTTCATCGTCAATAAGAAGGTCCAAGGGATACAGTAAACATGAAGTGAAGCATCGGAATCTAAAACTGAACTCACAGGGGAGGTTCAAATCAAAGTATGTTAGGGTGTCAGTCCTCTCGTACTTAAGTTGGCATTGGCCCTTTTGAATTTAATTCCGACGCAATTTCTGTGCTTCATCGTCAATAAGAAGGTCCAAGGTATACAGTAAACCTGAAGTGAAGCATCGGAATGTAAAACTGGACTCAAAGGAAAGGTTCAAATCATAGAAAGTTAGAGTGTCAGTCCTCTTGTACTTAATTATGCATTGTGCCTTTTGTATTAAATTCGGATGTAATTACTATGTTTCATCGTCAATAAGAAGGTCCATGGTATACAGTAAACCTGAAGTGAAGCATCGGAATCTAAAACTGGACTCACAGGAGAGGTTCAAATCATAGAAAGTTAGAGTGTCAGTCCTCATGTACTTCAGTCGGCATTGTGCCTTTTGTATTAAATTCGGATGAAATTTCTGCGTTTCATCGTCAATAAGGAGGTCCAAGGAATACAGTAAACCTTAAGTGAAGCATCGGAATGTAAAACTGGACTCCTAGGAGAGGTTCAAATCATAGAAAGTAAGAGTGTCAGTCCTCTTGTACTTAAGTCGGCATTGTGACATTTGAATTTAATTCCGATGCAATTTAGTGTCAGTTCTCTTGTACTTAAGTCGGCATAGTGACTTTTGTATAAAATTCGGATGCAATTTCTGTGTTTCATCGTCAACAAGAAGGTCCAATGGATACAGTAAACCTGATGCGAAGCATCGGAATCTACAACTGGACTCACAGGAGAGGTTCAAATCATAGAAAGTTAGAGTGAAAGTCCTCTTGTACTTAAGTCGGCATTGTGCCTTTAGTATTTAATTCCGACGCAATTTCTGTGCTTCATCGTCAATAAGAAGGTCCAAGGTATATAGTACACTTGAAGTGAAGCACCGGAAACTAAAACTGGACTCACAGGAGAGGTTCAAATCATAGAAAGTTAGAGTGTCAGTCCTAATGTACTTAAGTCGGCATAGTGCCTTTTGTATTAAATTCGGATGCAATTTCTGTGCTTCATCGTCAATAAGAAGGTCCAAGGGATCCAGTAAACCTGAAGTGAAACATCAAAATCTAAAACTGGAATCACAGGAGAGGTTCAGATCATAGAAAAGTAGAGTGTCAGTCCTCTTGTACTTATGTCGGCATTGTGATTTTGAATTAAGTTCGGATGCAATTTCTGTGTTTCATCGTCAATAAGAATGTCCAAGGGATACAGTAAACCTGAAGTGAAGCATCGGAATCTAAAACTGGACTCACAGGAGACGGTCAAATCATACAAAGTTAGAGTGTCAGTCGTCTTGTACTTAAGTCGGCATTGTACCTTTAGTATTTAATTCCGACGCAATTTCTATGCTTCATCGTCAATAAGAATGTCCAAGGTATACAGTACACCTGAAGTGAAGCATCGGAGTCTAAAACTGGACTCACAGGAGTGGTTCAAATCATAGAAAGTTAGAGGGTCAGTCCTCTTGTACTTAATTCGGCATTGTGCCTTTTGTATTAAATTGGGATGCAATAACTATGTTTCATCGTGAATAAGAAGGTCCAAGGTATACAGTAAACCTGAAGTGAAGCATCGGAATCTAAAATTGGACTCACAGGAGAGGTTCAAATCATAGAAAATTAGAGTGTCAGTCTTCGTGTACTTAAGTCGGCATTGTGCCTTTTGTATTAAATTCGGATGCATTTTCTGTGTTTCATCGTCAATAAGAAGGTCCAAGGCATACAGTAAACCTGAAGTTAAACATCGGAATCTAAAACTGGAATCACAGGAGAGGTTCAGATCATAGAATGTTAGAGTGTCAGTCCTTTTGTACTTAACTCGGCATTGTGCCTTTTGAATTTGATTCCGATGCAATTTCTGTGCTTCATCGACAATAAGAAGGTCCAAGGGATACAGTAAACCGGAAGTGAAGCATCGAAATCTAAAACTGGACTCACTGGAGAGGTTCAAATCATAGAAAGTTAAAGTGTGAGTCCTCTTGTACTTAAGTCGGCATTGTGCCTTTTGTATTAAATTCGGAAGCAATTTCTGTGTTTCATTGTCAATAAGAAGGTCCAAGAGATACAGTAAACCTGAAGTGAAGAATCGCAATCTAAAACTGGACTCACAGGAAAGATTCAAATCATAGAATGATAGAGTGTCAGTCCTCTTGTACTTAAGTCGGCATTGTGCCTTTAGTATTTAATTCCGACGCAATTTCTGTGCTTCATCGTCAATAAGAAGGTCCAAGGTATACAGTACACTTGAAGTGAAGCACCGGAATCTAAAACTGGACTCACAGGAGAAGTTCAAATCATAGAAAGTTAGAGTGTCAGTCCTAATGTACTTAAGTCGGCATAGTGCCTTTTGTATTAAATTCGGATGCAATTTCTGTGCTTCATCGTCAATAAGAAGGTCCAAGGGATCCAGTAAACCTGAAGTGAAACATCAAAATCTAAAACTGGAATCACAGGAGAGGTTCAGATCATAGAAAAGTAGAGTGTCAGTCCTCTTGTACTTATGTCGGCATTGTGATTTTGAATTAAGTTCGGATGCAATTTCTGTGTTTCATCGTCAATAAGAATGTCCAAGGGATACAGTAAACCTGAAGTGAAGCATCGGAATCTAAAACTGGACTCACAGGAGACGGTCAAATCATACAAAGTTAGAGTGTCAGTCGTCTTGTACTTAAGTCGGCATTGTACCTTTAGTATTTAATTCCGACGCAATTTCTATGCTTCATCGTCAATAAGAATGTCCAAGGTATACAGTACACCTGAAGTGAAGCATCGGAGTCTAAAACTGGACTCACAGGAGTGGTTCAAATCATAGAAAGTTAGAGGGTCAGTCCTCTTGTACTTAATTCGGCATTGTGCCTTTTGTATTAAATTGGGATGCAATAACTATGTTTCATCGTGAATAAGAAGGTCCAAGGTATACAGTAAACCTGAAGTGAAGCATCGGAATCTAAAATTGGACTCACAGGAGAGGTTCAAATCATAGAAAATTAGAGTGTCAGTCTTCGTGTACTTAAGTCGGCATTGTGCCTTTTGTATTAAATTCGGATGCATTTTCTATGTTTCATCGTCAATAAGAAGGTCCAAGGCATACAGTAAACCTGAAGTTAAACATCGGAATCTAAAACTGGAATCACAGGAGAGGTTCAGATCATAGAATGTTAGAGTGTCAGTCCTCTTGTACTTAACTCGGCATTGTGCCTTTTGAATTTAATTCCGAAGCAATTTCTGTGCTTCATCGGCAATAAGAAGGTTCAAGGTATACAGTAAACCTGAAGTGAATCATCGGAATCTAAAACTGGACTCACAGGAGAGGTTGAAATCATAGAAAGTTAGAGAGTCAGTTCTCTTGTACTTAAGTAAGCATTGTGACTTTTGAATTTAATTTCGATTCAATTTCTGTGTTTCATCGTCAATAAGAAGGTCCAAAGGATACAGTAAACCTGAAGTGAAGCATCGGAACCTAAAACTGGACACACAGGAGATTTTCAAATCATAGAAAGTTAGAGTGTCAGTCGTCCTGTACTTAAGTCGGCATTGTGACTTTTGTATTATATTCGGATGCAATTTCTGTCTTTCATCGTCAATAAGAAGGTCCAAGGGATACAGTAAACCTGAAGTGAAGCGTCGGAATCTAAAACTGGAATCACTGGAGTGGTTCAAATCATAGAAAGTTAGAGTGTCAGTCTTCTTGTACTTAAGTCGGCATTGTGCCTTTTGTATTAAATTCGGAAGCAATTTCTGTGTTTCATTGTCAATAAGAAGGTCCAAGAGATACAGTAAACCTGAAGTGAAGAATCGGAATCTAAAACAGGACTCACAGGAAAGATTCAAATCATAGAATGATAGAGTGTCAGTCCTCTTGTTCTTAAGTCGGCATTGTGCCTTTTGTATTAAATAGGGATGCAATTTCTGTGATTCATCGTCAATAAGAAGGTCCAAGAGATACAGTAAACCTGAAGTGAAGCATCGGAATCTAAAACTGGAGTCACAGGAGACGTTGAAATCATAGAATGTTCAAGTCTCAGTCATGTATTACTTAAGTCGCCATTGTGCCTTTTGTATTAAATTCGGATGCAAATTCTGTTTTTCATCGTCAATAAGATGGTCCAAGGCATACAGTTAACCTGAAGTGAAGCATCGGAATCTAAAACTTAACTCAAAGTAGAGGTTCAAATCATAGAAAGTTAGAGTGTCAGTCCTTCTCGTACTTAAGTCGGCGTTGTGCCATTTGTATTAAATTCGGATGCAATTTCTTTTATTCATCGTCAATAAGAAGGTCCAAGGGATACAGTAAACCTGAAGCTAAGCATCCGAATCTAAAACTGGACTCACAAGAGTGCTCAAATCATAGAAAGTTAGAGTGTCAGTCCTCTTGCATTTAAGTCGGCATTGTGCCTTCTGTATTAAATTCGGATGCAATTTCTGTGTTTCATCGTCAATAAGAAGGTCCAAGCGATACAGTAAACCTGAAGTGAAGCATCGGATTCTAAAACTGGACTCACAGGAGAGATTCAAATCATAGAATGTTAGAGGGTCAGTTCTCTTGTACTTAAGTCAGCATTGTGCCTTTTGTATTAAATTGGGATGCAATTTCTGTGTTTCATCGTCAATACGAAGGTCCAAGGGATACAGTAAACTTGAAGTGAAGCATCGGAATCTAAAACTGAACTCACAGGGGAGGTTCAAATCAAAGTATGTTAGGGTGTCAGTCCTCTCGTACTTAAGTTGGCATTGGCCCTTTTGAATTTAATTCCGACGCAATTTCTGTGCTTCATCGTCAATAAGAAGGTCCAAGGTATACAGTAAACCTGAAGTGAAGCATCGGAATGTAAAACTGGACTCAAAGGAAAGGTTCAAATCATAGAAAGTTAGAGTGTCAGTCCTCTTGTACTTAATTATGCATTGTGCCTTTTGTATTAAATTCGGATGTAATTACTATGTTTCATCGTCAATAAGAAGGTCCAAGGTATACAGTAAACCTGAAGTGAAGCATCGGAATCTAAAACTGGACTCACAGGAGAGGTTCAAATCATAGAAAGTTAGAGTGTCAGTCCTCATGTACTTCAGTCGGCATTGTGCCTTTTGTATTAAATTCGGATGAAATTTCTGCGTTTCATCGTCAATAAGGAGGTCCAAGGTATACAGTAAACCTTAAGTGAAGCATCGGAATGTAAAACTGGACTCCTAGGAGAGGTTCAAATCATAGAAAGTAAGAGTGTCAGTCCTCTTGTACTTAAGTCGGCATTGTGACATTTGAATTTAATTCCGATGCAATTTAGTGCCAGTCCTCTTGTACTTAAGTCGGCATTGTGACATTTGAATTTAATACCGATGCAATTTCTGTACTTCATCGTCAATAAGAAGGTCCAAGGTATACAGTAAACCTAAAGTGAAGCATCGGAATCTTAAACTAAACTCACAGGAGAGGTTCAAATCATAGAAAGTTAGAGTGTCAGTTCTCTTGTACTTAAGTCGGCATAGTGACTTTTGTATAAAATTCGGATGCAATTTCTGTGTTTCATCGTCAACAAGAAGGTCCAATGGATACAGTAAACCTGATGCGAAGCATCAGAATCTACAACTGGACTCACAGGAGAGGTTCAAATCATAGAAAGTTAGAGTGAAAGTCCTCTTGTACTTAAGTTGGCATTGTGCCTTTAGTATTTAATTCCGACGCAATTTCTGTGCTTCATCGTCAATAAGAAGGTCCAAGGTATACAGTACACTTGAAGTGAAGCACCGGAATCTAAAACTGGACTCACAGGAGAGGTTCAAATCATAGAAAGTTAGAGTGTCAGTCCTAATGTACTTAAGTCGGCATAGTGCCTTTTGTATTAAATTCGGATGCAATTTCTGTGCTTCATCGTCAATAAGAAGGTCCAAGGGATCCAGTAAACCTGAAGTGAAACATCAAAATCTAAAACTGGAATCACAGGAGAGGTTCAGATCATAGAAAAGTAGAGTGTCAGTCCTCTTGTACTTATGTCGGCATTGTGATTTTGAATTAAGTTCGGATGCAATTTCTGTGTTTCATCGTCAATAAGAATGTCCAAGGGATACAGTAAACCTGAAGTGAAGCATCGGAATCTAAAACTGGACTCACAGGAGACGGTCAAATCATACAAAGTTAGAGTGTCAGTCGTCTTGTACTTAAGTCGGCATTGTACCTTTAGTATTTAATTCCGACGCAATTTCTATGCTTCATCGTCAATAAGAATGTCCAAGGTATACAGTACACCTGAAGTGAAGCATCGGAGTCTAAAACTGGACTCACAGGAGTGGTTCAAATCATAGAAAGTTAGAGGGTCAGTCCTCTTGTACTTAATTCGGCATTGTGCCTTTTGTATTGAATTGGGATGCAATAACTATGTTTCATCGTGAATAAGAAGGTCCAAGGTATACAGTAAACCTGAAGTGAAGCATCGGAATCTAAAATTGGACTCACAGGAGAGGTTCAAATCATAGAAAATTAGAGTGTCAGTCTTCGTGTACTTAAGTCGGCATTGTGCCTTTTGTATTAAATTCGGATGCATTTTCTGTGTTTCATCGTCAATAAGAAGGTCCAAGGCATACAGTAAACCTGAAGTTAAACATCGGAATCTAAAACTGGAATCACAGGAGAGGTTCAGATCATAGAATGTTAGAGTGTCAGTCCTCTTGTACTTAACTCGGCATTGTGCCTTTTGAATTTGATTCCGATGCAATTTCTGTGCTTCATCGACAATAAGGAGGTCCAAGGGATACAGTAAACATGAAGTGAAGCATCGAAATCTAAAACTGGACTCACTGGAGAGGTTCAAATCATAGAAAGTTAGAGTGTGAGTCCTCTTGTACTTAAGTCGGCATTGTTCCTTTTGTATTAAATTCGGATGAAATTTCAGTGTTTCATCGTCAATAAGGAGGTCCAAGGTATACAGTAAACCTTAAGTGAAGAATCGGAATCTAAAACTGGACTCCTAGGAGAGGTTCAAATCATAGAAAGTAAGAGTGTCAGTCCTCTTGTACTTAAGTCGGCATTGTGACATTTGAATTTAATTCCGATGCAATTTAGTGTCAGTCCTCTTGTACTTAAGTCGGCATTGTGACATTTGAATTTAATTCCGATGCAATTTCTGTACTTCATCGTCAATAAGAAGGTCCAAGGTATACAGTAAACCTGAAGTGAAGCATCGGAATCCAAAACTAAACTCACAGGAGAGGTTCAAATCATAGAAAGTTAGAGTGTCAGTTCTCTTGTACTTAAGTCGGCATAGTGACTTTTGTATAAAATTCGGATGCAATTTCTGTGTTTCATCGTCAACAAGAAGGTCCAATGGATACAGTAAACCTGATGCGAAGCATCGGAATCTACAACTGGACTCACAGGAGAGGTTCAAATCATAGAAAGTTAGAGTGAAAGTCCTGTTGTACTTAAGTCGGCATTGTAATTTTAGTATTTAATTCCGACGCAATTTCTGTGCTTCATCGTCAATTAGAAGGTCCAAGGTATACAGTACACTTGAAGTGAAGCACCGGAATCTAAAACTGGACTCACAGGAGAGGTTCAAATCATAGGAAGTTAGAGTGTCAGTCCTAATGTACTTAAGTCGGCATTGTGCCTTTTGTATTAAATTCGGATGCATTTCCTGTGTTTCATCGTCAATAAGAAGGTCCAAGGCATACAGTAAACCTGAAGTTAAACATCGGAATCTAAAACTGGAAACACAGGAGAGGTTCAGATCATAGAATGTTAGAGTGTCAGTCCTCTTGTATTTAACTCGGCATTGTGCCTTTTGAATTTGATTCCGATGCAATTTCTGTACTTCATCGTCAATAAGAAGGTCCAATAGATACAGTAAACCTGATGCGAAGCATCGGAATCTACAACTGGACTCACAGGAGAGGTTCAAATCATAGAAAGTTACAGTGAAAGTCCTCTTGTACTTAAGTCGACATTGTGCCTTTAGTATTTAATTCCGACGCAATTTCTGTGCTTCATCGTCAATAAGAAGGTCCAAGGTATACAGTACACTTGAAGAGGAAGCACCGGAATCTAAAACTGGACTCACAGGAGAGGTTCAAATAATAGAAAGTTAGAGTGTCAGTCCTAATGTACTTAAGTCTGCATTGTGCCTTTTGTATTAAATTCGGATGCAATTTCTGTGTTTCATCGTCAACAAGAAGGTCCAATGGATACAGTAAACCTGATGCGAAGCATCGGAATCTACAACTGGGCTCACAGGAGAGGTTCAAATCATAGAAAGTTAGAGTGAAAGTCCTCTTGTACTTAAGTCGGCATTGTGCCTTTAGTATTTAATTCCGACGCAATTTCTGTGCTTCATCGTCAATAAGAAGGTCCAAGGTATACAGTACACTTGAAGTAAAGCACCGGAATCTAAAACTGGACTCACAGGAGAGGTTCAAATCATAGAAAGTTAGAGTGTCAGTCCTAATGTACTTAAGTCGGCATTGTGCCTTTTGTATTAAATTCGGATGCAATTTCTGTGCTTCATCGTCAATAAGAAGGTCCAAGGGATCCAGTAAACCGGAAGTGAAACATCAAAATCTAAAACTGGAATCACAGGAGAGGTTCAGATCATAGAAAAGTAGAGTGTCAGTCCTCTTGTACTTATGTCGGCATTGTGATTTTGAATTAAGTTCGGATGCAATTTCTGTGTTTCATCGTCAATAAGAAGGTCCAAGGGATACAGTAAACCTGAAGTGAAGCATCGGAATCTAAAACTGGACTCACAGGAGAGGTTCAAATCATAGAAAGTTAGAGTGTCAGTTCCCTTGTACTTAAGTCGGCATAGTGACTTTTGTATAAAATTCGGATGCAATTTCTGTGTTTCATCGTCAACAAGAAGGTCCAATAGATACAGTAAACCTGATGCAAAGCATCGGAATCTACAACTGGGCTCACAGGAGAGGTTCAAATCATAGAAAGTTAGAGTGAAAGTCCTCTTGTACTTAAGTCGGCATTGTACCTTTTGTATTTAATTCCGACGCAATTTCTGTGCTTCATCGTCAATAAGAATGTCGAAGGTATACAGTACACCTGAAGTAAAGCATCGGAGTCTAAAACTGGACTCACAGGAGTGATTCAAATCATAGAAAGTTAGAGGGTCAGTTCTCTTGTACTTAATTCGGCATTGTGCCTTTTGTATTAAATTGGGATGCAATTACTATGTTTCATCGTGAATAAGAAGGTCCAAGGTATACAGTAAACCTGAAGTGAAGCATCGGAATCTAAAACTACACTCACAGGAGACGTTCAAATCATAGTAAGTTAGAGTGTCAGTCCTCTTGTACTTAAGTCGGCATTGTGCCATTTGTATTTAATTCCGATGCAATTTCTGTATTTCATCGTCAATAAGGAGGTCCAAGGTATACAGTAAACCTGAAGTGAAGCATCGGAATCTAAAACTGGACTCCTAGGAGAAGTTTAAATCATAGAAAGTAAGAATGTCAGTCCTCTTGTACTTAAGTCGGCATTGTGAATTTTGCATTAAATTCGGATGCAATTACTGTGTTTCATCGTCAATTAGAAGGTCCAAGGGATACAGTAAACCTGAAGTGAAGCATCGGAATCTAAAACTAAACTCACAGGAGAGGTTCAAATCATAGAAAGTTAGAGTGTCAGTTCCCTTGTACTTAAGTCGGCATAGTGACTTTTGTATAAAATTCGGATGCAATTTCTGTGTTTCATCGTCAACAAGAAGGTCCAATAGATACAGTAAACCTGATGCAAAGCATCGGAATCTACAACTGGACTCACAGGAGAGGTTCAAATCATAGAAAGTTAGAGTGAAAGTCCTCTTGTACTTAAGTCGACATTGTGCCTTTTGTATTTAATTCCGACGCAATTTCTGTGCTTCATCGTCAATAAGAATGTCCAAGGTATACAGTACACCTGAAGTGAAGCATCGGAGTCTAAAACTGGACTCACAGGAGTGGTTCAAATCATAGAAAGTTAGAGTTTCAGTCCTCTTGTACTTAATTCGGCATTGTGCCTTTTGTATTAAATTGGGATGCAATTACTATGTTTCATCGTGAATAAGAAGGTCCAAGGTATACAGTAAACCTGAAGTGAAGCATCGGAATCTAAAATTGGACTCACAGGAGAGGTTCAAATCATAGAAAATTAGAGTGTCAGTCTTCGTGTACTTAAGTCGGCATTGTGCCTTTTGTATTAAATTCGGATGCATTTTCTGTGTTTCGTCGTCAATAAGAAGGTCGAAGGCATACAGTAAACCTGAAGTGAAACATCAAAATCTAAAACTGGAATCACAGGAGAGGTTCATATCATAGAAAAGTAGAGTGTCAGTCCTCTTGTACTTATGTCGGCATTGTGATTTTGAATTAAGTTCGGATGCAATTTCTGTGTTTCATCGTCAATAAGAAGGTCCAAGGCATACAGTAAACCTGAAGTTAAACATCGGAATCTAAAACTGGAATCACAGGAGAGGTTCCGATCATAGAATGTTAGAGTGTCAGTCCTCTTGTACTTAACTCGGCATTGTGCCTTTTGAATTTGATTCCGATGCAATTTCTGTGCTTCATCGACAATAAGAAGGTCCAAGGGATACAGTAAACCTGAAGTGAAGCATCGAAATCTAAAACTGGACTCACTGGAGAGGTTCAAATCATTGAAAGTTAGAGTGTGAGTCCTCTAGTACTTAAGTCGGCATTGTTCCTTTTGTATTAAATTCGGATGAAATTTCTGTGTTACATCGTCAATAAGGAGGTCCAAGGTATAAACTAAACCTTAAGTGAAGCTTCGGAATCTAAAACTGGACTCCTAGGAGAGGTTCAAATCATAGAAAGTAAGAGTGTCAGTCCTCTTGTACTTAAGTCCGCATTGTGACATTTGAATTTAATTCCGATGCAATTTAGTGTCAGTCCTCTTTTACTTACGTCGGCATTGTGACATTTGAATTTAATTCCGATGAAATTTCTGTACTTCATCGTCAATAAGAAGGTCCAATGTATACAGTAAACCTGAAGTGAAGCATCGGAATCTAAAACTAAACTCACATGAGAGGTTCAAATCATAGAAAGTAGAGTGTCAGTTCTCTTGTACTTAGGTCGGCATAGTGACTTTTGTATTAAATTCGGATGCAATTTCTGTGTTTCATCGTCAACAAGAAGGTCCAATGGATACAGTAAACCTGATGCGAGCATCGGAATCTACAACTGGGCTCACAGGAGAGGTTCAAATCATAGAAAGTTAGAGTGAAAGTCCTCTTGTACTTAAGTCGGCATTGTGCCTTTAGTATTTAATTCCGACGCAATTTCTGTGCTTCATCGTCAATAAGAAGGTCCAAGGTATACAGTACACTTGAAGTAAAGCACCGGAATCTAAAACTGGACTCACAGGAGAGGTTCAAATCATAGAAAGTTAGAGTGTCAGTCCTAATGTACTTAAGTCGGCATTGTGCCTTTTGTATTAAATTCGGATGCAATTTCTGTGCTTCATCGTCAATAAGAAGGTCCAAGGGATCCAGTAAACCGGAAGTGAAACATCAAAATCTAAAACTGGAATCACAGGAGAGGTTCAGATCATAGAAAAGTAGAGTGTCAGTCCTCTTGTACTTATGTCGGCATTGTGATTTTGAATTAAGTTCGGATGCAATTTCTGTGTTTCATCGTCAATAAGAAGGTCCAAATGATACAGTAAACCTGAAGTGAAGCATCGGAATCTAAAACTGGACTCACAGGAGACGGTCAAATCATACAAAGTTAGAGTGTTAGTCGTCTTGTACTTAAGTCGGCATTGTACCTTCTGTATTTAATTCCGACGCAATTTCTGTGCTTCATCGTCAATAAGAATGTCGAAGGTATACAGTACACCTGATGTAAAGCATCGGAGTCTAAAACTGGACTCACAGGAGTGATTCAAATCATAGAAAGTTAGAGGGTCAGTTCTCTTGTACTTAATTCGGCATTGTGCCTTTTGTATTAAATTGGGATGCAATTACTATGTTTCATCGTGAATAAGAAGGTCCAAGATATACAGTAAACCTGAAGTGAAGCATCGGAATCTAAAACTGGACTCACAGGAGACGTTCAAATCATACAAAGTTAGAGTGTCAGTCCTCTTGTACTTAAGTCGGCATTGTGGCTTTTGTATTTAATTCAGATGCAATTTCTGTATTTCATCGTCAATAAGGAGGTCCAAGGTATACAGTAAACCTGAAGTGAAGCATCGGAATCTAAAACTGGACTCCTAGGAGAAGTTTAAATCATAGAAGTAAGAATGTCAGTCCTCTTGTACTTAAGTCGGCATTGTGAATTTTGCATTAAATTCGGATGCAATTACTGTGTTTCATCGTCAATAAGAAGGTCCAAGGGATACAGTAAACCTGAAGTGAAGCATCGGAATCTAAAACTAAACTCACAGGAGAGGTTCAAATCATAGAAAGTTAGAGTGTCAGTTCTCTTGTACTTAAGTCGGCATTGTGCCTTTAGTATTTAATTCCGACGCAATTTCTGTGCTTCATCGTCAATAAGAAGGTCCAAGGTATACAGTACACTTGAAGTAAAGCACCGGAATCTAAAACTGGACTCACAGGAGAGGTTCAAATCATAGAAAGTTAGAGTGTCAGTCCTAATGTACTTAAGTCGGCATTGTGCCTTTTGTATTAAATTCGGATGCAATTTCTGTGCTTCATCGTCAATAAGAAGGTCCAAGGG
This sequence comes from Schistocerca americana, assembly GCF_021461395.2. Taxonomy (NCBI): domain Eukaryota; kingdom Metazoa; phylum Arthropoda; class Insecta; order Orthoptera; family Acrididae; genus Schistocerca; species Schistocerca americana. Next base: position 3,710,653 of record NC_060129.1, on the reverse strand, counting down.
ATCCAGTAAACCGGAAGTGAAACATCAAAATCTAAAACTGGAATCACAGGAGAGGTTCAGATCATGGAAAAGTAGAGTGTCAGTCCTCTTGTACTTATGTCGGCATTGTGATTTTGAATTAAGTTCGGATGCAATTTCTGTGTTTCATCGTCAATAAGAAGGTCCAAGGGATACAGTAAACCTGAAGTGAAGCATCGGAATCTAAAACTGGACTCACAGGAGAGGTTCAAATCATAGAAAGTTAGAGTGAAAGTCCTCTTGTACTTAAGTCGGCATTGTACCTTTTGTATTTAATTCCGACGCAATTTCTGTGTTTCATCGTCAATAAGAATGTCGAAGGTATACAGTACACCTGAAGTAAAGCATCGGAGTCTAAAACTGGACTCACAGGAGTGATTCAAATCATAGAAAGTTAGAGGGTCAGTTCTCTTGTACTTAATTCGGCATTGTGCCTTTTGTATTAAATTGGGATGCAATTACTATGTTTCATCGTGAATAAGAAGGTCCAAGGTATACAGTAAACCTGAAGTGAAGCATCGGAATCTAAAACTACACTCACAGGAGACGTTCAAATCATAGTAAGTTAGAGTGTCAGTCCTCTTGTACTTAAGTCGGCATTGTGCCTTTTGTATTTAATTCAGATGCAATTTCTGTATTTCATCGTCAATAAGGAGGTCCAAGGTATACAGTAAACCTGAAGTGAAGCATCGGAATCTAAAACTGGACTCCTAGGAGAAGTTTAAATCATAGAAAGTAAGAATGTCAGTCCTCTTGTACTTAAGTCGGCATTGTGAATTTTGCATTAAATTCGGATGCAATTACTGTGTTTCATCGTCAATTAGAAGGTCCAAGGGATACAGTAAACCTGAAGTGAAGCATCGGAATCTAAAACTAAACTCACAGGAGAGGTTCAAATCATAGAAAGTTAGAGTGTCAGTTCCCTTGTACTTAAGTCGGCATAGTGACTTTTGTATAAAATTCGGATGCAATTTCTGTGTTTCATCGTCAACAAGAAGGTCCAATAGATACAGTAAACCTGATGCAAAGCATCGGAATCTACAACTGGACTCACAGGAGAGGTTCAAATCATAGAAAGTTAGAGTGAAAGTCCTCTTGTACTTAAGTCGACATTGTGCCTTTTGTATTTAATTCCGACGCAATTTCTGTGCTTCATCGTCAATAAGAATGTCCAAGGTATACAGTACACCTGAAGTGAAGCATCGGAGTCTAAAACTGGACTCACAGGAGTGGTTCAAATCATAGAAAGTTAGAGTTTCAGTCCTCTTGTACTTAATTCGGCATTGTGCCTTTTGTATTAAATTGGGATGCAATTACTATGTTTCATCGTGAATAAGAAGGTCCAAGGTATACAGTAAACCTGAAGTGAAGCATCGGAATCTAAAATTGGACTCACAGGAGAGGTTCAAATCATAGAAAATTAGAGTGTCAGTCTTCGTGTACTTAAGTCGGCATTGTGCCTTTTGTATTAAATTCGGATGCATTTTCTGTGTATCGTCGTCAATAAGAAGGTCCAAGGCATACAGTAAACCTGAAGTGAAACATCAAAATCTAAAACTGGAATCACAGGAGAGGTTCATATCATAGAAAAGTAGAGTGTCAGTCCTCTTGTACTTATGTCGGCATTGTGATTTTGAATTAAGTTCGGATGCAATTTCTGTGTTTCATCGTCAATAAGAAGGTCCAAGGCATACAGTAAACCTGAAGTTAAACATCGGAATCTAAAACTGGAATCACAGGAGAGGTTCCGATCATAGAATGTTAGAGTGTCAGTCCTCTTGTACTTAACTCGGCATTGTGCCTTTTGAATTTGATTCCGATGCAATTTCTGTGCTTCATCGACAATAAGAAGGTCCAAGGGATACAGTAAACCTGAAGTGAAGCATCGAAATCTAAAACTGGACTCACTGGAGAGGTTCAAATCATTGAAAGTTAGAGTGTGAGTCCTCTAGTACTTAAGTCGGCATTGTTCCTTTTGTATTAAATTCGGATGAAATTTCTGTGTTACATCGTCAATAAGGAGGTCCAAGGTATAAACTAAACCTTAAGTGAAGCTTCGGAATCTAAAACTGGACTCCTAGGAGAGGTTCAAATCATAGAAAGTAAGAGTGTCAGTCCTCTTGTACTTAAGTCCGCATTGTGACATTTGAATTTAATTCCGATGCAATTTAGTGTCAGTCCTCTTTTACTTACGTCGGCATTGTGACATTTGAATTTAATTCCGATGCAATTTCTGTACTTCATCGTCAATAAGAAGGTCCAATGTATACAGTAAACCTGAAGTGAAGCATCGGAATCTAAAACTAAACTCACATGAGAGGTTCAAATCATAGAAAGTAGAGTGTCAGTTCTCTTGTACTTAGGTCGGCATAGTGACTTTTGTATTAAATTCGGATGCAATTTCTGTGTTTCATCGTCAACAAGAAGGTCCAATGGATACAGTAAACCTGATGCGAGCATCGGAATCTACAACTGGGCTCACAGGAGAGGTTCAAATCATAGAAAGTTAGAGTGAAAGTCCTCTTGTACTTAAGTCGGCATTGTGCCTTTAGTATTTAATTCCGACGCAATTTCTGTGCTTCATCGTCAATAAGAAGGTCCAAGGTATACAGTACACTTGAAGTAAAGCACCGGAATCTAAAACTGGACTCACAGGAGAGGTTCAAATCATAGAAAGTTAGAGTGTCAGTCCTAATGTACTTAAGTCGGCATTGTGCCTTTTGTATTAAATTCGGATGCAATTTCTGTGCTTCATCGTCAATAAGAAGGTCCAAGGGATCCAGTAAACCGGAAGTGAAACATCAAAATCTAAAACTGGAATCACAGGAGAGGTTCAGATCATAGAAAAGTAGAGTGTCAGTCCTCTTGTACTTATGTCGGCATTGTGATTTTGAATTAAGTTCGGATGCAATTTCTGTGTTTCATCGTCAATAAGAAGGTCCAAATGATACAGTAAACCTGAAGTGAAGCATCGGAATCTAAAACTGGACTCACAGGAGACGGTCAAATCATACAAAGTTAGAGTGTTAGTCGTCTTGTACTTAAGTCGGCATTGTACCTTCTGTATTTAATTCCGACGCAATTTCTGTGCTTCATCGTCAATAAGAATGTCGAAGGTATACAGTACACCTGATGTAAAGCATCGGAGTCTAAAACTGGACTCACAGGAGTGATTCAAATCATAGAAAGTTAGAGGGTCAGTTCTCTTGTACTTAATTCGGCATTGTGCCTTTTGTATTAAATTGGGATGCAATTACTATGTTTCATCGTGAATAAGAAGGTCCAAGATATACAGTAAACCTGAAGTGAAGCATCGGAATCTAAAACTGGACTCACAGGAGACGTTCAAATCATAGAAAGTTAGAGTGTCAGTCCTCTTGTACTTAAGTCGGCATTGTGCCTTTTGTATTTAATTCAGATGCAATTTCTGTATTTCATCGTCAATAAGGAGGTCCAAGGTATACAGTAAACCTGAAGTGAAGCATCGGAATCTAAAACTGGACTCCTAGGAGAAGTTTAAATCATAGAAGTAAGAATGTCAGTCCTCTTGTACTTAAGTCGGCATTGTGAATTTTGCATTAAATTCGGATGCAATTACTGTGTTTCATCGTCAATAAGAAGGTCCAAGGGATACAGTAAACCTGAAGTGAAGCATCGGAATCTAAAACTAAACTCACAGGAGAGGTTCAAATCATAGAAAGTTAGAGTGTCAGTTCTCTTGTACTTAAGTCGGCATAGTGACTTTTGTATAAAATTCGGATGCAATTTCTGTGTTTCATCGTCAACAAGAAGGTCCAATAGATACAGTAAACCTGATGCGAAGCATCGGAATCTACAACTGGACTCACAGGAGAGGTTCAAATCATAGAAAGTTAGAGTGAAAGTCCTCTTGTACTTAAGTCGTCATTGTGCCTTTTGCATTTAATTCCGACGCAATTTCTGTGCTTCATCGTCAATAAGAATGTATAAGGTATACAGTACACCTGAAGTGAAGCATCGGAGTCTAAAACTGGACTCACAGGAGTGGTTCAAATCATAGAAAGTTAGAGTTTCAGTCCTCTTGTACTTAATTCGGCATTGTGCCTTTTGTATTAAATTGGGATGCAATTACTATGTTTCATCGTGAATAAGAAGGTCCAAGGTATACAGTAAACCTGAAGTGAAGCATCGGAATCTAAAATTGGACTCACAGGAGAGGTTCAAATCATAGAAAATTGGAGTGTCAGTCTTCGTTGTCTTAAGTCGGCATTGTGCCTTATGTATTAAATTCGGATGCATTTTCTGTGTTTCGTCGTCAATAAGAAGGTCCAAGGCATACAGTAAACCTGAAGTGAAACATCAAAATCTAAAACTGGAATCACAGGAGAGGTTCATATCATAGAAAAGTAGAGTGTCAGTCCTCTTGTACTTATGTCGGCATTGTGATTTTGAATTAAGTTCGGATGCAATTTCTGTGTTTCGTCGTCAATGAGAAGGTCCAAGGCATACAGTAAACCTGAAGTTAAACATCGGAATCTAAAACTGGAATCACAGGAGAGGTTCCGATCATAGAATGTTAGAGTGTCAGTCCTCTTGTACTTAACTCGGCGTTGTGCCTTTTGAATTTGATTCCGATGCAATTTCTGTGCTTCATCGACAATAAGAAGGTCCAAGGGATACAGTAAACCTGAAGTGAAGCATCGAAATCTAAAACTGGACTCAATGGAGAGGTTCAAATCATTGAAAGTTAGAGTGTGAGTCCTCTAGTACTTAAGTCGGCATTGTTCCTTTTGTATTAAATTCGGATGAAATTTCTGTGTTACATCGTCAATAAGGAGGTCCAAGGTATAAAGTAAACCTTAAGTGAAGCATCGGAATCTAAAACTGGACTCCTAGGAGAGGTTCAAATCATAGAAAGTAAGAGTGTCAGTCCTCTTGTACTTAAGTCGGCATTGTGACATTTGAATTTAATTCCGATGCAATTTAGTGTCAGTCCTCTTGTACTTACGTCGGCATTGTGACATTTGAATTTAATTCCGATGCAATTTCTGTACTTCATCGTCAATATGAAGGTCCAATGTATACAGTAAACCTGAAGTGAAGCATCGGAATCTAAAACTAAACTCACATGAGAGGTTCAAATCATAGAAAGTAGAGTGTCAGTTCTCTTGTACTTAGGTCGGCATAGTGACTTTTGTATTAAATTCGGATGCAATTTCTGTGTTTCATCGTCAACAAGAAGGTCCAATGGATACAGTAAACCTGATGCGAGCATCGGAATCTACAATTGGACTCACAGGAGAGGTTCAAATCATAGAAAGTTAGAGTGAAAGTCCTCTTGTACTTAAGTCGGCATTGTGCCTTTAGTATTTAATTCCGACGCCATTTCTGTGCTTCATCGTCAATAAGAAGGTCCAAGGTATACAGTACACTTGAAGTAAAGCACCGGAATCTAAAACTGGACTCACAGGAGAGGTTCAAATCATAGAAAGTTAGAGTGTCAGTCCTAATGTACTTAAGTCAGCATTGTGCCTTTTGTATTAAATTCGGATGCAATTTCTGTGCTTCATCGTCAATAAGAAGGTCCAAGGCATCCAGTAAACCTGAAGTGAAACATCAAAATCTAAAACTGAAATCACAGGAGAGGTTCAGATCATAGAAAAGTAGAGTGTCAGTCCTCTTGTACTTATGTCGGCATTGTGATTTTGAATTAAGTTCGGATGCAATTTCTGTGTTTCATCGTCAATAAGAAGGTCCAAGGGATACAGTAAACCTGAAGTGAAGCATCGGAATCTAAAACTGGACTCACAGGAGACGGTCAAATCATACAAAGTTAGAGTGTTAGTCGTCTTGTACTTAACTCGGCATTGTACCTTTTGTATTTAATTCCGACGCAATTTCTGTGCTTCATCGTCAATACGAATGTCCAAGGTATACAGTACACCTGAAGTGAAGCATCGGAGTCTAAAACCGGACTCACAGGAGTGATTCAAATCATAGAAAGTTTGAGGGTCAGTTCTCTTGTACTTAATTCGGCATTGTGCATTTTGTATTAAATTGGGATGCAATTACTATGTTTCATCGTGAATAAGAAGGTCCAAGGTATACAGTAAACCTGAAGTGAAGCATCGGAATCTAAAACTGGACTCACAGGAGACGTTCAAATCATAGAAAGTTAGAGTGTCAGTCCTCTTGTACTTAAGTCGGCATTGTGCCTTTTGTATTTAATTCAGATGCAATATCTGTATTTCATCGTCAATAAGGAGGTCCAAGGTATACAGTAAACCTGAAGTGAAGCATCGGAATCTAAAACTGGACTCCTAGGAGAAGTTTAAATCATAGAAAGTAAGAATGTCAGTCCTCTTGTACTTAAGTCGGCATTGTGAATTTTGTATTAAATTCGGATGCAATTACTGTGTTTCATCGTCAATAAGAAGGTCCAAGGGATACAGTAAACCTGAAGTGAAGCATCGGAATCTAAAACTAAACTCACAGGAGAGGTTCAAATCATAGAAAATTAGAGTGTCAGTTCTCTTGTACTTAAGTCGGCATAGTGACTTTTGTATAAAATTCGGATGCAATTTCTGTGTTTCATCGTCAACAAGAAGGTCCAATGGATACAGTAAACCTGATGCGAAGCATCGGAATCTACAACTGGACTCACAGGAGAGGTTCAAATCATAGAAAGTTACAGTGAAGGTCCTCTTGTACTTAAGTCGACATTGTGCCTTTAGTATTTAATTCCGACGCAATTTCTGTGCTTCATCGTCAATAAGAAGGTCCAAGGTATACAGTACACTTGAAGTGAAGCACCGGAATCTAAAACTGGACTCACAGGAGAGGTTCAAATCATAGAAAGTTAGAGTGTCAGTCCTAATGTACTTAAGTCGGCATTGTGCCTTTTGTATTAAATTCGGATGCAATTTCTGTGCTTCGTCGTCAATAAGAAGGTCCAAGGGATACAGTAAACCTGAAGTGAAGCATCGGAATCTAGAACTGGACTCACAGGAGACGGTCAAATCATACAAAGTTAGAGTGTCAGTCGTCTTGTACTTAAGTCGGCGTTGTACCTTTTGTATTTAATTCCGACGCAATTTCTGTGCTTCATCGTCAATAAGAATGTCCAAGGTATACAGTACAACTGAAGTGAAGCATCGGAGTCTAAAACTGGACTCACAGGAGTGGTTCAAATCACAGAAAGTTAGAGGGTCAGTCCTCTTGTACTTAATTCGGCATTGTGCTTTTTGTATTAAATTGGGATGCAATTACTATGTTTCATCGTGAATAAGAAGGTCCAAGGTATACAGTAAACCTGAAGTGAAGCATCGGAATCTAAAATTGGACTCACATTAGAGGTTCAAATCATAGAAAATTAGAGTGTCAGTCTTCGTGTACTTAAGTCGGCATTGTGCCTTTTGTATTATATTCGGATGCATTTTCTGTGTTTCGTCGTCAATAAGAAGGTCCAAGGCATACAGTAAACCTGAAGTGAAACATCAAAATCTAAAACTGGAATCATAGGAGAGGTTCATATCATAGAAAAGTAGAGTGTCAGTCCTCTTGTACTTATGTCGGCATTGTGATTTTGAATTAAGTTCGGATGCAATTTCTGTGTTTCATCGTCAACAAGAAGGTCCAAGGGATACAGTAAACCTGAAGTGAAGCATCGGAATCTAAAACTGGACTCACAGGAGACGGTCAAATCATACAAAGTTAGAGTGTCAGTCGTCTTGTACTTAAGTCGGCATTGTACCATTTGTATTTAATTCCGACGCAATTTCTGTGCTTCATCGTCAATAAGAATGTCCAAGGTATACAGTACCCCTGAAGTGAAGCATCGGAGTCTAAAACTGGACTCACAGGAGTGGTTCAAATCCTAGAAAGTTAGAGGGTCAGTCCTCTTGTACTTAATTCGGCATTGTGCCTTTTGTATTAAATTGGGATGCAATTACTATGTTTCATCGTGAATAAGATGGTCCAAGGTATACAGTAAACCTGAAGTGAAGCATCGGAATCTAAAATTGGACTCACAGGAGAGGTTCAAATCATAGAAAATTATTGTGTCAGTCTTCGTGTACTTAAGACGGCATTGTGCCTTTTGTATTAAATTCGGATGCATTTTCTGTGTTTCATCGTCAAATGAGAAGGTCCAAGGCATACAGTAAACCTGAAGTTAAACATCGGAATCTAAAACTGGAATCACAGGAGAGGTTTAGATCATAGAATGTTAGAGTGTCAGTCCTCTTGTACTTAACTCGGCATTGTGCCTTTTGAATTTGATTCCGATGCAATTTCTGTGCTTCATCGACAATAAGAAGGTCCAAGGGATACAGTAAACCTGAAGTGAAGCATCGAAATCTAAAACTGGACTCACTGGAGAGGTTCAAATCATAGAAAGTTAGAGTGTAAGTCCTCTTGTACTTAAGTCGGCATTGTTCCTTTTGTATTAAATTCGGATGAAATTTCTGTGTTTCATCGTCAATAAGGAGGTCCAAGGTATACAGTAAACCTTAAGTGAAGCATCGGAATCTAAAACTGGACTCCTAGGAGAGGTTCAAATCATAGAAAGTAAGAGTGTCAGTCCTCTTGTACTTAAGTCGGCATTGTGACATTTGAATTTAATTCCGATGCAATTTAGTGTCAGTACTCTTGTACTTAAGTCGGCATTGTGACTTTTGAATTTAATTCCGATGCAATTTCTGTACTTCATCGTCAATAAGAAGGTCCAAGGTATACAGTAAACCAGAAGTGAAGCATCGGAATCTAAAACTAAACTCACAGGAGAGGTTCAAATCATAGAAAGTTAAAGTGGAAGTTCTCTTGTACTTAAGTCGGCATAGTGACTTTTGTATTAAATTCGGATGCAATTTCTGTGTTTCATCGTCAACAAGAAGGTCCAATGGATACAGTAAATCTGATGCGAAGCATCGGAATCTACAACTGGACTCACAGGAGAGGTTGAAATCATAGAAAGTTAGAGTGAAAGTCCTCTTGTACTTAAGTCGGCATTGTGCCTTTAATATTTAATTCCGACGCAATTTCTGTGCTTCATCGTCAATAAGAAGGTCCAAGGTATACAGTACACTTGAAGTGAAGCACCGGAATCTAAAACTGGACTCACAGGAGAGGTTCAAATCATAGAAAAGTAGAGTGTCAGTTCTCTTGTACTTATGTCGTCATTGTGATTTTGAATCAAGTTCGGATGCAATTTCTGTGTTTCATCGTCAATAAGAAGGTCCAAGGGATACAGTAAACCTGAAGTGAAGCATCGGAATCTAAAACTGGACTCACAGGAGACGGTCAAATCATACAAAGTTAGAGTGTTAGTCGTCTTGTACTTAAGTCGGCATTGTACCTTTTGTATTTAATTCCGACGCAATTTCTGTGCTTCATCGTCAATAAGAATGTCCAAGGTATACAGTACACCTGAAGTGAAGCATCGGAGTCTAAAACTGGACTCACAGGAGTGGTTCAAATCATAGAAAGTTAGAGGGTCAGTTCTCTTGTAGTTAGTTCGACATTGTGCCTTTTGAATTAAATTGGGATGCAATTACTATGTTTCATCGTGAATAAGAAGGTCCAAGGTATACAGTAAACCTGAAGAGAAGCATCGGAATCTAAAACTGGACTCCTAGGAGAGGTTCAAATCATTGAATGTTAGAGTGTCAGTCCTCTTGTACTTAAGTCGGCATTGTGCCTTTTGAATTTAATTCCGACGCAATTTCTGTGCTTCATCGTCAATAAGAAGGTCCTAGGTATGCAGTAAACCTGAAGTGAAGCATCGGAGTCTAAAACTGGACTCACAGGAGAGGTTCAGATCTTAGAAAGTTAGAGTGACAGTCCTCTTGTACTTAAGTCGGCATTGTGCCTTTTGAATTTAATTCCGATGCAATTTCTATGCTTCATCGTCAATAAGAAGGTCCAAGGGATACAGTAAACCTGAAGTGAAGCATCGGAATCTAAAACTGAACTAACAGGAGAGGTTCAAATCATAGAATGTTACAGTGTCAGTGCTCTTGTACTTAAGTCGGCATTGTGCCTTTTGAATTTAATTCCGACGCAATTTCTGTGCTTCATCGTCAATAAGAAGGTCCAATGTATACAGTAAACCTGAAGTGAAGCATCCGAATCTAAAACTGGACTCACAGGAGAGGTTCAAATCATAGAAAGTTAGAATGTCAGTCCTCTTCTACTTAAGTCAGGATTGTGCCTTTTGAATCTAATTCCGATGCAATTTCTGTGCTTCATCGTCAATACGAAGGTCCTAGGTATACAGTAAACCTGAAGTGAAGCATCGGAATCTAAAACTGGACTCACAGGAGATGGTCAAATCATAGAAAATTAGAGTGTCAGTCCTCTTGTACTTAAGTCGGCATTGTGCCTTTTTATTAAATTCGGATGCAATTTCTGTCTTTCATCGTGAATAAGAAGGTCCAAGGGATACAGTAAACCTGAAGTGAAGCATCGGAATCTAAAACTGGACTCCTAGGAGAGATTCAAATCATAGAAACTAAGAGTGTCAGTCCTCTTGTACTTATGTCGGCATTGTGATTTTGAATTAAGTTCGGATGCAATTTCTGTGTTTCATCGTCAATAAGAAGGTCCAAGGGATACAGTAAACCTGAAGTGAAGCATCGGAATCTAAAACTGGACTCACAGGAGACGGTCAAATCATACAAAGTTAGAGTGTAAGTCCTCTTGTACTTAAGTCGGCATTGTTCCTTTTGTATTAAATTCGGATGAAATTTCTGTGTTTCATCGTCAATAAGGAGGTCCAAGGTATACAGTAAACCTTAAGTGAAGCATCGGAATCTAAAACTGGACTCCTAGGAGAGGTTCAAATCATAGAAAGTAAGAGTGTCAGTCCTCTTGTACTTAAGTCGGCATTGTGACATTTGAATTTAATTCCGATGCAATTTAGTGTCAGTACTCTTGTACTTAAGTCGGCATTGTGACATTTGAATTTAATTCCGATGCAATTTCTGTACTTCATCGTCAATAAGAAGGTCCAAGGTATACAGTAAACCAGAAGTGAAGCATCGGAATCTAAAACTAAACTCACAGGAGAGGTTCAAATCATAGAAAGTTAAAGTGGAAGTTCTCTTGTACTTAAGTCGGCATAGTGACTTTTGTATTAAATTCGGATGCAATTTCTGTGTTTCATCGTCAACAAGAAGGTCCAATGGATACAGTAAATCTGATGCGAAGCATCGGAATCTACAACTGGACTCACAGGAGAGGTTGAAATCATAGAAAGTTAGAGTGAAAGTCCTCTTGTACTTAAGTCGGCATTGTGCCTTTAGTATTTAATTCCGACGCAATTTCTGTGCTTCATCGTCAATAAGAAGGTCCAAGGTATACAGTACACTTGAAGTGAAGCACCGGAATCTAAAACTGGACTCACAGGAGAGGTTCAAATCATAGAAAAGTAGAGTGTCAGTTCTCTTGTACTTATGTCGTCATTGTGATTTTGAATCAAGTTCGGATGCAATTTCTGTGTTTCATCGTCAATAAGAAGGTCCAAGGGATACAGTAAACCTGAAGTGAAGCATCGGAATCTAAAACTGGACTCACAGGAGACGGTCAAATCATACAAAGTTAGAGTGTTAGTCGTCTTGTACTTAAGTCGGCATTGTACCTTTTGTATTTAATTCCGACGCAATTTCTGTGCTTCATCGTCAATAAGAATGTCCAAGGTATACAGTACACCTGAAGTGAAGCATCGGAGTCTAAAACTGGACTCACAGGAGTGGTTCAAATCATAGAAAGTTAGTGGGTCAGTCCTCTTGTAGTTAGTTCGACATTGTGCCTTTTGAATTAAATTGGGATGCAATTACTATGTTTCATCGTGAATAAGAAGGTCCAAGGTATACAGTAAACCTGAAGAGAAGCATCGGAATCTAAAACTGGACTCCTAGGAGAGGTTCAAATCATTGAATGTTAGAGTGTCAGTCCTCTTGTACTTAAGTCGGCATTGTGCCTTTTGAATTTAATTCCGACGCAATTTCTGTGCTTCATCGTCAATAAGAAGGTCCTAGGTATGCAGTAAACCTGAAGTGAAGCATCGGAGTCTAAAACTGGACTCACAGGAGAGGTTCAGATCTTAGAAAGTTAGAGTGTCAGTCCTCTTGTACTAAAGTCGGCATTGTGCCTTTTGAATTTAATTCCCATGCAATTTCTATGCTTCATCGTCAATAAGAAGGTCCAAGGGATACAGTAAACCTGAAGTGAAGCATCGGAATCTAAAACTGAACTAACAGGAGAGGTTCAAATCATAGAATGTTACACTGTCAGTGCTCTTGTACTTAAGTCGGCATTGTGCCTTTTGAATTTAATTCCGACGCAATTTCTGTGCTTCATCGTCAATAAGAAGGTCCAATGTATACAGTAAACCTGAAGTGAAGCATCCGAATCTAAAACTGGACTCACAGGAGAGGTTCAAATCATAGAAAGTTAGAATGTCAGTCCTCTTCTACTTAAGTCAGGATTGTGCCTTTTGAATCTAATTCCGATGCAATTTCTGTGCTTCATCGTCAATACGAAGGTCCTAGGTATACAGTAAACCTGAAGTGAAGCATCGGAATCTAAAACTGGACTCACAGGAGATGGTCAAATCATAGAAAATTAGAGTGTCAGTCCTCTTGTACTTAAGTCGGCATTGTGCCTTTTTATTAAATTCGGATGCAATTTCTGTCTTTCATCGTGAATAAGAAGGTCCAAGGGATACAGTAAACCTGAAGTGAAGCATCGGAATCTAAAACTGGACTCCTAGGAGAGATTCAAATCATAGAAACTAAGAGTGTCAGTCCTCTTGTACTTATGTCGGCATTGTGATTTTGAATTAAGTTCGGATGCAATTTCTGTGTTTCATCGTCAATAAGAAGGTCCAAGGGATACAGTAAACCTGAAGTGAAGCATCGGAATCTAAAACTGGACTCACAGGAGTTGGTCAAATCATACAAAGTTAGAGTGTCAGTCGTCTTGTACTTAAGTCGGCATTGTACCATTTGTATTTAATTCCGACGCAATTTCTGTGCTTCATCGTCAATAAGAATGTCCAAGGTATACAGTACCCCTGAAGTGAAGCATCGGAGTCTAAAACTGGACTCACAGGAGTGGTTCAAATCCTAGAAAGTTAGAGGGTCAGTCCTCTTGTACTTAATTCGGCATTGTGCCTTTTGTATTAAATTGGGATGCAATTACTATGTTTCATCGTGAATAAGATGGTCCAAGGTATACAGTAAACCTGAAGTGAAGCATCGGAATCTAAAATTGGACTCACAGGAGAGGTTCAAATCATAGAAAATTATTGTGTCAGTCTTCGTGTACTTAAGTCGGCATTGTGCCTTTTGTATTAAATTCGGATGCATTTTCTGTGTTTCATCGTCAATAAGAAGGTCCAAGGCATACAGTAAACCTGAAGTTAAACATCGGAATCTAAAACTGGAATCACAGGAGAGGTTCAGATCATAGAATGTTAGAGTGTCAGTCCTCTTGTACTTAACTCGGCATTGTGCCTTTTTAATTTGATTCCGATGCAATTTCTGTGCTTCATCGACAATAAGAAGGTCCAAGGGATACAGTAAACCTGAAGTGAAGCATCGAAATCTAAAACTGGACTCACTGGAGAGGTTCAAATCATAGAAAGTTAGAGTGTAAGTCCTCTTGTACTTAAGTCGGCATTGTTCCTTTTGTATTAAATTCGGATGAAATTTCTGTGTTTCATCGTCAATAAGGAGGTCCAAGGTATACAGTAAACCTTAAGTGAAGCATCGGAATCTAAAACTGGACTCCTAGGAGAGGTTCAAATCATAGAAAGTAAGAGTGTCAGTCCTCTTGTACTTAAGTCGGCATTGTGACATTTGAATTTAATTCCGATGCAATTTAGTGTCAGTACTCTTGTACTTAAGTCGGCATTGTGACATTTGAATTTAATTCCGATGCAATTTCTGTACTTCATCGTCAATAAGAAGGTCCAAGGTATACAGTAAACCAGAAGTGAAGCATCGGAATCTAAAACTAAACTCACAGGAGAGGTTCAAATCATAGAAAGTTAAAGTGGAAGTTCTCTTGTACTTAAGTCGGCATAGTGACTTTTGTATTAAATTCGGATGCAATTTCTGTGTTTCATCGTCAACAAGAAGGTCCAATGGATACAGTAAATCTGATGCGAAGCATCGGAATCTACAACTGGACTCACAGGAGAGGTTGAAATCATAGAAAGTTAGAGCGAAAGTCCTCTTGTACTTAAGTCGGCATTGTGCCTTTAGTATTTGATTCCGACGCAATTTCTGTGCTTCATCGTCAATAAGAAGGTCCAAGGTATACAGTACACTTGAAGTGAAGCACCGGAATCTAAAACTGGACTCACAGGAGAGGTTCAAATCATAGAAAAGTAGAGTGACAGTTCTCTTGTACTTATGTCGTCATTGTGATTTTGAATCAAGTTCGGATGCAATTTCTGTGTTTCATCGTCAATAAGAAGGTCCAAGGGATACAGTAAACCTGAAGTGAAGCATCGGAATCTAAAACTGGACTCACAGGAGACGGTCAAATCATACAAAGTTAGAGTGTTAGTCGTCTTGTACTTAAGTCGGCATTGTACCTTTTGTATTTAATTCCGACGCAATTTCTGTGCTCATCGTCAATAAGAATGTCCAAGGTATACAGTACACCTGAAGTGAAGCATCGGAGTCTAAAACTGGACTCACAGGAGTGGTTCAAATCATAGAAAGTTAGAGGGTCAGTCCTCTTGTAGTTAGTTCGACATTGTGCCTTTTGAATTAAATTGGGATGCAATTACTATGTTTCATCGTGAATAAGAAGGTCCAAGGTATACAGTAAACCTGAAGAGAAGCATCGGAATCTAAAACTGGACTCCTAGGAGAGGTTCAAATCATAGAATGTTAGAGTGTCAGTCCTCTTGTACTTAAGTCGGCATTGTGCCTTTTGAATTTAATTCCGACGCAATTTCTGTGCTTCATCGTCAATAAGAAGGTCCTAGGTATGCAGTAAACCTGAAGTGAAGCATCGGAGTCTAAAACTGGACTCACAGGAGAGGTTCATATCTTAGAAAGTTAGAGTGTCAGTCCTCTTGTACTTAAGTCGGCATTGTGCCTTTTGAATTTAATTCCGATGCAATTTCTATGCTTCATCGTCAATAAGAAGGTCCAAGGGATACAGTAAACCTGAAGTGAAGCATCGGAATCTAAAACTGAACTAACAGGAGAGGTTCAAATCATAGAATGTTACAGTGTCAGTGCTCTTGTACTTAAGTCGGCATTGTGCCTTTTGAATTTAATTCCGACGCAATTTCTGTGCTTCATCGTCAATAAGAAGGTCCAATGTATACAGTAAACCTGAAGTGAAGCATCCGAATCTAAAACTGGACTCACAGGAGAGGTTCAAATCATAGAAAGTTAGAATGTCAGTCCTCTTCTACTTAAGTCAGGATTGTGCCTTTTGAATCTAATTCCGATGCAATTTCTGTGCTTCATCGTCAATACGAAGGTCCTAGGTATACAGTAAAACTGAAGTGAAGCATCGGAATCTAAAACTGGACTCACAGGAGATGGTCAAATCATAGAAAATTAGAGTGTCAGTCCTCTTGTACTTAAGTCGGCATTGTGCCTTTTTATTAAATTCGGATGCAATTTCTGTCTTTCATCGTGAATAAGAAGGTCCAAGGGATACAGTAAACCTGAAGTGAAGCATCGGAATCTAAAACTGGACTCCTAGGAGAGATTCAAATCATAGAAACTAAGAGTGTCAGTCCTCTTGTACTTATGTCGGCATTATGAATTGTGTATTAAATTCGGATGCAATATCTGTGTTTCATCGTCAATAAGAAGGTCCAAGGGATACAGTAAACATGAAGTGAAGCATCGGAATCTAAAACTGTACTCACAGGAGACGTTCAAATCATAGAAAGTTAGAGTGTCAGTCCTCTTGTACTTAAGTCGGCATTGTGCCTTTTGAATTTAATTCCGAAGCAATTTCTGTGCTTCATCGGCAATAAGAAGGTCCAAGGTATACAGTAAACCTGAAGTCAATCATCGGAATCTAAAACTGGACTCACAGGAGAGGTTGAAATCATAGAAAGTTAGAGTGTCAGTTCTCTTGTACTTAAGTAGGCATTGTGACTTTTGAATTTAATTTCGATGCAGTTTCTGTGTTTCATCGTCAATAAGAAGGTCCAAAGGATACAGTAAACCTGAAGTGAAGCATCGGAACCTAAAACTGGACTCACAGGAGATGTTCAAATCGTAGAAAGTTAGAGTGTCAGTCCTCTTGTACTTAAGTCGGCATTGTGACATTTGAATTTAATTCCGATGCAATTTAGTGTCAGTACTCTTGTACTTAAGTCGGCATTGTGACATTTGAATTTAATTCCGATGCAATTTCTGTACTTCATCGTCAATAAGAAGGTCCAAGGTATACAGTAAACCAGAAGTGAAGCATCGGAATCTAAAACTAAACTCACAGGAGAGGTTCAAATCATAGAAAGTTAAAGTGGAAGTTCTCTTGTACTTAAGTCGGCATAGTGACTTTTGTATTAAATTCGGATGCAATTTCTGTGTTTCATCGTCAACAAGAAGGTCCAATGGATACAGTAAATCTGATGCGAAGCATCGGAATCTACAACTGGACTCACAGGAGAGGTTGAAATCATAGAAAGTTAGAGCGAAAGTCCTCTTGTACTTAAGTCGGCATTGTGCCTTTAGTATTTAATTCCGACGCAATTTCTGTGCTTCATCGTCAATAAGAAGGTCCAAGGTATACAGTACACTTGAAGTGAAGCACCGGAATCTAAAACTGGACTCACAGGAGAGGTTCAAATCATAGAAAAGTGGAGTGTCAGTTCTCTTGTACTTATGTCGTCATTGTGATTTTGAATCAAGTTCGGATGCAATTTCTGTGTTTCATCGTCAATAAGAAGGTCCAAGGGATACAGTAAACCTGAAGTGAAGCATCGGAATCTAAAACTGGACTCACAGGAGACGGTCAAATCATACAAAGTTAGAGTGTTAGTCGTCTTGTACTTAAGTCGGCATTGTACCTTTTGTATTTAATTCCGTCGCAATTTCTGTGCTCATCGTCAATAAGAATGTCCAAGGTATACAGTACACCTGAAGTGAAGCATCGGAGTCTAAAACTGGACTCACAGGAGTGGTTCAAATCATAGAAAGTTAGAGGGTCAGTCCTCTTGTAGTTAGTTCGACATTGTGCCTTTTGAATTAAATTGGGATGCAATTACTATGTTTCATCGTGAATAAGAAGGTCCAAGGTATACAGTAAACCTGAAGAGAAGCATCGGAATCTAAAACTGGACTCCTAGGAGAGGTTCAAATCATAGAATGTTAGAGTGTCAGTCCTCTTGTACTTAAGTCGGCATTGTGCCTTTTGAATTTAATTCCGACGCAATTTCTGTGCTTCATCGTCAATAAGAAGGTCCTAGGTATGCAGTAAACCTGAAGTGAAGCATCGGAGTCTAAAACTGGACTCACAGGAGAGGTTCATATCTTAGAAAGTTAGAGTGTCAGTCCTCTTGTACTTAAGTCGGCATTGTGCCTTTTGAATTTAATTCCGATGCAATTTCTATGCTTCATCGTCAATAAGAAGGTCCAAGGGATACAGTAAACCTGAAGTGAAGCATCGGAATCTAAAACTGAACTAACAGGAGAGGTTCAAATCATAGAATGTTACAGTGTCAGTGCTCTTGTACTTAAGTCGGCATTGTGCCTTTTGAATTTAATTCCGACGCAATTTCTGTGCTTCATCGTCAATAAGAAGGTCCAATGTATACAGTAAACCTGAAGTGAAGCATCCGAATCTAAAACTGGACTCACAGGAGAGGTTCAAATCATAGAAAGTTAGAATGTCAGTCCTCTTCTACTTAAGTCAGGATTGTGCCTTTTGAATCTAATTCCGATGCAATTTCTGTGCTTCATCGTCAATACGAAGGTCCTAGGTATACAGTAAACCTGAAGTGAAGCATCGGAATCTAAAACTGGACTCACAGGAGATGGTCAAATCATAGAAAATTAGAGTGTCAGTCCTCTTGTACTTAAGTCGGCATTGTGCCTTTTTATTAAATTCGGATGCAATTTCTGTCTTTCATCGTGAATAAGAAGGTCCAAGGGATACAGTAAACCTGAAGTGAAGCATCGGAATCTAAAACTGGACTCCTAGGAGAGATTCAAATCATAGAAACTAAGAGTGTCAGTCCTCTTGTACTTATGTCGGCATTATGAATTGTGTATTAAATTCGGATGCAATATCTGTGTTTCATCGTCAATAAGAAGGTCCAAGGGATACAGTAAACATGAAGTGAAGCATCGGAATCTAAAACTGTACTCACAGGAGACGTTCAAATCATAGAAAGTTAGAGTGTCAGTCCTCTTGTACTTAAGTCGGCATTGTGCCTTTTGAATTTAATTCCGAAGCAATTTCTGTGCTTCATCGGCAATAAGAAGGTCCAAGGTATACAGTAAACCTGAAGTCAATCATCGGAATCTAAAACTGGACTCACAGGAGAGGTTGAAATCATAGAAAGTTAGAGTGTCAGTTCTCTTGTACTTAAGTAGGCATTGTGACTTTTGAATTTAATTTCGATGCAGTTTCTGTGTTTCATCGTCAATAAGAAGGTCCAAAGGATACAGTAAACCTGAAGTGAAGCATCGGAACCTAAAACTGGACTCACAGGAGATGTTCAAATCGTAGAAAGTTAGAGTGTCAGTCGTCTTGTACTAAAGTCGGCATTGTGCCTTTTGTATTATATTCGGATGCAATTTCCGTCTTTCATCGTCAATAAGAAGGTCCAAGGGATACACTAAACCTGAAGTGAAGCATCGGAATCTAAAACTGGACTCACTGGAGTGGTTCAAATCATAGAAAATTAGAGTGTCAATCCTCTTGCACTTAAGTCGGCATTGTGCCTTTTGTATTAAATTCGGAAGCAATTTCTGTATTTCATTGTCAATAAAAAGGTCCAAGGGATACAGTAAACCTGAAGTGAAGAATCGGAAACTAAAACTGGACTCACAGGAAAGATTCAAATCATAGAAAGTTAGTGTGTC
Organism: Schistocerca americana; assembly: GCF_021461395.2. NCBI lineage: Eukaryota > Metazoa > Arthropoda > Insecta > Orthoptera > Acrididae > Schistocerca > Schistocerca americana. The sequence goes on along the minus strand of NC_060129.1, from coordinate 3,691,577 downwards.
AGTCCTCTTGTACTTAAGTCGGCATTGTGCCTTTTATATTAAATAGGGATGCAATATCTGTGTTTCATCGTCAATAAGAATGTCCAAGGGATACAGTAAACCTTAAGTGAAGCATCGGAATCTAAAACTGGACTCACAGGAGTGGTTCAAATCATAGAAAGTTAGAGTGTCAGTCCTCTTGTACTGAAGTCGGCATTGTGCCTTTTGTATTAAATTCGGATGCAATTTCTGTGTTTCATCGTCAATAAGAAGATCTAAGGTATACAGTAAACCTGAAGTGAAGCATCGGAATCTAAAATTGGACTCACAGGAGAGATTCAAATCATAGAATGTTAGAGTGTCAGTTCTCTTGTACTTAAGTCGGCATTGTGCCTTTTGTATTAAATTGGGATGCAATTTCTGTGTTTCATCGTTAATAAGAAGGTCCAAGGGATACAGTAAGCCTGAAGTGAAGCATCGGAATCCAAACTGAACTCACAGGAGAGGTTCAAATCAAAGTATGTTAGGGTGTCAGTCCTCTCGTACTTAAGTCGGCTTTGGGCATTTTGAATTTAATTCCAACGCAATTTCTGTGCTTCATCGTCAAAAAGAAGGTTCAAGGTATACAGTAAACCTGAAGTGAAGCATCGGAATCTAAAACTGGACTCACAGGAAAGGTTCAAATCATAGAAAGTTAGAGTGTCAGTCCTCTTGTACTTAATTATGCATTGTGCCTTTTGTATTAAATTCGGATGTAATTACTATGTTTCATCGTCAATAAGAAGGTCCAAGGTATACAGTAAACCTGAAGTGAAGCATCGGAATCTAAAACTGGACTCACAGAAAATGTTCAGATCATAGAAAGTTAGAGTGTCAGTCCTCCCGTCCTTAAGTCGGCATTGTGATTTTGAATTAAGTTCGGATGCAATTTCTGTGTTTCTTCGTCAATAAGTAGGTCCAAGGGATACAGTAAACCTGAAGTGAAGCATCGGAATCTAAAACTGGACTCCTAGGAGAGGTTCAAATCATAGAAAGTAAGAGTGTCAGTCCTCTTGTACTTAAGTCGGCATTGTGACTTTTGTATTAAATTCGGATGCAATTACTGTGTTTCATCGTAAAGAAGATGGTCCAAGGGATACAGTAAACCTGAAGTGAAGCTTCGGAATCTAAATCTGGACTCACAGGAGAGGTTCAAATCATAGAAAGTAAGAGTGTCAGTCCTCTTGTACTTAATCGGCATTGTGCCTTTTGAATATAATTCCGATGCAATTTCTGTGCTTCATCGTCAATAAGAAGGTCCAAGGTATACAGTAAACCTGAAGTGAATCATCGGTATCTAAAACTGGACTCACAGGAGATGTTCAAATCATAGAAAGTTAGTGTGTCAGTCCTCTTGTACTTAAGTCGGGATTGTGCCTTTTGAATTTAGTTCCGATGCAATTTCTGTTTTTCATCGTCAATAAGAATTTCCAAGGGATACAGTAAACCTGAAGTGAAGCATCGGAATCTAAGACTGAACTCACAGGAGAGGTTCAAATCATAGAATGTTAGAGTGTCAGTCCTGTTTTACTTAAGTCGTCATTGTGCCTTTTGTATTAAATTCGGATGCAATTTCTGTCTTTCATCGTCAATAAGAAGGTCCAAGGGATACAGTAAACCTGAAGTGAAGCATCGGAATCTAAAACTGGACTCCTAGGAGAGATTCAAATAATAGAAACTAAGAGTGTCAGTCCTCTTGTACTTATGTCGGCATTATGAATTGTGTATTAAATTCGAATGCAATTTTTGTGTTTCATCGTGAATAAGAAGGTCCAAGCGATACAGTAAACATGAAGTGAAGCATCGGAATCTAAAACTGTACTCACAGGAGAGGTTCAAATCATAGAAAGTTAGAGTGTCAGTCCTCTTGTACTTAAGTCGGCATTGTGCCTTTTGAATATAATTCCGATGAAATTTCTGTGCTTCATCGTCAATAAGAAGGTCCAAGGTATACAGTAAACCTGAAGTGAAGCATCCGAATCTAAAACTGGACTCACAGGAGAGGTTCAAATCATAGAAAGTTAGAATGTCAGTCCTCTTTTACTTAAGTCGGCATTGTGCCTTTTGAATCTAATTCCGATGCAATTTCTGTGCTTCATCGTCAATACGAAGGCCATAGGAATACAGTAAACCTGAAGTGAAGCATCCGAATCTAAAACTGGACTCACAGGAGAGGTTCAAATCATAGAGAGTTAGAATGTCAGTCCTCTTTTACTTAAGTCGGCATTGTGCCCTTTGAATCTAATTCCGATGCAATTTCTGTGCTTCATCGTCAATACGAAGGTCCTAGGTATACAGTAAACCTGAAGTGAAGCATCGGAATCTAAAACTGGACTCACTGGATAGGTTCAAATCTTAGAAAGTTAGAGTGTCAGTCCTGTTTTACTTAAGTCGTCATTGTGCCTTTTGTATTAAATTCGGATGCAATTTCTGTGTTTCATCGTCAATAAGATGGTCCAAGGCATACAGTAAACCTGAAATGAAGCATCGGAATCTAAAACTGGACTCACAGGAGATGGTCAAATCATAGAAAATAAGAGTGTCAGTCCTCTTGCACTTAAGTCGGCATTGTGCCTTTTGTATTAAATTCGGATGCAATTTCTGTCTTTCATCGTCAATAAGAAGGTCCAAGGGATACAGTAAACCTGAAGTGAAGCATCGGAATCTAAAACTGGACTCCTAGGAGAGATTCAAATCATAGAAACTATGAGTGTCAGTCCTCTTGTACTTATGTCGGCATTATGAATTGTGTATTAAATTCGGATGCAATTTCTGTGTTTCATCGTCAATAAGAAGGTCCAAGGGATACAGTAAACATGGAGTGAAGCATCGGAATCTAAAACTGTACTCACAGGAGAGGTTCAAATCATAGAAAGTTAGAGTGTCAGTCCTCTTGTACTTAAGTCGGCATTGTGCCTTTTGAATTTAATTCCGAAGCAATTTCTGAGCTTCATCGGCAATAAGAAGGTCCATGGTATACAGTAAACCTGAAGTCAATCATCGGAATCTAAAACTGGACTCACTGGAGAGGTTGAAATCATAGAAAGTTAGAGTGTCAGTTCTCTTGTACTTAAGTAGGCATTGTGACTTTTGAATTTAATTTCGATGCAGTTTCTGTGTTTCATCGTCAATAAGAAGGTCCAAAGGATACAGTAAACCTGAAGTGAAGCATCGGAACCTAAAACTGGACTCAGAGGAGATGTTCAAATGACAGAAAGTTAGAGTGTCAGTCGTCTTGTACTTAAGTCGGCATTGTGTCTTGTGTATTATATTCGGATGCAATTTCCGTCTTTCATCGTCAATAAGAAGGTCCAAGGGATACAGTAAACCTGAAGTGAAGCATCGGAATCTAAAACTGGACTCACAGAAAATGTTCAGATCGTAGAAAGTTAGAGTGTCAGTCCTCCCGTCCTTAAGGCGGCATTGTGATTTTGAATTAAGTTCGGATGCAATTTCTGTGTTTCTTCGTCAATAAGTAGGTCCAAGGGATACAGTAAACCTGAAGTGAAGCATCGGAATCTAAAACTGGACTCCTAGGAGAGGTTCAAATCATAGAAAGTAAGAGTGTCAGTCCTCTTGTACTTAAGTCGGCATTGTGACTTTTGTATTAAATTCGGATGCAATTACTGTCTTTCATCGTAAAGAAGATGGTCCAAGTGATACAGTAAACCTGAAGTGAAGCTTCGGAATCTAAATCTGGACTCACAGGAGAGGTTCAAATCATAGAAAGTAAGAGTGTCAGTCCTCTTGTACTTAATCGGCATTGTGCCTTTTGAATATAATTCCGATGCAATTTCTGTGCTTCATCGTCAATAAGAAGGTCCAAGGTATACAGTAAACCTGAAGTGAATCATCGGTATCTAATACTGGACTCACAGGAGATGTTCAAATCATAGAAAGTTAGTGTGTCAGTCCTCTTGTACTTAAGTCGGGATTGTGCCTTTTGAATTTAGTTCCGATGCAATTTCTGTTTTTCATCGTCAATAAGAATTTCCAAGGGATACAGTAAACCTGAAGTGAAGCATCGGAATCTAAGACTGAATCACAGGAGAGGTTCAAATCATAGAATGTTAGAGTGTCAGTCCTGTTTTACTTAAGTCGTCATTGTGCCTTTTGTATTAAATTCGGATGCAATTTCTGTGTTTCATCGTCAATAAGATGGTCCAAGGCATACAATAAACCTGAAATGAAGCATCGGAATCTAAAACTGGACTCACAGGAGATGGTCAAATCATAGAAAATTAGAGTGTCAGTCCTCTTGTATTTAAGTCGGCATTGTGCCTTTTGTATTAAATTCGGATGCAATTTCTGTCTTTCATCGTCAATAAGAAGGTCCAAGGGATACAGTAAACCTGAAGTGAAGCATCGGAATCTAAAACTGGACTCCTAGGAGAGATTCAAATCATAGAAACTAAGAGTGTCAGTCCTCTTGTACTTATGTCGGCATTATGAATTGTGTATTAAATTCGAATGCAATTTTTGTGTTTCATCGTCAATAAGAAGGTCCAAGGGATACAGTAAACATGAAGTGAAGCATCGGAATCTAAAACTGTACTCACAGGAGAGGTTCAAATCATAGAAAGTTAGAGTGTCAGTCCTCTTGTACTTAAGTCGGCATTGTGCCTTTTGAATATAATTCCGATGAAATTTCTGTGCTTCATCGTCAATAAGAAGGTCCAAGGTATACAGTAAACCTGAAGTGAAGCATCCGAATCTAAAACTGGACTCACAGGAGAGGTTCAAATCATAGAAAGTTAGAATGTCAGTCCTCTTTTACTTAAGTCGGCATTGTGCCTTTTGAATCTAATTCCGATGCAATTTCTGTGCTTCATCGTCAATACGAAGGCCCTAGGTATACAGTAAACCTGAAGAGTAGCATCCTAATCTAAAACTGGACTCACAGGAGAGGTTCAAATCATAGAGAGTTAGAATGTCAGTCCTCTTTTACTTAAGTCGGCATTGTTCCCTTTGAATCTAATTCCGATGCAATTTCTGTGCTTCATCTTCAATACGAAGATCCTAGGTATACAGTAAACCTGAAGTGAAGCATCGGAATCTAAAACTGGACTCACTGGATAGGTTCAAATCTTAGAAAGTTAGAGTGTCAGTCCTGTTTTACTTAAGTCGTCATTGTGCCTTTTGTATTAAATTCAGATGCAATTTCTGTGTTTCATCGTCAATAAGATGGTCCAAGGCATACAGTAAACCTGAAATGAAGCATCAGAATCTAAAACTGGACTCACAGGAGATGGTCAAATCATAGAAAATAAGAGTGTCAGTCCTCTTGTACTTAAGTCGGCATTGTGCCTTTTGTATTAAATTCGGATGCAATTTCTGTCTTTCATCGTCAATAAGAAGGTCCAAGGGATACAGTAAACCTGAAGTGAAGCATCGGAATCTAAAACTGGACTCCTAGGAGAGATTCAAATCATAGAAACTAAGGGTGTCAGTCCTCTTGTACTTATGTCGGCATTATGAATTGTGTATTAAATTCGGATGCAATTTCTGTGTTTCATCGTCAATAAGAAGGTCCAAGGGATACAGTAAACATGGAGTGAAGCATCGGAATCTAAAACTGTACTCACAGGAGAGGTTCAAATCATAGAAAGTTAGAGTGTCAGTCCTCTTGTACTTAAGTCGGCATTGTGCCTTTTGAATTTAATTCCGAAGCAATTTCTGAGCTTCATCGGAAATAAGAAGGTCCATGGTATACAGTAAACCGGAAGTCAATCATCGGAATCTAAAACTGGACTCACAGGAGAGGTTGAAATCATAGAAAGTTAAAGTCTCAGTTCTCTTGTACTTAAGTAGGCATTGTGACTTTTGAATTTAATTTCGATGCAGTTTCTGTGTTTCATCGTCAATAAGAAAGTCCAAAGGATACAGTAAACCTGAAGTGAAGCATCGGAACCTAAAACTGGACTCAGAGGAGATGTTCAAATCACAGAAAGTTAGAGTGTCAGTCGTCTTGTACTTAAGTCGGCATTGTGCCTTTTGTATTATATTCGGATGCAATTTCCGTCTTTCATCGTCAATAAGAAGGTCCAAGGGATACAGTAAACCTGAAGTGAAGCATCGGAATCTAAAACTGGACTCACTGGATAGGTTCAAATCTTAGAAAGTTAGAGTGTCAGTCCTGTTTTACTTAAGTCGTCATTGTGCCTTTTGTATTAAATTCGGATGCAATTTCTGTGTTTCATCGTCAATAAGATGGTCCAAGGCATACAGTAAACCTGAAATGAAGCATCGGAATCTAAAACTGGACTCACAGGAGATGGTCAAATCATAGAAAATAAGAGTGTCAGTCCTCTTGTACTTAAGTCGGCATTGTGCCTTTTGTATTAAATTCGGATGCAATTTCTGTCTTTCATCGTCAATAAGAAGGTCCAAGGGATACAGTAAACCTGAAGTGAAGCATCGGAATCTAAAACTGGACTCCTAGGAGAGATTCAAATCATAGAAACTATGAGTGTCAGTCCTCTTGTACTTATGTCGGCATTATGAATTGTGTATTAAATTCGGATGCAATTTCTGTGTTTCATCGTCAATAAGAAGGTCCAAGGGATACAGTAAACATGGAGTGAAGCATCGGAATCTAAAACTGTACTCACAGGAGAGGTTCAAATCATAGAAAGTTAGAGTGTCAGTCCTCTTGTACTTAAGTCGGCATTGTGCCTTTTGAATTTAATTCCGAAGCAATTTCTGAGCTTCATCGGCAATAAGAAGGTCCATGGTACACAGTAAACCTGAAGTCAATCATCGGAATCTAAAACTGGACTCACAGGAGAGGTTGAAATCATAGAAAGTTAGAGTGTCAGTTCTCTTGTACTTAAGTAGGCATTGTGACTTTTGAATTTAATTTCGATGCAGTTTCTGTGTTTCATCGTCAATAAGAAGGTCCAAAGGATACAGTAAACCTGAAGTGAAGCATCGGAACCTAAAACTGGACTCAGAGGAGATGTTCAAATGACAGAAAGTTAGAGTGTCAGTCGTCTTGTACTTAAGTCGGCATTGTGTCTTGTGTATTATATTCGGATGCAATTTCCGTCTTTCATCGTCAATAAGAAGGTCCAAGGGATACAGTAAACCTGAAGTGAAGCATCGGAATCTAAAACTGGACTCACAGGAAATGTTCAGATCGTAGAAAGTTAGAGTGTCAGTCCTCCCGTCCTTAAGTGGCATTGTGATTTTGAATTAAGTTCGGATGCAATTTCTGTGTTTCTTCGTCAATAAGTAGGTCCAAGGGATACAGTAAACCTGAAGTGAAGCATCGGAATCTAAAACTGGACTCCTAGGAGAGGTTCAAATCATAGAAAGTAAGAGTGTCAGTCCTCTTGTACTTAAGTCGGCATTGTGACTTTTGTATTAAATTCGGATGCAATTACTGTCTTTCATCGTAAAGAAGATGGTCCAAGTGATACAGTAAACCTGAAGTGAAGCTTCGGAATCTAAATCTGGACTCACAGGAGAGGTTCAAATCATAGAAAGTAAGAGTGTCAGTCCTCTTGTACTTAATCGGCATTGTGCCTTTTGAATATAATTCCGATGCAATTTCTGTGCTTCATCGTCAATAAGAAGGTCCAAGGTATACAGTAAACCTGAAGTGAATCATCGGTATCTAATACTGGACTCACAGGAGATGTTCAAATCATAGAAAGTTAGTGTGTCAGTCCTCTTGTACTTAAGTCGGGATTGTGCCTTTTGAATTTAGTTCCGATGCAATTTCTGTTTTTCATCGTCAATAAGAATTTCCAAGGGATACAGTAAACCTGAAGTGAAGCATCGGAATCTAAGACTGAATCACAGGAGAGGTTCAAATCATAGAATGTTAGAGTGTCAGTCCTGTTTTACTTAAGTCGTCATTGTGCCTTTTGTATTAAATTCGGATGCAATTTCTGTGTTTCATCGTCAATAAGATGGTCCAAGGCATACAGTAAACCTGAAATGAAGCATCGGAATCTAAAACTGGACTCACAGGAGATGGTCAAATCATAGAAAATTAGAGTGTCAGTCCTCTTGTATTTAAGTCGGCATTGTGCCTTTTGTATTAAATTCGGATGCAATTTCTGTCTTTCATCGTCAATAAGAAGGTCCAAGGGATACAGTAAACCTGAAGTGAAGCATCGGAATCTAAAACTGGACTCCTAGGAGAGATTCAAATCATAGAAACTAAGAGTGTCAGTCCTCTTGTACTTATGTCGGCATTATGAATTGTGTATTAAATTCGAATGCAATTTTTGTGTTTCATCGTCAATAAGAAGGTCCAAGGAATACAGTAAACATGAAGTGAAGCATCGGAATCTAAAACTGTACTCACAGGAGAGGTTGAAATCATAGAAAGTTAGAGTGTCAGTTCTCTTGTACTTAAGTAGGCATTGTGACTTTTGAATTCAATTTCGATGAAGTTTCTGTGTTTCATCGTCAATAAGAAGGTCCAAAGGATACAGTAAACCTGAAGTGAAGCATCGGAACCTAAAACTGGACTCAGAGGAGATGTTCAAATGACAGAAAGTTAGAGTGTCAGTCGTCTTGTACTTAAGTCGGCATTGTGTCTTGTGTATTATATTCGGATGCAATTTCCGTCTTTCATCGTCAATAAGAAGGTCCAAGGGATACAGTAAACCTGAAGTGAAGCATCGGAATCTAAAACTGGACTCACAGGAAATGTTCAGATCGTAGAAAGTTAGAGTGTCAGTCCTCCCGTCCTTAAGTCGGCATTGTGATTTTGAATTAAGTTCGGATGCAATTTCTGTGTTTCTTCGTCAATAAGTAGGTCCAAGGGATACAGTAAACCTGAAGTGAAGCATCGGAATCTAAAACTGGACTCCTAGGAGAGGTTCAAATCATAGAAAGTAAGAGTGTCAGTCCTCTTGTACTTAAGTCGGCATTGTGACTTTTGTATTAAATTCGGATGCAATTACTGTCTTTCATCGTAAAGAAGATGGTCCAAGTGATACAGTAAACCTGAAGTGAAGCTTCGGAATCTAAATCTGGACTCACAGGAGAGGTTCAAATCATAGAAAGTAAGAGTGTCAGTCCTCTTGTAATTAATCGGCATTGTGCCTTTTGAATATAATTCCGATGCAATTTCTGTGCTTCATCGTCAATAAGAAGGTCCAAGGTATACAGTAAACCTGAAGTGAATCATCGGTATCTAATACTGGACTCACAGGAGATGTTCAAATCATAGAAAGTTAGTGTGTCAGTCCTCTTGTACTTAAGTCGGGATTGTGCCTTTTGAATTTAGTTCCGATGCAATTTCTGTTTTTCAACGTCAATAAGAATTTCCAAGGGATACAGTAAACCTGAAGTGAAGCATCGGAATCTAAGACTGAATCACAGGAGAGGTTCAAATCATAGAATGTTAGAGTGTCAGTCCTGTTTTACTTAAGTCGTCATTGTGCCTTTTGTATTAAATTCGGATGCAATTTCTGTGTTTCATCGTCAATAAGATGGTCCAAGGCATACAGTAAACCTGAAATGAAGCATCGGAATCTAAAACTGGACTCACAGGAGATGGTCAAATCATAGAAAATTAGAGTGTCAGTCCTCTTGTATTTAAGTCGGCATTGTGCCTTTTGTATTAAATTCGGATGCAATTTCTGCCTTTCATCGTCAATAAGAAGGTCCAAGGGATACAGTAAACCTGAAGTGAAGCATCGGAATCTAAAACTGGACTCCTAGGAGAGATTCAAATCATAGAAACTAAGAGTGTCAGTCCTCTTGTACTTATATCGGCATTATGAATTGTGTATTAAATTCGAATGCAATTTTTGTGTTTCATCGTCAAGAAGAAGGTCCAAGGGATACAGTAAACATGAAGTGAAGCATCGGAATCTAAAACTGTACTCACAGGAGAGGTTCAAATCATAGAAAGTTAGAGTGTCAGTCCTCTTGTACTTAAGTCGGCATTGTGCCTTTTGAATATAATTCCGATGAAATTTCTGTGCTTCATCGTCAACAAGAAGGTCCAAGGTATACAGTAAACCTGAAGTGAAGCATCCGAATCTAAAACTGGACTCACAGGAGAGGTTCAAATCATAGAAAGTTAGAATGTCAGTCCTCTTTTACTTAAGTCGGCATTGTGCCTTTTGAATCTAATTCCGATGCAATTTCTGTGCTTCATCGTCAATACGAAGGCCCTAGGTATACAGTAAACCTGAAGAGAAGCATCCGAATCTAAAACTGGACTCACAGGAGAGGTTCAAATCATAGAGAGTTAGAATGTCAGTACTCTTTTACTTAAGTCGGCATTGTTCCCTTTGAATCTAATTCCGATGCAATTTCTGTGCTTCATCTTCAATACGAAGATCCTAGGTATACAGTAAACCTGAAGTGAAGCATCGGAATCTAAAACTGGACTCACTGGATAGGTTCAAATCTTAGAAAGTTAGAGTGTCAGTCCTGTTTTACTTAAGTCGTCATTGTGCCTTTTGTATTAAATTCAGATGCAATTTCTGTGTTTCATCGTCAATAAGATGGTCCAAGGCATACAGTAAACCTGAAATGAAGCATCGGAATCTAAAACTGGACTCACAGGAGATGGTCAAATCATAGAAAATAAGAGTGTCAGTCCTCTTGTACTTAAGTCGGCATTGTGCCTTTTGTATTAAATTCGGATGCAATTTCTGTCTTTCATCGTCAATAAGAAGGTCCAAGGGATACAGTAAACCTGAAGTGAAGCATCGGAATCTAAAACTGGACTCCTAGGAGAGATTCAAATCATAGAAACTAAGGGTGTCAGTCCTCTTGTACTTATGTCGGCATTATGAATTGTGTATTAAATTCGGATGCAATTTCTGTGTTTCATCGTCAATAAGAAGGTCCAAGGGATACAGTAAACATGGAGTGAAGCATCGGAATCTAAAACTGTACTCACAGGAGAGGTTCAAATCATAGAAAGTTAGAGTGTCAGTCCTCTTGTACTTAAGTCGGCATTGTGCCTTTTGAATTTAATTCCGAAGCAATTTCTGAGCTTCATCGGAAATAAGAAGGTCCATGGTATACAGTAAACCGGAAGTCAATCATCGGAATCTAAAACTGGACTCACAGGAGAGGTTGAAATCATAGAAAGTTAAAGTCTCAGTTCTCTTGTACTTAAGTAGGCATTGTGACTTTTGAATTTAATTTCGATGCAGTTTCTGTGTTTCATCGTCAATAAGAAGGTCCAAAGGGTACAGTAAACCTGAAGTGAAGCATCGGAACCTAAAACTGGACTCAGAGGAGATGTTCAAATCACAGAAAGTTAGAGTGTCAGTCGTCTTGTACTTAAGTCGGCATTGTGCCTTTTGTATTATATTCGGATGCAATTTCCGTCTTTCATCGTCAATATGAAGGTCCAAGGGATACAGTAAACCTGAAGTGAAGCATCGGAATCTAAAACTGGACTCACTGGATAGGTTCAAATCTTAGAAAGTTAGAGTGTCAGTCCTGTTTTACTTAAGTCGTCATTGTGCCTTTTGTATTAAATTCGGATGCAATTTCTGTGTTTCATCGTCAATAAGATGGTCCAAGGCATACAGTAAACCAGAAATGAAGCATCGGAATCTAAAACTGTTCTCACAGGAGATGGTCAAATCATAGAAAATTACAGTGTCAGTCCTCTTGTACTTAAGTCGGCATTGTGCTTTTTGTATTAAATTCGGAAGCAATTTCTGTGTTTCATTGTCAATAAGAAGGTCCAAGGGATACAGTAAACCAGAAGTGAAGAATCCTAAACTAAAACTGGACTCACAGGAAAGATTCAAATCATAGAAAGTTAGAGTGTCAGTCCTCTTGTACTTAAGTCGGCATTGTGCCTTTTGTATTAAATAGGGATGCAATTTCTGTGTTTCATCGTCAATAAGAATATCCAAGGGATACATTAAACCTTAAGTGAAGCATCGGAATCTAAAACTGGACTCACAGGAGTGGTTCAAATCATAGAAAGTTAGAGTGTCAGTCCTCTTGTACTGAAGTCGGCATTGTGCCTTTTGTGTTAAATTCGGATGCAATTTCTGTGTTTCATCGTCAATAAGAAGATCCTAGGTATACAGTAAACCTGAAGTGAAGCATCCGAATCTAAAACAGGTCTGACAGGAGAGGTTCAAATCATAGAAAGTTAGAGTGTCAGTCCTCTTGTACTGAAGTCGGCATTGTGCATTTTGTATTAATTTCAGATGCAATTTCTGTGTTTCATTGTCAATAAGAAGGTCCAAGGGATACAGTAAACCTGAAGTGAAGCATCGGAATCTAAAACTGCTTTCACAGGAGTTGTTCAAATCATAGAAAATTGGAGTGTCAGTCCTCCTTTACTTAAGTCGGCATTGTGCCTTTTGAATCTAATTCCGATGCTATTTCTGTGCTTCATCGTCAATAAGAAGGTACAAGGGATACAGAAAAAATGAAGTGAAGCATCGGAATCTACAACTGGACTCACAGGAGAGGTTCAAATCATAGAATGTTCAAGTGTCAGTCATGTATTACTTAAGTCGCCATTGTGCCTTTTGTATTAAATTCGGATGCAATTTCTGTGTTTCATCGTCAATAAGATGGTCCAAGGCATACAGTTAACCTGAAGTGAAGCATCGGAATCTAAAACTAAACTCACAGGAGAGGTTCTAATCATAGAAAGTTAGAGTGTCAGTTCTTCTCTTACTTAAGTCGGCGTTGTGCGTTTTGTATTAAATTCGGATGCAATTTCAGTTTTTCATCGTCAATAAGAAGGTCCAAGGGATACAGTAAACCTGAAGCTAAGCATCCGAATCTAAAACTGGACTCACAAGAGTGCTCAAATCATAGAAAGTTAGAGTGTCAGTCCTCTTGCACTTAAGTCGGCTTTGTGCCTTTTGTATAAATTAGGATGCAATTTCTGTGTTTCATCGTCATTAAGAAGGTCCAAGGGATACAGTAAACCTGAAGTGAAGCATCGGAATCTAAAACAGGACTCACAGGAGAGATTCAAATCATAGAATGTTAGAGTGTCAGTTCTCTTGTACTTAAGTCGGCATTGTGCCTTTTGTATTAAATTGGGATGCAATTTCTGTGTTTCATCGTCAATAAGAAGGTCCAAGGGATACAGTAAACCTGAAGTGAAGCATCGGAATCTAAAACTGAACTCACAGGAGAGGTTCAAATCAAAGTATGTTAGGGTGTCAGTCCTCTCGTACTTAAGTCGGCTTTGGGCCTTATGAATTTAATTCCAACGCAATTTCTGTGCTTCATCGTCAATAAGAAGGTTCAAGGTATACAGTAAACCTGAAGTGAAGCATCGGAATCTAAAACTGGACTCACAGGAAAGGTTCAAATCATAGATAGTTAGAGTGTCAGTCCTCTTGTACTTAATTATGCATTGTGCCTTTTGTATTAAATTCGGATGTAATTACTATGTTTCATCGTCAATAAGAAGGTCCAAGGTATACAGAAACCTGAAGTGAAGCATCGGAATGTAAAACTGGACTCACAGGAAATGTTCAGATCAAAGAAAGTAAGAGTGTCAGTCCTCTTGTACTTAAGTCGGCATTGTGACTTTTGTATTAAATTCGGATGCAATTACTGTGTTTCATCGTAAAGAAGATGGTCCAAGGGATACAGTAAACCTGAAGTGAAGCATCGGAATCTAAATCTGGACTCACAGTAGAGGTTCAAATCATAGAAAGTAAGAGTGTCAGTCCTCTTGTACTTAGGTCGGCATTGTGAATTTTGAACATAATTCCGATGCAATTTCTGTGCTTCATCGTCAATACGAAGGTCCTAGGTATACAGTAAACCTGAAGTGAAGCATCCGAATCTAAAACTGGACTCACAGGAGAGGTTCAAATCATAGAGAGTTAGAATGTCAGTCCTCTTTTACTTAAGTCGGCATTGTGCCCTTTGAATCTAATTCCGATGCAATTTCTGTGCTTCATCGTCAATACGAAGGTCCTAGGTATACAGTAAACCTGAAGTGAAGCATCGGAATCTAAAATTGGACTCACAGGAGAGATTCAAATCATAGAATGTTAGAGTGTCAGTTCTCTTGTACTTAAGTCGGCATTGTGCCTTTTGTATTAAATTGGGATGCAATTTCTGTGTTTCATCGTCAATAAGATGGTCCAAGGCATACAGTAAACCTGAAATGAAGCATCGGAATCTAAAACTGGACTCACAGGAGATGGTCAAATCATAGAAAATTAGAGTGTCAGTCCTCTTGTACTTAAGTCGCCATTGTGCCTTTTGTATTAAATTCGGATGCAATTTCTGTCTTTCATCGTCAATAAGAAGGTCCAAAGGATACAGTAAACCTGAAGTGAAGCATCGGAATCTAAAACTGGACTCCTAGGAGAGATTCAAATCATAGAAACTAAGAGTGTCAGTCCTCTTGTACTTATGTCGGCATTATGAATTGTGTATTAAATTCGGATGCAATTTCTGTGTTTCATCGTCAATAAGAAGGTCCATGGGATACAGTAAACATGAAGTGAAGCATCGGAATCCAAAACTGTACTCACAGGAGAGGTTCAAATCATAGAAAGTAAGAGTGTCAGTCCTCTTGTACTTAAGTCGGCATTGTGACTTTTGTATTAAATTCGGATGCAATTACTGTCTTTCATCGTAAAGAAGATGGTCCAAGTGATACAGTAAACCTGAATTGAAGCTTCGGAATCTAAATCTGGACTCACAGGAGAGGTTCAAATCATAGAAAGTAAGAGTGTCAGTCCTCTTGTACTTAATCGGCATTGTGCCTTTTGAATATAATTCCGATGCAATTTCTGTGCTTCATCGTCAATAAGAAGGTCCAAGGTATACAGTAAACCTGAAGTGAATCATCGGTATCTAAAAGTGGACTCACAGGAGATGTTCAAATCATAGAAAGTTAGTGTGTCAGTCCTCTTGTACTTAAGTCGGGATTGTGCCTTTTGAATTTAGTTCCGATGCAATATCTGTTTTTCATCGTCAATAAGAATTTCCAAGGGATACAGTAAACCTGAAGTGAAGCATCGGAATCTAAGACTGAACTCACAGGAGAGGTTCAAATCATAGAATGTTAGAGTGTCAGTCCTGTTTTACTTAAGTCGTCATTGTGCCTTTTGTATTAAATTCGGATGCAATTTCTGTGTTTCATCGTCAATAAGATGGTCCAAGGCATACAGTAAACCTGAAACGAAGCATCGGAATCTAAAACTGGACTCACAGGAGATGGTCAAATCATAGAAAATTAGAGTGTCAGTCCTCTTGTATTTAAGTCGGCATTGTGCCTTTTGTATCAAATTCGGATGCAATTTCTGTCTTTCATCGTCAATAAGAAGGTCCAAGGGATACAGTAAACCTGAAGTGAAGCATCGGAATCTAAAACTGGAATCCTAGGAGAGATTCAAATCATAGAAACTAAGAGTGTCAGTCCTCTTGTACTTATGTCGGCATTATGAATTGTGTATTAAATTCGAATGCAATTTTTGTGTTTCATCGTCAATAAGAAGGTCCAAGGGATACAGTAAACATGAAGTGAAGCATCGGAATCTAAAACTGTACTCACAGGAGAGGTTCAAATCATAGAAAGTTAGAGTGTCAGTCCTCTTGTACTTAAGTCGGCATTGTGCCTTTTGAATATAATTCCGATGAAATTTCTGTGCTTCATCGTCAATAAGAAGGTCCAAGGTATACAGTAAACCTGAAGTGAAGCATCCGAATCTAAAACTGGACTCACAGGAGAGGTTCAAATCATAGAAAGTTAGAATGTCAGTCCTCTTTTACTTAAGTCGGCATTGTGCCTTTTAAATCTAATTCCGATGCAATTTCTGTGCTTCATCGTCAATACGAAGGCCCTAGGTATACAGTAAACCTGAAGAGAAGCATCCGAATCTAAAACTGGACTCACAGGAGAGGTTCAAATCATAGAGAGTTAGAATGTCAGTCCTCTTTTACTTAAGTCGGCATTGTTCCCTTTGAATCTAATTCCGATGCAATTTCTGTGCTTCATCTTCAATACGAAGGTCCTAGGTATACAGTAAACCAGAAGTGAAGCATCGGAATCTAAAACTGGACTCACTGGATAGGTTCAAATCTTAGAAAGTTAGAGTGTCAGTCCTGTTTTACTTAAGTCGTCATTGTGCCTTTTGTATTAAATTCGGATGCAATTTCTGTGTTTCATCGTCAATAAGATGGTCCAAGGCATACAGTAAACCTGAAATGAAGCATCGGAATCTAAAACTGGAATCACAGGAGATGGTCAAATCATAGAAAATAAGAGTGTCAGTCCTCTTGTACTTAAGTCGGCATTGTGCCTTTTGTATTAAATTCGGAAGCAATTTCTGTGTTTCATTGTCAATAAGAAGGTCCAAGGGATACAGTAAACCAGAAGTGAAGAATCCTAAACTAAAACTGGACTCACAGGAAAGATTCAAATCATAGAAAGTTAGAGTGTCAGTCCTCTTGTACTTAAGTCGGCATTGTGCCTTTTGTATTAAATAGGGATGCAATTTCTGTGTTTCATCGTCAATAAGAATATCCAAGGGATACATTAAACCTTAAGTGAAGCATCGGAATCTAAAACTGGACTCACAGGAGTGGTTCAAATCATAGAAAGTTAGAGTGTCAGTCCTCTTGTACTGAAGTCGGCATTGTGCCTTTTGTGTTAAATTCGGATGCAATTTCTGTGTTTCATCGTCAATAAGAAGATCCTAGGTATACAGTAAACCTGAAGTGAAGCATCCGAATCTAAAACAGGTCTGACAGGAGAGGTTCAAATCATAGAAAGTTAGAGTGTCAGTCCTCTTGTACTGAAGTCGGCATTGTGCATTTTGTATTAATTTCAGATGCAATTTCTGTGTTTCATTGTCAATAAGAAGGTCCAAGGGATACAGTAAACCTGAAGTGAAGCATCGGAATCTAAAACTGCTTTCACAGGAGTTGTTCAAATCATAGAAAATTGGAGTGTCAGTCCTCCTTTACTTAAGTCGGCATTGTGCCTTTTGAATCTAATTCCGATGCTATTTCTGTGCTTCATCGTCAATAAGAAGGTACAAGGGATACAGAAAAAATGAAGTGAAGCATCGGAATCTACAACTGGACTCACAGGAGAGGTTCAAATCATAGAATGTTCAAGTGTCAGTCATGTATTACTTAAGTCGCCATTGTGCCTTTTGTATTAAATTCGGATGCAATTTCTGTGTTTCATCGTCAATAAGATGGTCCAAGGCATACAGTTAACCTGAAGTGAAGCATCGGAATCTAAAACTAAACTCACAGGAGAGGTTCAAATCATAGAAACTTAGAGTGTCAGTTCTTCTCTTACTTAGGTCGGCGTTGTGCGTTTTGTATTAAATTCGGATGCAATTTCAGTTTTTCATCGTCAATAAGAAGGTCCAAGGGATACAGTAAACCTGAAGCTAAGCATCCGAATCTAAAACTGGACTCACAAGAGTGCTCAAATCATAGAAAGTTAGAGTGTCAGACCTCTTGCACTTAAGTCGGCTTTGTTCCTTTTGTATAAATTCGGATGCAATTTCTGTGTTTCATCGTCAATAAGAAGGTCCAAGGGATACAGTAAACCTGAAGTGAAGCATCGGAATCTAAAATTGGACCCACAGGAGAGATTCAAATCATAGAATGTTAGAGTGTCAGTTCTCTTGTACTTAAGTCGGCATTGTGCCTTTTGTATTAAATTGGGATGCAATTTCTGTGTTTCATCGTCAATAAGAAGGTCCAAGGGATACAGTAAACCTGAAGTGAAGCATCGGAATCTAAAACTGAACTCACAGGAGAGGTTCAAATCAAAGTATGTTAGGGTGTCAGTCCTCTCGTACTTAAGTCGGCTTTGGGCCTTATGAATTTAATTCCAACGCAATTTCTGTGCTTCATCGTCAATAAGAAGGTTCAAGGTATACAGTAAACCTGAAGTGAAGCATCGGAATCTAAAACTGGACTCACAGGAAAGGTTCAAATCATAGATAGTTAGAGTGTCAGTCCTCTTGTACTTAATTATGCATTGTGCCTTTTGTATTAAATTCGGATGTAATTACTATGTTTCATCGTCAATAAGAAGGTCCAAGGTATACAGAAACCTGAAGTGAAGCATCGGAATGTAAAACTGGACTCACAGGAAATGTTCAGATCAAAGAAAGTAAGAGTGTCAGTCCTCTTGTACTTAAGTCGGCATTGTGACTTTTGTATTAAATTCGGATGCAATTACTGTGTTTCATCGTAAAGAAGATGGTCCAAGGGATACAGTAAACCTGAAGTGAAGCATCGGAATCTAAATCTGGACTCACAGTAGAGGTTCAAATCATAGAAAGTAAGAGTGTCAGTCCTCTTGTACTTAGGTCGGCATTGTGAATTTTGAATATAATTCCGATGCAACTTCTGTGCTTCATCGTCAATACGAAGGTCCTAGGTATACAGTAAACCTGAAGTGAAGCATCCGAATCTAAAACTGGACTCACAGGAGAGGTTCAAATCATAGAGAGTTAGAATGTCAGTCCTCTTTTACTTAAGTCGGCATTGTGCCCTTTGAATCTAATTCCGATGCAATTTCTGTGCTTCATCGTCAATACGAAGGTCCTAGGTATACAGTAAACCTGAAGTGAAGCATCGGAATCTAAAACTGGACTCACTGGATAGGTTCAAATCTTACAAAGTTAGAGTGTCAGTCCTGTTTTACTTAAGTCGTCATTGTGCCTTTTGTATTAAATTCGGATGCAATTTCTGTGTTTCATCGTCAATAAGATGGTCCAAGGCATACAGTAAACCTGAAATGAAGCATCGGAATCTAAGACTGGACTCACAGGAGATGGTCAAATCATAGAAAATTAGAGTGTCAGTCCTCTTGTACTTAAGTCGGCATTGTGCCTTTTGTATTAAATTCGGATGCAATTTCTGTCTTTCATCGTCAATAAGAAGGTCCAAAGGATACAGTAAACCTGAAGTGAAGCATCGGAATCTAAAACTGGACTCCTAGGAGAGATTCAAATCATAGAAACTAAGAGTGTCAGTCCTCTTGTACTTATGTCGGCATTATGAATTGTGTATTAAATTCGGATGCAATTTCTGTGTTTCATCGTCAATAAGAAGGTCCATGGGATACAGTAAACATGAAGTGAAGCATCGGAATCAAAAACTGGACTCACTGGAGTGGTTCAAATCATAGAAAGTTAGAGTGTCAGTCCTCTTGCACTTAAGTAGGCATTGTGACTTTTGAATTTAATTTCGATGCAGTTTCTGTGTTTTATCTTCAATAAGAAGGTCCAAAGGATTCAGTAAACCTGAAGTGAAGCATCGGAACCTAAAACTGGACTCACAGGAGATGTTCAAATCATAGAAAGTTAGAGTGTTAGTCGTCTTGTACTTAAGTCGGCATTGTGCCTTTTGTATTATATTCGGATGCAATTTCCGTCTTTCATCGTCAATAAGAAGGTACAAGGGATACAGTAAACCTGAAGTGAAGCATCGGAATCAAAAACTGGACTCACTGGAGTGGTTCAAATCATAGAAAGTTAGAGTGTCAGTCCTCTTGCACTTAAGTCGGCATTGTGCCTTTTGTATTAAATTCGGAAGCAATTTCTGTGTTTCATTGTCAATAAGAAGGTCCAAGGGATACAGTAAACCAGATGTGAAGAATCGGAAACTAAAGCTGGACTCACAGGAAAGATTCAAATCATAGAAAGTTAGAGTGTCAGTCCTCTTGTACTTAAGTCGGCATTGTGCCTTTTGTATTAAATAGGGATGCAATTTCTGTGTTTCATCGTCAATAAGAATGTCCAAGGGATACAGTAAACCTTAAGTGAAGCATCGGAATCTAAAACTGGACTCACAGGAGTGGTTCAAATCATAGAAAGTTAGAGTGTCAGTCCTCTTGTACTTAAGTCGGCATTGTGCCTTTTCAATCTAATTCCGATGCAATTTCTGTGCTTTATCGTCAATAAGAAGGTCCAAGGGATACAGTAAAAATGAAGTGAAGCATCGGAATCTAAAACTGGACTCACAGGAGAGGTTCAAATCATAGAATGTTCAAGTGTCAGTCATGTATTACTTAAGTCGTCATTGTGCCTTTTGTATTAAATTCGGATGCAATTTCTGTGTTTCATCGTCAATAAGATGGTCCAAGGCATACAGTTAACCTGAAGTGAAGCATCGGAATCTAAAACTAAACTCACAGGAGATGGTCAAATCATAGAAAATAAGAGTGTCAGTCCTCTTGTACTTAAGTCGGCATTGTGCCTTTTGTATTAAATTCGGAAGCAATTTCTGTGTTTCATTGTCAATAAGAAGGTCCAAGGGATACAGTAAACCAGAAGTGAAGAATCCTAAACTAAAACTGGACTCACAGGAAAGATTCAAATCATAGAAAGTTAGAGTGTCAGTCCTCTTGTACTTAAGTCGGCATTGTGCCTTTTGTATTAAATAGGGATGCAATTTCTGTGTTTCATCGTCAATAAGAATATCCAAGGGATACATTAAACCTTAAGTGAAGCATCGGAATCTAAAACTGGACTCACAGGAGTGGTTCAAATCATAGAAAGTTAGAGTGTCAGTCCTCTTGTACTGAAGTCGGCATTGTGCCTTTTGTGTTAAATTCGGATGCAATTTCTGTGTTTCATCGTCAATAAGAAGATCCTAGGTATACAGTAAACCTGAAGTGAAGCATCCGAATCTAAAACAGGTCTGACAGGAGAGGTTCAAATCATAGAAAGTTAGAGTGTCAGTCCTCTTGTACTGAAGTCGGCATTGTGCATTTTGTATTAATTTCAGATGCAATTTCTGTGTTTCATTGTCAATAAGAAGGTCCAAGGGATACAGTAAACCTGAAGTGAAGCATCGGAATCTAAAACTGCTTTCACAGGAGTTGTTCAAATCATAGAAAATTGGAGTGTCAGTCCTCCTTTACTTAAGTCGGCATTGTGCCTTTTGAATCTAATTCCGATGCTATTTCTGTGCTTCATCGTCAATAAGAAGGTACAAGGGATACAGAAAAAATGAAGTGAAGCATCGGAATCTACAACTGGACTCACAGGAGAGGTTCAAATCATAGAATGTTCAAGTGTCAGTCATGTATTACTTAAGTCGCCATTGTGCCTTTTGTATTAAATTCGGATGCAATTTCTGTGTTTCATCGTCAATAAGATGGTCCAAGGCATACAGTTAACCTGAAGTGAAGCATCGGAATCTAAAACTAAACTCACAGGAGAGGTTCAAATCATAGAAACTTAGAGTGTCAGTTCTTCTCTTACTTAAGTCGGCGTTGTGCGTTTTGTATTAAATTCGGATGCAATTTCAGTTTTTCATCGTCAATAAGAAGGTCCAAGGGATACAGTAAACCTGAAGCTAAGCATCCGAATCTAAAACTGGACTCACAAGAGTGCTCAAATCATAGAAAGTTAGAGTGTCAGTCCTCTTGCACTTAAGTCGGCTTTGTGCCTTTTGTATAAATTCGGATGCAATTTCTGTGTTTCATCGTCAATAAGAAGGTCCAAGGGATACAGTAAACCTGAAGTGAAGCATCGGAATCTAAAATTGGACACACAGGAGAGATTCAAATCATAGAATGTTAGAGTGTCAGTTCTCTTGTACTTAAGTCGGCATTGTGCCTTTTGTATTAAATTGGGATGCAATTTCTGTGTTTCATCGTCAATAAGAAGGTCCAAGGGATACAGTAAACCTGAAGTGAAGCATCGGAATCTAAAACTGAACTCACAGGAGAGGTTCAAATCAAAGTATGTTAGGGTGTCAGTCCTCTCGTACTTAAGTCGGCTTTGGGCCTTATGAATTTAATTCCAACGCAATTTCTGTGCTTCATCGTCAATAAGAAGGTTCAAGGTATACAGTAAACCTGAAGTGAAGCATCGGAATCTAAAACTGGACTCACAGGAAAGGTTCAAATCATAGATAGTTAGAGTGTCAGTCCTCTTGTACTTAATTAAGCATTGTGCCTTTTGTATTAAATTCGGATGTAATTACTATGTTTCATCGTCAATAAGAAGGTCCAAGGTATACAGAAACCTGAAGTGAAGCATCGGAATGTAAAACTGGACTCACAGGAAATGTTCAGATCAAAGAAAGTAAGAGTGTCAGTCCTCTTGTAGTTAAGTCGGCATTGTGACTTTTGTATTAAATTCGGATGCAATTACTGTGTTTCATCGTAAAGAAGATGGTCCAAGGGATACAGTAAACCTGAAGTGAAGCATCGGAATCTAAATCTGGACTCACAGTAGAGGTTCAAATCATAGAAAGTAAGAGTGTCAGTCCTCTTGTACTTAGGTCGGCATTGTGAATTTTGAATATAATTCCGATGCAACTTCTGTGCTTCATCGTCAATACGAAGGTCCTAGGTATACAGTAAACCTGAAGTGAAGCATCCGAATCTAAAACTGGACTCACAGGAGAGGTTCAAATCATAGAGAGTTAGAATGTCAGTCCTCTTTTACTTAAGTCGGCATTGTGCCCTTTGAATCTAATTCCGATGCAATTTCTGTGCTTCATCGTCAATACGAAGGTCCTAGGTATACAGTAAACCTGAAGTGAAGCATCGGAATCTAAAACTGGACTCACTGGATAGGTTCAAATCTTAGAAAGTTAGAGTGTCAGTCCTGTTTTACTTAAGTCGTCATTGTGCCTTTTGTATTAAATTCGGATGCAATTTCTGTGTTTCATCGTCAATAAGATGGTCCAAGGCATACAGTAAACCTGAAATGAAGCATCGGAATCTAAAACTGGACTCACAGGAGATGGTCAAATCATAGAAAATTAGAGTGTCAGTCCTCTTGTACTTAAGTCGGCATTGTGCCTTTTGTATTATATTCGGATGCAATTTCTGTCTTTCATCGTCAATAAGAAGGTCCAAAGGATACAGTAAACCTGAAGTGAAGCATCGGAATCTAAAACTGGACTCCTAGGAGAGATTCAAATCATAGAAACTAAGAGTGTCAGTCCTCTTGTACTTATGTCGGCATTATGAATTGTGTATTAAATTCGGATGCAATTTCTGTGTTTCATCGTCAATAAGAAGGTCCATGGGATACAGTAAACATGAAGTGAAGCATCGGAATCCAAAACTGTACTCACAGGAGAGGTTCAAATCATAGAAAGTTAGAGTGTCAGTCCTCTTGTACTAAAGTCGGCATTGTGCCTTTTGAATTTAATTCCGAAGCAATTTCTGTGCTTCATGGGCAATAAGAAGGTCCAAGGTATACAGTAAACCTGAAGTCAATCATCGGAATCTAAAACTGGACTCACAGGAGAGGTTGAAATCATAGAAAGTTAGAGTGTCAGTTCTCTTGTACTTAAGTAGGCATTGTGACTTTTGAATCTAATTTCGATGCAGTTTCTGTGTTTTATCTTCAATAAGAAGGTCCAAAGGATTCAGTAAACCTGAAGTGAAGCATCGGAACCTAAAACTGGACTCACAGGAGATGTTCAAATCATAGAAAGTTAGAGTGTTAGTCGTCTTGTACTTAAGTCGGCATTGTGCCTTTTGTATTATATTCGGATGCAATTTCCGTCTTTCATCGTCAATAAGAAGGTACAAGGGATACAGTAAACCTGAAGTGAAGCATCGGAATCAAAAACTGGACTCACTGGAGTGGTTCAAATCATAGAAAGTTAGAGTGTCAGTCCTCTTGCACTTAAGTCGGCATTGTGCCTTTTGTATTAAATTCGGAAGCAATTTCTGTGTTTCATTGTCAATAAGAAGGTCCAAGGGATACAGTAAACCAGATGTGAAGAATCGGAAACTAAAGCTGGACTCACAGGAAAGATTCAAATCATAGAAAGTTAGAGTGTCAGTCCTCTTGTACTTAAGTCGGCATTGTGCCTTTTGTATTAAATAGGGATGCAATTTCTGTGTTTCATCGTCAATAAGAATGTCCAAGGGATACAGTAAACCTTAAGTGAAGCATCGGAATCTAAAACTGGACTCACAGGAGTGGTTCAAATCATAGAAAGTTAGAGTGTCAGTCCTCTTGTACTTAAGTCGGCATTGTGCCTTTTCAATCTAATTCCGATGCAATTTCTGTGCTTCATCGTCAATAAGAAGGTCCAAGGGATACAGTAAAAATGAAGTGAAGCATCGGAATCTAAAACTGGACTCACAGGAGAGGTTCAAATCATAGAATGTTCAAGTGTCAGTCATGTATTACTTATGTCGTCATTGTGCCTTTTGTATTAAATTCGGATGCAATTTCTGTGTTTCATCGTCAATAAGATGGTCCAAGGCATACAGTTAACCTGAAGTGAAGCATCGGAATCTAAAACTAAACTCACAGGAAAGGTTCAAATCATAGAAAGTTAGAGTGTCAGTCCTCTTGTACTTAAGTCGGCATTGTGCCTTTTGTATTATATTCGGATGCAATTATTGTGTTTCATCGTCAATAAGAAGGTCCAAGGGATACAGTAAACCTGAAGTGAAGCATCGGAATCTATAACTGGACTCACAGGAGAGGTTCAAATCATAGAAAGTTAGAGTGTAAGTCCTCTTGTACTTAAGTCGGCATTGTGCCTTTTGTATTAAATTCGGATGCAATTTCTGTGTTTCATCGTCAATAAGAAGGTCCAAGGGATACAGTAAACCTGAAGTGAAGCATCGGAATCTAAAATTGGACTCACAGGAGAGATTCAAATCATAGAATGTTAGAGTGTCAGTTCTCTTGTACTTAAGTCGGCATTGTTCCTTTTGTATTAAATTGGGATGCAATTTCTGTGTTTCATCGTCAATAAGAAGGTCCAAGGGATACAGTAAACCTGAAGTGAAGCATCGGAATCTAAAACTGAACTCACAGGAGAAGTTCAAATCAAAGTACGTTAGGGTGTCAGTCCTCTCGTACTTAAGTCGGCTTTGGGCCTTTTGAATTTAATTCCAACGCAATTTCTGTGCTTCATCGTCAATAAGAAGGTTCAAGGTATACAGTAAACTTGAAGTGAAGCATCGGAATCTAAAACTGGACTCACAGGAAACGTTCAAACCATAGAAAGTTGGAGTGTCAGTCCTCTTGTACTTAATTATGCATTGTGCCTTTTGTATTAAATTCGGATGTAATTACTATGTTTCATCGTCAATAAGAAGGTCCAAGGTATACTGTAAACCTGAAGTGAAGCATCGGAATCTAAACCTGGACTCACAGGAAATGTTCAGATCATAGAAAGTTAGAGTGTCAGTCCTCTCGTACTTAAGTCGGCATTGTGATTTTGAATTAAGTTCGGATGCAATTTATGTGTTTCATCGTCAATAAGAAGGTACAAGGGATACAGTAGACCTGAAGTGAGGCATCGGAATCTAAAACTGGACTCACAGGAGATGTTCAAATCATAGAAAGTTAGAGTGTCTGTCCTCTTGTACTTCAGTCGGCATTGTGCCTTTTGTATTAAATTCGGACGCAATTTCTGTCTGTCATCGTCAATAAGATGGTCCAAGGGATACAGTAAACCTGAATTGAAGCATCGGAATCCAAAACCGGACTTACAGGAAAGGTTCAAATCATAGAAAGTTAGAGTTTCAGTCCTCTTGCACTTCACTCGGAGTTGTGCCTTTTGTATTAAATTCGGATGCAATTTCTTTGTTTCATCTTCAATAAGAAGGTCCAAGGGATACAGTAAACCTGAAGTGAAGCAACGGAATCCAAAACTGGACTCACAGGAGAGATTCAAATCGTAGAAAGTTAGAGTGTCAGTCCTCTGGTACTTAAGTCGGCATTATGCCTTTTGTATTAAATTGGGATGCAATTTCTGTGTTTCATCGTCAATAAGAAGGTCCAAGGGATACAGTAAACCTGAAGTGAAGCATCGGAATCTAAAACTGGACTCACAAGAGAGGTTCAAATCATAGGAAGTTAGAGTGTAGGTCCTCTTGTACTTAAGTCGGAATTGTGCCTTTTTTATGAAATTCGGATGCAATGTCAGTGTTTCATCGTCAATAAGAAGGTCCAAATGATACAGTAAACCTGAAGTGAAGCATCGGAATCTAAAACTGGACCCACAGGAGAGGTTCAAATCAAAGTATGTTAGGGTGTCAGTCCTCTCGTACTTCAGTTGGCATTGGGACTTTTGAATTTAATTTCGACGCAATTTCTGTGCTTCATCGTCAATAAGAAGGTCCGAGGTATACAGTAAACCTGAAGTGAAGGATCGGAATCTAAAAATGGACTCACAGGAGAGGTTCAGATCATAGAAAGTTAGTGTGTCAGTCCTCCCGTCCTTAAGTCGGCATTGTGATTTTGAAATAAGTTCGGATGGAATTTCTGTGTTTCTTCGTCAATAAGTAGGTCCAAGGGATACAGTAATCCTGAAGTGAATCATCGGAATCTAAAACTGGACTCACAGGAGAGGTTCAAATCATAGAAAGTTAGTGTGTCAGTCCTCTTGTACTTAAGTCGGGATTGTGCCTTTTGAATTTAGTTCCGATGCAATTTCTGTTTTTCATCGTCAATAAGAATTTCCAAGGGATACAGTAAACCTGAAGTGAAGCATCGGAATCTAAGACTAAACTCACAGGAGAGGTTCAAATCATAGAATGTTAGAGTGTCAGTCCTGTTTTACTTAAGTCGTCATTGTGCCTCTTGTGTTAAATTCGGATGCAATTTTTGTGTTTCATCGTCAATAAGATGGTCCAAGGCATACAGTAAACCTGAAATGAAGCATCGGAATCTAAAACTGGACTCACAGGAGATGGTCAAATCATAGAAAATTAGAGTGTCAGCCCTCTTGTACTTAAGTCGGCATTGTGCCTTTTGTATTAAATTCGGATGCAATTTCTGTCTTTCATCGTCAATAAGAAGGTCCAAGGGATACAGTAAACCTGAAGTGAAGCATCGGAATCTAAAACTGGACTCCTAGGAGAGATTCAAATCATAGAAACTAAGAGTGTCAGTCCTCTTGTACTTATGTCGGCATTATGAATTGTGTATTAAATTCGAATGCAATTTCTGTGTTTCATCGTCAATAAGAAGGTCCAAGGGATACAGTAAACATGAAGTGAAGCATCGGAATCTAAAACTGTACTCACAGGAGAGGTTCAAATCATAGAAAGTTAGAGTGTCAGTCCTCTTGTACTTAAGTCGGCATTGTGCCTTTTGAATATAATTCCGATGAAATTTCTGTGCTTCATCGTCAATGAGAAGGTCCAAGGTATACAGTAAACCTAAAGTGAAGCATCCGAATCTAAAACTGGACTCACAGGAGAGGTTCAAATCATAGAAAGTTAGAATGTCAGTCCTCTTTTACTTAAGTCGGCATTGTGCCTTTTGAATCTAATTCCGATGCAATTTCTGTGCTTCATCGTCAATACGAAGGTCCTAGGTATACAGTAAACCTGAAGTGAAGCATCCGAATCTAAAACTGGACTCACAGGAGAGGTTCAAATCATAGAGAGTTAGAATGTCAGTCCTCTTTTACTTAAGTCGGCATTGTGCCCTTTGAATCTAATTCCGATGCAATTTCTGTGCTTCATCGTCAATACGAAGGTCCTAGGTATACAGTAAACCTGAAGTGAAGCATCGGAATCTAAAACTGGACTCACTGGATAGGTTCAAATCTTAGAAAGTTAGAGTGTCAGTCCTGTTTTACTTAAGTCGTCATTGTGCCTTTTGTATTAAATTCGGATGCAATTTCTGTGTTTCATCGTCAATAAGATGGTCCAAGGCATACAGTAAACCTGAAATGAAGCATCGGAATCTAAAACTGGACTCACAGGAGATGGTCAAATCATAGAAAAATAGAGTGTCAGTCCTCTTGTACTTAAGTCGGCATTGTGCCTTTTGTATTAAATTCGGATGCAATTTCTGTCTTTCATCGTCAATAAGAAGGTACAAGGGATACAGTAAACCTGAAGTGAAGCATCGGAATCTAAAACTGGACTCACTGGAGTGGTTCAAATCATAGAAAGTTAGAGTGTCAGTCCTCTTGCACTTAAGTCGGCATTGTGCCATTTGTATAAAATTCGGAAGCAATTTCTGTGTTTCATTGTCAATAAGAAGGTCCAAGGGATACAGTAAACCAGATGTGAAGAATCGGAAACTAAAGCTGGACTCACAGGAAAGATTCAAATCATAGAAAGTTAGAGTGTCAGTCCTCTTGTACTTAAGTCGGCATTGTGCCTTTTGTATTAAATGGGGATGCAATTTCTGTGTTTCATCGTCAATAAGAATGTCCAAGGGATACAGTAAACCTTAAGTGAAGAATCGGAATCTAAAACTGGACTCACAGGAGTCGTTCAAATCATAGAAAGTTAGAGAGTCAGTCCTCTTGTACTTAAGTCGGCATTGTGCCTTTTCAATCTAATTCCGATGCAATTTCTGTGCTTCATCGTCAATAAGAAGGTCCAAGGGATACAGTAAAAATGAAGTGAAGCATCGGAATCTAAAACTGGACTCACAGGAGAGGTTCAAATCATAGAATGTTCAAGTGTCAGTCATGTATTACTTAAGTCGTCATTGTGCCTTTTGTATTAAATTCGGATGCAATTTCAGTGTTTCATCGTCAATAAGATGGTCCAAGGCATACAGTTAACCTGAAGTGAAGCATCGGAATCTAAAACTAAACTCACAGGAAAGGTTCAAATCATAGAAAGTTAGAGTGTCAGTCCTCTTGTACTTAAGTCGGCATTGTGCCTTTTGTATTATATTCGGATGCAATTTCTGTGTTTCATCGTCAATAAGAAGGTCCTAGGGATACAGTAAACCTGAAGTGAAGCATCGGAATCTATAACTGGACTCACAGGAGAGGTTCAAATCATAGAAAGTTAGAGTGTCAGTCCTCTTGTACTTAAGTCGGCATTGTGCCTTTTGTATTAAATTCGGATGCAATTTCTGTGTTTCATCGTCAATAAGAAGGTCCAAGGGATACAGTAAACCTGAAGTGAAGCATCGGAATCTAAAATTGGACTCACAGGAGAGATTCAAATCATAGAATGTTAGAGTGTCAGTTCTCTTGTACTTAAGTCGGCATTGTGCCTTTTGTATTAAATTGGGATGCAATTTCTGTGTTTCATCGTCAATAAGAAGGTCCAAGGGATACAGTAAACATGAAGTGAAGCATCGGAATCTAAAACTGAACTCACAGGAGAGGTTCAAATCAAAGTACGTTAGGGTGTCAGTCCTCTCGTACTTAAGTCGGCTTTGGGCCTTTTGAATTTAATTCCAACGCAATTTCTGTGCTTCATCGTCAATAAGAAGGTTCAAGGTATACAGTAAACTTGAAGTGAAGCATCGGAATCTAAAACTGGACTCACAGGAAACGTTCAAACCATAGAAAGTTAGAGTGTCAGTCCTCTTGTACTTAATTATGCATTGTGCCTTTTGTATTAAATTCGGATGTAATTACTATGTTTCATCGTCAATAAGAAGGTCCAAGGTATACTGTAAACCTGAAGTGAAGCATCGGAATCTAAACCTGGACTCACAGGAAATGTTCAGATCATAGAAAGTTAGAGTGTCAGTCCTCTCGTACTTAAGTCGGCATTGTGATTTTGAATTACGTTCGGATGCAATTTATGTGTTTCATCGTCAATAAGAAGGTACAAGGGATACAGTAGACCTGACGTGAGGCATCGGAATCTAAAACTGGACTCACAGGAGATGTTCAAATCATAGAAAGTTAGAGTGTCTGTCCTCTTGTACTTCAGTCGGCATTGTGCCTTTTGTATTAAATTCGGATGCAATTTCTGTCTGTCATCGTCAATAAGATGGTCCAAGGGATACAGTAAACCTGAATTGAAGCATCGGAATCCAAAACCGGACTTACAGGAAAGGTTCAAATCATAGAAAGTTAGAGTTTCAGTCCTCTTGCACTTAAGTCGGCATTGTGCCTTTTGTATTAAATTCGGATGCAATTTCTTCGTTTCATCTTCAATAAGAAGGTCCAAGGGATACAGTAAACCTGAAGTGACGCATCGGAATCTAAAACTGGACTCACAGGAGAGATTCAAATCGTAGAACGTTAGAGTGTCAGTCCTCTGGTACTTAAGTCGGCATTATGCCTTTTGTATTAAATTGGGATGCAATTTCTGTGTTTCATCGTCAATAAGAAGGTCCAAGGGATACAGTAAACCTGAAGTGAAGCATCGGAATCTAAAACTGGACTCACAAGAGAGGTTCAAATCATAGGAAGTTAGAGTGTAGGTCCTCTTGTACTTAAGTCGGAATTGTGCCTTTTTTATTAAATTCGGATGCAATGTCAGTGTTTCATCGTCAATAAGAAGGTCCAAATGATACAGTAAACCTGAAGTGAAGCATCGGAATCTAAAACTGGACCCACAGGAGAGGTTCAAATCAAAGTATGTTAGGGTGTCAGTCCTCTCGTACTTAAGTCGGCATTGGGACTTTTGAATTTAATTTCGACGCAATTCCTGTGCTTCATCGTCAATAAGAAGGTCCAAGGTATACAGTAAACCTGAAGTGAAGGATCGGAATCTAAAAATGGACTCACAGGAGAGGTTCAGATCATAGAAAGTTAGAGTGTCAGTCCTCCCGTCCTTAAGTCGGCATTGTGATTTTGAAATAAGTTCGGATGGAATTTCTGTGTTTCTTCGTCAATAAGTAGGTCCAAGGGATACAGTAATCCTGAAGTGAAGCATCGGAATCTAAAACTGGACTCCTAGGAGACGTTCAAATCATTGAAAGTAAGAGTGTCAGTCCTCTTGTACTTAAGTCGGCATTGTGACTTTTGTATTAAATTCGGATGCAATTACTGTGTTTCACCGTCAATAAGATGGTCCAAGAAATACAGTAAACCTGAAGTGAAGCATCGGAATCTAAACTGGACTCACAGGAGAGGTTCAAATCATAGAATGTTAGAGAGTCAGTCCTCTCGTACGTAAGTCGGCATTGTGATTTTGAATTAAGTTTGGATGCAATTTATGTGTTTCATCGTCAATAAGAAGGTCCAAGGGATACAGTAGACCTGAAGTGAAGCATAGGAAACTAAAACTGGACTCACAGGAGAGGTTCAAATCATAGAAAGTTAGAGTGTCAGTCCTCTTGTACTTCAGTCAGCATTGTGCCTTTTGTATTAAATTTGGATGCAATTTCGTCTGTCATCGTCAATAAGATGGTCCAAGGGATACAGTAAACCTGAAGTGAAGCATCGGAATCCAAAACCGGACTCACAGGAAAGGTTCAAATCATAGAAAGTTAGAGTGTCAGTCCTCTTGTACTTACGTCCATATTGTGCTTTATGAATTTAATTCCGATGCAAATATCTGTGCTTCATCGTCAATAAGAAGGTCCAAGGTATACAGTAAACCTGAAGTGAAGCATCGGAATCTAAAACTGGACTCACAGGAGACGTTCAAGTCATAGAAAGTTAGAGTGTCAGTCCTCTTGTACTTAATTCGGCATTCTGCTTTTTGTATTTAATTCCGATGCAATTTCAGTGTTTCATCATCAATAAGAAGGGCCAAGGGATACAGTAAACCTGAAGTGAAGCATCGGAATCTAAAACTGAACTCACTGGAGAGGTTCAAATCATAGAATCTTAGGGTGTCAGTCCTGTCGTACTTAAGACAGCATTGTGCCTTTTGAATTTAAAGCCGAAGCAATTTCTGTGCTTCATCGTCAATAAGAAGATCCAAGGGATACAGTAAACCTGAAGTGAAGCATCGGAATCTAAAACTGGACTCACAGGAGAGGTTCAGATTATAGAAAGTTAGAGTGTCAGTCCTCTCGTACTGAAGTCGGCATTGTGATTTTGAATTAAGTTCGGATGCAATTTCTGTGTTTCATCGTCAATATGAAGGTCCATGGGATACAGTATACCTGAAGTGAAACATCGGAATCTAAAACTGGACTCACAGGAGAGGTTCAAATCATAGAAAGTTAGAGTGTCAGTCCTCTTGTACTTACGTCGACATTGTGCCTTTTGAATTTAATTCCGATGCAAATATCTGTGCTTCATCGTCAATAAGAAGGTCCAAGGTATACAGTAAACCTGAAGTGAAGCATCGGAATCTAAAACTGGACTCACAGGAGACGTTCAAGTCATAGAAAGTTAGAGTGTCAGTCCTCTTGTACTTAAGTCGGCATTGTGCCTTTTGTATTTAATTCCGAAGCAATTTCTGTGTTTCATCGTCAATAAGAATGTCCAAGGTATACAGTAAATCTGAAGTGAAGCATCGGAATCTAAAACTGGACTCACCAGAGAGGTTCAAATCATAGAAATTAAGAGTGTCAGTCCTCTTGTACTTAAGTCAGCATTGTGACTTTTGTATTACATTCGGATGCAATTACTATGTTTCATCGTCAATAAGAAGGTCCAAGGTATACAGTAAACCTGAAGTGAGGCATCGGAATCTAAAACTGGACTCACAGGAGAGGTTAAAATCATAGAAAGTTAGAGTGTCAGTCCTCTCGTACTTAAGTCGGCTTTGGGCCTTATGAATTTAATTCCAACGCAATTTCTGTGC
Source organism: Schistocerca americana (assembly GCF_021461395.2). Classification (NCBI taxonomy): domain Eukaryota; kingdom Metazoa; phylum Arthropoda; class Insecta; order Orthoptera; family Acrididae; genus Schistocerca; species Schistocerca americana. The sequence goes on along the minus strand of NC_060129.1, from coordinate 3,659,221 downwards.
TTCATCGTCAATAAGAAGGTTCAAGGTATACAGTAAACCTGAAGTGAAGCATCGGAATCTAAAACTGGACTCACAGGAAAGGTTCAAATCATAGAAAGTTAGAGTGTCAGTCCTCTTGTACTTAATTATGCATTGTGCCTTTTGTATTAAATTCGGATGTAATTACTATGTTTCATCGTCAATAAGAAGGTCCAAGGTATACAGTAAACCTAAAGTGAAGCATCGGAATCTAAAACTGGACTCACAGGAAATGTTCAGATCATAGAAAGTTAGAGTGTCAGTCCTCCCGTCCTTAAGTCGGCATTGTGATTTTGAATTAAGTTCGGATGCAATTTCTGTGTTTCTTCGTCAATAAGTAGGTCCAAGGGATACAGTAAACCTGAAGTGAAGCATCGGAATCTAAAACTGGACTCCTAGGAGAGGTTCAAATCATAGAAAGTAAGAGTGTCAGTCCTCTTGTACTTATGTCGGCATTGTGACTTTTGTATTAAATTCGGATGCAATTACTGTGTTTCATCGTAAAGAAGATGGTCCAAGGGATACAGTAAACCTGAAGTGAAGCATCGGAATCTAAATCTGGACTCACAGGAGAGGTTCAAATCATAGAAAGTAAGAGTGTCAGTCCTCTTGTACTTAAGTCGGCATTGTGCCTTTTGAATATAATTCCGATGCAATTTCTGTGCTTCATCGTCAATAAGAAGGTCCAAGGTATACAGTAAACCTGAAGTGAATCATCGGAATCTAAAACTGGACTCACAGGAGAGGTTCAAATCATAGAAAGTTAGTGTGTCAGTCCTCTTGTACTTAAGTCGGGATTGTGCCTTTTGAATTTAGTTCCGATGCAATTTCTGTTTTTCATCGTCAATAAGAATTTCCAAGGGATACAGTAAACCTGAAGTGAAGCATCGGAATCTAAGACTGAACTCACAGGAGAGGTTCAAATGATAGAATGTTAGAGTGTCAGTCCTGTTTTACTTAAGTCGTCATTGTGCCTTTTGTATTAAATTCGGATGCAATTTCTGTGTTTCATCGTCAATAAGATGGTCCAAGGCATACAGTAAACCTGAAATGAAGCATCGGAATCTAAAACTGGACTCACAGGAGATGGTCAAATCATAGAAAATTAGAGTGTCAGTCCTCTCGTACTTAAGTCGGCATTGTGCCTTTTGTATTAAATTCGGATGCAATTTCTGTCTTTCATCGTCAATAAGAAGGTCCAAGGGATACAGTAAACCTGAAGTGAAGCATCGGAATCTAAAGCAGGACTCCTAGGAGATATTCAAATCATAGAAACTAAGAGTGTCAGTCCTCTTGTACTTATGTCGGCATTATGAATTGTGTATTAAATTCGATTGCAATTTCTGTGTTTCATCGTCAATAAGAAGGTCCAAGGGATACAGTAAACATGAAGTGAAGCATCGGAATCTGAAACTGTACTCACAGGAGAGGATCAAATCATAGAAAGTTAGAGTGTCAGTCCTCTGGTACTTAAGTCGGCATTGTGCCTTTTGAATATAATTCCGATGAAATTTCTGTGCTTCATCGTCAATAAGAAGGTCCAAGGTATACAGTAAACCTGAAGTGAAGCATCCGAATCTAAAACTGGACTCACAGGAGAGGTTCAAATCATAGAAAGTTAGAATGTCAGGCCTCTTTTACTTAAGTCGGCATTGTGCCTTTTGAATCTAATTCCGATGCAATTTCTGTGCTTCATCGTCAATACGAAGGTCCTAGGTATACACTAAAACCTGAAGTGAAGCATCCGAATCTAAAACTGGACTCACAGGAGAGGTTTAAATCATAGAGAGTTAGAATGTCAGTCCTCTTTTACTTAAGTCGGCATTGTGCCCTTTGAATCTAATTCCGATGCAATTTCTGTGCTTCATCGTCAATACGAAGGTCCTAGGTATACATTAAACCTGAAGTGAAGCATCGGAATCTAAAACTGGACTCACTGGATAGGTCCAAATCTTAGAAAGTTAGAGTGTCAGTCCTGTTTTACTTAAGTCGTCATTGTGCCTTTTGTATTAAATTCGGATGCAATTTCTGTGTTTCATCGTCAATAAGATGGTCCAAGGCATACAGTAAACCTGAAATGAAGCATCGGAATCTAAAACTGGACTCACAGGAGATGGTCAAATCATAGAAAATTAGAGTGTCAGTCCTCTTGTACTTAAGTCGGCATTGTGCCTTTTGTATTAAATTCGGATGCAATTTCTGTCTTTCATCGTCAATAAGAAGGTCCAAAGTATACAGTAAACCTGAAGTGAAGCATCGGAATCTAAAACTGGACTCCTAGGAGAGATTCAAATCATAGAAACTAAGAGTGTCAGTCCTCTTGTACTTATGTCGGCATTATGAATTGTGTATTAAATTCGGATGCAATTTCTGTGTTTCATCGTCAATAAGAAGGTCCAAGGGATACAGTAAACATGAAGTGAAGCATCGGAATCTAAAACTGTACTCACAGGAGAGGTTCAAATCATAGAAAATTAGAGTGTCGGTCCTCTTGTACTTAAGTCGGCATTGTGCCTTTTGAATTTAATTCCGAAGCAATTTCTGTGCTTCATCGGCAATAAGATGGTCCAAGGTATACAGTAAACCTGAAGTCAATCATCGGAATCTAAAACTGGACTCACAGGAGAGGTTGAAATCATAGAAAGTTAGAGTGTCAGTTCTCTTGTACTTAAGTAGGCATTGTGACTTTTGAATTTAATTTCGATGCAGTTTCTGTGTTTTATCTTCAATAAGGAGGTCCAAAGGATACAGTAAACCTGAAGTGAAGCATCGGAACCTAAAACTGGACTCACAGGAGATGTTCAAATCATAGAAAGTTAGAGTGTCAGTCGTCTTGTACTTAAGTCGGCATTGTGCCTTTTGTATTATATTCGGATGCAATTTCCGTCTTTCATCGTCAATAAGAAGGTACAAGGGATACAGTAAACCTGAAGTGAAGCATCGGAATCTAAAACTGGACTCATTGGAGTGGTTCAAATCATAGAAAGTTAGAGTGTCAGTCCTCTTGCACTTAAGTCGGCATTGTGCCTTTTGTATTAAATTCAGAAACAATTTCTGCGTTTCATTGTCAATAAGAAGGTCCAAGGGATACAGTAAACCAGAAGTGATGAATCGGAAACTAAAACTGGACTCACAGGAAAGATTCAAATCATTGAAAGTTAGAGTGTCAGTCCTCTTGTACTTAAGTCGGCATTGTGCCTTTTGTATTAAATAGGGATGCAATTTCTGTGTTTCATCGTCAATAAGAATGTCCAAGGGATACAGTAAACCTTAAGTGAAGCATCGGAATCTAAAACTGGACTCACAGGAGTGGTTCAAATCATAGAAAGTTAGAGCGTCAGTCCTCTTGTACTTAAGTCGGCATTGTGCCTTTTCAATCTAATTCCGATGCAATTTCTGTGCTTCATCGTCAATAAGAAGGTCCAAGGGATACAGTAAAAATGAAGTGAAGCATCGGAATCTAAAACTGGACTCACAGGAGAGGTTCAAATCATAGAATGTTCAAGTGTCAGTCATGTATTACTTAAGTCGCCATTGTGCCTTTTGTATTAAATTCTGATGCAATTTCTGTGTTTCATCGTCAATAAGATGGTCCAAGGCATACAGTTAACCTGAAGTGAAGCATCGGAATCTAAGACCGAACTCACAGGAGAGGTTCAAATCATAGAATGTTAGAGTGTCAGTCCTGTTTTACTTAAGTCGTCATTGTGCCTTTTGTATTAAATTCGGATGCAATTTCTGTGTTTCATCGTCAATAAGATGGACCAAAGCATACAGTAAACCTGAAATGAAGCATCGGAATCTAAAACTGGACTCACAGGAGATGGTCAAATCATAGAAAATTAGAGTGTCAGTCCTCTTGTACTTAAGTCGGCATTGTGCCTTTTGTATTAAATTCGGATGCAATTTCTGTCTTTCATCGTCAATAAGAAGGTCCAAGGGATACAGTAAACCTGAAGTGAAGCATCGGAATCTAAAACTGGACTCCTAGGAGATATTCAAATCATAGAAACTAAGAGTGTCAGTCCTCTTGTACTTATGTCGGCATTATGAATTGTGTATTAAATTCGGACGCAATTTCTGTGTTTCATCGTCAATAAGAACGTCCAAGGTATACAGTAAACCTGAAGTGAAGGATCCGAATCTAAAACTGGACTCACAGGAGAGGTTCAAATCATAGAAAGTTAGAATGTCAGGCCTCTTTTACTTAAGTCGGCATTGTGCCTTTTGAATCTAATTCCGATGCAATTTCTGTGCTTCATCGTCAATACGAAGGTCCTAGGTATACAGTAAACCTGAAGTGAAGCATCCGAATCTAAAACTGGACTCACAGGAGAGGTTTAAATCATAGAGAGTTAGAATGTCAGTCCTCTTTTACTTAAGTCGGCATTGTGCCCTTTGAATCTAATTCCGATGCAATTTCTGTGCTTCATCGTCAATACGAAGGTCCTAGGTATACATTAAACCTGAAGTGAAGCATCGGAATCTAAAACTGGACTCACTGGATAGGTCCAAATCTTAGAAAGTTAGAGTGTCAGTCCTGTTTTACTTAAGTCGTCATTGTGCCTTTTGTATTAAATTCGGATGCAATTTCTGTGTTTCATCGTCAATAAGATGGTCCAAGGCATACAGTAAACCTGAAATGAAGCATCGGAATCTAAAACTGGACTCACAGGAGATGGTCAAATCATAGAAAATTAGAGTGTCAGTCCTCTTGTACATAAGTCGGCATTGTGCCTTTTGTACTAAATTCGGATGCAATTTCTGTCTTTCATCGTCAATAAGAAGGTCCAAAGGATACAGTAAACCTGAAGTGAAGCATCGGAATCTAAAACTGGACTCCTAGGAGAGATTCAAATCATAGAAACTAAGAGTGTCAGTCCTCTTGTACTTATGTCGGCATTATGAATTGTGTATTAAATTCGGATGCAATTTCTGTGTTTCATCGTCAATAAGAAGGTCCAAGGGATACAGTAAACATGAAGTGAAGCATCGGAATCTAAAACTGTACTCACAGGAGAGGTTCAAATCATAGAAAGTTAGAGTGTCAGTCCTCCTGTACTTAAGTCGGCATTGTGCCTTTTGAATTTAATTCCGAAGCAATTTCTGTGCTTCATCGGCAATAAGAAGGTCCAAGGTATACAGTAAACCTGAAGTCAATCATCGGAATCTAAAACTGGACTCACAGGAGAGGTTGAAATCATAGAAAGTTAGAGTGTCAGTTCTCTTGTACTTAAGTAGGCATTGTGACTTTTGAATTTAATTTCGATGCAGTTTCTGTGTTTTATCTTCAATAAGAAGGTCCAAGGGATACAGTAAACCTGAAGTGAAGCATCGGAACCTAAAACTGGACTCACAGGAGATGTTCAAATCATAGAAAGTTAGAGTGTCAGTCGTCTTGTACTTAAGTCGGCATTGTGCCTTTTGTATTATATTCGGATGCAATTTCCGTCTTTCATCGTCAATAAGAAGGTACAAGGGATACAGTAAACCTGAAGTGAAGCATCGGAATCTAAAACTGGACTCATTGGAGTGGTTCAAATCATAGGAAGTTAGAGTGTCAGTCCTCTTGCACTTAAGTCGGCATTGTGCCTTTTGTATTAAATTCGGAAGCAATTTCTGTGTTTCATTGTCAATAAGAAGGTCCAAGGGATACAGTAAACCAGAAGTGATGAAACGGAAACTAAAACTGGACTGACAGGAAAGATTCAAATCATAGAAAGTTTGAGTGTCAGTGCTCTTGTACTTAAGTCGGCATTGTGCCTTTTGTATTAAATAGGGATGCAATTTCTGTGTTTCATCGTCAATAAGAATGTCCAAGGGATACAGTAAACCTTAAGTGAAGCATCGGAATCTAAAACTGGATTCACAGGAGTGGTTCAAATCATAGAAAGTTAGAGCGTCAGTCCTCTTGTACTTAAGTCGGCATTGTGCCTTTTCAATCTAATTCCGATGCAATTTCTGTGCTTCATCGTCAATAAGAAGGACCAAGGGATACAGTAAAAATGAAGTGAAGCATCGGAATCTAAAACTGGACTCACAGGAGAGGTTCAAATCATAGAATGTTCAAGTGTCAGTCATGTATTACTTAAGTCGCCATTGTGCCTTTTGTATTAAATTCTGATGCAATTTCTGTGTTTCATCGTCAATAAGATGGTCCTAGGCATACAGTTAACCTGAAGTGAAGCATCGGAATCTAAAACTAAACTCACAGGAGAGGTTCAAATCATAGAAAGTTAGAGTGTCAGTTCTCGTGTACTTAAGTCGGCATTGTGCCTTTTGTATTAAATTGGGATGCAATTTCTGTGTTTCATCGTCAATAAGAAGGTCCAAGGGATACAGTAAACCTGAAGTGAAGCATCGGAATCTAAAACTGAACTCACAGGAGAGGTTCAAATCAAAGTATGTTAGGGTGTCAGTCCTCTCGTACTTAAGTCGGCTTTGGGCCTTTTGAATTTAATTCCAACGCAATTTCTGTGCTTCATCGTCAATGAGAATGTTCAAGGTATTCAGTAAACCTGAAGTGAAGCATCGGAATCTAAAACTGGACTCACAGGAAACGTTCAAACCATAGAAAGTTAGAGTGTCAGTCCTCTTGTACTTAATTATGCATTGTGCCTTTTGTATTAAATTCGGATGTAATTACTATGTTTCATCGTCAATAAGAAGGTCCAAGGTATACTGTAAACCTGAAGTGAATCATCGGAATCTAAAACTGGACTCACACGAAATGTTCAGATCATAGAAAGTTAGAGTGTCAGTCCTCTCGTACTTAAGTCGGCATTGTGATTTTGAATTAAGTTCGGATGCAATTTATGTGTTTCATCGTCAATAAGAAGGTACAAGGGATACAGTAGACCTGAAGTGGGGCATCGGAATCTAAAACTGGACTCACGGGAGATGTTCAAATCATAGAAAGTTAGAGTTTCAGTCCTCTTGCACTTAAGTCGGCATTGTGCCTTTTGTATTAAATTCGGATGCAATTTCTGTGTTTCATCTTCGATAAGAAGGTCCAAGGGATACAGTAAACCTGAAGTGAAGCATCGGAATCTAAAGCTGGACTCAGAGGAGAGATTCAAATCGTAGAAAGTTAGAGTGTCAGTCCTCTGGTACTTAAGTCGGCATTATGCCTTTTGTATTAAATTGGGATGCAATTTCTGTGTTTCATCGTCAATAAGAAGGTCCAAGGGATACAGTAAACCTGAAGTGAAGCATCGGAATCTAAAACTGGACTCACAAGAGAGGTTCAAATCATAGGAAGGTAGAGTGTAGGTCCTCTTGTACTTAAGTCGGAATTGTGCCTTTTTTATTAAATTCGGATGCAATGTCAGTGTTTCATCGTCAATAAGAGGGTCCAAATTATACAGTAAACCTGAAGTGAAGCATCGGAATCTAAAACTGGACCCACAGGAGAGGTTCAAATCAAAGTATGTTAGGGTGTCAGTCCTCTCGTACTTAAGTCGGCATTGGGACTTTTGAATTTAATTCCGACGCAATTTCTGTACTTCATCGTCAATAAGAAGGTCCAAGGTATACAGTAAACGTGAAGTGAAGGATCGGAATCTAAAAATGGACTCACAGGAGAGGTTCAGATCATAGAAAGTTAGAGTGTTAGTCCTCCCGTCCTTAAGTCGGCATTGTGATTTTGAATTAATTTCGGATGCAATTTCTGTGTTTCTTCGTCAATAAGTAGGTCCAAGGGATACAGTAATCCTGAAGTGAAGCATCGGAATCTAAAACTGGACTCCTAGGAGACGTTCAAATCATTGAAAGTAAGAGTGTCAGTCCTCTTGTACTTAAGTCGGCATTCTGCCTTTTGTATTTAATTCCGATGCAATTTCTGTGTTTCATTATCAATAAGAAGGGCCAAGGGATACAGTAAACCTGAAGTGAAGCATCGGAATCTAAAACTGAACTCACTGGAGAGGTTCAAATCATAGAATCTTAGGGTGTCAGTCCTGTCGTACTTAAGACAGCATTGTGCCTTTTGAATTTAAAGCCGAAGCAATTTCTGTGCTTCATCGTCAATAAGAAGGTCAAAGGGATACAGTAAACCTGAAGTGAAGCATCGGAATCTAAAACTGGACTCACAGGAGAGGTTCAGATTATAGAAAGTTAGAATGTCAGTCCTCTCGTACTGAAGTCGGCATTGTGATTTTGAATTAAGTTCGGATGCAAATTCTGTGTTTCATCGTCAATAAGAAGGTCCATGGGATACAGTATACCTGAAGTGAAACATCGGAATCTAAAACTGGACTCACAGGAGAGGTTCAAATCATAGATAGTTATAGTGTCAGTCCTCTTGTACTTACGTCGACATTGTGCCTTTTGAATTTAATTCCGATGCAAATATCTGTGCTTCATCGTCAATAAGAAGGTCCAAGGTATACACTAAACCTGAAGTGAAGCATCGGAATCTAAAACTTAACTCACAGGAGACGTTCAAGTCATAGAAAGTTAGAGTGTCAGTCCTCTTGTACTTAAGTCGGCATTGTGCCTTTTGTATTTAATTCCGAAGCAATTTCTTTGTTTCATCGTCAATAAGAATGTCCAAGGTATACAGTAAATCTGAAGTGAAGCATCGGAATTTAAAACTGGACTCACCGGAGAGGTTCAAATCATAGAAATTAAGAGTGTCAGTCCTCTTGTACTTAAGTCGGCATTGTGACTTTTGTATTAAATTCGGATGCAATTACTATGTTTCATCGTCAATAAGAAGGTCCAAGGTATACAGTAAACCTGAAGTGAGTCATCGGAATCTAAAACTGGACTCACAGGAGAGGTTAAAATCATAGAAAGTTAGAGTGTCAGTCCTCATGTACTTAAGTCGGCATTGTGCCTTTTGTACTAAATTTGGATGCAATTTCTGTGTTTCATCGTCAATAAGAAGGTCCAAGGGATACAGTAAACCTGAGGTGATGCATCGGAATCTAAAACTGGACTCACAGGAGAGGTTCAGATCTTAGAAAGTTCGAGTGTCAGACCTCTCGTGCTTAAGTCGGCATTGTGATTTTGAATTAAGTTCGGATGCAATTTCTGTGTTTCATCATCAATAAGATGGTCCAAAGGATACAGTAAACCTGAAGTGAAGCATCTGAATGTAAAACTGGACTCACAGGAGAAGTTCAAACCATAGAAAGTTAGAGTGTCAGTCGTCATGTACTTAAGTCGGCATTGTGCCTTTTGTATTAAATTTGGATGCAATTTCTGTGTTTCATCGTCAATAAGAAGGTCCAGGGGATACTGTAAACGTGAAGTGAAGCATCAGAATCTAAAACTGGACTCACAGGAGAGGTTCAAATCATAGAAAGTTAGAGTGTCAGTCCTCTTGTACTTAAGTCGGCATTGTGCCTTTTGAATATAATTCCGATGCAACTTCTGTGCTTCATCGTCAATAAGAAGGTCCAAGGTATACAGTAAACCTGAAGTGAATCATCGGAATCTAAAACTGGACTCACAGGAGAGGTTCAAATCATAGAAAGTTAGTGTGTCAGTCCTCTTGTACTTAAGTCGGGATTGTGCCTTTTGAATTTAGTTCCGATGCAATTTCTGTTTTTCATCGTTAATAAGAATTTCCAAGGGATACAGTAAACCTGAAGTGAAGAATCGGAATCTAAGACTGAACTATCAGGAGAGGTTCAAATCATAAAATGTTAGAGTGTCAGTCCTCTCGTACTTAAGTCGGCATTGTGGATTTTGAATTTAATTCCGACACAATTTCTGTCCTTCATCGTCAATAAGAAAGTCCAAGGTATACAGTAAACCTGAAGTGAAGCATCGGAATCTAAAACTGGACTCACAGGAAATGTTCAGATCATAGAAAGTTAGAGTGTCAGTCCTCTCGTACTTAAGTCGGCATTGTGATTTTGAATTAAGTTCGGATGCAATTTATGTGTTTCATCGTCAATAAGAAGGTCCAAGGGATACAGTAGACCTGAAGTGAAGCATCGGAATCTAAAACTAAACTCACAGGAGAGGTTCAAATCATAGAAAGTTAGAGTGTCTGTCCTCTTGTACTTCAGTCGGCATTGTGCCTTTTGTATTAAATTCGGATGCAATTTCTCTCTGTCATCGTCAATAAGATGGTCCAAGGGATACAGTGAACCTGAAGTGAAGCATCGGAATCTAAAACTAGACTCACAGGAGACGTTCAAGTCATAGAAAGTTAGAGTGTCAGTCCTCTTGTACTTAAGTCGGCATTGTGCCTTTTGTATTTAATGCCGAAGCAATTTCTGTGTTTCATCGTCAATAAGAAGGTCCAAGGTATACAGTAAATCTGAAGTGAGGCATCGGAATCTAAAACTGGACTCACCGGAGAGGTTCAAATCATAGAAATTAAGATTGTCAGTCCTCTTGTACTTAAGTCGGCATTGTGACTTTTGTATTAAATTCGGATGCTATTACTATGTTTCATCGTCAATAAGAAGGTCCAAGGTATACAGTAAACCTAAAGTGAGGCATCGGAATCTAAAACTGGACTCACAGGAGAGGTTAAAATCATAGAAAGTTAGAGTGTCAGTCCTCATGTACTTAAGTCGGCATTGTGCCTTTTGTACTAAATTTGGATGCAATTTCTGTGTTTCATCGTCAATAAGAAGGTCCAAGGGATACAGTAGACCTGAAGTGAAGCATCGGAATCTAAAACTGGACTCACAGGACAGATTCAAATCGTAGAAAGTTAGAGTGTCAGTCCTCTGGTACTTAAATCGGCATTATGCCTTTTGTATTAAATTGGGATGCAATTTCTCTGTTTCATCGTCAATAAGAAGGTCCAAGGGATACAGTAAACCTGAAGTGAAGCATCGGAATCTAAAACTGGACTCACAGGAGAGGTTCAGATTATAGAAAGTTAGAGTGTCAGTCCTCTCGTACTGAAGTCGGCATTGTGATTTTGAATTAACTTCGGATGCAATTTCTGTGTTTCATCGTCAATAAGAAGGTCCATGGGATACAGTATACCTGAAGTGAAGCATCGGAATCTAAAACTGGACTCACAGGAGAGGTTCAAATCATAGAAAGTTAGAGTGTCAGTCCTCTTGAACTTAAGTCGACATTGTGCCTTTTGAATTCAATTCCGATGCAATTTCTGTGCTTCATCGTCAATAAGAAGGTCCAAGGTATACAGTAAACCTGAAGTGAAGCATCGGAATCTAAAACTGGACTCACAGGAGACGTTCAAGTCATACAAAGTTAGAGTGTCAGTCCTCTTGTACTTAAATCGGCATTGTAACTTTTGTATTAAATTCGGATGCAATTACTATGTTTCATCGTCAATAAGAAGGTCCAAGGTATACAGTAAACCTGAAGTGAGGCATCGGAATCTAAAACTGGACTCACAGGAGAGGTTCAAATCATAGAAAGTTAGAGTGTCAGTCCTCATGTACTGAAGTCGGCATTGTGCCTTTTGTACTAAATTTGGATGCAATATCTGTGTTTCATCGTCAATAAGAAGGTCCAAGGGATACAGTAAACCTTAAGTGATGCCTCGGAATCTAAAACTGGACTCACAGGAGAGGTTCAGATCATAGAAAGTTAGAGTGTCAGACCTCTCGTACTTAAGTTGGCATTGTGATTTTGAAGTAAGTTCGGATGCAATTTCTGTGTTCATCATCAATAATATGGTCCAAGGGATACAGTAAACCTGAAGTGAAGCATCTGAATGTAAAACTGGACTCACAGGAGAGGTTCAAATCACAGAAAGATAGAGTGTCAGTCCTCATGTACTTAAGTCGGCATTGTGCCTTTTGTATTAAATTTGGATGCAATTTCTGTGTTTCATCGTCAATAAGAAGGTCCAAGGGATACAGTAAACCTGAAGTGAAGCATCGGAATCTAAAACTGGACTCACAGGAGAGGTTCAGATCATAGAAAGTTAGAGTGTCACTCCTCCCGTCCTTAAGTCGGCATTGTGATTTTGAATTAAGTTCGGATACAATTTCTGTGTTTCTTCGTCAATAAGTAGGTCCAAGTGATACAGTAAACCTGAAGTGAAGCTTCGGAATCTAAAACTGGACTCCTAGGAGAGGTTCAAATCATGGAAGGTAAGAGTGTCAGTCCTCTTGTACTTAAGTAGGCATTGTGACTTTTGTATTAAATTCGGATGCAATTACTGTGTTTCATCGTCAATAAGATGGTCCAAGGGATACGGTAAACCTGAAGTGAAGCATCGGAATCTAAAACTGGACTCACAGGAGAGGTTCAAGTCATAGAAAGTTAGAGTGTCAGACCTCATGTACTGAAGTCGGCATTGTGCCTTTTGTATTAAATTTGGATGCAATTTCTGTGTTTCATCGTCAATAAGAAGGTCCAGGGGATACTGTAAACCTGAAGTGAAGCATCGGAATCTAAAACTGGACTCACAGGAGAGGTTCAAATCATAGAAAGTTAGAGTGTCAGTCCTCTTGTACTTAAGTCGGCATTGTGCCTTTTGAATATAATTCCGATGCAACTTCTGTGCTTCATCGTCAATAAGAAGGTCCAAGGTATACAGTAAACCTGAAGTGAATCATCGGAATCTTAAACTGGACTCACAGGAGAGGTTCAAATCATAGAAAGTTTGTGTGTCAGTCCTCTTGTACTTAAGTCGGGATTGTGCCTTTTGAATTTAGATCCGACGCAATTTCTGTTTTTCATCGTTAATAAGAATTTCCAAGGGATACAGTAAACCTGAAGTGAAGCATCGGAATCTATGACTGAACTATCAGGAGAGGTTCAAATCATAGAATGTTAGAGTGTCAGTCCTCTCGTACTTAAGTCGGCATTGTGAATTTTGAATTTAATTCCGACACAATTTCTGTCCTTCATCGTCAATAAGAAAGTCCAAGGTATACAGTAAACCTGAAGTGAAGCATCGGAATCTAAAACTGGACTCACAGGAAATGTTCAGATCGTAGAAAGTTAGAGTGTCAGTCCTCTCGTACTTAAGTCGGCATTGTGATTTTGAATTAAGTTCGGATGCAATTTATGTGTTTCATCGTCAATAAGAAGGTCCAAGGGATACAGTAGACCTGAAGTGAAGCATCGGAATCTAAAACTGGACTCACAGGAGAGGTTCAAATCATAGAAAGTTAGAGTGTCTGTCCTCTTGTACTTCAGACGGCATTGTGCCTTTTGTATTAAATTCGGATGCAATTTCTCTCTGTCATCGTCAATAAGATGGTCCAAGGGATACAGTAAACCTGAAGTGAAGCATCGGAATCTAAAACTGGACTCACAGGAGAGGTTCAAATCATAGAATGTTAGAGTGTCAGTCCTCTCGTACTTAAGTCGGCATTGTGAATTTTGAATTTAAATCCGACGCAATTTCTCTCCTTCATCATCAATAAGAAAGTCCAAGGTATACAGCAAACCTGAAGTGAAGCATCGGAAATTAAAACTGGACTCACAGGAAATGTTCAGATCATAGAATGTTAGAGTGTCAGTCCTCTCGTACTTAAGTCGGCATTGTGATTTTGATTTAAGTTCGGATGCAATTTATGTGTTTCATCGTCAATAAGAAGGTCCAAGGGATACAGTAGACCTGAAGTGAAGCATCGGAATCTAAAACTGGACTCACAGGAGAGGTTCAAATCATAGAAAGTTAGAGTGTCTGTCCTCTTGTACTTCAGTCGGCATTGTGCCTTTTGTATTAAATTCGGATGCATTTCTCTCTGTCATCGTCAATAAGATGGTCCAAGGGATACAGTAAACCTGAAGTGAAGCATCGGAATCCAAAACCGGACTCACAGAAAAGGTTCAAATCATAGAAAGTTAGAGTGTCAGTCCTCTTGCACTTAAGTCGGCATTGTGCCTTTTGTATTAAATTCGGATGCAATTTCTGTGTTTCATCGTCAATAAGAAGGTCCAAGGGATACAGTAAACCTGAAGTGAAGCATCGGAATCTAAAACTGGACTCACAGGAGAGATTCAAATCGTAGAAAGTTAGAGTGTCAGTTTTCTGGTACTTAAGTCGGCATTATGCCTTTTGTATTAAATTGGGATGCAATTTCTGTGTTTCATCGTCAATAAGAAGGTCCAAGGGATACAGTAAACCTGAAGTGAAGCATCGGAATCTAAAACAGGACTCACAAGAGAGGTTCAAACCATAGGAAGTTAGAGTGTAGGTCCTCTTGTACTTAAGTCGGAATTCTGCATTTTGTATTAAATTGGGAAGCAATTTCAGTGTTTCATCGTCAATAAGAAGGTCCAAATGAAACAGTAAACCTGAAGTGAATCATCAAATCTAAAACTGGACTCACAGGAGAGGTTCAAATCATAGAAAGTTAGAGTGTCAGTCCTCTTGTACTTAAGTCGGCATTCTGCCTTTTGTATTTAATTCCGATGCAATATCTGTGTTTGATCATCAATAAGAAGGGCCAAGGGATACAGTAAACCTGAAGTGAAGCATCGGAATCTAAAACTGAACTCACTGGAGTGGTCCAAATCATAGAATCTTAGGTTGTCAGTCCTGTCGTACTTAAGACAGCATTGTGCCTTTTGAATTTAAAGCCGAAGTAATTTCTGTGCTTCATCGTCAATAAGAAGGTCCAAGGTATCCAGTAAACCTAAAGTGAAGCATCGGAATCTAAAACTGGACCCACAGGAGAGGTTCAAATCATAGAAAGTTAGAGTGTCAGTCTTCATGTACTTAAGTCGGCATTGTGCCTTTTTTATTAAATTTGGATGCAATTTCTGTGTTTCATCGTCAATAAGAAGGTCCAAGGGATACAATAAACCTGAAGTGAAGCATTGGAATCTAAAACTGGACTCACAGGAGAGGTTCAGATTATAGAAAGATAGAGTGTCAGTCCTCTCGTACTGAAGTCGGCATTGTGATTTTGAATTAAGTTGGGATGCAATTTCTGTGTTTCATCGTCAATAAGAAGGTCCAAGGGATACAGTAAACCTGAAGTGAAGCATCGGAATCTAAAACTGGACTCACAGGAGAGGTTCAGATCATAGAAAGTTAGAGTGCCAGTCCTCCCGTCCTTAAGTCGGCATTGTGCCTTTTGAATTTAATTACGATGCAATTTCATTGCTTCATCGTCAATAAGAAGGTCCAAGGTATTCAGTAAACCTGAAGTGAATGATCGGCATCTAAAACTGGACTCACTGGAGGGGTTCAAAGCATAGAAAGATAGTGTGTCAGACCTCTTGTACTTAACTCGGCATTGTGCCTTTTGAATTTCATTCCGATGCTGTTTCTGTGTTTCATCGTCAATACGACGGTCCAAGGGAATCAGTAAACCTGAAGTGAAGCATCGGAATCTAAACCTGGACTCACAGGAGAGGTTCAAATCATATAATGTTAGAATGTCAGTCCTCTTGTACTTAAGTCGGCATTGTGCCTTTTGTATTAAATTCGGATGCAATTTCTGTGTTTCATCTACAATAAGAAGGTCCAAGGGATACAGTAAACCTGAAGTGAAGCATCAGAATCTAAAACTGGACTCACAGGAGATGTTCAAATCATAGAAAATTGGTGTGTCAGTCCTCTTGTACTTAAGTCGGCATTGTGCCTTTTGAATTTCATTCCAATGCAATTTCTGTGCTTTATCATCAATAAGAAAGTCCAAGGTATACAGTAAACCTGTAGTGAAGCATCGGAATCGAAAAGCGGTCTCACAGGAGAGGTTCAAATCATAGAAAGTTAGAGTGTCAGTCCTGTTGTACTTAAGTCGGCACTGTGCCTTTTGTATTAAATTCGGATGCAATTTCTGTGTTTCTTCGTCAATAAGAAAGTCCAAGGGTTACAGTAAACCTGAAGTGAAGCATCGGAATCTAAAACTGGATTCACAGGAGAGGTTCAAATCATAGAAAGTTAGTGTGTCAGTCCTCTTGTACTTACGTCGGCATTGTGCCTTTTGAATTTAATTCCGATGCACTTTCTGTGTTTCATCGTCAATAACAAGGTCCAAGGGAATCAGTAAACCTGAAGTGAGGCATCGGAATCTAAAACTGAATTCACAGGAGAGGTTCAAATCATAGAATGTTAGAGTGTCAGTCCTCTCGTACTTGAGTCGGCATTGTGCCTTTTGAATTTAATTCCAATGCAATTTCTGTGTTTCATCGTCAATAAGAAAGTCCAAGGTATACAGTAAACCTGAAGTGTAGCATCGGAATCGAAAACAGGACTCACAGGAGAGGTTCAAATCATAGCAAGTTAGAGTGTCAGTCCTGTTGTACTTAAGTCGGCATTGTGCCTTTTGTATTAAATTCGCATGCATTTTCTGTGTTTCATCGTCAATAAGAAGGTCCAAGGCTTACAGTAAACCTAAAGTGAAGCATCGGAATCTAAAACTGGACTCACAGAAGACGTTCAAATCATAGAAAGTTAGAGTGTCAGTCCTCTTGTACTTAAGTCGGTGTTGTGCCTTTTGTATTTAATTCGGATGCAATTTCTGTGTTTCATCGTCAATAAGAAGGTCCAAGGGACACAGTAAACCTGAAGTGATGCATCGGAATCTAAAACTGGACTCACAGGAGATGTTCAAATCATAGAACATTGGTGTGTCAGTCCTCTTGTACTTAAGTCGGCATTGTGCCTTTTGAATTTAATTCCAATGTAATTTCTGTGTTTCATCGTCAATAAGAAGGTCCAAGGGAATCAGTAAACCTGAAATGAAGCATCGGAATCTAAAACTGAATTCACAGGAGAGGTTCAAATCATAGAATGTTAGAGTGTCAGTCCTCTCGTACTTAAGTCAGCATTGTGCATTTTGAATTTAATTCCGACGCAATTTCTGTGCTTCATCGTCAATAATAAGGTCCAAGGTATACAGTAAACCTGAAGTGAAGCATCGGAATCTAAAACTGGACTCACAGGAGAGGTTCAAATCGTAGAAAGTTAGAGTGTCAGTCCTCTTGTACTTTAGTCGGCATTGTGCCTATTTTATTAAATTAGGATGCAATTTCTGTGTTTCATCGTCAATAAGAAGGTCCAAGGGATACAGTAAACCTGAAGTGATGCATCGGAATCTAAGACTGGACTCACAGGAGATGTTCAAATCATAGGAAATTGAAGTGTCAGTCCTCTTGTACTTAAGACTGCATTGTGCCTTTTGTATATAATTCCGATGCAATTTCTGTGTTTCATCGTCAATAAGAAGGTCCAAGGGATACAGTAGACCTGAAGTGAAGCATCGGAATCTAAAACTGGACTCACAGGAGAGGTTCAAATCATAGAAAGTTAGAGTGTCAGTCCTCTTGTACTTCAGTCGGCATTGTGCATTTTGTATTAAATTCGGATGCAATTTCTGTGTTTCATCGACAATAAGAAGGTCCAAGGGATACAGTAAACCTCAAGTGAAGCATCAGAATCTAAAACTGGACTCACAGGAGAGATTCAAATCGTAGAAAGTTAGAGTGTCAGTCCTCTGGTACTTAAGTCGGCATTATGCCTTTTGTATTAAATTGGGATGCAATTTCTGTGTTTCATCGTCAATAAGAAGGTCCAAGGGATACAGTAAACCTAAAGGGAAGCATCGGAATCTAAAACTGGACTCACAAGAGAGGTTCAAATCATAGGAAGTTAGAGTGTAAGTCCTCTTGTACTTAAGTCGGAATTCTGCCTTTTTGTATTAAATTGGGAAGCAATTTCAGTGTTTCATAGTCAATAAGAAGGTCCAAATGATACAGTAAACCTGAAGTGAAGCATCGGAATCTAAAACTGGACTCACAGGACAGGTTCAAATCATAGAAAGTTAGAGTGTCAGTCCTCTTGTACTTAAGTCGGCATTCTGCCTTTTGTATTTAATTCCGATGCAATTTCTGTGTTTCATCATCAATAAGAAGGGCCAAGATATACAGTAAACCTGAAGTGAAGCATCGGAATCTAAAACTGAACTCACTGGAGTGGTTCCAATCATAGAATCTTAGGGTGTCAGTCCTGTCGTACTTAAGACAGCATTGTGCCTTTTGAATTTAAAGCCGAAGTAATTTCTGTGCTTCATCGTCAATAATAAGGTCCATGGTATCCAGTAAACCTAAAGTGAAGCATCGGAATCCAAAACTGGACCCACAGGAGAGGTTCAAATCATAGAAAGTTAGAGTGTCAGTCCTCTTGTACTTAAGTCGGCATTGTGCCTTTTTTATTAAATTTGGATGCAATTTCTGTGTTTCATCGTCAATAAGAAGGTCCAAGGGATACAGTAAACCTGAAGTGAAGCATTGGAATCTAAAACTGGACTCACAGGAGAGGTTCAGATCATAGAAAGTTAGAGTGTCAGTCCTCTCGTACTTAAGTCGGCATTGTGATTTTGAATTAAGTTCGCATGCAATTTCTGTGTTTCATCGTCAATAAGAAGGTCCATGGGATACAGTATACCTGAAGTGAAGCATCGGAATCTAAAACTGGACTCCTAGGAGAGGTTCGAATCATAGAAATTAAGTGTGTCAGTCCTCTTGTACTTAAGTCGGCATTGTGACTTTTGTATTAAATACAGAAGCAATTTCTGTGTTTCATCGTCAATAAGAAGGTCCAAGGGATACAGTAAACCTGAAGTGAAGCATCGGAATCTAAAACTGGACTCACAGGAGAGGTTCAAATCATAGAAAGTTAGAGTGTCAGTCCTCTTGTACATAAGTCGGCATTGTGCCTTTTGAATTTAATTGCGATGCAATTTCTATGCTTCATCGTCAATAAGAAGGTCCAAGGGATACAGTAAACCTGAAGTGAAGCATTGGAATCTAAAACAGGACTCACAGGAGAGGTTCAAATCATAGAAAGTTAGAGTGTCAGTCCTGTTGTACTTAAGTCGGCATTGTGCCTTTTGTATTAAATTCTAATGCAATTTCTGTGTTTCATCGTCAATAGTAGGGTCCAAGAGTTACAGTAAACCTGAAGTGAAGCATCGGAATCTAAAACTGGACTCACAGGGGAGGTTCAAATCATAGAATGTTAGTGTGTCAGTCCTCTTGTACTTAAGTCGGCATTGTGCCTTTTGAATTTCATTCCAATGCTATTTCTGTGTTTCATCGTCAATACGACGGTCCAAGGGAATCAGTAAACCTGAAGTGAAGCATCGGAATCTAAAACTGGACTCACAGGAGAGATTCAAATCATAGAATGTTAGAGTGTCAGTCCTCTCGTACTTAACTCGGCATTGGGCCTTTTGTATTAAATTCGGATGCAATTTCTGTGTTTCATCGTCAATAAGAAGGTCCAAGGGATACAGTAAACCTGAAGTGAAGCATCGGAATCTAAAACTGGACTCACAGGAGATGTTCAAATCATAGAAAATTGGTGTGTCAGTCCACTTGTACATAAGTCGGCATTGTGCCTTTTGAATTTAATTCCAATGCAATTTCTGTGCTTTATCATCAATAAGAAAGTCCAAGGTATACAGTAAACCTGTAGTGAAGCATCGGAATCGAAAACCGGACTCACAGGAGAGGTTCAAATAATAGAAAGTTAGAGTGTCAGTCCTGTTGTACTTAAGTCGGCATTGTGCCTTTTGTATTTAATTCGGATGCAATTTCTGTGTTTCATCGTCAATAATAAGGTCCAAGGTATTCCGTAAACCTGAAGTGAAGCATCGGAATCTAAAACTGGACTCACAGGAGAGGTTCAAATCGTAGAAAGTTAGAGTGTCAGTGCTCTTGTACTTAAGTCGGCATTGTGCCTTTTGTATATAATTCCGATGCAATTTCTGTGTTTCATCGTCAATAAGAAGGTCCAAGGTATACAGTAAATCTGAAGTGAAGCATCGGAATCTAAAACTGGACTCCTAGGAGAGGTTCAAATCCTAGAAATTAAAAGTGTCAGTCCTCTCGTACTTAAGTCGGCATTGTGACTTTTATATTAAATTCGGATGCAATTACTATGTTTCATCGTCAATAAGAAGGTCCAAGGTATACAGTAAACCTGAAGTGAGGCATCGGAATCTAAAACTGGACTCACAGGAGAGGTTCAAATCATAGAAAGTTAGAGTGTCAATCCTCATGTACTTAAGTCGGCATTGTGCCTTTTGTATTAATTTTGGATGCAATTTCTGTGATTCATCGTCAATAAGAAGGTCCAAGGGATAGAGTAAACCTGAAGTGAAGCATCGGAATCTAAAACTGGACTCACAGGAGAGGTTCAGATCATAGAAAGTTAGAGTGTCAGTCCTCTTGTACTTAAGTCGGCATTGTGACTTTTGTATTAAATTCGGATGCAACTACTGTGTTTCATCGTCAATAAGATGGTCCAAGGGATACAGTAAACCTGAAGTGAAGCATCGGAATCTAAAACTGGACTCACAGGAGAGGTTCAAATCATAGAAAGTTAGAGTGTCAGTTTTCTTGTACTTAAGTCGGCATTGTGCATTTTGAATATAATTCCGATGCAATTTCTGTGCTTCATCGTCAATAAGAAGGTCCAAGGTATACAGTAAACCTGAAGTGAAGCATTGGAATCTAAAACTGGACTCACAGGAGAGGTTCAGATCATAGAAAGTTAGAGTGTCAGTCCTCTCGTACTTAAGTCGGCATTGTGATTTTGAATTAAGTTCGCATGCAATTTCTGTGTTTCATCGTCAATAAGAAGGTCCATGGGATACAGTAAACCTGAAGTGAAGCATTGGAATCTAAAACAGGACTCACAGGAGAGGTTCAAATCATAGAAAGTTAGAGTGTCAGTCCTGTTGTACTTAAGTCGGCATTGTGCCTTTTGTATTAAATTCTAATGCAATTTCTGTGTTTCATCGTCAATAGTAGGGTCCAAGAGTTACAGTAAACCTGAAGTGAAGCATCGGAATCTAAAACTGGACTCACAGGGGAGGTTCAAATCATAGAATGTTAGTGTGTCAGTCCTCTTGTACTTAAGTCGGCATTGTGCCTTTTGAATTTCATTCCAATGCTATTTCTGTGTTTCATCGTCAATGCGACGGTCCAAGGGAATCAGTAAACCTGAAGTGAAGCATCGGAATCTAAAACTGGACTCACAGGAGAGATTCAAATCATAGAATGTTAGAGTGTCAGTCCTCTCGTACTTAACTCGGCATTGTGCCTTTTGTATTAAATTCGGATGCAATTTCTGTGTTTCATCGTCAATAAGAAGGTCCATGGGATACAGTAAACCTGAAGTGAAGCATCGGAATCTAAAACTGGACTCACAGGAGATGTTCAAATCATAGAAATTTGGTGTGTCAGTCCACTTGTACATAAGTCGGCATTGTGCCTTTTGAATTTAATTCCAATGCAATTTCTGTGCTTTATCATCAATAAGAAAGTCCAAGGTATACAGTAAACCTGTAGTGAAGCATCGGAATCGAAAACCGGACTCACAGGAGAGGTTCAAATAATAGAAAGTTAGAGTGTCAGTCCTGTTGTACTTAAGTCGGCATTGTGCCTTTTGTATTTAATTCGGATGCAATTTCTGTGTTTCATCGTCAATAATAAGGTCCAAGGTATACCGTAAACCTGAAGTGAAGCATCGGAATCTAAAACTGGACTCACAGGAGAGGTTCAAATCGTAGAAAGTTAGAGTGTCAGTCCTCTTGTACTTAAGTCGGCATTGTGCCTTTTGTATATAATTCCGATGCAATTTCTGTGTTTCATCGTCAATAAGAAGGTCCAAGGTATACAGTAAATCTGAAGTGAAGCATCGGAATCTAAAACTGGACTCCTAGGAGAGATTCAAATCCTAGAAATTAAAAGTGTCAGTCCTCTCGTACTTAAGTCGGCATTGTGACTTTTGTATTAAATTCGGATGCAATTACTATGTTTCATCGTCAATAAGAAGGTCCAAGGTATACAGTAAACCTGAAGTGAGGCATCGGAATCTAAAACTGGACTCACAGGAGAGGTTCAAATCATAGAAAGTTAGAGTGTCAATCCTCATGTACTTAAGTCGGCATTGTGCCTTTTTTATTAATTTTGGATGCAATTTCTGTGATTCATCGTCAATAAGAAGGTCCAAGGGATAGAGTAAACCTGAAGTGAAGCATCGGAATCTAAAACTGGACTCACAGGAGAGGTTCAGATCATAGAAAAGTTAGAGTGTCAGTCCTCTTGTACTTAAGTCGGCATTGTGACTTTTGTATTAAATTCGGATGCAATTACTGTGTTTCATCGTCAATAAGATGGTCCAAGGGATACAGTAAACCTGAAGTGAAGCATCGGAATCTAAAACTGGACTCACAGGAGAGGTTCAAATCATAGAAAGTTAGAGTGTCAGTTTTCTTGTACTTAAGTCGGCATTGTGCCTTTTGAATATAATTCCGATGCAATTTCTGTGCTTCATCGTCAATAAGAAGGTCCAAGGTATACAGTAAACCTGAAGTGAATCATCGGAATCTAAAACTGGACTCACAGGAGAGGTTCAAATCATAGAAAGTTAGTGTGTCAGTCCTCTTGTACTTAAGTCGGAATTGTGCCTTTTGAATTTAGTTCCGATGCAATTTCTGTTTTTCATCGTTAATAAGAACTTCCAAGGGATACAGTAAACCTGAAGTGAAGCATCGGAATCTAAGACTGAACTCACAGGAGATGTTCAAATCATAGAATGTTAGAGTGTCAGTCCTCTCGTACTTAAGTCGGCATTGTGATTTTGAATTAAGTTCGGATGCAATTTATGTGTTTCATCGTCTATAAGAAGGTCCAAGGGATACAGTAGACCTGAAGTGAAGCATCGGAATCTAAAACTGGACTCACAGGAGAGGTTCAAATCATAAAAAGTTAGAGTGTCAGTCCTCTTGTACTTCAGTCGGCATTGTGCCTTTTGTATTAAATTCGGATGCAATTTCTGTCTGTCATCGTCAATAAGATGGTCCAAGGGATACAGTAAACCTAAAGAGAAGCATTGGAATCCAAAACCGGACTCACAGGAAAGGTTCAAATCATAGAAAGTTAGAGTGTAGGTCCTCTTGTACTTACGTCGGAATTTGCCTTTTTGTATTAAATTCGGAAGCAATTTCAGTGTTTCATCGTCAATAAGAAGGTCCAAATGATACAGTAAACCTGAAGTGAGGCATCGGAAACTAAAACTGGACTCACAGGAGAGGTTCAAATCATAGAAAGTTAGAGTGTCAGTCCTCTTGTACTTAAGTCGGCATTCTGCCTTTTGTATTTAATTCCGATGCAATTTCTGTATTTCATCATCAATAAGAAGGGCCAAGGGATACAGTAAACCTGAAGTGAAGCATCGGAATCTAAAACTGAACTCGCTGGAGAGGTTCAAATCATAGAATCTTAGGGTGTCAGTCCCGTCGTACTTAAGATAGCATTGTGCCTTTTGAATTTAAAGCCGAAGTAATTTCTGTGCTTCATCGTCAATACGAAGGTCCTAGGTATCCAGTAAACCTAAAGTGAAGCATCGGAATCTAAAACTGAACCCACAGGAGAGGTTCAAATCATAGAAAGTTAGAGTGACAGTCCTCTTGTACTTAAGTCGGCATTGTGCCTTTTGCATTAAATTCGGATGCAATTACTATGTTTCATCGTCAATAGGAAGGTCCAAGGTATACAGTAAACCTGAAGTGAAGCATCGGAATCTAAAACCGGACTTACAGGAGAGGTTCAAATCATAGAAAGTTAGAGTGTCAGTCTTCATGTAATTCAGTCGGCATTGTGCCTTTTTTATTAAATTTGGATGCAATTTCTGTGTTTCATCGTCAATAAGAAGGTCCAAGGATACAGTAAACCTGAAGTGAAGCATCGGAATCTAAAACTGGACTCACAGGAGAGGTTCAGATTATAGAAAGTTAGAGTGTCAGTCCTCTCGTACTGAAGTCGGCATTGTGATTTTGAATTAAGTTCGGATGCAATTTCTGTGTTTCATCGGCAATAAGAAGGTCCATGGGATACAGTATACCTGAAGTGAAGCATCGGAATCTAAAACTGGACTCACAGGAGAGGTTCAAATCATAGAAAGTTAGAGTGTCAGTTCTCTTGTACTTAAGTCGACATTGTGCCTTTTGAATTTAATTCCGATGCAATTTCTGTGCTTCATCGTCAATAAGAAGGTCCAAGGTATACAGTAAAGCTGAAGTGAAGCATCGGAATCTAAAACTGGACTCAAAGGAGACGTTCAAGTCATAGAAAGTTAGAGTGTCAGTCCTCTTGTACTTAAGTCGGCATTGTGCCTTTTGTATTTAACTCCGATGCAATTTCTGTGTTTCATCGTCAATAAGAAGTTCCAAGGTATATAGTAAATCTGAAGTGAAGCATCGGAATCTAAAACTGGACTCCTAGGAGAGGTTCAAATCATAGAAATTAAGTGTGTCAGTCCTCTTGTACTTAAGTCGGCATTGTGACTCTTGTATTAAATTCGGATGCAATTTCTGTGTTTCATCGTCAATAAGAAGGTCCAAGGTATACAGTAAACCTGAAGTGAAGCATCGGAATCTAAAACTGGACTCACAGAAGAGGTTCAAATCATAGAAAGTTAGAGTGTCAGTCCTCTTGTACTTAAGTCGGCATTATGAAATTTGAATTTAATTCCGATGCAATTTCTATGCTTCATCGTCAATAAGAAGGTCCAATGTATACAGTAAACCTGAAGTGAAGCATCGGAATCTAAAACTGGACTCACAGGAGAGGTTCAGATCATAGAAAGTTAGAGTGTCAGTCCTCGCGTCCTTAAGTCGGCATTGTGATTTTGAATTAAGTTCGGATGCAATTTCTGTGTTTCTTCGTCAATAAGTAGGTCCAAGGGATACAGTAAACCTGAAGTGAAGCTTCGGAATCTAAAACTGGACTCCTAGGAGAGATTCAAATCATAGAAAGTAAGAGTGTCAGTCCTCTTGTACTTAAGTCGGCATTGTGACTTTTGTATTAAATTCGGATGCAATTACTGTGTTTCATCGTCAATAAGATGGTCCAAGGGATACAGTAAACCTGAAGTGAAGCATCGGAATCTAAAACTGGACTCACAGGAGAGGTTCAAATCATAGAAAGTTAGAGTGTCAGTCCTCTTGTACTTAAGTCGGCATTGTGCCTTTTGAATATAATTCCGATGCAATTTCTGTGCTTCATCGTCAATAAGAAGGTCCAAGGTATACAGTAAACCTGAAGTGAATCATCGGAATCAAAAACTGGACTCACAGGAGAGGTTCAAATCACAGAAAGTTAGTGTGTCAGTCCTCTTGTACTTAAGTCGGGATTGTGCCTTTTGAATTTAGTTCCGATGAAATTTCTAATTTTCATCGTTAATAAGAATTTCCAAGGGATACAGTAAACCTGAAGTGAAGCATCGGAATCTAAGACTGAACTCACAGGAGATGTTCAAATCATAGAATGTTAGAGTGTCAGTCCTCTCGTACTTAAGTCGGCATTGTGATTTTGAATTAAGTTCGGATGCAATTTATGTGTTTCATCGTCAATATGAAGGTCCAAGGGATACAGTAGACCTGAAGTGAAGCATCGGAATCTAAAACTGGACTCACAGGAGAGGTTCAAATCATAAAAAGTTAGAGTGTCAGTCCTCTTGTACTTCAGTCGGCATTGTGCCTTTTGTATTAAATTCGGATGCAATTTCTGTCTGTCATCGTCAATAAGATGGTCCAAGGGATACAGTAAACCTGAAGTGAAGCATCGGAATCCAAAACCGGACTCACAGGAAAGGTTCAAATCATAGAAAGTTAGAGTGTCAGTCCTCTTGCACTTAAGTCGGCATTGTGCCTTTTGTATTAAATTCGGATGCAATTTCTGTGTTCCATCGTCAATAAGAAGGTCCAAGGGATACAGTAAACCTGAAGTGAAGCATCGGAATCTAAAACTGGACTCACAGGAGAGATTCAAATCGTAGAAAGTTAGAGTGTCAGTCATTTGGTACTTAAGTCGGCATTATGCCTTTTGTATTAAATTGGGATGCAATTTCTGTGTTTCATCGGCAATAAGAAGGTCCCAGGCATACAGTAATCCTGAAGTGAAGCATCGGAATCTAAAACTGGACTCACAAGAGAGGTTCAAATCATAGAATCTTAGGGTGTCAGTCCTGTCGTACTTAAGACAGCATTATGCCTTTTGAATTTAAAGCCGAAGTAATCTCTGTGCTTCATCGTCAATAAGAAGGTCCAAGGTATCCAGTAAACCTAAAGTGAAGCATCGGAATCTAAAACTGGACCCACAGGAGAGGTTCAAATCATAGAAAGTTAGAGTGTCAGTCCTCTTGTACTTAAGTCGGCATTGTGCCTTTTGCATTAAATTCGGATGCAATTACTATGTTTCATCGTCAATAGGAAGGTCCAACGTATACAGTAAACCTGAAGTGAAGCATCGGAATCTAAAACCGGACTTTCAGGAGAGGTGCAAATCATAGAAAGTTAGAGTTTCAGTCTTAATGTACTTCAGTCGGCATTGTGCCTTTTGAATTTATTCCGACGCAATTTCTATGCTTCATCGTCAATAAGTAGGTCCAAGGTATACAGTAAACCTGAAGTAAAGCATCGGAATCTAAAACTGGACTCACTGGAGCGGTTCTAATCATAGAAAGTTAGAGCTTCAGTCCTTTTTTACTTAAGTCGGCATTGTACTTTTGTATTAAATTCGGATGCAATTTCTGTGTTTCATCGTCAATAAGAAGGTCCAAGGGATACAGTAAACCTGAAGTGAAGCATCTGAATCTAAAACTGGACTCACAGGAGATGTTCAAATCATAGAAAATTGGTGTGTCAGTCCTCTTGTACTTAAGTCGGCATTGTGCCTTTTGAATTTAATTCAAATGCAATTTCTGTGCTTTATCGTCTATAAGAAAGTCCAAGGTACACAGGAAACCTGAGGTGAAGCATCGGAATCGAAAACCGGACTCACAGGAGAGATTCAAATCATAGAAAGTTAGAGTGTTAGTCCTGTTGTACTTAAGTCGGCATTGTGCCTTTTGTATTTAATTCGGATGCAATTTCTGTGTTTCATCGTCAATGAGAAGGTCCAAGGGTTACAGTAAACCTGAAGTGAAGCATCGGAATCTAAAACTGGACTCACAGGAGAGGTTCAAATCATAGAAAGTTACTGTGTCAGTCCTCTTGTACTTACGTCGGCATTGTGCCTTTTGAATTTAATTCCGATGCAATTTCTGTGTTTCATCGTCAATAACAAGGTCCAAGGGAATCAGTAAACCTGAAGTGAAGCATCGGAATCTAAAACTGAACTCACAGGAGAGGTTCAAATCATAGAATGTTAGAGTGTCAGTCCTCTCGTACTTAAGTCGGCATTGTGCCTTTTGAATTTAATTCCGACGCAATTTCTGTGCTTCATCGTCAATAATAAGGTCCTAGGTATACAGTAAACCTGAAGTGAAGCATCGGAATCTAAAACTGGACTCACAGGAGAGGTTCAAATCGTAGAAAGTTAGAGTGTCAGTCCTCTTGTACTTTAGTCGGCATTGTGCCTTTTTTATTAAATTAGGATGCAATTTCTGTGTTTCATCATCAATAAGAAGGTCCAAGGGATACAGTAAACCTGAAGTGATGCATCGGAATCTAAAACTGGACTCACAGGAGATGTTCAAATCATAGGAAACTGAAGTGTCAGTCCTCTTGTACTTAAGACGGCATTGTGCATTTGAAGTATAATTTCGATGCAATTTCTGTTCTTCATCGCCAATAAGAAGGTCCAAGGTATAGAGTAAACCTGAAGTGAAGCATCGGAATTTAAAACTGGACTCACAGGAGAGATTCAAATCATAGATAATTATTGTGTCAGTCCTCTTGTACTTAAGTCGTCATTGTGCCTTTTGAATTTAATTCCAATGCAATTTCTGTGTTTCATCGTCAATAAGAAACTTTAAGGTATACAGTAAACCTGAAGTGAAGCATCGGAATCGAAAACAGGACTCACAGGAGAGGTTGAAATCATAGCAAGTTAGAGTGTCAGTCCAGTTGTACTTAAGTCGGCATTGTGCATTTTGTATTAAATTCGGATGCAATTTCTGTGTTTCATCGTCAATAAGAAGGTCCAAGGGATACAGTAAACTTGAAGTGAAGCATCGGAATCTAAAACTGGACTCACAGGAGAGATTCAAATCATAGAATGTTAGAGTGTCAGTCCTCTTGTACTTAAGTCGGCATTGTGCCTTTTGAATTTAAATCCCATGCAATTTCTGTGCTTCATCCTCAATAAGAATGTCCAAGGTATACAGTAAACCTGAAGTGAATCATCGGAATCTAAAACTGCACTCGCAGGAGAGGTTCGAATCATAGAAAGTTAGTGTGTCAGTCCTCTTGTACTTAAGTCGGCATTGTACCTTTTGAATTTAATTCCGATGCAATTTCTGTGTTTCATCGTCAATAAGAAGGTCCAAGGGATACAGAAAACCTGAAGTGAAGCATCGGAATCTAAAACTGGACTCACAAGAATGGTTCAAATCATAGAAAGTTAGTGTGTCAGTCCTCTTGTACTTAAGTCGGGATTGTGCCTTTTGAATTTAGTTCCGATGCAATATCTGTTTCTCATCGTCAATAAGGATTTCCAGGCAATACAGTAAACCTGAAGTGAAGCATCGGAATCTAAGACTGAACTCACAGGAGAGGTTCAAATCATAGAATTTTAGAGTGTCAGTCCTCTCGTACTTAAGTCGGCATTGTGAATTTTGAATTTAATTCCGACGCAATTTCTGTCATTCATCGTCAATAAGAACGTCCAAGGTATACAGTAAACCAGAAGTGAAGCATCGGAATCTAAAACTGGACTCACAGGAAATGATCAAATCATAGAAAGTTAGAGTGTCAGTCCTCTTGCACTTAAGTCGACATTGTGCCATTTTAATTTAATTCCGATGCAATTTCTGTGCTTCATCGTCAATAAGAGGGTCCAAGGTATGCAGTAAACCAGAAGTGAGTCATCGGAATCTAAAACTGGACTCACAGGAGACGTTCAAGTCATAGAAAGTTAGAGTGTAAGTCCGCTTGTACTTAGGTCGGCATTGTGCCTGTTGTATTAAATTCGGATGCAATTTCTGTGTCTCATCGTCAATAAGAAGGTCCAAGGGATACAGTAAACCTGAAGTGATGCATCGGAATCTAAAACTGGACTCACAAGAGAGGTTCAAATCATAGGAAGTTAGAGTGTAGGCCCTCTTGTACTTAAGTCGGAATTCTGCCTTTTTGTATTAAATTCGGAAGCAATTTCAGTGTTTCATCGTCAATAAGAAGGTCCAAGGTATACAGAAAACCTGAAGTGAAGCATCGGAATCTAAAACTGGACTCACAGGAGAGGTTCAAATCATAGAAAGTTAGAGTGTCAGTCCTCTTGTACTTAAGTCGGCATTGTGCCTTTTGAATTTAATTCCAATGCAATTTCTGTGCTTTATCGTCAATAAGAAAGTCCAAGGTATACAGTAAACCTGAAGTGAAGCATCGGAATCGAAAACCGGACTCACAGGAGTGGTTCAAATCATAGAAAGTTAGAGTGTCAGTCCTGTTGTAATTAAGTCGGCATTGTGCCTTTTGTATTTAATTCGGATGCAATTTCTGTGTTTCATCGTCAATAAGAAGGTCCAAGGGCTACAGTAAACCTGAAGTGAAGCATCGGAATCTAAAACTGGACTCACAGGAGAGGTTCAAATCATAGAAAGTTAGTGCGTCAGTCCTCTTGTACTAACGTTGGCATTGTGCCTTTTGAATTTAATTCCGATGCAATTTCTGTGTTTCATCGTCAATAAGAAGGTCCAAGGGAATCAGTAAACCTGAAGTGAAGCATCGGAATCTAAAACTGAAGACACAGGAGAGGTTCAAATCATAGGATGTTAGAGTGTCAGTCCTCTCGCACTTAAGTCGGCACTGTGGCATTTGAATTTAATTCCGACGCAATTTCTGTGCTTCATCGTCAACAATAAGGTCCAAGGTATACAGTAAACCTGAAGTGAAGCATCGGAATCTAAAACTGGACTCACAGGAGAGGTTCAAATCGTAGGAAGTTAGTGTGTCAGTCCTCTTGTACTTAAGTCGGTATTGTGCCTTTTGTACTTAATTTTGATGCAATTTCTGTGTTTCATCGTCAATAAGGACGTCCAAGGTATACAGTAAACCTGAAGTGAAGCGTCGGAATCTAAAACTGGACTCCTAGGAGAGGTCCAAATCATAGAAAGTAAGAGTGTCGGTACTCTTGTACTTAAGTCGGCATTGTGACTTTTGTATTAAAGTCGGATGCAATTACTGTGTTTCATCGTCAATAAGAAGGTCCAAGGGATACAGTAAACCTGAAGTGAAGCATCGGATTCTAAAACTGGACTCACAGGAGAGGATCAAATCATAGAAAGTTAGAGTGTCAGTCCTCTTGTACTTAAGTCGGCATTGTGCCTTTTGAATTTAATTCCGATGCAAATTCTGTGCTTCATCGTCAATAAGAAGGTCCAACGTATACAGTAAACCTGAAGTGAATCATCGGAATCTAAAACTGGACTCACGGGAGAGGTTCAAATCATAGAAAGTTAGTGTGTCAGTCCTCTTGTACTTAAGTCGGCATTGTGCCTTTGGAATTTAATTCCGATGCAATTCCTGTGTTTCATCGTCAATGAGAAGGTCCAAGGGAATCAGTAAACCTGAAGTGTAGCATCGGAATCTAAAACTGAACTCACAGGAGAGGTTCAAATCATAGAATGTTAGAGTGTCAGTCCCCTCGTACTTAAGTCGGCATTCTGCCTTTTGAATTTAATTCCGACGCAATTTCTGTGCTTCATCGTCAACAATAAGGTCCAAGGTATACAGTAAACCTGAAGTGAAGCATCGGAATCTAAAAATGGACTCACAGGAGATGTTCAAATCATAGGAAATTGGAGTGTCAGTCCTCTTGTACTTAAGACGGCATTGTGCATTTTGAATTTAATTCCGATGCAATTTCTGTGCTTCATTGTCAATAAGAATGTCTAAGGTATACAGTAAACCTGAAGTGAAGCATCGGAATCGAAAACAGGACTCACAGTAGAGGTTCAAATCATAGCAAGTTAGAGTGTCAGTCCTGTTGTACTTAAGTCGGCATTGTGCATTTGGTATTAAATTCGGAAGCATTTTCTGTGTTTCATCGACAATAAGAAGGTCCAAGGGTTACAGTAAACCTGAAGTGAAGCATCGGAAACTAAAACTAGACTCACAGGAGAGGTTCAAATCATAGAAAGTTAGAGTGTCAGTCCTCTTGTACTTAAGTCGGCATTGTGCCTTTTGTATTAAATTCGGATGCAATTTCTGTCTTTCATCGTCAATAAGAAGGTCCAAGGGATACAGTAAACCTGACGTGAAGCATCGAAATCTAAAACTGGACTCATATGAGAGATTCAAATCATAGAAAGTTAGAGTGTCAGTCCTCTTGTACTTAAGTCGGCATTGTGCCTTTTGTATTTAATTCCGATGCAATTTCTGTGATTCATCGTCAATAAGGACGTCCAAGGTATACAGTAAACCTAAAGTGAAGCGTCGGAATCTAAAACTGGACTCCTAGGACAGGTTCAAATCATAGAAAGTAAGAGTGTCAGTCCTCTTGTGCTTAATTCGGCATTGTGCTTTTGTATTAAATTCGGATGCAATTACTGTGTTTCATCGTCTATAAGAAGGTCCAAGGGATACAGTAAACTAGAAGTGAAGCATCGTAATCTAAAACTGGACTCACAGGAGTTATTCAAATCATAGAATGTTGGAGTGTCAGTCCTCTTGTACTTAAGTCGGCTTTGTGCCTTTTGTATTAAATTGGGATGCAATTTCTGTGTTTCATCGTCAATAAGAAGGTCCAAGGGATCTAGTAAACCTGAAGTGAAGCATCGGAATCTAAAACTGGACTCACAGGAGAGGTTCAAATCGTAGGAAGTTAGTGTGTCAGTCCTCTTGTACTTAAGTCGGTATTGTGCCTTTGGTACTTAATTTTGATGCAATTTCTGTGTTTCATCGTCAATAAGGACGTCCAAGGTATACAGTAAACCTGAAGTGAAACGTCGGAATCTAAAACTGGACTCCTAGGAGAGGTCCAAATCATAGAAATTAAGAGTGTCAGTACTCTTGTACTTAAGTCGGCATTGTGACTTTTGTATTAAAGTCGGATGCAATTACTGTGTTTCATCGTCAATAAGAAGGTCCAAGGGATACAGTAAACCTCAAGTGAAGCATCGGAATCTAAAACTGGACTCACAGGAGAGGTTCAAATCATAGAAACTTTGAGTGTCAGTCCTCTTGTTCTTAATTCGGCATTGTGTTTTGTATTAAATTCGGTTGCAATTACTGTGTTTCATCGTCAATAAGAAGGTCCAAGGTATACAGTAAACCTGAAGTGAAGCATCGGAAACTAAAACTGGACTCACTGGAGACGTTCAAATAAAAGAAAGTAAGAGAGTCAGTCCTCTTGTACTTAAGTCGGCATTGTGCCTTTTGTATTTAATTCCGATGCGATTTCTGTGTTTCATCGTCAATAAGGAGGTCCAAGGTATACAGTAAACCTGAAGTGAAGCATGGGAATCTAAAACTGGACTCCTAGGAGAGCTTCAAATCATAGAAAGTAAGAGTGTCAGTCCTCTTGTACTTAAGTCGGCATTGTGACTTTTGTATTAATTCGGATGCAATTACTGTGTTTCATCGTCAATAAGAAGGTCCAAGGGATACAGTAAACCTGAAGTGAAGCATCGGAATCTAAAGCTGGACTCACAGGAGAGGATCAAATCATAGAATGTTAGAGTGTCAGTCCTCTTGTACTTAAGTCGGCATTGTGCCTTTTGAATTTAATTCCGATGTAATTTCTGTGCTTCATCCTCAATAAGAATGTCCAAGGTATACAGTAAACCTTAAGTGAACCATAGGAATCTAAAACTGGACTCACAGGAGAGGTTCAAAACATAGAAAGTTAGTGTGTCAGTCCTCTTGTACTTAAGTAAGCATTTTGCCTTTTGAATTTAATTCCGATGCAATTTCTGTGTTTCATCGTCAATAAGAAGTTCCAAGGGATACAGTAAAATTGAAGTGAAGCATCGGAATCTGAAACTGAACTCACAGGAGAGGTTCAAATCATAGAATGTTAGTGTGTGAGTCCTGTTGTACTTACGCTGGCATTGTGCCTTGTGAATTAAATTCGGATGCAATTTCTCTGTTTTATCCTCAATAAGAAGGTCCAAGGGATACAGTAAACCTGAAGTGAAGCATCGGAATCTAAAACTGGACTCACAGGAGAGGTTCAAATCATAGAAACTTAGAGTGTCAGTCCTCTTGTACTTAAGTCGGCATTGTGCCTTTTGTATTATATTCGGATGCAATTACTGTGTTTAATCGTCAATAAGAAGGTCCAAGGTATACAGTAAACCTGAAGTGAAGCATCAGGATCTAAAACTGGACTCACTGGAGACGTTGAATCATAGAAAGTTAGAGTGTCAGTCCTCTTGTACTTAAGTCGGCATTGTGCCATTTGTATTTAATTCCGATGCAATTTCTGTGATTCATCGTCAATAAGGAGGTCCAAGGTATACAGTAAACCTGAAGTGAAGCATCCGAATCTAAAACTCTACTCCTAGTAGAGGTTCAAATCAAAGAAAGTATGAGTGTCAGTCCTCTTGTACTTAAGTCGGCATTGTGACTTTTATATTAAATTCGGATGCAATTACTGTGTTTCATCGTCAATAAGAAGGTCCAAGGTAATCAGTAAACCTGAAGTGTAGCATCGGAATCTAAAACTGAACTCACAGGAGAGGTTCAAATCATAGAATGTTAGAGTGTCAGTCCTCTCGTACTTAAGTCGGCATTCTGCCTTTTGAATTTAATTCCGACGCAATTTCTGTGCTTCATCGTCAATAATAAGGTCCAAGGTATACAGTAAACCTGAAGTGAAGCATCGGAATCTAAAAATGGACTCACAGGAGATGTTCAAATCATAGGAAATTGGAGTGTCAGTCCACTTGTACTTAAGACGGCATTGTGCATTTTGAATTTAATTCCGATGCAATTTCTGAGCTTCATTGTCAATAAGAATGTCTAAGGTATACAGTAAACCTGAAGTGAAGCATCGGAATCGAAAACAGGACTCACAGGAGAGGTTCAAATCATAGCAAGTTAGAGTGTCAGTCCTCTTGTACTTAAGTCGGCATTGTGGCTTTTGTATTAAATTCGGATGCAATTTCTGTCTTTCATCGTCAATAAGAAGGTCCAAGGGATACAGTAAACCAGACGTGAAGCATCGAAATCTAAAAGTGGACTCACAGGAGAGGTTCAAATCATAGAAAGTTAGAGAGTCAGTCCTCTTGCACTTATGTCGGAATTGTGCCTTTTGTATTAAATTCGGATGCTATTTCTGTGTTTCATCGTCAATAAGAAGGTGCAAGGGATACAGTAAACTTGAAGTGAAGCATCGGAATCTAAAACTGGACTCATATGAGAGATTCAAATCATAGAAAGTTAGAGTGTCAGTCCTCTTGTACTTAAGTCGGCATTGTGCTTTTTGTATTAAATTCGGATGCAATTTCTGTGTTTCATCGTCAATGAGAAGGTCCAAGGGATACAGTAAACCTGAAGTGAAGCAACGGAAACTAAAACTGGACTCACAGGAGAGGTTCAAATCATAGAAAATTGGAGTGTCAGTCCTCTTGTACTTAAGTCGGCATTGTGCCTTTTGTATTTAATTCCGATGCAATTTCTGTGATTCATCGTCAATAAGGACGTCCAAGGTAAACAGTAAACCTAAAGTGAAGCGTCGGAATCTAAAACTGGAATCCTAGGAGAGGTTCAAATCATAGAAAGTAAGAGTGTCAGTCCTCTTGTACTTAAGTCGGCATTGTGACTTTTGTATTAACTTCGGATGCAATTACTGTGTTTCATCGTCGATAAGAAGGTCCAAGGGATACAGTAAACCTCAAGTGAAGCATCAGAATCCAAAACTGGACTCACAGGAGAGGTTCAAATTATAGAAACTTAGAGTGTCAGTCCTCTTGTGCTTAATTCGGCATTGTGCTTTTGTATTAAATTCGGATGCAATTACTGTGTTTCATCGTCAATAAGAATGTCCAAGGTATACAGTAAACCTGAAGTGAAGCATCGGAAACTAAAACTGTACTCACTGGAGACGTTCAAATCATAGAAAGTTAGAGTGTCAGTCCTCTTGTACTTAAATCGCCATTGTGCCTTTTGTATTTAATTCCGATGCAATTTCTGTGTTTCCTCGTCAATAAGGAGGTCCAAGGTATACAGTAAACGTGAAGTGAAGCATCGCAATCTAAAACTGGACTCATAGGAGAGGTTCAAATCATAGAAAGAGCGAGTGTCAGTCCTCTTGTACTTAAGTCGGCATTGTGACTTTTGTATTAAATTCGGATGCAATTACTGTGTTTTATCGTCAATAAGAAGAACCAAGGGATACAGTAAACCTGAAGTGAAGCATCGGAATCAAAAACTGGACTCACAGGAGAGGTTCAAATCATAGAAAGTTAGAGTGTCAGTCCTCTTGTACTTAAGTCGGCATTGTGCCTTTTGTATTAAATTGGGATGCAATTTCTGTGTTTCATCGTCAATAAGAAGATCCAAAGGATACAGTAAACCTGAAGTGAAGCATCGGAATCTAAAAGTGGACTCACAGGAGAGGTTCAAATCATAGAAAGTTAGAGTGTCAGTCCTCTTGCTCTTAAAACGGAATTGTGCCTTTTGTATTAAATTCGGCTGCAATTTCTGTGTTTCATCGTCAATAAGAAGGTCCAAGGGATACAGTAAACTAGAAGTGAAGCATCGGAATCTAAAACTGGACTCAAAGGCGATATTCAAATCATAGAAAGTTAGACTGTCAGTCCACTTGTACTTAAGTCGGCATTGTGCCTGTTGTATTAAATTGGGATGCAATGTCTGTGTTTCATCGTCAATACGAAGGTCCAAGGGATTCAGTAAACCTGAAGTGAAGCATCGGAATCCTAAACTGGACTCAAAGGAGAGGTTCAAATCATAGAAAGTTAGAGTGTCAGTCCTCTTGTAGTTAAGTCGGCATTGTGCCTTTTGTATTAAATTGGGATGCAATTTCTGTGTTTCAGCGTCAATAAGAAGATCCAAAGGATACAGTAAACCTGAAGTGAAGCATCGGAATCTAAAAGTGGACCCACAGGAGTGGTTCATATCATAGAAAGTTAGAGTGTCAGTCCTCTTGTACTTAACTCGGCATTGTGCCTTTTGAATTTAATTCCGATGCAATTTCTGTGCTTCATCGTCAATAAGAAGGTCCAAGATATACAGTAAACCTGTAGTGAATCATCGGAATCTAAAACTGATCTCACAGGAGAGGTTCAAATCATAGAAAGTTAGTGTGTCAGTCCTCTTGTACTTAAGTCGGCATTGTGCCTTTGGAATTTAATTCCGATCCAATTTCTGTGTTTCATCGTCAATACGAAGGTCCCAGGGATACAGTAAACCTGAAGTGAAGCATCGGAATCTAAAACTGAACTCACAGGAGAGGTTCAAATCATAGAAAGTTAGAGTATCAGTCCTCTCGTACTTAAGTCGGCATTGTGGCTTTTGAGTTTAATTCCGACGCTATTTCTGTGCTTCATCGTCAATAATAAAGTCCAAGGTATACAGTAAACCTGAAGTGAAGCATCGGAATCTAAAAATGGACTCACAGGAGTGGTTCTAATCGTAGAAAGTTAGAGTGTCAGTCCTCTTGTACTTAAGTCGGCATTGTGCCTTTTTTATTAAATTCGGATGCAATTTGTGTGTTCCATCGTCAATAAGAAGGTCCAAGGGATACAGTAAACCTGAAGTGAAGCATTGGAATCTAAAACTGGACTCACAGGAGATGTTCAAATCATAGGAAATTGGAGTGTCAGTCCTCTTGTACTAGAGACGGCATTGTGCAATTTGAATTTAATTCCGATGCAATTTCTGTGCTTCATCGTCAATAAGAATGTCCAAGGTATACAGTAAACCTGAAGGAAGCACCGGAATCTAAAACTGCACTCACAGGAGAGGTTCAAATCATAGAAAGTTAGAGTGTCCGTCCTCTTGTACTTAAGTCGCCATTGTGCCTTTTGTATTAAATTCGGATGCAATTTCTGTGTTTTATCGTCAATAAGATGGTCCAAGGGATACAGTAAACCTGAAGTGAAGCAACGGAATCTAAAACTGGACTCACAGGAGAGGTTCAAATCATAGAAAGTTAGAGTGTCAGTCCTCTTGTACCTAAGTCGGCATTGTACCTTTTGTATTAAATTCGCATGCAATTTCTGTCTTTCATCGTCAATAAGAAGGTCCAAGGGATACAGTAAATCTGAAGTAATGCATCGGAATCTAAAACTGGACTCACAGGAGAGGTTCAAATCATAGATCGTTAGAGTGTCAGTCCGATTGCACTTAAGTCGGCATTGTGCCTTTTGTATTAAATTCGGATGCAATTTCTGTGTTTCATCGTCAATAAGAAGGTCCAAGGGATACAGTAAACCTGAAGTGAAGCATCGGAATCTAAAACTAGACTCACAGGAGATGTTCAAATCATTGGAAATTGGAGTGTCAGTCCTCTTGTACTTAAGACGGCATTGTGCATTTTAAAATTAATTCCGAAGCAATTTCTGTGCTTCATCGTCAATAAGAATATCCAAGGTATACAGTAAACCTGAAGTGAAGCATCGCAATCTAAAATTGGACTCACAGGAGAGATTCAAATCATAGAAAGTTTGAGTGTCAGTCCTCTTGTACTTAAGTCGGCACTGTGCCTTTTGTATTAAATTCGGATACAATTTCTGTCTTTCATCGTCAATAAGAACGTCCAAGGGATACAGTAAACCTGAAGTGAAGCATCGGAATCTAAAACTAGACTCACA
The DNA here is from genome assembly GCF_021461395.2 of Schistocerca americana. Classification (NCBI taxonomy): domain Eukaryota; kingdom Metazoa; phylum Arthropoda; class Insecta; order Orthoptera; family Acrididae; genus Schistocerca; species Schistocerca americana. The sequence goes on along the minus strand of NC_060129.1, from coordinate 3,621,552 downwards.
GGAGATGTTCAAATCATAGGAAATTGGAGTGTCAGTCCTCTTGTACTAGAGACGGCATTGTGCATTTTGAATTTAATTCCGATGCAATTTCTGTGCTTCATCGTCAATAAGAATGTCCAAGGTATACAGTAAAGTGAGGCACCGGTTCCTAAAACTGGACTCACAGGAGAGGTTCAAATCATAGGAAGTTTGAGTGTCAGTCCTCTTGTACTTAAGTCGGCATTGTGCCTTTTGTATTAAATTGGCATGCAATTTCTGTGTTTCATCGTCAATAAGAAGATCCAAAGGATACAGTAAACCTGAAGTGAAGCATCGGAATCTAAAAGTGGACTCACAGGAGAGGTTCAAATCATAGAAAGTTAGAGTGTCAGTCCTCTTGCTCTTAAAACGGAATTGTGCCTTTTGTATTAAATTCGGCTGCAATTTCTGTGTTTCATCGTCAATAAGAAGGTCCAAGGGATACAGTAAACTAGAAGTGAAGCATCGGAATCTAAAACTGGACTCAAAGGCGATATTCAAATCATAGAAAGTTAGAGTGTCAGTCCACTTGTACTTAAGTCGGCATTGTGCCTGTTGTTTTAAATTGGGATGCAATGTCTGTGTTTCATCGTCAATACGAAGGTCCAAGTGATTCAGTAAACCTGAAGTGAAGCATCGGAATCTAAAACTGGACTCAAAGGAGAGGTTCAAATCATAGAAAGTTAGAGTGTCAGTCCTCTTGTAGTTAAGTCGGCATTGTGCCTTTTGTATTAAATTGGGATGCAATTTCTGTGTTTCAGCGTCAATAAGAAGATCTAAAGGATACAGTAAACCTGAAGTGAAGCATCGGAATCTAAAAGTGGACTAACAGGAGTGGTTCATATCATAGAAAGTTAAAGTGTCAGTCCTCTTGTACTTAACTCGGCATTGTGCCTTTTGAATTTATTTCCGATGCAATTTCTGTGCTTCATCGTCAATAAGAAGGTCCAAGATATACAGTAAACCTGTAGTGAATCATCGGAATCTAAAACTGCACTCACAGGAGACGTTCAAATCATAGAAAGTTTGTGTGTCAGTCCTCTTGTACTTAAGTCGGCATTGTGCCTTTGGAATTTAATTCCGATCCAATTTCTGTGTTTCATCGTCAATACGAAGGTCCAAGGGGTACAGTAAACCTGAAGTGAAGCATCGGAATATAAAACTGAACTCACAGGAGAGGTTCAAATCATAGAAAGTTAGAGTGTCAGTCCTCTCGTACTTAAGTCGGCATTGTGGCTTTTGAGTTTAATTCCGACGCTATTTCTGTGCTTCATCGTCAATAATAAGGTCCAAGGTATACAGTAAACCTGAAGTGAAGCATCGGAATCTAAAACAGGACTCACAGGAGTGGTTCTAATCGTAGAAAGTTAGAGTGTCAGCCCTCTTGTACTTAAGTCGGCATTGTGCCTTTTTTATTAAATTCGGATGCAATTTCTGTGTTTCATCGTCAATAAGAAGGTCCAAGGGATACAGTAAACCTGAAGTGAAGCAGCGGAATCTAAAACTGGACTCACAGGAGAGGTTCAAATCATAGAAAGTTAGAGTGTCAGTCCTCTTGTACCTAAGTCGGCATTGTACCTTTTGTATTAAATTCGCATGCAATTTCTGTCTTTCATCGTCAATAAGAAGGTCCAAGGGATACAGTAAATCTGAAGTAAAGCATCGGAATCTAAAACTGGACTCACAGGAGAGGTTCAAATCATAGATCGTTAGAGAGTCAGTCCGATTGCACTTAAGTCGGCATTGTGGCATTTGTATTAAATTCGGATGCAATTTCTGTGTTTCATCGTCAATAAGAAGGTCCAAGGGATACAGTAAACCTGAAGTGAAGCATCGGAATCTAAAACTAGACTCACAGGAGATGTTCAAATCATTGGAAATTGGAGTGTCAGTCCTCTTGTACTTAAGACGGCATTGTGCATTTTAAAATTAATTCCGAAGCAATTTCTGTGCTTCATCGTCAATAAGAATGTCCAAGGTATACAGTAAACCTGAAGTGAAGCATCGGAATCTAAAATTGGACTCACAGGAGAGATTCAAATCATAGAAAGTTAGTGGGTCAGTCCTGTTGTACTTAATTCGCATTGTGCCTTTTGTATTAAATTCGGATGCAATTTCTGTGTTTTATCGTCAATAAGAAGGTCCAAGGGATACCGTAAACCTGAAGTGAAACATCGGAATCTAAAACTGGACTCACAGGAATGGTTCAAATCATAGAAAGTTAGAGTGTCAGTCCTCTTGTACTTAAGTCGGCATTGTGCCTTTTGTATTAAATTCGGATGCAATTTCTGTCTTTCATCGTCAATAAGAAGGTCGAAGGGATACAGTAAACCTGAAGTGAAGCATCGGAATCTAGAACTGGACTCACAGGAGGGGTTCAAATCATAGAAAGTTAGAGTGTCAGTCCTCTTGTACTTAAGTCGGCATTGTGCATTTTGTATTAAATTAGGATGCAATTTCTGTGTTTCATCGTCAATAAGAACGTCCAAGGGGTACAGTAAACCTGAAGTGAAGCATCGGAATCTAAAACTAGACTCACAGGAGATGTTCAAATCATAGGAAATTGGAGTGTCAGTCCTCTTGTACTAGAGACTGCATTGTGCATTTTGAATTTAATTCCGATGCAATTTCTGTGCTTCATCGTCAATAAGAATGTCCAAGGTATACAGTAAACCTGAAGTGAGGCACCGGTTCCTAAAACTGGACTCACAGGAGAGGTTCAAATCATAGAAAGTTTGAGTGTCAGTCCTCTTGTACTTAAGTCGGCATTGTGCCTTTTGTATTAAATTCGGATGCAATTTCTGTGTTTTATCGTCAATAAGATGGTCCAAGGGATACAGTAAACCTGAAGTGAAACATCGGAATCTAAAACTGGACTCACAGGAATGGTTCAAATCATAGAAAGTTAGAGTGTCAGTCCTCTTGTACTTAAGTCGGCATTGTGCCTTTTGTATTAAATTCGGATGCAATTTCTGTCTTTCATCGTCAATAAGAAGGTCCAAGGGATACAGTAAACCTGAAGTGAAGCATCGGAATCTAGAACTGGACTCACAGGAGAGGTTCAAATCATAGAAAGTTAGAGTGTCAGTCCTCTTGTACTTAAGTCGGCATTGTGCATTTTGTATTAAATTGGGATGCAATTTGTGTGTTTCATCGTCAAAAAGAACGTCCAAGAGTTACAGTAAACCTGAAGTGAAGCATCTTAATCTAAAACTGGACTCACTGGAGATGCTCAAATCATAGGAAATTGGAGTGTTAGTCCTCTTGTACTAGAGACGGCATTGTGCATTTTGAATTTAATTCCGATGCAATTTCTGTGCTTCATCGTCAATAAGAAGGTCCAAGGTATACAGTATATCTGAAGTAAAGCATCGGAACCTAAAACTGGACGCACAGGAGATGTTCGAATCATTGGAAATTGGAGTGTCAGTCCTCTTGTACTTAAGACGGCATTGTGCATTTTGAAATTAATTCCGAAGCAATTTCTGTGCTTCATCGTCAATAAGAATGTCCAAGGTATACAGTAAACCTGAAGTGAAGCATAGGAATCTAAAATTTTACTCACAGGAGAGATTCAAATCATAGAAAGTTAGTGTGTCAGTCCTGTTGTACTTAATTCGCATTGCGCCTTTTGTATTAAATTCGGATAAAATTTCTGTGTTTTATCGTCTATAAAAAGGTCCAAGGGATAACGTAAACATGAATTGAAACATCGGAATCTAAAACTGGACTCACAGGAATGGTTCAAATCATAGAAAGTTAGAGTGTCAGTCCTCTTGTACTTAAGTCGGCATTGTGCATTTTGTATTAAATTGGGATGCAATTTGTGTGTTTCATCGTCAAAAAGAACGTCCAAGAGTTACAGTAAACCTGAAGTGAAGCATCTTAATCTAAAACTGGACTCACTGGAGATGCTCAAATCATAGGAAATTGGAGTGTTAGTCCTCTTGTACTAGAGACGGCATTGTGCATTTTGAATTTAATTCCGATGCAATTTCTGTGCTTCATCGTCAATAAGAAGGTCCAAGGTATACAGTATATCTGAAGTAAAGCATCGGAATCTAAAACTGGACGCACAGGAGATGTTCGAATCATTGGAAATTGGAGTGTCAGTCCTCTTGTACTTAAGACGGCATTGTGCATTTTGAAATTAATTCCGAAGCAATTTCTGTGCTTCATCGTCAATAAGAATGTCCAAGGTATACAGTAAACCTGAAGTGAAGCATCGGAATCTAAAATTTTACTCACAGGAGAGATTCAAATCATAGAAAGTTAGTGTGTCAGTCCTGTTGTACTTAATTCGCATTGCGCCTTTTGTATTAAATTCGGATAAAATTTCTGTGTTTTATCGTCTATAAAAAGGTCCAAGGGATAACGTAAACATGAATTGAAACATCGGAATCTAAAACTGGACTCACAGGAATGGTTCAAATCATAGAAAGTTAGAGTGTCAGTCCTCTTGTACTTAAGTCGGCATTGTGCCTTTTGTATTAAATTCGGATGCAATTTGTGTCTTTCATCGTCAATAAGAAGGTCCAAGGGATACAGTAAACCTGAAGTGAAGCATCGGAATCTAGAACTGGACTCACAGGAGAGGTTCAAATCATAGAAAGTTAGAGTGTCAGTCCTCTTGCACTTAAGTCGGCATTGTGCCTTTTGTATTAAATCCGGATGCAATTTCTGTCTTTCATCGTCAATAAGAAGGTCCAAGGGATACAGTAAATCTGAAGTAAAGCATCGGAATCTAAAACTGGACTCACAGGAGAGGTTCAAATCATAGATCGTGAGAGTTTCAGTCCTCTTGCACTTAAGTCGGCATTGTGCCTTTTGTATTAAATTCGGATGCAATTTCTGTGTTTCATCGTCAATACGAAGGTCCAAGGGATACAGTAAACCTGAAGTGAAGCATCGGAATCTAAAACTGGACTCACAGGAGAGATTCAAATCATAGAAAGTTAGAGTGTCAGTCCTCTTGTACTTAAGTCAGCATTGTGCCTTTTGTATTAAATTGGGATGCAATTTCTGTGTTTCATCGTCAATAAGAGGGTCCAAGGGATACAGTATATCTGAAGTAAAGCATCGGAATCTAAAACTGGACTCACAGGAGAGGTTCAAATCATAGATCGTTAGAGTGTCAGTCCTCTTGCACTTAAGTCGGTATTGTGCCTTTTGTATTAAATTCGGTTGCAATTTCTGTGTTTCATCGTCAATAAGAAGGTCCAAGGGATACAGTAAACCTGAAGTGAAGCATCGGAATCTAAAACTAGACTCACAGGAGATGTTCAAATCATAGGAAATTGGAGTGTCAGTCCTCTTGTACTTAAGACGGCATTGTGCATTTTGAAATTAATTCCGAAGCAATTTCTGTGCTTCATCGTCAATAAGAATGTCCAAGGTATACAGTAAACCTGAAGTGAAGCATCGGAATCTAATATTGGACTCACAGGAGAGATTCAAATCATAGAAAGTTAGTGTGTCAGTCCTGTTGTACTTAATTCGCATTGCGCCTTTTGTATTAAATTCGGATGCAATTTCTGTGTTTTATCGTCAATAAGATGGTCCAAGGGATACAGTAAACCTGAAGTGAAACATCGGAATCTAAAACTGGACTCACAGGAATGGTTCAAATCACAGAAAGTTAGAGTGTCAGTCCTCTTGTACTTAAGTCGGCATTGTGCCTTTTGTATTAAATTCGGATGCAATTTCCGTCTTTCATCGTCAATAAGAAGGTCCAAGGGATACAGTAAACCTGAAGTGAAGCATCGGAATCTAGAACTGGACTCACAGGAGAGGTTCAAATCATAGAAAGTTAGAGTGTCAGTCCTCTTGTACTTAAGTCGGCATTGTGCATTTTGTATTAAATTGGGATGCAATTTCTGTGTTTCATCGTCAATAAGAACGTCCAAGGGATACAGTAAACCTGAAGTGAAGCATCGGAATCTAAAACTGGACTCACAGCAGATGTTCAAATCATAGGAAATTGGAGTGTTAGTCCTCTTGTACTAGAGAGGGCATTGTGCATTTTGAATTTAATTCCGATGCAATGTCTGTGCTTCATCGTCAATAAGAAGGTCCAAGGTATACAGTAAACCTGATGTGAAACACCGTAATCAAAAACTGGACTCACAGGAGAGGTTCAAATCATAGAAAGTTAGAGTGTCAGTCCTCTTGTACTTAAGTCGGCATTGTGCCTTTTGTATTAAATTCGGATGCAATTTCTGTCTTTCATCGTCAATAAGAAGGTCCAAGGGATACAGTAAATCTGAAGTAAAGCATCGGAATCTAAAACTGGACTCACAGGAGAGATTCAAATCATAGACCGTTAGAGTGTTAGTCCTCTTGCACTTAAGTCGGCATTGTAAATTTTGTATTAAATTCGGATGCAATTTCTGTGTTTCATCGTCAATACGAAGGTCCAAGAGATACAGTAAACCTGAAGTGAAGCATCGGAATCTAAAACTGGTCTCACAGGAGAGATTCAAATCATAGAAAGTTAGAGTGTCAGTCCTCTTGTACTTAAGTCGGCATTGTGCCTTTTGCATTAAATTGGGATGCAATTTCTGTGTTTCATCGTCAATAAGAAGGTCCAAGGGATACAGTAAACCTGAAGTGAAGCATTGGAATCTAATACTGGACGCACAGGAGAGGTTCAAATCATAGATCGTTATAGTGTCAGTCCTCTTGTACTTAAGTCAGCATTGTGCATTTTGTATTAAATTGGGATGCAATTTCTGTGTTTCATCGTCAATAAGAACGTCCAAGGGATACAGTAAACCTGAAGTGAAGCATCGGAATCTAAAACTGGACTCACAGGAGATGTTCAATCCATAGGAAATTGGAGTGTCAGTCCTCTTGTACTAGAGACGGCATTGTGCATTTTGAATTTAATTCCGATGCAATTTCTGTGCTTCATCGTCAACAAGAATGTCCAAGGTAAACAGTAAACCTGAAGTGAACCACCGGAATCTAAAACTGGACTCACAGGAGAGGTTCAAATCATAGAAAGTTAGAGTGTCAGTCCTCTTGTACTTAAGTCGGCATTGTGCCTTTTGTATTAAATTCGGATGCAATTTCTGTGATTTATCGTCAATTAGAAGGTCCAAGGGATACAGTAAACATGAAGTGAAACATCGGAATCTAAAACTGGACTCACAGGAATGGTTCAAATCATAGAAAGTTAGAGTGTCAATCCTCTTGTACTTAAGTCGGCATTGTGCCTTTTGTATTAAATTCGGATGCAATTTCTGTGTTTCATCGTCAATAAGAAGGTCCAAGGGATACAGTAAACCTGAAGTGAAGCATCGGAATCTAGAACTGGACTCACAGGATAGGTTCAAATCATAGAAAGTTAGAGTGTCAGTCCTCTTGTACTTAAGTGGGCATTGTGCCTTTTGTATTAAATTCGGATGCCATTTCTGTGTTTCATCGTCAATAAGAAGGTCCAAGGGATACAGTAAATCTGAAGTAAAGCATCGGAATCTAAAACTGGACTCACAGGAGAGGTTCAAATCATAGATCGTGAGAGTGTCAGTCCTCTTGCACTTAAGTCGGCATTGTGCCTTTTGTATTAAATTCGGATGCAATTTCTGTGTTTCATCGTCAATACGAAGGTCCAAGGGATACAGTAAACCTGAAGTGAAGCATCGGAATCTAAAACTGGACTCACAGGAGAGATTCAAATCATAGAAAGTTAGAGTGTCAGTCCTCTTGTACTTAAGTCGGCATTGTGCCTTTTGTATTAAATTGGGATGCAATTTCTGTGTTTCATCGTCAATAAGAAGGTCCAAGGGATACAGTTAACCTGAAGTGAAGCATCGGAATCTAAAACTGGACGCACAGGAGAGGTTCAAATCATAGAAAGTTAGAGTGTCAGTCCTCTTGTACTTAAGTCGGCATTGTGCCTTTTGCATTAATTTCGGATGCAATTTCTGTGTTTCATCGTCAATAAGAAGGTCCAAAGATACAGCAAACCTGAAGTGAAGCATCGGAATCTAAAACTGGACTCCTAGGAGAGGTTCAAATCATAGAAAGTTAGAGTGTCAGTCCACTTGTACTTAAGTCGGCATTGTGCCTTTTGAATTTAATTCCGATGCAATTTCTGTGCTTCATCGTCAATATGATGGTCCAAGGAATACAGTAAACCTGAAGTAAATCATCGGAATCTAAAGCTGGACTCACAGGAGAGGTTCAAATCATAGAAAGTTAGTGTGTCAGTCCTGTTGTACTTAAGTCGGCATTGTGCCTTTTGAATTTAATTCCGATGCAATTTCTGTGTTTCATCGTCAATAAGAAGGTCCAAGGGATGCAGTGAACCTGAGGTGAAGCATCGGAATCTAAAACTGAACTCACAGGAGAGGTTCAAATCATAGAAAGTTAGAGTGTCCGTCCTCTTGTACTACAGTCGGCATTGTGCCTTTTGTATTAAATTCGGATGCAATTTCTGTGTTTTATCGTCAATAAGATGGTCCAAGGGATACAGTAAATCTGAAGTGAAGCATCGGAATCTAAAACTGGAGTCACAGGAGAGGTTCAAATCATGGAACGTTAGAGTGTCAGTCCTCTTGTACTTAAGTCGGCATTGTGCCTTTTGTATGAAATTCGAATGCAATTTCTGTCTTTCATCGTCAATAAGAAGGTCCAAGGGATACAGTAAATCTGAAGTAAATCATCGGAATCTAAAACTGGACTCACAGGAGAGGTTCAAATCATAGATCGTTTGAGTGTCAGTCCTCTTGCACTTAAGTCGGCATTTTGCTTTTTGTATTAAATTCGGATGCAGTTTCTGTGTTTCATCGTCAATAAGAGGGTCCAAGGGATACAGTAAACCTGAAGTGAAGCATCGGAATCTAAAATTGGACTCACAGGAGAGATTCAAATAATAGAAAATTAGTGTGTCAGTCCTGTTGTACTTAATTCGCATTGTGCCTTTTGTATTAAATTCGGATGCAATTTCTGTGTTTTATCGTCAATAAGAAGGTCCAAGGTATACACTAAACCTGAAGTGAAGCATAGGAATCTAAAATTGGACTCACAGGAGAGATTCAAATCATAGAAAGTTAGTGTGTCAGTCCTGTTGTACTTAATTCGCATTGTGCCTTTTGTATTAAATTCGGATGCAATTTCTGTGTTTTATCGTCAGTAAGAAGGTCCAAGGGATACCGTAAACCTGAAGTGAAACATCAGAATCTAAAACTGGACTCACAGGAATGGTTCAAATCATAGAAAGTTAGAGTGTCAGTCCTCTTGTACTTAAGTCGGCATTGTGCCTTTTGTATTATATTCGGATGCAATTTCTGTCTTTCATCGTCAATAAGAAGGTCCAAGGGATACAGTAAACCTGAAGTGAAGCATCGGAATCTAGAACTGGACTCACAGGAGACATTCAAATCATAGAAAGTTAGAGTGTCAGTCCTCTTGTACTTAAGTCGGCATTGTGCATTTTGTATTAAATTGGGATGCAATTTCTGTGTTTCATCGTCAATAAGAACGTCCAAGGGATACAGTAAACCTGAAGTGAAGCATCGGAATCTAAAACTGGACTCACAGGAGATGTTCAAATCATAGGAAATTGTAGTGTCAGTCCTCTTGTACTAGAGACGGCATGTGTATTTTGAATTTAATTCCGATGCAATTTCTGTGCTTCATCGTCAACAAGAATGTCCAAGGTTACAGTAAACCTGAAGTGAAGCACCGGAATCTAAAACTGGACTCACAGGAGAGGTTCAAATCGTAGAAAGTTAGAGTGTCAGTCCACTTGTACTTAAGTCGGCATTGTGCCTTTTGTATTAAATTCGGATGCAATTTCTGTGTTTTATCGTCAATAAGATGGTCCAAGGGATACAGTGAACCTGAAGTGAAACATCGGAATCTAAAACTGGACACACAGGAGATGTTCAAATCATAGGAAATTGGAGTGTCAGTCCTCTTGTACTAGAGACGGCATTGTGCATTTTGAATTTAATTCCGATGCAATTTCTGTGCTTCATCGTCAATAAGAATGTCCAAAGTATACAGTAAACCTGAAGTGAAGCACCGGAATCTAAAACTGGACTCACAGGAGGGGTTCAAATCATAGAAAGTTAGAGTGCCAGTCCTCTTGTACTTATGTCGGCATTGTGCCTTTTGTATTAAATTCGGATGCAATTTCTGTCTTTCATCGTCAATAAGAAGGTCCAAGGGATACAGTAAATCTGATGTAAAGCATCGGAATCTAAAACTGGATTCACAGGAGAGGTTCAAATCATAGATCGTTAGAGTGTTAGTCCTCTTGCACTTAAGTCGGCATTCTGAGTTTTGTATTAAATTCGGATGCAATTTCTGTGTTTCATCGTCAATACGAAGGTCCAAGGGATACAGTAAACCTGAAGTGAATCATCGGAATCTAAAGCTGGACTCACAGGATAGGTTCAAATCATAGAAAGTTAGTGTGCCAGTCCTGTTGTACTTAAGTCGGCATTTTGCCTTTTGAATTTAATTCCGATGCAATTTCTGTGCTTCATCGGCACTATGAAGGTCCAAGGAATACAGTAAACCTGAAGTGAATCATCGGAATCTAAAGCTGGATTCACAGGAGAGGTGCAAATCATAGAAAGTTAGTGTGTCAGTCCTGTTGTACATAAGTCGGCATTGTGCCTTTTGTATTAAATTCGGATGCAATTTCTGTGTTTTATCGTCAATAAGATGGTCCAAGGGATACAGTAAACCTGAAGTGAAGCATCGGAAACTAAAACTGGACTCACAGGAGAGGTTCAAATCATAGAACGTTAGATTGTCAGTCCTCTTGTACTTAAGTCAGCATTGTGCATTTTGTATTAAATTCGGATGCAATTTCTGTGTTTTATCGTCAATAAGATGGTCCAAGGGATACAGTAAATCTGAAGTGAAGCATCGGAATCTAAAACTGGAGTCACAGGAGAGGTTCAAATCATAGAACGTTAGAGTGTCAGTCCTCTTGTACTTAAGTCGGCATTGTGCCTTTTGTATTAAATTCGAATGCAATTTCTGTCTTTCATCGTCAATAAGAAGGTCCAAGGGATACAGTAAATCTGAAGTAAATCATCGGAATCTAAAACTGGACTCACAGGAGAGGTTCAAATCATAGATCGTTTGAGTGTCAGTCCTCTTGCACTTAAGTCGGCATTTTGCTTTTTGTATTAAATTCGGATGCAATTTCTGTGTTTCATCGTCAATAAGAGGGTCCAAGGGATACAGTAAACCTGAAGTGAAGCATCGGAATCTAAAATTGGACTCACAGGAGAGATTCAAATAATAGAAAATTAGTGTGTCAGTCCTGTTGTACTTAATTCGCATTGTGCCTTTTGTATTAAATTCGGATGCAATTTCTGTGTTTTATCGTTAATAAGAAGGTCCAAGGTATACACTAAACCTGAAGTGAAGCATAGGAATCTAAAATTGGACTCACAGGAGAGATTCAAATCATAGAAAGTTAGTGTGTCAGTCGTGTTGTACTTAATTCGCATTGTGCCTTTTGTATTAAATTCGGATGCAATTTCTGTGTTTTATCGTCAGTAAGAAGGTCCAAGGGATACCGTAAACCTGAAGTGAAACATCAGAATCTAAAACTGGACTCACAGGAATGGTTCAAATCATAGAAAGTTAGAGTGCCAGTCCTCTTGTACTTAAGTCGGCATTGTGCCTTTTGTATTATATTCGGATGCAATTTCTGTCTTTCATCGTCAATAAGAAGGTCCAAGGGATACAGTAAACCTGAAGTGAAGCATCGGAATCTAGAACTGGACTCACAGGAGACATTCAAATCATAGAAAGTTAGAGTGTCAGTCCTCTTGCACTTAAGTCGGCATTGTGCCTTTTGAATTAAAATCTGATGCAATTTCTATGTTTCATCGTCAATAAGAAGGTCCAAGGGATACAGTAAACCTGAAGTGAAGCATCGGATTCTAAAACTGGACTCACAGGAGAGATTCAAATCATAGAAAGTTAAAGTGTCAGTCCTCTTGTACTTAAGTCGGCATTGTGCATTTTGTATTAAATTGGGATGCAATTTCTGTGTTTCATCGTCAATAAGAACGTCCAAGGGATACAGTAAACCTGAAGTGAAGCATCAGAATCTAAAACTGGACTCACAGGAGATGTTCAAATCATAGGAAATTGTAGTGTCAGTCCTCTTGTACTAGAGACGGCATGTGCAATTTGAATTTAATTCCGATGCAATTTCTGTGCTTCATCGTCAACAAGAATGTCCAAGGTATACAGTAAACCTGAAGTGAAGCACCGGAATCTAAAACTGGACTCACAGGAGAGGTTCAAATCATAGAAAGTTAGAGTGTCAGTCCACTTGTACTTAAGTCGGCATTGTGCCTTTTGTATTAAATTCGGATGCAATTTCTGTGTTTTATCGTCAATAAGATGGTCCAAGGGATACAGTGAACCTGAAGTGAAACATCGGAATCCAAAACTGGACTCACAGGAGATGTTCAAATCATAGGAAATTGGAGTGTCAGTCCTCTTGTACTAGAGACGGCATTGTGCATTTTGAATTTAATTCCGATGCAATTTCTGTGCTTCATCGTCAATAAGAATGTCCAAGGTATACAGTAAACCTGAAGTGAAGCACCGGAATCTAAAACTGGACTCACAGGAGGGGTTCAAATCATAGAAAGTTAGAGTGCCAGTCCTCTTGTACTTATGTCGGCATTGTGCCTTTTGTATTAAATTCGGATGCAATTTCTGTCTTTCATCGTCAATAAGAAGGTCCAAGGGATACAGTAAATCTGATGTAAAGCATCGGAATCTAAAACTGGATTCACAGGAGAGGTTCAAATCATAGATCGTTAGAGTGTTAGTCCTCTTGCACTTAAGTCGGCATTCTGAGTTTTGTATTAAATTCGGATGCAATTTCTGTGTTTCATCGTCAATACGAAGGTCCAAGGGATACAGTAAACCTGAAGTGAATCATCGGAATCTAAAGCTGGACTCACAGGATAGGTTCATATCATAGAAAGTTAGTGTGCCAGTCCTGTTGTACTTAAGTCGGCATTGTGCCTTTTGAATTTAATTCCGATGCAATTTCTGTGCTTCATCGACACTATGAAGGTCCAAGGAATACAGTAAACCTGAAGTGAATCATCGGAATCTAAAGCTGGATTCACAGGAGAGGTGCAAATCATAGAAAGTTAGTGTGTCAGTCCTGTTGTACTTAAGTCGGCATTGTGCCTTTTGTATTAAATTCGGATGCAATTTCTGTGTTTTATCGTCAATAAGATGGTCCAAGGGATACAGTAAACCTGAAGTGAATGATCGGAAACTAAAACTGGACTCACAGGAGAGGTTCAAATCATAGAACGTTAGATTGTCAGTCCTCTTGTACTTAAGTCGGCATTGTGCCTTTTGTATTAAATTCGGATGCTATTTCTGTCTTTCATCGTCAATAAGAAGGTCCAAGGGATACAGTAAATCTGAAGTAAAGCATCGGAATCTAAAACTGGACTCACAGGAGAGGTTCAAATCATAGAACGTTAGAGTGTCAGTCCTCTTGCACTTAAGTCGGCATTTTGCCTTTTGTATTAAATTCGGATGCAATTTCTGTGTTTCATCGTCAATAAGAGGGTCCAAGGGATACAGTAAACCTGAAGTGAAGCATCGGAATCTAAAATTGGTCTCACAGGAGAGATTCAAATCATAAAAAGTTAGTGTGTCAGTCCTGTTGTACTTAATTCGCATTGTGCCTTTTGTATTAAATTCGGATGCAATTTCTGTGTTTTATCGTCAATAAGAACGTCCAAGGTATACAGTAAACCTGAAGTGAAGCATAGGAATCTAAAATTGGACTCACAGGAGAGATTCAAATCATAGAAAGTTAGTGTGTCAGTCCTGTTGTACTTAATTCGCATTGTGCCTTTTGTATTAAATTCGGATGCAATTTCTGTGTTTTATCGTCAATAAGAAGGTCCAAGGGATACCGTAAACCTGAAGTGAAACATCGGAATCTAAAACTGGACTCACAGGAATGGTTCAAATCATAGAAAGTTAGAGTGTCAGTCCTCTTGTACTTAAGTCGGCATTGTGCCTTTTGTATTATATTCGGATGCAATTTCTGTCTATCATCGTCAATAAGAAGGTCCAAGGGATACAGTAAACCTGAAGTGAAGCATCGGAATCTAGAACTGGACTCACAGGAGAGGTTCAAATCATAGAAAGTTAGAGTGTCAGTCCTCTTGCACTTAAGTCGGCATTGTGCCTTTTGTATTAAATTCGGATGCAATTTCGATGTTTCATCGTCAATAAGAAGGTCCAAGGGATACAGTAAACCTGAAGTGAAGCATCGGAATCTAAAACTGGACTCACAGGAGAGATTCAAATCATAGAAAGTTAGAGTGTCAGTCCTCTTGTACTTAAGTCGGCATTGTGCATTTTGTATTAAATTGGGATGCAATTTCTGTGTTTCATCGTCAATAAGAACGTCCAAGGGATACAGTAAACCTGAAGTGAAGCATCGGATTCTAAAACTGGACTCACAGGAGATGTTCAAATCATAGGAAATTGTAGTGTCAGTCCTCTTGTACTAGAGACGGCATTGTGCATTTTGAATTTAATTCCGATGCAATTTCTGTGCTTCATCGTCAATAAGAAGGTCCAAGGGATACAGTGAACCTGAGGGGAAGCATCGGAATCTAAAACTGAACTCACAGGAGAGGTTCAAATCATAGAAAGTTAGAGTGTCCGTCCTCTTGGACTTAAGTCGGCATTGTGCCTTTTGTATTAAATTCGGATGCAATTTCTGTGTTTCATCGTCAATAAGAAGGTCCAAACGATACAGTCACCTGAAGTGAAGCATCGGAATCTAAATCTGGACACCTAGGAGAGGTTCAAATCATAGAAAGTTAGAGTGTCAGTCCACTTGTACTTAAGTCGGCATTGTGCATTTTGAATTTAATTCCGATGCAATTTCTGTGCTTCATCGTCAATACGAAGGTCCAAGGAATACAGTAAACCTGAAGTGAATCATCGGAATCTAAAGCTGGACTCACACGAGAGGTTCAAATCATAGAAAGTTAGTGTGTCATCCTGTTGTACTTAAGTCGGCATTGTGCCTTTTGAATTTAATTCCGATGCAATTTCTGTGTTTCATCGTCAATAAGAAGGTCCAAGGGATACAGTGAACCTGAGGTGAAGCATCGGAATCTAAAACTGAACTCACAGGAGAGGTTCAAATCATAGAAAGTTAGAGTGTCCGTCCTCCTGTACTTAAGTCGGCATTGTGCCTTTTGTATTAAATTCGGATGCAATTTCTGTGTTTTATCGTCAATAAGATGGTCCAAGGGATACAGTAAACCTGAAGTGAAGCATCGGAATCTAAAATTGGACTCACAGGAGAGATTCAAATCATAGAAAGTTAGTGTGTCAGTCCTGTTGTACTTAATTAGCATTGTGCCTTTTGTATTAAATTCGGATGCAATTTCTGTGTTTTATCGTTAATAAGAAGGTCCAAGGGATACCGTAAACCTGAAGTGAAACATCAGAATCTAAAACTGCACTCACAGGAATGGTTGAAATCATAGAAAGTTAGAGTGTCAGTCCTGTTGTACTTAAGTCGGCATTGTGCCTTTTGTATTAAATTCGGATGCAATTTCTATGTTTCATCGTCAATAAGAAGGTCCAAGGGATACAGTAAATCTGAAGTAAAGCATCGGGATCTAAAACTGGACTCACAGGAGAGGTTCAAATCATAGATCGTTATAGTGTCAGTCCTCTTGTACTTAAGTCGGCATTGTGCATTTTGTATTAAATTGGGATGCAATTTCTGTGTTTCATCGTCAATAAGAACGTCCAAGGGATACAGTAAACCTGAAGTGAAGCATCGGAATCTAAAACTGGACTCACAGGAGATGTTCAAATCATAGGAAATTGGAGTGTCAGTCCTCTTGTACTAGAGACGGCATTGTGCATTTTGAATTTAATTCCGATGCAATTTCTGTGCTTCATCGTCAACAAGAATGTCCAAGGTAAACAGTAAACCTGAAGTGAACCACCGGAATCTAAAACTGGACTCACAGGAGAGGTTCAAATCATAGAAAGTTAGAGTGTCAGTCCTCTTGTACTTAAGTCGGCATTGTGCCTTTTGTATTAAATTCGGATGCAATTTCTGTGTTTTATCGTCAATTAGAAGGTCCAAGGGATACAGTAAACCTGAAGTGAAACATCGGAATCTATAACTGGACTCACAGGAATGGTTCAAATCATAGAAAGTTAGAGTGTCAATCCTCTTGTACTTAAGTCGGCATTGTGCCTTTTGTATTAAATTCGGATGCAATTTCTGTGTTTCATCGTCAATAAGAAGGTCCAAGGGATACAGTAAACCTGAAGTGAAGCATCGGAATCTTGAACTGGACTCACAGGATAGGTTCAAATCATAGAAAGTTAGAGTGTCAGTCCTCTTGTACTTAAGTGGGCATTGTGCCTTTTGTATTAAATTCGGATGCAATTTCTGTGTTTCATCGTCAATAAGAAGGTCCAAGGGATACATCAAATCTGAAGTAAAGCATCGGAATCTAAAACTGGACTCACAGGAGAGGTTCAAATCATAGATCGTTAGAGTGTCAGTCCTCTTGCACTTAAGTCGGCATTGTGCCTTTTGTATTAACTTCGGATGCAATTTCTGTGTTTCATCGTCAATTCGAAGGTCCAAGGGATACAGTAAACCTGAAGTGAAGCATCGGAATCTAAAACTGGACTCACAGGAGAGATTCAAATCATAGAAAGTTAGAGTGTCAGTCCTCTTGTACTTAAGTCGGCATTGTGCCTTTTGTATTAAATTGGGATGCAATTTCTGTGTTTCATCGTCAATAAGAAGGTCCAAGGGATACAGTTAACCTGAAGTGAAGCATCGGAATCTAAAACTGGACGCACAGGAGAGGTTCAAATCATAGGAAGTTAGAGTGTCAGTCCTCTTGTACTTAAGTCGGCATTGTGCCTTTTGTATTAAATTCGGATGCAATTTCTGTGTTTCATCGTCAATAAGAAGGTCCAAAGATAAAGTAAACCTGAAGTGAAGCATCGGAATCTAAAACTGGACTCCTAGGAGAGGTTCAAATCATAGAAAGTTAGAATGTCAGTCCACTTGTACTTAAGTCGGCATTGTGCCTTTTGAATTTAATTCCGATGCAATTTCTGTGCTTCATCGTCAATATGAAGGTCCAAGGAATACTGTAAACCTGAAGTAAATCATCGGAATCTAAAGCTGGACTCACAGGAGAGGTTCAAATCATAGAAAGTTAGTGTGTCAGTCCTGTTGTACTTAACGGCATTGTGCCTTTTGAATTTAATTCCGATGCAATTTCTGTGTTTCATCGTCAATAAGAAGGTCCAAGGGATACAGTGAACTTGAGGTGAAGCATCGGAATCTAAAACTGAACTCACAGGAGAGGTTCAAATCATAGAAAGTTAGAGTGTCCGTCCTCTTGTACTACAGTCGGCATTGTGCCTTTTGTATTAAATTCGGATGCAATTTCTGTGTTTTATCGTCAATAAGATGGTCCAAGGGATGCAGTAAACCTGAAGTGAAGCATCGGAATCTAAAACTGGACTCACAGGAGAGGTTCAAATCATAGAACGTTAGAGTGTCAGTCCTCTTGCACTTAAGTCGGCATTTTGCCTTTTGTATTAAATTCGGATGCAATTTCTGTGTTTCATCGTCAATAAGAGGGTCCAAGGGATACAGTAAACCTGAAGTGAAGCATCGGAATCTAAAATTGGACTCACAGGAGAGATTCAAATCATAGAAAGTTAGTGTGTCAGTCCTGTTGTACTTAATTCGCATTGTGCCTTTTGTATTAAATTCGGATGCAATTTCTGTGTTTTATCGTCAATAAGAAGGTCCAAGGTATACACTAAACCTGAAGTAAAGCATAGGAATCTAAAATTGGACTCACAGGAGAGATTCAAATCATAGAAAGTTAGTGTGTCAGTCCTGTTGTACTTAATTCGCATTGTGCCTTTTGTATTAAATTCGGATGCAATTTCTGTGTTTTATCGTCAATAAGAAGGTCCAAGGGATACCGTAAACCTGAAGTGAAACATCAGAATCTAAAACTGGACTCACAGGAATGGTTCAAATCATAGAAAGTTAGAGTGTCAGTCCTCTTGTACTTAAGTCGGCATTGTGCCTTTTGTATTATATTCGGATGCAATTTCTGTCTTTCATCGTCAATAAGAAGGTCCAAGGGATACAGTAAACCTGAAGTGAAGCATCGGAATCTAGAACTGGACTCACAGGAGACGTTCAAATCATAGAAAGTTAGAGTGTAAGTCCTCTTGCACTTAAGTCGGCATTGTGCCTTTTGAATTAAAATCGGATGCAATTTCTATGTTTCATCGTCAATAAGAAGGTCCAAGGGATACAGTAAACCTGAAGTGAAGCATCGGAATCTAAAACTGGACTCACAGGAGAGATTCAAATCATAGAAAGTTAAAGTGTCAGTCCTCTTGTACTTAAGTCGGCATTGTGCATTTTGTATTAAATTGGGATGCAATTTCTGTGTTTCATCGTCAATAAGAACATCCAAGGGATACAGTAAACCTGAAGTGAAGCATCGGAATCTAAAACTGGACTCACAGGAGATGTTCAAATCATAGGAAATTGTAGTGTCAGTCCTCTTGTACTAGAGACGGCATGTGCATTTTGAATTTAATTCAGATGCAATTTCTGTGCTTCATCGTCAACAAGAATGTCCAAGGTATACAGTAAACCTGAAGTGAAGCACCAGAATCTAAAACTGGACTCACAGGAATGGTTCAAATCATAGAAAGTTAGAGTGTCAGTCCACTTGTACTTAAGTCGGCATTGTGCCTTTTGTATTAAATTCGGATGCAATTTCTGTGTTTTATCGTCAATAAGATGGTCCAAGGGATACAGTAAACCTGAAGTGAAACATCGGAATCTAAAAATGGACTCACAGGAATGGTTCAAATCATAGAAAGTTAGAGTGTCAGTACACTTGTACTTAAGTCGGCATTGTGCATTTTGTATTAAATTCGGATGCAATTTCTGTCTTTCATCGTCAATAAGAAAGTCCAAGGGATACAGTAAACCTGAAGTGAAGTATCGGAATCTAGAACTGGACTCACAGGAGAGGTTCAAATCATAGAAAGTTAGAGTGTCAGTCCTCTTGTACTTAAGTCGGCATTGTGCATTTTGTATTAAATTCGGATGCAATTTCTGTGTTTCATCGTCAATAAGAATGTTCAAGGGATACAGTAAACCTGAAGTGAAGCATCGGAATCTAAAACTGGACTCACAGGAGATGTTCAAATCATAGGAAATTGGAGTGTCAGTCCTCTTGTACTAGAGACGGCATTGTGCATTTTGAATTTAATTCCGATGCAATTTCTGTGCTTCATCGTCAATAAGAATGTCCAAGGTATACAGTAAACCTGAAGTGAAGCACCGGAATCTAAAACTGGACTCACAGGAGAGGTTCAAATCATAGAAAGTTAGAGTGCCAGTCCTCTTGTACTTATGTCGGCATTGTGCCTTTTGTATTAAATTCGGATGCAATTTCTGTCTTTCATCGTCAATAAGAAGGTCCAAGGGATACAGTAAATCTGAAGTAAAGCATCGGAATCTAAAACTGGATTCACAGGAGAGGTTCAAATCATAGATCGTTAGAGTGTTAGTCCTCTTGCACTTAAGTCGGCATTCTGAGTTTTGTATTAAATTCGGATTCAATTTCTGTGTTTCATCGTCAATACGAAGGTCCAAGGGATACAGTAAACCTGAAGTGAATCATCGGAATCTAAAGCTGGACTCACAGGATAGGTTAATATCATAGAAAGTTAGTGTGTCAGTCCTGTTGTACTTAAGTCGGCATTCTGCCTTTTGAATTTAATTCCGATGCAATTTCTGTGCTTCATCGTCAATATGAAGGTCCAAGGAATACAGTAAACCTGAAGTGAATCATCGGAATCTAAAGCTGGATTCACAGAAGAGGTTCAAATCATAGAAAGTTAGTGTGTCAGTCCTGTTGTACTTAAGTCGGCATTGTGCCTTTTGTATTAAATTCGGATGCAATTTCTGTGTTTTATCGTCAATACGATGGTCCAAGGGATACAGTAAACCTGAAGTGAAGCATCGGAAACTAAAACTGGACTCACAGGAGAGGTTCAAATCATAGAACGTTAGATTGTCAGTCCTCTTGTACTTAAGTCGGCATTGTGCCTTTTGTATTAAATTCGGATGCTATTTCTGTCTTTCATCGTCAATAAGAAGGTCCAAGGGATACAGTAAATCTGATGTAAAGCATCGGAATCTAAAACTGGACTCACAGGAGAGGTTCAAATCATAGATCGTTAGAGTGTCAGTCCTCTTGCACTTAAGTCGGCATTTTGCATTTTGTATTAAATTCGGATGCAATTTCTGTGTTTCATCGTCAATAAGAGGGCCCAAGGGATACAGTAAACCTGAAGTGAAGCATCGGAATCTAAAATTGGACTCACAGGAGAGATTCAAATCATAAAAAGTTAGTGTGTCAGTCCTGTGGTACTTAATTCGCATTGTGCCTTTTGTATTAAATTCGAATGCAATTTCTGTGTTTTATCGTCAATAAGAAGGTCCAAGGTATACAGTAAACCTGAAGTGAAGCATAGGAATCTAAAATTGGACTCACAGGAGAGTTTCAAATCATAGAAAGTTTGTGTGTCAGTCCTGTTGTACTTAATTCGCATTGTGCCTTTTGTATTAAATTCGGATGCAATTTCTCTGTTTTATCGTCAATAAGAAGGTCCAAGGGATACCGTAAACCTGAAGTGAAACATCGGAATCTAAATCTGGACTCACAGGAATGGTTCAAATCATAGAAAGTTAGAGTGTCAGTCCTCTTGTACTTAAGTCGGCATTGTGCCTTTTGTATTATATTCGGATGCAATTACTGTCTATCATCGTCAATAAGAAGGTCCAAGGGATACAGTAAACCTGAAGTGAAGCATCGGAATCTAGAACTGGACTCACAGGAGAGGTTCAAATCATAGAAAGTTAGAGTGTCAGTCCTCTTGCACTTAAGTCGGCATTGTGCCTTTTGTATTAAATTCGGATGCAGTTTCTATGTTTCATCGTCAATAAGAAGGTCCAAGGGATACAGTAAACCTGAAGTGAAGCATCGGAATCTAAAACTGGACTCACAGGAGAGATTCAAATCATAGAAAGTTAGAGTGTCAGTCCTCTTGTACTTAAGTCGGCATTGTGCATTTTGTATTAAATTGGGATGCAATTTCTGTGTTTCATCGTCAATAAGAACGTCCAAGGGATACAGTAAACCTGAAGTGAAGCATCGGAATCTAAAACTGGACTCACAGGAGATGTTCAAATCATAGGAAATTGTAGTGTCAGTCCTCTTGTACTAGAGACGGCATTGTGCATTTTGAATTTAATTCCGATGCAATTTCTGTGCTTCATCGTCAACAAGAATATCCTAGGTATACAGTAAACCTGAAGTGAAGCATCGGAATTCAAAACTGGACTCACAGGAGAGGTTCAAATCATAGAAAGTTAGAGTGTCAGTCCTCTTGTACTTAAGTCGGCATTGTGCCTTTTGTATTAAATTGGGATGCAATTTCTGTGTTTCATCGTCAATAAGAAGGTTCAAGGGATACAGTAAACCTGAAGTGAAGCATCGGAATCTACAACTGGACGCACAAGAGAGGTTCAAATCATAGAAAGTTAGAGTGTCAGTCCTCTTGTACTTAAGTCGGCATTGTGCCTTTTGTATTAAATCCGGATGCAATTTCTGTGTTTCATCGTCAATGAGAAGATCCAAAGGATACAGTCAACCTGAAGTGAAGCATCGGAATCTAAAACTGGACTCCTAGGAGAGGTTCAAATCATAGAAAGTTAGAGTGTCAGTCTACTTGTACTTAAGTCGGCATTGTGCCTTTTGAATTTAATTCCGATGCAGTTTCTGTGCTACATCGTCAATATGAAGGTCCAAGGAATACAGTAAACCTGAAGTGAATCTTCGGAATCTAAAGCTGGACTCACAGGAGAGGTTCAAATCATAGAAAGTTAGTGTGTCAGTCCTGTTGTACTTAAGTCGGCATTGTGCCTTTTGAATTTAATTCCGATGCAATTTCTGTGTTTCATCGTCAATAAGAAGGTCCAAGGGATACAGTAAACCTGAAGTGAAGCATCGGAATCTAAAACTGGACTCACAGGAGAGGCTCATATAATAGAAAGTTAGAGTGTCATTCCTCTTGTACTTAAGTCGGCATTGTGCCTTTTGTATTAAATTCGGATGCAATTTCTGGGTTTTATCGTCAATAAGAAGGTCCAAGGGATACAGTAAACCTGTTGAGAGGCATCGGACTCTAAATCTGGATTCACAGGAGAGGTTCAAATTATAGAAAGTTGGTCTTTCAGTCCTCTTGTACTTAATTCGGCATTGTGCTTTTGTATTAAATTCGGTTGCAATTACTGTGATTCATCGTCAATAGGAAGGTCCAAGCTATACAGTAAACCTGAAGTGAAGCATCGGAATCTAAAACTGGACTCACTGGAGACGTTCAAATCATAGAACGTTAGAGTGTCAGGCCTCTTGTACTTAAGTCGGCATTGTGCCTTTTGTATCTAATGCCGATGCAATATCTGTGTTTCATCGTCAATAGGGAGGTCCCAGGTATACAGTAAACCTGAAGTAAAGCATCGGAATCTGAAACTGGACTCACAGGAGAGGTTCAAATAATAGAAAGTAAGAGTGTCAGTCCTTTTGTACATAAGTCGGCATTGTGACTTTTGTATTAAATTCGGATGCAATTACTGTGTTTCATCGTCAATAAGAAGGTCCAAGGGATACAGAAAACCTGATGTGAAACATCGGAATCTAAGACTTTACTCACAGGAGAGGTTCAAATCATAGAAAGATAGAGTGTCAGTCGTCTTGTACTTAAGTGTGCATTGTGCCTTTTGTATTAAATTCGCATGCAATATCTGTCTTTCATCGTCAATAAGAAGGTCCAAGGGATACAGTAAACCTGAAGTGAAGCATCGGATTCTAAAACTGGACTCACAGGAGAGGTTCAAATCATAGAAAGTTAGAGTGTCAGTCCTCTTGTACTTAAGTCGGCATTGTGCCTTTTGTATTTAATTCCGATGCAATATCTGTGTTTCATCGTCAATAAGGAGGTCCAAGGTATACAGTAAATCTGAAGTGAAGCATCGGAATCTAAAACTGGACCCCTAGGAGAGGTTCAAATCATAGAAAGTAAGAGTGTCAGTCCTCTTGTACTTAAGTCGGCATTATGACTTTTGTATAAAATTCGGATGCAATTACTGTGTTTCATCGTCAATAAGAAGGTCCAAGGGATACAGTAAACCTCAAGTGAAGCATCGGAATCTAAAACTGGACTCACAGGAGAGGTACAAATCATATTAACTTAGAGTGTCAGTCCTCTTGTACTTAATTCGGCAATGCGCTTTTGTATTAAATTCGGATGCAATTACTGTGTTTCATCGTCAATAAGAAGGTCCAAGGTAAACACTAAACCTCAAGTGAAGCATCGGAATCTAAAACTGGACTCACAGGAGAGGTTCAAATCAGAGAAAGTTAGAGTGTCAGTCCTCTTGTACTTAAGTCGGCATTGTGCCTTTTGAATTTAATTCGATGCAATTTCTGTGCTTCATCGTCAATAAGAAGGTCCAAGGTATACAGTAAACCTGAAGTGAAGCATCGGAATCTAAAACTGGACTCACAGGATAGGTTCAAATCATAGAAAGTTAGAGTGTCATTCCTCTGGTCTTAAGTTTTCATTGTGCCTTTTGAATTTAATTCCGACGCAATTTCTGTGCTTCATCGTCAATAAGAATATCCAAATTATACAGTACACCTGAAGCGGGGCATAGGAATCTAAAACTGGACTCACTGGAGAGGTTCAAATCATAGAAAGTTAGAGTGACAGTCCTCTTGTAGTAAGACGGCATTGTGCCTTTTGAATTTAATTCGATGCAATTTCTGTGTTTCATCGTCAATAAGAAGGTCCAAGGTATACAGTAAACCTGAAGTGAAGCATTGGAATCTAAAACTGGACTCACAGGAGAGCACCAAATATTAGAAAGTTAGAGTGTCAGTCCTCATGTACTTAAGTGGGCATTGTGCCTTTTGTATTAAATTCGGATGCAATTTCTGTGTTTCATCGTCTATCAGACGGTCCTAGAGATACAGTAAACCTCAAGTGAAGCATCGGAATCTAAAACTGGACTCACAGGAGAGGTTCAGATCATAGAAAGTAAGAGTGTCAGTCCTCTCGTACTTAAGTCGGCATTGTGATTTTGAATTAAGTTCGGATGCAATTTCTGTGTTTCATCGTCAATAAGAAGGTCCAAGGGATACAGTAAACCTGAAGTGAAGCATCGGAATCTAAAACTGGACTCCTAGGACAGGTTCAAATCATAGAAAGTAAGAGTGTCAGTCCTTTTGTACTTCAGTGGGCATTGTGACTTTTGTACTATATTCGGATGCAATTACTGTGTTTCATCGTCAATAAGAAGGTGCAAAGGATACAGTAAACCTGAAGTGAAGCATCGGAATCTAAAACTGCACTCACAGGAGAGGTTCAAATCATAGATAGTTAGATTGTCAGTCCACTTGAACTTAAGTCGGCATTGTGCCTTTTGTATTAAATTCGGATGCAATTTCTGTGTTTCATCGTCAATAAGAAGGTCCAAGCTATACAGTATAACTGAGCTGAAGCATCGGAATCTAACACTGGACTCACAGGAGAAGTTCAAATAATAGAAAGTTAGAGTGTCAGTCCTCATGTACTTAAGTCGGCCTTGTGCCTTTTGTATTATATTCGGATGCAATTTCTGTGTTTCATCGTCTATCAGAAGGTCCTAGAGATACAGTAAACCTGAAGTGAAATATCGGAATCTATAACTGGACTCACAGGAGAGGTTCAGATCATAGAATGTTAGAGTGTCAGTCATCTCGTACTTAAGTCGGCATTGTGATTTTGAATTAAGTTCGGATGCAATTTCTGTGCTCATCGTCAATAAGAAGGTCCAAGGGACACAGTAAACCTGAAGTGAAGCATCGGAATCTAAAACTGTTCTCCTAGGACAGGTTCAAATCATAGAAAGTGAGAGTGTCAGTCCTTTTGTACTTCAGTCGGGATTGTGACTTTTGTATTAAATTCGGATTCAATTACTGTGTTTCATCATCAATAAGAAGGTCCAAGGGATACAGTAAACCTGAAGTGAAGCATCGGAATCTAAAACTGGACTCGCAGGAGAGGATCAAATCATAGAAAGTTAGTGTGTCAGTCGTCTCGTACTGAAGTCGGCATTGTGCCTTTTGAATTTAATTCCGACGCAGCTTCTGTGCTTCATCGTCAATAAGAAAGTTCAAGGTATACAGTACACCTGAAGTGAAGCATCGGAATCTAAAACTGGACTCACAGGAGAGGTTTAAATCATAGAAAGTTAGAGTGTCAGTCGTCATGTACTTAAGTCGGCATTGTGCCTTTTGTATTAAATTCGGATGCAATTTCTGTATTTCATCGTCTATAAGAAGGTACTAGGGATACAGTAAACCTGAAGTGAAGCATTGGAATCTAAAACTGGACTCCCAGGAGAGGTTCAGATCATAGAAAGTAAGAGTGTCAGTCCTCTCGTACTTAAGTCGGCATTGTAATTTTGAATTAATTTCGGATGCAATTTCTGTGTTTCATCGTCAATAAGAAGGTCCAAGGGATACAGTAAACCTGAAGTGAAGCATCGGAATCTAAATCTGGACTCACAGAAGAGGGTCAAATCATAGAATGATAGAGTGTCAGTCCTCTTGTACTTAAGTCCGCATTGTGCATTTTGAATTTAATTCCGATGCAATTTCTGTGCTTCATCGTCAATAAGAAGGTCCAAGGTATACAGTAAACCTGAAGTGAAGCATCGGAATCTAAAACTGGACCCACAGGAGAGGTTTAAATCATAGAAAGTTAGAGTGTCAGTACTCTTGTACTTAAGTCGGCATTGTGCCTTTTGAAATTAATTGCGATGCAATTTCTGTGTTTCATCGTCAATAAGAAAGTCCAAGCTATACGGTACACCTGAAGTGAAACATCGGAATCTAAAACTGCACTCACAGGAGAGGTTCAAATCATAGAAAGTTAGAGTGTCAGTCTACTTATACTTAATTCGGCATTGTGCCTTTTGTATTAAATTCGGATGCAATTACTATGTTTCATCGTCAATAAGAAGGTCCAAATTATACAGTAAACCTGAAGTGAAGCATCGGATTCTAAAACTGCACTCACAGGACAGGTTCAAATCATAGAAAGTTAGAGGGTCAGTCCACTTGTACTCAAGTCGGCATTGTGCCTTTTGTATTAAATTCGGATGCAATTTCTGTGTTTCATCGTCAATAAGAAGGTCCAAAGGATACTGTAAACCTGTAGTGAAGCATCGGAATCTAAAAATGCACTCACAGGAGAGGTTCAAATCATAGAAAGTAAGAGTGTATGTCCTCTTGTGCTTAAGTCGGCATTATGACTTTTGTATAAAATTCGGATGCAATTACTGTGTTTCATCGTCAATAAGATGGTCCAAGGGATACAGTAAACCTGAAGTGAAGCATCGGAATCTAAAACTGGACTCACAGGAGAGATTCAAATCATAGGAAGTTAGAGTGTCAGCCCTCTTCTACTTAAGGCGGCATTGTGCCTTTTGTATTAAATTGGGATGCAATTTCTGTGTTTCATCGTCAATAAGAAGGTCCAAGGGATACAGTAAACCTGAAGTGAAGCATCGGAATCTAAAACTGGACTCACAGGAGTGGTTCAAATCATAGAAAGTTAGAGTGTCAGTCCTCTTGTACTTAAGTCGGCATTGTGCATTTTGTATTAAATTCGGATGCAATTTCTGTGTTTCATCGTCAATAAGATGGTCCAAAGGATACAGTAAACCTGAAGTGAAGCATCGGAATCTAAAACTGCACTCACAGGAGAGGTTCAAATCATAGAAATTTAGAGTGTTAGTCCACTTGTACTTAAGTCGGCATTGTGCCTTTTGTATTTAATTCCGATGCAATTTCTGTGTTTCATCGTCAATAAGGAGGTCCAAGGTATACAGTAAACCTGAAGTGAAGCATCGGAATCTAAAACTGGACCCCTAGGAGAGGTTCAAATCATAGAAAGTAAGAGTGTATGTCCTCTTGTACTTAAGTCGGCATTATGACTTTTGTATAAAATTCGGATGCAATTACTGTGTTTTATCGTCAATAGGAAGGTCCAAGGGATACAGTAAACCTGAAGTGAAGCATCGGAATCTAAAACTGGACTCACAGGAGAGATTCAAATCATAGGAAGTTAGAGTGTCAGCCCTCTTCTACTTAAGGCGGCATTGTGCCTTTTGTATTAAATTGGGATGCAATTTCTGTGTTTCATCGTCAATAAGAAGGTCCAAGGGATACAGTAAACCTCAAGTGAAGCATCGGAATCTAAAACTGGACTCACAGGAGAGGTTCAAATCATAGAAACATAGAGTGTCAGTCTGCTTGTACTTAATTCGGCATTGTCCTTTTGTATTAAATTCGGATGGAATTACTGTGTTTCATCGTCAATAAGAAGGTCCAAGGTAAACAGTAAACCTCAAGTGAAGCATCGGAATCTAAAACTGGACTCACAGGAGAGGTTCAAATCAGAGAAAGTTACAGTGTCAGTCCTCTTGTACGTAAGTCGGCATTGTGACTTTTGAATTTAATTCGATGCAATTTCTGTGTTTCATCGTCAATAAGAAGGTCCAAGGTATACAGTAAACCTGAAGTAAAGCATCGGAATCTAAAACTGGACTCACAGGAGAGGATCAAATCATAGAAAGTTAGAGTGTCAGTCGTCTCGTACTGCAGTCGGCATTGTGCCTTTTGAATTTAATTCCGACGCAGTTTCTGTGCTTCATCGTCAATAAGAAAGTCCAAGGTATACAGCACACCGGAAGTGAAGCATCGGAATCTAAAACTGGACTCACAGGAGAGGTTCAAATCATAGAAAGTTAGAGTGTCAGTCCACTTTTACTTAATTCGGCATTGTGCCTTTTGTATTAAATTCGGATGCAATTACTATGTTTCATCGTCAATAAGAAGGTCCAAGGGATACAGTAAACCTGAAGTGAAGCATCGGAATCTAAATCTGGACTCACAGGAGAGGTTCAAATCATAGAAATTTAGAGTGTCAGTCCTCTTGTACTTAAGTCCGCATTGTACATTTTGAATTTAATTCCGATGCAATTTCTGTGCTTCATCGTCAATAAGAAGGTCCAAGGTATACAGTAAACCTGAAGTGAAGCATCGGAATCTAAAACTGGACCCACAGGAGAGGTCTAAATCATAGAAAGTTAGAGTGTCAGTACTCTTGTACTTAAGTCGGCATTGTGCCTTTTGAAATTAATTGCGATGCAATTTCTATGTTTCATCGTCAATAAGAAAGTCCAAGCTATACGGTACACCTGAAGTGAAACATCGGAATCTAAAACTGGACTCACAGGAGAGGTTCAAATCATAGAAAGTTAGAGTGTCAGTCCACTTTTACTTAATTCGGGATTGTGCCTTTGTATTAAATTCGGATGCAATTTCTATGTTTCATCGTCAATAAGAAGGTCCAAATTATACAGTAAACCTGAAGTGAAGCATCGGATACTAAAACTGCACTCACAGGACAGGTTCAAATCATAGAAAGTTAGAGGGTCAGTCCACTTGTACTCAAGTCGGCATTGTGCCTTTTGTATTAAATTCGGATGCAATTTCTGTGTTTCATCGTCAATAAGAAGGTCCAAAGGATACTGTAAACCTGAAGTGAAGCATCGGAATCTAAAAATGCACTCACAGGAGAGGTTCAAATCATAGAAAGTTAGAGTGTCAGTCCACTTGTACTTAAGTCGGCATTGTGCCTTTTGTATTTAATTCCGATGCAATTTCTGTGTTTCATCGTCAATAAGGAGGTCCAAGGTATACAGTAAACCTGAAGTGAAGCATCGGAATCTAAAACTGGACCCCTAGGAGAGGTTCAAATCATAGAAAGTAAGAGTGTATGTCCTTTTGTACTTAAGTCGGCATTATGACTCTTGTATAAAATTCGGATGCAATTACTGTGTTTCATCGTCAATAAGATGGTCCAAGGGATACAGTAAACCTGAAGTGAAGCATCGGAATCTAAAACTGGACTCACAGGAGAGATTCAAATCATAGAAAGTTAGAGTGTCAGTCCTCTTCTACTTAAGTCGGCATTGTGCCTTTTGTATTAAATTGGGATGCTATTTCTGTGTTTCATCGTCAATAAGAAGGTCCAAGGGATACAGTAAACCTGAAGTGAAGCATCGGAATCTAAAACTGGACTCACAGGAGATGTTCAAATCATAGAAAGAGAGTCAGTCCTCTCGTACTTAAATCGGCATTGTGCCTTTTGTATGTAATTCCGATGCAATTTCTGTGTTTCATCGTCAATAACGAGGTCCAAGGCATACAGTAAACATGAAGTGAAGCATCGGAATATAAAACTGGACTCCTAGGACAGGTTCAAATCATAGAAAGTAAGAGTGTCAGTCCTATTGTACTTCAGTCGGCATTGTGACTTTGTATTTAATTCCGATGCAATTACTGTGTTTCATCACCCATAAGATGGTCCAAGGGATACAGTATACCTGAAGTGAAGCATCGGAATCTAAAACTGGACTCACAGGAGAGGATCAAATCATAGAAAGTTAGAGTGTCAGTCTTCTCGTACTGAAGTCGGCATTGTGCCTTTTGAATTTAATTCCGACGCAGTTTCTGTGCTTCATCGGCAATAAGAAAGTTCGAGGTATACAGTACACCTGAAGTGAAGCATCGGAATCTAAAACTGGACTCACAGGAGAGGTTCAAATCATAGAAAGTTAGAGTGTCAGTCCACTTTTACTTAATTCGGCATTGTGCCTTTTGTATTAAATTCGGATGCAATTACTATGTTTCATCGTCAATAAGAAGGTCCAAGGTATACAGTAAATCCTTGCTGAAGCATCGGAATCTAAAACTGGACTCACAGGAGAGGTTCAAATAATAGAAAGTTAGAGTGTCAGTCCGCATGTACTTAAGTCGGCATTGTGCCTTTTGTATTAAATTCGGATGCAATTTCTGTGTTTCATCGACTATAAGAAGGTCCTAGGGATACAGTAAACCTGAAGTGAAGCATCGGAATCTAAAACTGGACTCACAGGAGATGTTCAAATCATAGAAAGAGTGTCAGTCCTCTTGTACTTAAGTCGGCATTGTGCCTTTTGTATGTAATTCCGATGCAATTTCTGTGTTTCATCGTCAATAAGGAGGTCCAAGGTATACAGTAAACCTGAAGTGAAGCATCAGAATCTAAAACTGGACTCCTAGGACAGGTTCAAATTATAGAAAGTAAGAGTGTCAGTCCTATTGTACTTCAGTCGGCATTGTGACTTTTGTATTAAATTCGGATGCAATTACTGTGTTTCATCATCAATAAGAAGGTCCAAGGGATGCAGTAACCCTGAAGTGAAGCATCGGAATCTAAAACTGGACTCACAGGAGAGGATCAAATCATAGAAAGTTAGAGTGTCAGTCGTCTCGTGCTGAAGTCGGCATTGTGGCTTTTGAATTTAATTCCTACGCAGTTTGTGTGCTTCATCGTCAATAAGAAAGTTCAAGGTATACAGTACACCTGAAGTGAAGCATCGGAATCTAAAACTGGACTCACAGGAGAGGTTCAAATCATAGAAAGTTAGAGTGTAAGTCTACTTATACTTAATTCGGCATTGTGCCTTTTGTATTAAATTCGGATGCAATTACTATGTTTCATCGTCAATAAGAAGGTCCAAATTATACAGTATACCTGAAGTGAAGCATCGGATTCTAAAACTGCACTCACAGGACAGGTTCAAATCATAGAAAGTTAGAGGGTCAGTCCTCTTCTACTTAAGTCGGCATTGTGCCTTTTGTATTAAATTGGGATGCAATTTCTGTGTTTCATCGTCAATAAGAAGGTCCAAGGGATACAGTAAACCTGAAGTGAAGAATCGGAATCTAAAACTGGACTCACAGGAGTGGTTCAAATCATAGAAAGTTAGAGTGTCAGTCCTCTTGTACTTAAGTCGGCATTGTGCATTTTGTATTAAATTCGGATGCAATTTCTGTGTTTCATCGTCAATAAGATGGTCCAAAGGATACAGTAAACCTGAAGTGAAGCATCGGAATCTAAAACTGCACTCACAGGAGAGGTTCAAATCATAGAAATTTAGAGTGTTAGTCCACTTGTACTTAAGTCGGCATTGTGCCTTTTGTATTTAGTTCCGATGCAATTTCTGTGTTTCATCGTCAATAAGGAGGTCCAAGGTATACAGTAACCCTGTAGTGAAGCATCGGAATCTAGAACTGGACCCCTAGGAGAGGTTCAAATCATAGAAAGTAAGAGTGTATGTCCTCTTGTACTTAAGTCGGTATTATGACTTTTGTATAAAATTCGGATGCAATTACTGTGTTTCATCGTCAATAGGAAGGTCCAAGGGATACAGTAAACCTCAAGTGAAGCATCGGAATCTAAAACTGGACTCACAGGAGAGGTTCAAATCATAGAAACATAGAGTGTCAGTCTGCTTGTACTTAATTCGGCATTGTCCTTTTGTATTAAATTCGGATGGAATTACTGTGTTTCATCGTCAATAAGAAGGTCCAAGGTAAACAGTAAACCTCAAGTGAAGCATCGGAATCTAAAACTGGACTCACAGGAGAGGTTCAAATCAGAGAAAGTTACAGTGTCAGTCCTCTTGTACGTAAGTCGGCATTGGGCCTTTTGAATTTAATTCGATGCAATTTCTGTGTTTCATCGTCAATAAGAAGGTCCAAGGTATACAGTAAACCTGAAGTAAAGCATCGGAATCTAAAACTGGACTCACATGAGAGGATCAAGTCATAGAAAGTTAGAGTGTCAGTCGTCTCGTACTGCAGTCGGCATTGTGCCTTTTGAATTTAATTCCGACGCAGTTTCTGTGCTTCATCGTCAATAAGAAAGTCCAAGGTATACAGCACACCGGAAGTGAAGCATCGGAATCTAAAACTGGACTCACAGGAGAGCTTCAAATCATAGAAAGTTAGAGTCAGTCCACTTTTACTTAATTCGGCATTGTGCCTTTTGTATTAAATTCGGATGCAATTACTATGTTTCATCGTCAATAAGAAGGTCCAAGGGATACAGTAAACCTGAAGTGAAGCATCGGAATCTAAATCTGGACTCACAGGAGAGGTTCAAATCATAGAAAGTTAGAGTGTCAGTCCTCTTGTACTTAAGTCCGCATTGTACATTTTGAATTTAATTCCGATGCAATTTCTGTGCTTCATCGTCAATAAGAAGGTCCAAGGTATACAGTAAACCTGAAGTGAAGCATCGGAATCTAAAACTGGACCCACAGGAGAGGTCTAAATCATAGAAAGTTAGAGTGTCAGTACTCTTGTACTAAAGTCGGCATTGTGCCTTTTGAAATTAATTGCGATGCAATTTCTGTGTTTCATCGTCAATAAGAAAGTCCAAGCTATACGGTGCACCTGAAGTGAAACATCGGAATCTAAAACTGGACTCACAGGAGAGGTTCAAATCATAGAAAGTTAGAGTGTCAGTCCACTTTTACTTAATTCGGGATTGTGCCTTTGTATTAAATTCGGATGCAATTACTATGTTTCATCGTCAATAAGAAGGTCCAAATTATACAGTAAACCTGAAGTGAAGCGTCGGATTCTAAAACTGCACTCACAGGACAGGTTCAAATCATAGAAAGTTAGAGGGTCAGTCCACTTGTACTCAAGTCGGCATTGTGCCTTTTGTATTAAATTCGGATGCAATTTCTGTGTTTCATCGTCAATAAGAAGGTCCAAAGGATACTGTAAACCTGAAGTGAAGCATCGGAATCTAAAAATGCACTCACAGGAGAGGTTCAAATCATAGAAAGTTAGAGTGTCAGTCCACTTGTACTTAAGTCGGCATTGTGCCTTTTGTATTTAATTCCGATGCAATTTCTGTGTTTCATCGTCAATAAGGAGGTCCAAGGTATACAGTAAACCTGAAGTGAAGCATCGGAATCTAAAACTGGACCCCTAGGCGAGGTTCAAATCATAGAAAGTAAGAGTGTATGTCCTCTTGTACTTAAGTCGGCATTATGACTTTTGTATAAAATTCGGATGCAATTACTGTGTTTCATCGTCAATAAGATGGTCCAAGGGATACAGTAATCCTGAAGTGAAGCATCGGTATCTAAAAGTGGACTCACAGGAGAGATTCACATCATAGAAAGTTAGAGTGTCAGTCCTCTTCTACTTAAGTCGGCATTGTGCCTTTTGTATTAAATTGGGATGCAATTTCTGTGTTTCATCGTCAATAAGAAGGTCCAAGGGATACAGTAAACCTGAAGTGAAGCATCGGAATCTAAAAGTGGACTCACAGGAGAGGTTCAAATCATAGAAAGTTAGAGTGTCAGTCCTCTTTTACTTAAGTCGGCATTGTGCATTTTGTATTAAATTCGGATGCAATTTCTGTGTTTCATCGTCAATAAGATGGTCCAAGGGATACAGTAAACCTGAAGTGAAGCATCGGAATCTAAAACTGGACTCACAGGAGATGTTCAAATCATAGAAAGAGAGTCAGTCCTCTTGTACTTAAATCGGCATTGTGCCTTTTGTATGTAATTCCGATGCAATTTCTGTGTTTCATCCTCAATAACGAGGTCCAAGGCATACAGTAAACATGAAGTGAAGCATCGGAATATAAAACTGGACTCCTAGGACAGGTTCAAATCATAGAAAGTAAGAGTGTCAGTCCTATTGTACTTCAGTCGGCATTGTGACTTTTTTATTTAATTCCGATGCAATTACTGTGTTTCATCACCAATAAGATGGTCCAAGGGATACAGTATACCTGAAGTGAAGCATCGGAATCTAAAACTGGACTCACAGGAGAGGATCAAATCATAGAAAGTTAGAGTGTCAGTCTTCTCGTACTGAAGTCGGCATTGTGCCTTTTGAATTTAATTCCGACGCAGTTTCTGTGCTTCATCGTCAATAAGAAAGTTCGAGGTATACAGTACACCTGAAGTGAAGCATCGGAATCTAAAACTGGACTCACAGGAGAGGTTCAAATCATAGAAAGTTAGAGTGTCAGTCCACTTTTACTTAATTCGGCATTGTGCCTTTTGTATTAAATTCGGATGCAATTACTATGTTTCATCGTCAATAAGAAGGACCAAGGTATACAGTAAATCCTTGCTGAAGCATCGGAATCTAAAACTGGACTCACAGGAGAGGTTCAAATAATAGAAAGTTAGAGTGTCAGTCCGCATGCACTTAAGTCGGCATTGTGCCTTTTGTATTAAATTCGGATGCAATTTCTGTGTTTCATCGACTATAAGAAGGTCCTAGGGATACAGTAAACCTGAAGTGAAGCATCGGAATCTAAAACTGGACTCACAGGAGATGTTCAAATCATAGAAAGAGTGTCAGTCCTCTTGTACTTAAGTCGGCATTGTGCCTTTTGTATGTAATTCCGATGCAATTTCTGTGTTTCATCGTCAATAAGGAGGTCCAAGGTATACAGTAAACCTGAAGTGAAGCATCAGAATCTAAAACTGGACTCCTAGGACAGGTTCAAATTATAGAAAGTAAGAGTGTCAGTCCTATTGTACTTCAGTCGGCATTGTGACTTTTGTATTAAATTCGGATGCAATAACTGTGTTTCATCATCAATAAGAAGGTCCAAGGGATGCAGTAACCCTGAAGTGAAGCATCGGAATCTAAAACTGGACTCACAGGAGAGGATCAAATCATAGAAAGTTAGAGTGTCAGTCGTCTCGTGCTGAAGTCGGCATTGTGGCTTTTGAATTTAATTCCTACGCAGTTTGTGTGCTTCATCGTCAATAAGAAAGTTCAAGGTATACAGTACACCTGAAGTGAAGCATCGGAATCTAAAACTGGACCCCTAGGAGAGGTTCAAATCATAGAAAGTAAGAGTGTATGTCCTCTTGTACTTAAGTCGGCATTATGACTTTTGTATAAAATTCGGATGCAATTACAGTGTTTCATCGTCAATAGGAAGGTCCAAGGGATACAGTAAACCTCAAGTGAAGCATCGGAATCTAAAACTGGACTCACAGGAGAGGTTCAAATCATAGAAACATAGGGTGTCAGTCTGCTTGTACTTAATTTGGCATTGTCCTTTTGTATTAAATTCGGATGCAATTACTGTGTTTCATCGTCAATAAGAAGGTCCAAGGTAAACAGTAAACCTCAAGTGAAGCATCGGAATCTAAAACTGGACTCACAGGAGAGGTTCAAATCAGAGAAAGTTACAGTGTCAATCCTCTTGTACGTAAGTCGGCATTGTGCCTTTTGAATTTAATTCGATGCAATTTCTGTGTTCCATCGTCAATAAGAAGGTCCAAGGTATACAGTAAACCT
This sequence comes from Schistocerca americana, assembly GCF_021461395.2. Lineage (NCBI taxonomy): Eukaryota > Metazoa > Arthropoda > Insecta > Orthoptera > Acrididae > Schistocerca > Schistocerca americana. The sequence continues at coordinate 3,586,087 of NC_060129.1, read as the reverse complement.
GAAGTAAAGCAACGGAATCTAAAACTGGACTCACAGGAGAGGATCAAATCATAGAAAGTTAGAGTGTCAGTCGTCTCGTACTGCAGTCGGCATTGTGCCTTTTGAATTTAATTCCGACGCAGTTTCTGTGCTTCATCGTCAATAAGAAAGTCCAAGGTATACAGCACACCGGAAGTGAAGCATCGGAATCTAAAACTGGACTCACAGGAGAGGTTCAAATCATAGAAAGTTAGAGTGTCAGTCCACTTTTACTTAATTCGGCATTGTGCCTTTTGTATTAAATTCGGATGCAATTACTATGTTTCATCGTCAATTAGAAGGTCCAAGGTATACAGTAAAACTGAGCTGAAGCATCGGAATGTAAAACTGGACTCACAGGAGTGCTTCAAATAATAGAAAGTTAGAGTGTCAGTCCTCATGTACTTAAGTCGGCATTGTGCCTTTCGTAATAAATTCGGATGAAATTTCTGTGTTTCATCGTCTATCAGAAGGTCCTAGGGATACAGTTAACCTGAAGTGAAGCATCGGAAACTATAACTGGACTCACAGGGGAGGTTCAGATCATAGAAATTTAAAGTGTCAGTCATCTCGTACTTAAGTCGGCATTGTGACTTTGAATTAAGTTCGGATGCAATTTCTGTGTTTCATCGTCAATAAGAAGGTCCAAAGGATACAGTAAACCTGAAGTAAAGCATCGGAATCTAAAACTGGACTCCTAGGACAGGTTCAAATCATAGAAAGTAAGAGTGTCAGTCCTTTTGTACTTCAGTCGGGAATGTGACTTTTGTATTAAATTCGGATGCAATTACTGTGTTTCATCATCAATAAGAAGGTCCAAGGGATACAGTAAACCTGAAGTGAAGAATCGGAATCTAAAACTGGACTCACAGTAGAGGATCAAATCATAGAAAGTTAGAGTGTCAGTCGTCTCGTACTAAAGTCGGCATTGTGCCTTTTGAATTTAATTCCGACGCAGTTTCTGTGCTTCATCGTCAATAAGAAAGTCCAAGGTATACAGTACACCTGAAGTGAAGCATCGGAATCTAAAACTGGACTCACAGGTGAGGTTCAAATCATAGAAAGTTAGAGTGTCAGTCCTCTTTTACTCAATTTGGCATTGTGCCTTTTGTATTGAATTCGGATGCAATTACTATGTTTCATCGTCAATAAGAAGGTCCAAGGTGTACAGTGAAACTGAGCTGTAGCATCGGAATCTAAAACTGGACTCACAGGAGAGGTTCAAATAATAGAAAGTTAGAGTGTCAGTCCTCATGTACTTAAGTCGGCATTGTGCCTCTTGTATTAAATTCGGAAGCAATTTCTGTGTTTCATCGTCTATAAGAAGGTCCTAGGGATACAGTAAACCTGAAGTGAAGCATCGGAATCTAAAACTGGACTCACAGGAGATGTTCAAATCATAGAAAGAGTGTCAGTCCTCTTGTACTTAAGTCGCCATTGTGCTTTTGTATGTAATTCCGATGCAATTTCTGTGTTTCTTCGTCAATAAGGAGGTCCAAGGTATTCAGTAAACCTGAAGTGAAGCATCGGAATCTAAAACTGGATTCCTAGGACAGGTTCAAATATTAGGAAGTAAAAGTGTCAGTCCTTTTGTACTTCAGTCGGCATTGTGACTTTTGTATTGAATTCGGATGCAATTACTGTGTTTCATCATTAATAAGGTGGTCCAAGGGATACAGTAAACGTGAAGTGAAGCATCGGAATCTAAAACTGGACTCGCAGGAGAGGATCAATTCATAGAAAGTTAGAGTGTCAGTCCACTTTTACTTAATTTGGCATTGTGCCCTTTGTATTAAATTCGGATGCAATTACTATGTTTCATCGTCAATAAGAGGGTCCAAGGTATACAGTAAATCTGAGCTGAAGCATCGGAATCTAAAACTGGACTCACAGGAGAGGTTCAAATAATAGAAAGTTAGAGTGTCAGTCCTCATGTACTTAAGTCGGCAATGTGCCTTTTGTATTAAATTCGGATGCAATCTATGTGTTTCATCGTCTATAAGAAGGTCCTAGGGATACAGTAAACCTGAAGTGAAGCATCGGAATCTAAAACTGGACTCACAGGAGATTTTCAGATCATAGAAAGTTAGAGTGTCAGTCCTCACGTACTTAAGTCGGCATTGTAATTTTGAATTAAGTTCGAATGCAATTTCTGTGTTTCATCGTCAATAAGAAGGTCCAAGGGATACAGTAAACCTGAAGTGAAGCATCGGAATCTAAAGCTGGACTCACAGGAGAGGTTCAAATCATAGAAAGTTAGAGTGTCAGTACTCTTGTACTTAAGTCGGCATTGTGCCTTTTGAAATTAATTCCGATGCAATTTCTGTGTTTCATCGTCAATAAGAAAGTCCAAGGTATACAGTACACCTGAAGTATGCATCGGAATCTAATACTGGACTCACAGGAGATGTTAAAATCAAAGAAAGGGTGTCAGTCCGCATGTACGTAAGTCGGCATTGTGCCTTTTGTATTAAATTCAGATGCAATTTCTGTGTTTCATCGTCAATAAGAAGGTCCAAGGGATACAGTAAACCTTAAGTGAAGCATTAGAATTTAATACTTGACTCACAGGAGAGGTTCAAATCATAGAAAGTTAGAGTGTCAGTCCACTTTTACTTAATTTGGCATTGTGCCCTTTGTATTAAATTCGGATGCAATTACTATGTTTCATCGTCAATAAGAGGGTCCAAGGTATACAGTAAATCTGAGCTGAAGCATCGGAATCTAAAACTGGACTCACAGGAGTGCTTCAAATAATAGAAAGTTAGAGTGTCAGTCCTCATGTACTTAAGTCGGCATTTTGCCTTTCGTATTAATTCGGATGCAATGACTGTGTTTCATCGTCTATCAGAATGCCCTAGGGATACAGTAAACCTGAAGTGAAGCATCGGAATCTAAAACTGGACTCATAGGGGAGGTACAGATCATAGGAAGTTAGAGTGTCAGTCATCTCGTACTTAGGTCGGCATTGTGATTTTGAATTAAGTTCGGATGCAATTTCTGTGTTTCATCGTCAATAAGAAGGTCCAAGGGATACAGTAAACCTGAAGTAAAGCATCGAAATCTAACACTGGACTCCTAGGACAGGTTCAGATCATAGAAAGTAAGAGTGTCAGTCCTTTTGTACTTCAGTCGGGATTGTGACGTTTGTATTAAATTCGGATGCAATTACTGTGTTTCATCATCAATAAGAAGGTCCAAGGGATACAGTAAACCTGAAGTGAAGAATCGGAATCTAAAACTGGACTCACAGGAGAGGATCAAATCATAGAAAGTTAGAGTGTCAGTCCTCTTGTACTTAAGTCGCCATTGTGCCTTTTGTATTAAATTCGGATGCAATTACTATGTTTCATCGTCAATAAGAAGGTCCAAATTGTACAGTAAAACTGAGCTGAAGCTTCGGAATCTAAAACTGGACTCACAGGAGATGTTCAAATCATAGAAAGTTAGAGTGTCAGTCCTCTTGTACTTAAGTCGCCATTGTGCCTTTTGTATGTAATTCCGATGCAATTTCTGTGTTTCATTGTCAATAAGAAGGTCCAAGGGATACAGTTAACCTGAAGTGAAGCATCGGAATCTAAAACTGAACTCTTAGGAGTGGTTCAAATCATAGAATGATAGAGTGTCAGTCCTCTCGTACTTAAGTCGGCATTGTGACTTTTGAATTTAATTCCTATGCATTTTCTGTGCTTCATCGTTAATAAGAAGGTCCAAGGATTACAGTAAACCTGAAGTGAAGCATCGGAATCTAAAACTGGACACACAGGAGAGGTTCAAATCATAGAAAGTTAGAGTGTCAGTCCTCTTGTACTTAAGTCGGCATTGTGCCTTTTGAATTTAATTCCGATGCTATTTCTGTGTTTCATTGTCAATACGAAGGTCCAAGGGATACAGTTAACCTGAAGTGAAGCATCGGAATCTAAAACTGAACTTACAGGAGTGGTTCAAATCATAGAATGATAGAGTGTCAGTCCTCTCGTACTTAAGACGGCATTGTGACTTTTGAATTTAATTCCTATGCATTTTCTGTGCTTCATCGTTAATAAGAAGGTCCAAGGTATGCAGTAAACCTGACGTGAAGCAGCGGAATCTAAAACTGGACTCACAGGAGAGGTTCAAATCATTGGATGTTAGAGTGTGAGTCCTCTTGTACTTAAGTCGGGATTGTGCCTTTTGTATTAAATTCGAATGCAGTTTCTGTGTATCATCGTCAATAAGAAGGTCCAAGGGATACAGTAAACCTGAAGTGAAGCATCGGAATCTAAAACTGGTCTCACAGGAGAGGTTCAAATCATAGAAAGTTAGAGTGTCAGTCGTCTTGTACTTAAGTCGGCATTGTGCCTTTTGAATTTAATTCGATGCAATCTCTGTGTTTCATCGTCAATAAGAAGGTCCAAGGGATACAGTAAACCTGAAGTGAGCATCGGAATCGAAAACTGGACTCACAGGAGAGGTACAAATCATAGAAAGTTTGAGTGTCAGTCCTCTTGTACTTAAGTCGGCATTGTGCATTTTGAATTTCATTCCAATGCAATTTCTGTGCTTCATCGTCAATAAGAGGGTCCAAGGGATACAATGAACCTGAAGTGAAGCATCGGAATCTAAGACAGGACTCACATGAGAGGTTCAAATCATAGAAAGTTAGAGTGGCAGTCCTCTTGTACTTAAGTCGGCATTGTGCCTTTTGTAATAAATTCGGATGCAATTTCTGTGTTTCTTCGTCAATAAGAAGGTCCTAGGGATACAGTAAACCTGAAGTGAAGCATTGGAATCTAAAACTGGACTCACAGGAGAGGTTCAAATCATAGAATGATAGAGTGTCAGTCCTCTCGTACTTAAATCGGCATTGTGCCTTTTGAATTTAATTCCGATGCACTTTCTGTGCTTCATCGTCAATAAGAAGGTCCAAGGTATGCAGTAAACCTGACGTGAAGCAGCGGAATCTAAAACTGGACTCACAGGAGAGGTTCAAATCATAGGATGTTAGAGTGTGAGTCCTCTTGTACTTAAGTCGGCATTGTGCCTTTTATTAAATTCGGATGCAATTTCTGTGTTTCATCGTCAATAAGAAGGTCGAAGGGATACAGTAAACCTGAAGTGAAGCATCGGAATCTAAAACTGGACACAAGGGAGATGTTCAAATCATAGAAAGTTAGAGTGTCTTTCCTCTTCTACTTAAGACGCCATTGTGCATTTTGAATTTAATTCCGATGCTATTTCTGTGCTTCATCGTCAATAAGAAGGTCCAATGGATACAGTAAACCTGAAGTGAAGCATCGGATCTAAAACTGGACTCACTGGAGAGATTCAAATCATTAAAAGTTCGAGTGTCATTCCTTTTGCACTTATGTCGGCATTGTGCCTTTTGTATTAAATTCGGATGCAATTTCTGTGTTTCATCGTCAATAAGAAGGTCCAAGGGATACAGTTAACCTGAAGTGAAGCATCGGAATCTAAAACTGGACTCACAGGAAAGATTCAAATCATAGAAAGTTAGAGTGTCAGTCCTCTTGTACTTAAGTCGGCATTGTGCCTTTTGTATTAAATTGGGATCAATTTCTGTGTTTCACCGTCAATAAGAAGGTCCAAGCGATACAGTAAACCTGAAGTGAAGCATCGGAATCTAAAACTGGACTCACAGGAGAGGTTCAAATAAGAGAAAGTTAGAGTGTCATTCCTTTTGCACTTATGTCGACATTGTGCCTTTTGTATTAAATTCGGATGCCTTTTCTGTGTTTCATCGTCAATAAGAAGGTCCAAGGGATACAGTAAACGTGAAGTGAAGCATCGGAATCTAAATCTGGATTCACAGGAGAGGTTCATATAGTAGAAAGTTAAAGTGTCAGTGCTCTTGTACATAAGTAGGCATTGTTCCTTTTGAATTTAATTCCGATGCAATTTCTGTGCTTCATCGTCAATAAGAAGGTCCAAGGGATACCGTAAACTTGAAGTGAAGCATCGGAATCTAAAACTGGACTCACAGGAGAGGTTCAGATCATAGAAACTTAGAGTGTCAATATTCTTGTACTTAATTCGGCATTGTGCTTTTGTATTAAATTCGGATGCAATTACTGTGTTCCATCGTCAATAAGAAGGTCCAAGGTATACAGTAAACCTGAAGTGAAGCATCGGAATCTAAAACTGGACTCACAGGAGAGGTTCAAATCATAGAAAGTTAGAGTGTCAGTCCTCTTGTACTTAAGTCGGCATTGTGCCTTTAGAATTGAATTCCGATGCAAATTCTGTGCTTCATCGTCAATAAGAAGGTCCAAGGTATACAGTAAACGTGAAGTGAAGCATCGGAATCTAAAACTGTACTCACAGGAGACGTTCAAATCATAGAAAGTTAGAGTGTCTGTCCTCTTGTACTTAAGTCGGCATTGTGCCTTTTGAATTTGATTCCGACATAGTTTCTGTGCTTCATCGTCAATAAGAAAGTCCAAGGTATACAGTACACCTGATGTGAAGCATCAGATTCTAAAACTGGACTCACAGGAGAGGTTCAAATCATAGAAAGTTAGAGTGTCAGTCCACTTTTACTTAATTTGGCATTGTGCCTTTTGTATTAAATTCGGATGCAATTACTATGTTTCATCGTCAATAAGAAGGTCCAAATTGTACAGTAAAACTGAGCTGAAGCTTCGGAATCTAAAACTGGACTCACAGGAGATGTTCAAATCATAGAAAGTTAGAGTGTCAGTCCTCTTGTACTTAAGTCGCCATTGTGCCTTTTGTATGTAATTCCGATGCAATTTCTGTGTTTCATTGTCAATAAGAAGGTCCAAGGGATACAGTTAACCTGAAGTGAAGCATCGGAATCTAAAACTGAACTCTTAGGAGTGGTTCAAATCATAGAATGATAGAGTGTCAGTCCTCTCGTACTTAAGTCGGCATTGTGACTTTTGAATTTAATTCCTATGCATTTTCTGTGCTTCATCGTTAATAAGAAGGTCCAAGGATTACAGTAAACCTGAAGTGAAGCATCGGAATCTAAAACTGGACACACAGGAGAGGTTCAAATCATAGAAAGTTAGAGTGTCAGTCCTCTTGTACTTAAGTCGGCATTGTGCCTTTTGAATTTAATTCGATGCAATCTCTGTGTTTCATCGTCAATAAGAAGGTCCAAGGGATACAGTAAACCTGAAGTGAGCATCGGAATCGAAAACTGGACTCACAGGAGAGGTACAAATCATAGAAAGTTTGAGTGTCAGTCCTCTTGTACTTAAGTCGGCATTGTGCATTTTGAATTTCATTCCAATGCAATTTCTGTGCTTCATCGTCAATAAGAGGGTCCAAGGGATACAATGAACCTGAAGTGAAGCATCGGAATCTAAGGCAGGACTCACATGAGAGGTTCAAATCATAGAAAGTTAGAGTGGCAGTCCTCTTGTACTTAAGTCGGCATTGTGCCTTTTGTAATAAATTCGGATGCAATTTCTGTGTTTCTTCGTCAATAAGAAGGTCCTAGGGATACAGTAAACCTGAAGTGAAGCATTGGAATCTAAAACTGGACTCACAGGAGAGGTTCAAATCATAGAATGATAGAGTGTCAGTCCTCTCGTACTTAAATCGGCATTGTGCCTTTTGAATTTAATTCCGATGCACTTTCTGTGCTTCATCGTCAATAAGAAGGTCCAAGGTATGCAGTAAACCTGACGTGAAGCAGCGGAATCTAAAACTGGACTCACAGGAGAGGTTCAAATCATAGGATGTTAGAGTGTGAGTCCTCTTGTACTTAAGTCGGCATTGTGCCTTTTATTAAATTCGGATGCAATTTCTGTGTTTCATCGTCAATAAGAAGGTCGAAGGGATACAGTAAACCTGAAGTGAAGCATCGGAATCTAAAACTGGACACAAGGGAGATGTTCAAATCATAGAAAGTTAGAGTGTCTTTCCTCTTCTACTTAAGACGCCATTGTGCATTTTGAATTTAATTCCGATGCTATTTCTGTGCTTCATCGTCAATAAGAAGGTCCAATGGATACAGTAAACCTGAAGTGAAGCATCGGATCTAAAACTGGACTCACTGGAGAGATTCAAATCATTAAAAGTTCGAGTGTCATTCCTTTTGCACTTATGTCGGCATTGTGCCTTTTGTATTAAATTCGGATGCAATTTCTGTGTTTCATCGTCAATAAGAAGGTCCAAGGGATACAGTTAACCTGAAGTGAAGCATCGGAATCTAAAACTGGACTCACAGGAAAGATTCAAATCATAGAAAGTTAGAGTGTCAGTCCTCTTGTACTTAAGTCGGCATTGTGCCTTTTGTATTAAATTGGGATCAATTTCTGTGTTTCACCGTCAATAAGAAGGTCCAAGCGATACAGTAAACCTGAAGTGAAGCATCGGAATCTAAAACTGGACTCACAGGAGAGGTTCAAATAAGAGAAAGTTAGAGTGTCATTCCTCTTGCACTTATGTCGACATTGTGCCTTTTGTATTAAATTCGGATGCCTTTTCTGTGTTTCATCGTCAATAAGAAGGTCCAAGGGATACAGTAAACGTGAAGTGAAGCATCGGAATCTAAATCTGGATTCACAGGAGAGGTTCAAATAGTAGAAAGTTAAAGTGTCAGTGCTCTTGTACATAAGTAGGCATTGTTCCTTTTGAATTTAATTCCGATGCAATTTCTGTGCTTCATCGTCAATAAGAAGGTCCAAGGGATACCGTAAACTTGAAGTGAAGCATCGGAATCTAAAACTGGACTCACAGGAGAGGTTCGGATCATAGAAACTTAGAGTGTCAATATTCTTGTACTTAATTCGGCATTGTGCTTTTGTATTAAATTCGGATGCAATTACTGTGTTCCATCGTCAATAAGAAGGTCCAAGGTATACAGTAAACCTGAAGTGAAGCATCGGAATCTAAAACTGGACTCACAGGAGAGGTTCAAATCATAGAAAGTTAGAGTGTCAGTCCTCTTGTACTTAAGTCGGCATTGTGCCTTTAGAATTGAATTCCGATGCAAATTCTGTGCTTCATCGTCAATAAGAAGGTCCAAGGTATACAGTAAACGTGAAGTGAAGCATCGGAATCTAAAACTGTACTCACAGGAGACGTTCAAATCATAGAAAGTTAGAGTGTCTGTCCTCTTGTACTTAAGTCGGCATTGTGCCTTTTGTATTTAATTCCGATGCAATTTCTGTGTTTCATCGTCAATATGGAGGTCCAAGGTGTACAGTAAACCTGAAGTGAAGCATCGGAATCTAAAACTGGACTCCTAGGAGGGGTTCAAATCATAGAAAGTAAGAGTGTCAGTCCTCTTCTACTTAAGTCGGCATTGTAGCTTTTGTATTAAATTCGGATGCAATTACTGTGTTTCACCGTCAATAAGAAGGTCCAAGGGATACAGTAAACCTGAAGTGAAGCATCGGAATCTATAACTGGACTCACAGGAGACGTTCAAATCATAGAAAGTTAAAGTGTCAGTCCTCTTGTACTTAAGTCGGCATTGTGCCTTTTCAATTTAATTCCGATGCAATTTCAGTTTCATCGTCAATAAGAAGGTCCAAGGATTACAGTAAACCTGAAGTGAAGCATCGGAATCTAAAACTGGACACACAGGAGAGGTTCAAATCATAGAAAGTTAGAGTGTCAGTCCATTTGTACTTAAGTCGGCATTGAGCCTTTTGAATTTAATTCCGATGCAATTTCTGTGTTTCATTGTCAACAAGAAGGTCCAAGGGATACAGTTAACCTGAAGTGAAGCATCGGAATCTAAAACTGAACTCACAGGAGTGGTTCAAATCATAGAATGATAGAGTGTCAGTCCATTTGTACTTAAGTCGGCATTGTGCCTTTTGAATTTAATTCCTATGCACTTTCTGTGCTTCATAGTTAATAAGAAGGTCCAAGGGATACAGTTAACCTGAAGTGAAGCATCGGAATCTAAAACTGAACTCACAGGAGTGGTTCAAATCATAGAATGATAGAGTGTCAGTCCTCTCGTACTTAAGTCGGCATTGTGACTTTTGAATTTAATTCCTATGCACTTTCTGTGCTTCATAGTTAATAAGAAGGTCCAAGGTATGCAGTAAACCTGATGTGAAGCAGCGGAATCTAAAACTGGACTCACAGGAGAGGTTCAAATCATTGGATGTTCGAGTGTCAGTCCTCTTGTACTTAAGTCGGGATTGTGCCTTTTGTATTAAATTCGAATGCAGTTTCTGTGTATCATCGTCAATAAGAAGGTCCAAGGGATACAGTAAACCTGAAGTGAAGCATCGGAATCTAATACTGGTCTCACAGGAGAGGTTCAAATCATAGAAAGTTAGAGTGGCAGTCCTCTTGTACTTAAGTCGGCATTGTGCCTTTTGTATTAAATTCGGATGCAATTTCTGTGTTTCTTCGTCAATAAGAAGGTCCTAGGGATACAGTAAACCTGAAGTGAAGCATTGGAATCTAAAACTGGACTCACAGGAGAGGTTCAAATCATAGACAGTTAGAGTGTCAGTCCTCTAGTACTTAAGTCGCCATTGTGCCTTTTGAATTTAATTCAGATGCAATTTCTGTGCTTCATCGTCAAGAAGAAGGTCCAAGGGATACAGGAAACCTGAAGTGAAGCAACGGAATCTAAAACTGGACTCACAGGAGAGGTACAACTCATAGAAAGATGGAGTCTCAGTCCTCTTGTACGTAAGTTGGCATTGTGGCTTTTGTATTAAATTCGGATGCAATTTCTGTGTTCCATCGTCAATAAGAAGGTCCAAGGTATACAGTAAACCTGAAGTGAAGCATCGGAATCTTAAACAGGACTCACAGGAGAGGTTAAATCATAGAAAGATTGAGTGGCAGTCCTCTTGTACTTAAGTCGGCATTGTGCCTTTTGAATTTAATTCGAAGCAATTTCTGTGTTTCATCGTCAATAAGAAGGTCCAAGGGATACACTAAACCTGAAGTGAAGCATCATAATCTAAAACTGGTCTCACAGGAGAGGTTCAAAGCATAGAAACTTAGAGTGTCAGTCCTCTTGTACTTAAGTCGGCATTGTGCCTTTTGTATTAAAGTCGGTTGCAATTTCTGTGTTTCATCGTCTATCAGAAGGTCCAAGGGATACACTAACCCTGAAGTTAAGCATCGGAATCTAAAACTGGTCTCTCAGAAGAGGTTCAAAGAATAGAAACTTAAAATGTCAGTCCTCTTGTAGTTAAGTCTGCATTGTGCTTTTTGAATTTAATTCCGATGCTATTTCTGTGCTTCATCGTCAATTAGATGGTCCAAGGTATACAGAAAACCTGAAGTGAAGCATCGGAATCAAAAACTGGGCTCACAGGAGAGGTTCAGATCGTAGAAAGTTAGAGTGTCAGTCCTTTTGTACTTAAGTCGGCATTGTGCCTTTTGAATTTAATTAAGATGCTATTTCTGTGTTTCGCCGTTAATAAGAAGGTCTAGGTATACAGTAAACCTGAAGTGAAGCATCGGAATCTAAAACTGGACTCACAGGAGAGGTTCATATCATAGTAAGTTAGAGTGTCAGTCCTCTTGTACTTAAGTCGGCATTGTGCCTTCTGAATTTAATTCCGATGCAATTTCTGTGTTTCATCATCAATAAGAATGTCCAAGGAATACAGTAAACCTGAAGTGAAGCATCGGAATGTAAAAGTGGACTCATAGGAGATGTTCAAATCAAAGAAAGTAAGAGTGTCTGTCCTCTTGTACTTAAGACGGCATAGTGCCTTTTGAATTTAATTGCGATGCAATTTCTGTGCTTCATTGTCAATAAGAGGGTCCAAGGTATACAGTAAACCTGAAGTGAAGCATCGGAATCAAAGACAGGACAGACAGGAGAGGTTCAAATCAAAGAAAGTTAGAGTGTCAGTCCTCTTGTACTTAAGTCTTCATTGTGCCTTTTGTATTAAATTGGGATGCAATTTCTGTGTTTCTTCGTCAGTAAGAAGGTCCAAGGGATACAGTAAACCTGAAGTGAAGCATCGGAATCTGAAACTGGACTCACAGGAGAGGTTCAAATCATAGAAAGATATAGTGTCAGTCCTCTTGTACCTAAGTCGGCATTTTGCCTTTTGTATTAAATTCAGATGCAATTTCTGTGTTTCATTGTCAATAAGAAGGTCCAAGGGATACAGTAAATCTGAAGTGAAGCATCGGATTCTAAAACTGGACGCACAGGAGAGGTTCAAATTATTGAAAGTCAGAGTGTCAGTCCTCTTGTACTTGAGTCAGCATTGTGCCTTTTGTATTACATTAGGATGAATTCCTGTGTTTCGTTGTCAATAAGAGGGTCCAAGGGATACAGTAAACCTGAAGTGAAGCATCGGATTATAAGACTGGACTCACAGGAGAGGTTCAATTCATTGAAAGTCAGAGTGTCAGTCCTCTTGTACTTAAGTCTTCATTGTGCATTTTGTATTAAATTCGGATGCTATTTCTGTGTTTCTGCGTCAATAAGAAGAACCAAGGGATACAGTAAACCTGAAGTGAAGCAACGGAATCTTAAACAGGACTCACAGGAGAGGTTAAATCATAGAAAGATTGAGTGGCAGTCCTCTTGTACTTAAGTCGGCATTGTGCCTTTTGTATTTAATTCGAAGCAATTTCTGTGTTTCATCGTCAATAAGAAGGTCCAAGGGATACACTAAACCTGAAGTGAAGCATCGGAATCTAAAACTGGGCTCACAGGAGAGGTTCAGATCGTAGAAAGTTAGAGTGTCAGTACTTTTGTACTTAAGTCGGCATTGTGCCTTTTGAATTTATTCGATGCAATTTCTGTGTTTCATCGTCAACAAGGAGGTCCGAGGTATACAGTAAACTTGAAGTGAGCATCGGAATCTAAAACTGGACTCACAGGAGAGGTTCAAATCATAGAGAGTTAGAGTGGCAGTCCTCTTGTACTTAAGTCGGCATTGTGCCTTTTGAATTTAATTCCGATTCAATTTCAGTGCTTCTTCGTCAATAAGAAGGTCCAAGGGATACAGTAAACCTGATGTGAAGCAACGGAATCTAAAACAGGACTCACAGGAGAGGTTCAAATCATAAAAAGTTAGAGTGTCAGTCCTCTTGTACTTAAGTCTTCATTGTGCATTTTGTATTAAATTCGGATGCTATTTCTGTGTTTCTGCGTCAATAAGAAGAACCAAGGGATACAGTAAACCTGAACTGAAGCATCGGAATCTAAAACTGGACTCACAGGAGAGGTTCAATTCATAGAGAGTTAGACTGTCAGTCCTCTTGTACTTAAGTCGCCTTTGTGCCTTTTGAATTTAATTCAGATGCAATTTCTGTGCTTCATCGTCAATAAGAAGGTCCAAGGGATACAGTAAACCTGAAGTGAAGCAACGGAATCTTATACAGTACTCACAGGAGAGGTTAAATCATAGAAAGATTGAGTGTCAGTCCTCTTGTACTTAAGTCGGCATTGTGCCTTTTGTATTAAATTAGAATGCAATTTCTGTGCTTCATCGTCAATAAGAAGGTCCAAGGGATACAGTAATCCTGAAGTGAAGCAACGGAATCTTAAACAGGACTCACAGGAGAGGTTAAATCATAGAAAGATTGAGTGTCAGTCCTCTTGTACTTAAGTCGGCTTTGTGCCTTTTGTATTAAATTAGAATGCAATTTCTGTGCTTCATCGTCAATAAGAAGGTCCAAGAGATACAGTAATCCTGAAGTGAAGCAACGGAATCTTAAACAGGACTCACAGGAGAGGTTAAATCATAGAAAGATTGAATGGCAGTCCTCTTGTACTTAAGTCGGCATTGTGCCTTTTGTATTTAATTCGAAGCAATTTCTGTGTTTCATCGTCAATAAGAAGGTCCAAGGGATACACTAAACCTGAAGTGAAGCATCAGAATCTAAAACTGGTCTCACAGGAGAGGTTCAAAGCATAGAAACTTAGAGTGTCAGTCCTCTTGTAGTTAAGTCGGCATTGTGCTTTTTGAATTTAATTCCGATGCAATTTCTGTGCTTCATCGTCAATTAGAAGGTCCAAGGTATACAGTAAACCTGACGTGAAGCATCGGAATCTAAAACTGGACTCACTGGAGAGGTTCAAATCATAGAAAATTAGAGTGTCAGTCCTCTTGTACTTAAGTCGGCATTGTGCCATTTGAATTTAATTCCGATGCAATTTCTGTGTTTCATCGTCGATAAGACGGTCCAAGGTACACAGTAAACCTGAAGTGAAGCAACGGAATCTAAAACTGGACTCACAGTAGAGGTTCAAATCATAGAGTGTCTGTCCTCTTGTACTTAAGTCTGCATTGTGTCTTTTGTATTAAATTCAGATGCAAATTCTGTGTTTCATTGTCAATAAGAAGGTCCAAGGGATACACTAAACCTGAAGTGAAGCATCGGAATCTAAAACTGGACTCACAGGAGAGATTCAAATCATAGAATGTTAGAGTGTCAGTCCTCTTGTAGTTAAGTCTGCATTGTGCTTTTTGAATTTAATTCCGATGCTATTTCTGTGCTTCATCGTCAATTAGATGGTCCAAGGTATACAGTAAACCTGAAGTGAAGCATCGGAATCTAAAACTGGGCTCACAGGAGAGGTTCAGATCGTAGAAAGTTAGAGTGTCAGTCCTTTTGTACTTAAGTCGGCATTGTGCCTTTTGAATATAATTAAGATGCTATTTCTGTGTTTCGCCGTTAATAAGAAGGTCAAGGTATACAGTAAACCTGAAGTGAAGCATCGGAATCTAAAACTGGACTCACAGGAGAGGTTCATATCATAGTAAGTTAGAGTGTCAGTCCTCTTGTACTTAAGTCGGCATTGTGCCTTTTGAATTTAATTCCGATGCAATTTCTGTGCTTTATCGTCAATAAGAAGGTCCAAGTCATTCAGTAAACCTGAAGTGAAGCATCGAAAACTAAAACTGGACTCACAGGAGAGGTTCAAATCATAGAAAGTTAGAGTGTCAGTCCTCTTGTACTTAAGTCGGCATTGCGGGTTTTGTATTAAATTCTGATGCAATTTCTGTGTTTCATCGTCAATAAGAAGGTCCAAGGGATACAGTAAACCTGAAGTGAAGCATCGGAATCTAAAACTGGACTCACAGCAGAGGTTCAAATCATAGAAAGTGAGAGTGTCAGTCCTCTTGCACTTACGTCGCCTTTGTGCCTTTTGAATGTAATTCGATGCAATTTCGGTGTTTCATCGTCATTAAGAAGGTCTGAGGTACACAGTAAACCTGAAGTGAAGCATCGGAATCTAAAACTGGACTCACAGGAGAGGTTCAAATCATAGAAAGTTAGAGCGTCAGTCCTCTTGTACTTAAGTCGGCATTGTGCCTTTTGAATTTAATTCCGATGCAATTTCTGTGTTTCGTCGCCAATAAGAAGGTCCAAGGTATACAGTAAACCTGAAGTGAAACATCGGAATCTAAAACTGGACTCACAGGAGAGGTTCAAATCAAACAAAGTTAGTGTGTCAGTCCTCTTGTACTTAAGTCGGCATTGTGCCTTTTGACTATAATTCCGATGCAATTTCTGTGCTTCATCGTCAATAAGAAGATCCAAGGGATAAAGTACTCCTGAAGTAAAGCATCGGAATCTAAAACTGGTATCACAGGAGAGGTTCAAACCATAGAAAGTTAGAGTGTCAGTCCTCTTGTACTTAAGTCGGCATTGTGCTTTTTGAATTTAATTCCGATGCAATTTCTGTGTATCGTCGTCACTAAGAAGGTCCAAGGTATACAGTAAACCTGAAGTGAAGCATCGGAATCTAAAACTGGTCTAACAGGAGAGGTTCAAATCATAGAAAGTTAGAGTGTCAGTCCTCTTGTACTTAAGTCGGCATTGTGCCTTTTGAATTTAATTCGATGCAATTTCTGTGTTTCATCGTCAATAAGAAGGTCCAAGGTATACAGTAACACTGAAGTGAAGCATCGGAATCTAAAACTGGACTCACAGGAGAGGTGCAAATCAATGAATGTTAGAGTGTCAGTCATCTTGTACTGAAGTCGGCATTGTGCCTTTTGTATTAAATTCGGATGCAATTTCTGTGTTTCATCGTCAATAAGAAGGTCCAAGGGATACGATGATGATGAATTCCCATACTCCGTAACAGAGCATAGGGGACGATGCAGGAGACACGCACCGCGGTACTAGACAAACTCCTAGTGGAGGTGGTTTGCCATTGCCTTCCTCCGACCGTAATGGGGATGAATGATGATGAAGACACAACACCCAGCCATCTAGAAGCTGGTGAAATTCCCCGACCCCAACGGG
Organism: Schistocerca americana; assembly: GCF_021461395.2. NCBI lineage: Eukaryota > Metazoa > Arthropoda > Insecta > Orthoptera > Acrididae > Schistocerca > Schistocerca americana. The sequence goes on along the minus strand of NC_060129.1, from coordinate 3,569,884 downwards.
AATCGAACCCGGGACCCCGTGCTCGGGAAGCGAGAACGCTACCACGAGACCACGAGCAGCGGAATCCATGGATACAATAAACCTGAAGTGAAGCATCGGAATCTAAGACTGGACTCACAGGAGAGGTTCAAATCATAGAAAGTCAGCGTGTCAGTCCTCTTGTACTTAAGTCGGCATTGTGCTTTTTGAATTTAATTCCGATGCAATTTCTGTGCTTCATCGTCAATAAGAAGGCCCAAGGTATACAGTAAACCTGAAGTGAAGCATCGGAATCTAAAACTTGACTCACAGGAGCGTTTCAAATAATTGAAAGTTAGAGTGTCAGTACTCTTGTACTTAAGTCGGCATTGTGCTTTTTGTATTAAATTAGGATGCAATTTCTGTGTTTCATCGTCAATAAGAAGGTCCAAGGGATAAAGTAAACCCGAAGTGAGGCATCGGAATCTAAAACTGGACTCACAGGAGAGGTTCAAATCATAGAAAGTTAGAGTGTCAGTCCTCTTGTACTTAAGTCGGCATTGTGCCTTTTGAATCTAATTCCGATGCAATTTCTGTGTTTCTTCGTCAATAAGAAGGTCCAAGGTATACAGTAAACCAGAAGCGAAGCATCGGGATCTAAAACTGGACTCACAGGAGAGTTTCAAATCATAGAAAGTAAGAGTGTCAGTCCTCTTGTACTTAAGTCGGCATTGTGCCTTTTGTATTACATTCGGATGCAATTTCTGTGCTTCATCGTCAATAAGGAGGTCCAAGGGATCCAGTAAACCTGAAGTGAATCATCGGAATCTAAAACTAGACTCACAGGAGAGGTTCAAATCATAGAATGTGAGAGTGTCTGTCCTCTTGTAGTTAAGTCGGCATTTTGCCTTTTGAATTTAATTCCGATGGAATTTCTGTGCTTCATCGTCAATAAGAAGATCCAAGGTATACAGTAATCCTGAAGTGAACCTTCGGAATCTAAAACTGATCTCACAAGAGAGGTTCAAATCATAGAAGGTTAGAATTTCAGTCCTCTTGTACTTAAATCGGCATTGTGCCTTTTGAATTTAATTCCGACGCAAATTCTGAGTTTCGCCGTCAATAAGAAGGTCCAAGGTATACTGTAAACCTGAAGTGTATCATCGGAATCTAAAACTAGACTCACAGGAGAGGTTCAAATCATAGAATGTGAGAGTGTCTGTCCTCTTGTAGTTAAGTCGGCATTTTGCCTTTTGAATTTAATTCCGATGGAATTTCTGTGCTTCATCGTCAATAAGAAGATCCAAGGTATACAGTAATCCTGAAGTGAACCTTCGGAATCTAAAACTGATCTCACAAGAGAGGTTCAAATCATAGAAGGTTAGAATTTCAGTCCTCTTGTACTTAAATCGGCATTGTGCCTTTTGAATTTAATTCCGATGCAATTTCTGTGCTTCATCGTCAATAAGAAGGTCCAAGGTATACAGTAAACCTGAAGTGAAGCATCGGAATCTAAAACTGGACTCACAGGAGAGGTTCAAGTCATAGAAAGTTAGAGTGCCAGTCCTCTTGTACATAAGTCGGCATTGTGCGTTTTGTATTAAATTCGGATGCAATTTCTGTGTTTCATCGTCAATAAGAAGGTGCAAGGGATACAGTACTCCGGAAGTAAAGCATCGGAATCTAAAACTGGTATCACATGAGAGGTTCAAATCATAGAAAGTTAGAGTTTCAGTCCTCTTGGACTTAAGTCGTCATTGTGCCTTTTGAATGTAATTCGATGCAATTTCTGTGTTTCATGGTCAGTAAGAAGGTCTGAGGTACACAGTAAACCTGAAGTGAAACATCGGAATCTAAAACTGGACTCACAGGAGAGGTTCAAATCATAGAAAGTTAGAGCGTCAGTCCTCTTGTACTTAAGTCGGCATTGTGCCTTTTGAATTTAATTCCGATGCAATTTCTGTGTTTCGTCGTCAATAAGAAGGTCCAAGGTTTACAGTAAACCTGAAGTGAAACATCGGAATCTAAAACTGGACTCACAGGAGAGGTTCAAATCAAAGAAAGTTAGTGTGTCAGTCCTCTTGTACTTAAGTCGGCATTGTGCCTTGTGAATTTAAGTCCGATGCAATTTCTTTGCTTCATCGTCAATAAGAAGGTCCAAGGGATACAGTACTCCTGAAGTAAAGCATCGGTATCTAAAACTGGTATCACAGGAGAGGTGCAAATCATTGAATGTTAGAGTGTCAGTCCTCTTGTACTTAAGTCGGCATTGTGCCTTTTGAATTTAATTCGGATGCAATTTCTCGGTTTCATCGTCAATAACAAGGTCCAAGGGATACAGTAAACCTGAAGTGAAGCATCGGAATCTAAAACTGGGCTCACAGGAGAAGTTCAAGTCATAGATATTTAGAGTGTCAGTCCTCTTGTACTTAAGTCGGCATTGTGCCTTTTGTATTAAATTCGGATGCAATTTCTGTGTTTCATCGTCAATAAGATGGTCCATGCGATACAGTAAACCTGAAGTGAAGCATCGGAATCTAAAACTGGACTCACAGGAGAGGTTCAAATCATAGAAAGTTAGAGCGTCAGTCCTCTTGTACTTAAGTCGGCATTGTGCCTTTTGAATTTAATTCCGATGCAATTTCTGTGTTTCGTCGCCAATAAGAAGGTCCAAGGTATACAGTAAACCTGAAGTGAAACATCGGAATCTAAAACTGGACTCACAGGAGAGGTTCAAATCAAACAAAGTTAGTGTGTCAGTCCTCTTGTACTTAAGTCGGCATTGTGCCTTTTGACTTTAATTCCGATGCAATTTCTGTGCTTCATCGTCAATAAGAAGGTCCAAGAGATAAAGTACTCCTGAAGTAAAGCATCGGAATCTAAAACTGGTATCACAGGAGAGGTTCAAATCATAGAAAGTTAGAGTGTCAGTCCTCTTGTACTTAAGTCGGCATTGTGCCTTTTGAATTTAATTCCGAAGCAATTTCTGTGTATCGTCGTCAATGAGAAGGTCCAAGGTATACAGTAAACCTGAAGTGAAGCATCGGAATCTAAAACTGGTCTAACAGGAGAGGTTCAAATCATAGAAAGTTAGAGTGTCAGTCCTCTTGTACTTATGTCGGCATTGTGCCTTTTGAATTTAATTCGATGCAATTTCTGTGTTTCATCGTCAATAAGAAGGTCCAAGGTATACAGTAACACTGAAGTGAAGCATCGGAATCTAAAACTGGACTCACAGGAGAGGTGCAAATCAATTAATGTTAGAGTGTCAGTCATCTTGTACTTAAGTCGGCATTGTGCCTTTTGAATTTAATTCGGATGCAATTTCTCGGTTTCATCGTCAATAAGAAGGTCCAAGGGATCCAGTAAACCTGAAGTGAAGCATCGGAATCTAAAACTGGGCTCACAGGAGAGGTTCAAATCATAGATAGTTAGAGTGTCAGTCCTCTTGTACTTAAGTCGGCATTGTGCCTTTTGTATTAAATTCGGATGCAATTTCTGTGTTACATCGTCAAAAAGAATTTCCAAGGTATACAGTAAACCTGAAGTTAAGCATCGGAATCTAAAACTGGACTCACAGGAGAGATTCAAATCATAGAAAGTTAGAGTGTCAGTCCTCTTGTACTTAAGTCGGCATTGTGCTTTTTGTATTAAATTGGGATGCAATTTCTGTGTTTCATCGCCAATAAGAATGTCCAAGGGATACAGTAAACCTGAAGTGGAGCATCGGAATCTAAAACTGGACTCACAAGAGAGGTCAAATCATTGAAAGTTAGAGTGTCAGTCCTCTTGTACTTAATTCGGCATTGTGCATTTGTATTAAATTCGGATGCAATTTCTGTGTTTCATCGTCAATAAGAAGGTCCAAGGGATACGATGATGATGAATTCCCATACTCCGTAACAGAGCATAGGGGTCGATGCAGGAGACACGCACCGCGGTACTAGACAAACTCCTAGTGGAGGTGGTTTGCCATTGCCTTCCTCCGACCGTAATGGGGATGAATGATGATGAAGACACAACACCCAGCCATCTAGAAGCTGGTGAAATTCCCCGACCCCAACGGGAATCGAACCCGGGACCCCGTGCTCGGGAAGCGAGAACGCTACCACGAGACCACGAGCAGCGGAATCCATGGATACAATAAACCTGAAGTGAAGCATCGGAATCTAAGACTGGACTCACAGGAGAGGTTCAAATCATAGAAAGTCAGCGTGTCAGTCCTCTTGTACTTAAGTCGGCATTGTGCTTTTTGAATTTAATTCCGATGCAATTTCTGTGCTTCATCGTCAATACGACGGCCCAAGGCATACAGTAAACCTGAAGTGAAGCATCGGAATCTATAACTTGACTCACAGGAGCGTTTCAAATAATTGAAAGTTAGAGTGTCAGTACTCTTGTACTTAAGTCGGCATTGTGCTTTTTGTATTAAATTAGGATGCAATTTCTTTGTTTCATCGTCAATAAGAAGGTCCAAGGGATAAAGTAAACCCGAAGTGAGGCATCGGAATCTAAAACTGGACTCACAGGAGAGGTTCAAATCATAGAAAGTTAGAGTGTCAGTCCTCTTGTACTTCAGTCGGCATTGTGCCTTTTGAATCTAATTCCGATGCAATTTCTGTGTTTCTTCGTCAATAAGAAGGTCCAAGGTATACAGTAAACCAGAAGCGAAGCATCGGGATCTAAAACTGGACTCACAGGAGAGTTTCAAATCATAGAAAGTAAGAGTGTCAGTCCTCTTGTACTTAAGTCGGCATTGTGCCTTTTGTATTAAATTCGGATGCAATTTCTGTGCTTCATCGTCAATAAGGAGGTCCAAGGGATCCAGTAAACCTGAAGTGAATCATCGGAATCTAAAACTGGACTCACAGGAGAGGTTCAAATCATAGACAGTTACAGTGTCAGTCCTCTTGTACTTACGTCGGCATTGTGCCTTTTGAATTTAATTCCGACGCAAATTCTGAGTTTCGCCGTCAATAAGAAGGTCCAAGGTATACTGTAAACCTGAAGTGAATCATCGGAATCTAAAACTAGACTCACAGGAGAGGTTCAAATCATAGAATGTGAGAGTGTCTGTCCTCTTGTAGTTAAGTCGGCATTTTGCCTTTTGAATTTAATTCCGATGGAATTTCTGTGCTTCATCGTCAATAAGAAGATCCAAGGTATACAGTAATCCTGAAGTGAACCTTCGGAATCTAAAACTGATCTCACAGGAGAGGTTCAAATCATAGAAGGTTTGAATTTCAGTCCTCTTGTACTTAAATCGGCATTGTGCCTTTTGAATTTAATTCCGATGCAATTTCTGCGCTTCATCGTCAATAAGAAGGTCCAAGGTATACAGTAAACCTGAAGTGAAGCATCGGAATCTAAAACTGGACTCACAAGAGCGTTTCAAATAATTGAAAGTTAGAGTGTCAGTACTCTTGTACTTAAGTCGGCATTGTGCTTTTTGTATTAAATTAGGATGCAATTTCTGTGTTTCATCGTCAATAAGAAGGTCCAAGGGATAAAGTAAACCCGAAGTGAAGCATCGGAATCCAAAACTGGACTCACAGGAGAGGCTCAAATCATAGAAAGTTAGAGTGTCAGTCCACTTGTACTTAAGTCGGCATTGTGCCTTTTGAATCTAATTCCGATGCAATTTCTGTGTTTCGTCGTCAATAAGAAGGTCCAAGGTATACAGTAAACCTGAAGCGAAGCATCGGGATCTAAAACTGGACTCACAGGAGAGGTTCAAATCATAGAAAGTAAGAGTGTCAGTCCTCTTGTACTTAAGTCGGCGTTGTGCCTTTTGTATTAAATTCGGATGCAATTTCTGTGCTTCATCGTCAATAAGAAGGTCCAAGGGATCCAGTAAACCTGAAGTGAAGGATCGGAATCTAAAACTGGACTCACAGGAGAGGTTCAAATCATAGACAATTAGAGTGTCAGTCCTCTTGTACTTACGTCGGCATTGTGCCTTTTGAATTTAATTCCGATGCAAATTCTGAGTTTCGCCGTCAATAAGAAGGTCCAAGGTATACTGTAAACCTGAAGTGAATCATCGGAATCTAAAACTAGACTCACAGGAGAGGTTCAAATCATAGAAAGTGAGAGTGTCTGTCCTCTTGTAGTTAAGTCGGCATTGTGCCTTTCGAATTTAATTCCGATGCAATTTCTGTGCTTCATCGTCAATAAGAAGATCCAAGGTATACAGTAATCCTGAAGTGAACCTTCGGAATCTAAAACTGGTCTCACAGGAGAGGTTCAAATCATAGAAGGTTAGAATGTCAGTCCTCTTGTACTTAAATCGGCATTGTGAATTTTGAATTTAATTCCGATGCAATTTCTGTGCTTCATCGTCAATAAGAAGGTCCAAGGGATACAGTACTCCTGAAGTAAAGCATCGGAATCTAAAACTGGTATCACAGGAGAGGTTCAAAACATAGAAAGTTAGAGTGTCAGTCCTCTTGTACTTAAGTCGGCATTGTGCCTTTTGAATTTAGTTCCGATGCAATTTCTGTGTTTCGTCGTCAATAAGAAGGTCCAAGGGATACGATGATGATGAAGTCCCATACTCCGTAACAGAGCATAGGGGACGATGCAGGAGACCCGCACCACGGTACTAGGCCAGGCCCTAGTGGAGGTGGTTTGCCATTGCCTTCCTCCGACCGTAATGGGGAAGAATGATGATGAAGACACAACACACAGCCATCTAGAAGCAGGTGAAATTCCCCGACCCCGCCGGGAATCGAACCTGGGACCCCGTGCTCGGGACGCGAGAACGATGCCGCGAGACCATGAACAGCGGAATCCATGGATACAATAAACCTGAAGTGAAGCATCGGAATCTAAGACTGGACTCACAGGAGAGGGTCAAATTATAGAAAGTTAGAGTGTCAGTCCTCTTGTTCTTTAGTCGGCATTGTGCCTTTTGAATTTAATTCGATGCTATTTCTGTGTTTCATCGTCAATTAGAAGGTCCAAGGTATACAGTAAAACTGAAGTGAAGCATCGGAATCTAAAACTGGACTCACAGGAGTGGTGCAAATCATTGAATGTTAGAGTGTCAGTCCTCTTGTACTTAAGTCGGCATTGTGCCTTTTGAATTTAATTCGGATGCAATTTCTCGGTTTCATCGTCAATAAGAAGGGCCAAGGGATACAGTAAACCTGAAGTGAAGCATCGGAATCTAAAACTGGACTCACAGGAGAGGTTCAAATCATAGAAAGTTAGAGTGTCAGTCCTCTTGTACTTAAGTCAGCATTGTGTTCTTTGTATTAAATTCGGATGCAATTTCTGTGTTACATCGTCAATAAGAAGGTCCAAGGTATACAGTAAACCTGAAGTGAAGCATCTGAATCTAAAACTCGACTCACAGGAGAGTTTCAAATCATAGAAAGTTAGAGTGTCAGTCCTCTTGTACTTAAGTCGGCATTGTGCTTTTTGTATTAAATTGGGATGCAATTTCTGTGTTTCATCGTCAATGAGAAGGTCCAATGGATACAGTAAACCTGAAGTGGAGCATCGGAATCTAAAACTGGACTCACAAGAGAGGTCAAATCATTGAAAGTTAGAGTGTCAGTCCTCTTGTACTTAAGTCGGCATTGTGCTTTTTGAATTTAATTCCGATGCAATTTCTGTGCTTCATCGTCAATAAGAAAGTCCAAGGTATACAGTAAACCTGAAGTGAAGCATCGGAATCTAAAATTTGACTCACAGGAGAGTTTCAAATCATAGAAAGTTAGAGTGTCAGTCCTCTTGTACTTAAGTCGGCATTGTGCCTTTTGAATTTAATTCCGATGCAATTTCTGTGTTTCGTCGTCAATAAGAAGGTCCAAGGTATAGAGTAAACCTGAAGTGAAGCATCGGACTCTAAAACTGGTCTCACAGGAGTGGTTCAAATCATAGAAAGTTAGAGTGTCCGTCCTCTTGTACATAAGTCGGCATTGTGCCTTTTGAATTTAATTCGATGCAATTTCTGTGTTTCATCGTCAATAAGAAGGTCCAACGTATACAGTAAACCTGAAGTGAAGCATCGGAATCTAAAACTGGACTCACAGGAGAGGTACAAATCATAGAAAGTTAGAGTGTCAGTCCTCTTGTACTTAAGTCGGCATTGTGCGTTTTGTATTAAATTGGGATGCAATTTCTGTGTTTCATCGTCAATAAGAAGGTCCAAGGGATACAGTAAACCTGAAGTGGAGCATCGGAATCTAAAACTGGACTCACAAGAGAGGTCAAATCATAGAAAGTTAGAGTGTCAGTCCTCTTGTACTAAATTCGGCATTGTGCCTTTTGTATTAAATTTGGATGCAATTTCTGTGTTACATCGTCAATATCAAGGTCCAAGGGATACGATGATGATGAAGTCCCATACTCCGTAACAGAGCATAGGGGACGATGCAGGAGACCCGCACTGCATTACTAGGCAAGGCCCTAGTGGAGGTGGTTTGCCATTGCTTTCCTCCGACCGTAATGGGGATGAATGATGATGAAGACACAACACACAGCCATCTAGAAGAAGGAGAAATTCCCCGACCCCGCCGGGAATCGAACCTGTGACCCCGTGCTCGGGAAGCGAGAACGCTACCGCGAGACCATGAGCAGCGGAATCCATGGATACAATAAACCTGAAGTGAAGCATCGGAATCTAAAACTGGAGACACAGGAGAAGTTCAAATCATAGAAAGTTAGAGTGTCAGTCCTCTTGTACTTAAGTCGGCATTGTGTTTTTTGAATTTAATTCCGATGCAATTTCTGTGCTTCATCGTCAATAAGAAGGTCCAAGGTATACAGTAAATCTGAAGTGAAGCATCGGAATCTAAAACTTGTCTCACAGGAGAGTTTCAAATAATTGAAAGTTAGAGTGTCAGTACTCTTGTACTTAAGTCGGCATTGTGCTTTTTGTATCAAATTAGAATGCAATTTCTGTGTTTCATCGTCAATAAGAAGGTCCAAGGGATAAAGTAAACCCGAAGTGAAGCATCGGAATCCAAAACTGGACTCATAGGAGAGGTTCAATTCATAGAAAGTTAGAGTGTCAGTCCTACTGTACTTAAGTCGGCATTGTGCCTTTTGAATCTAATTCCGATGCAATTTCTGTGTTTCGTCGTTGATAAGAAGGTCCAAGGGATACAGTAAACCTGAAGTGAAGCATCGGAATCTAAAACTGGACTCACATGAGAGGTTCAAATCATAGAAAGTTAGTGTGTCAGTCCTCTTGTACTTAAGTCGGCATTGTGCCTTTTGAATTTAATTCCGATGCAATTTCTCGGTTTCATCGTCAATAAGAAGGTCCAAGGGATACAGTAAACCTGAAGTGAAGCATCGGAATCTAAAACTGGACTCACAGGAGAGGTTCAATTCATAGAAAGTTAGAGTGTCAGTCCTCTTGTACTTAAGTCGGCATTGTGCCCTTTGTATTAAATTCGGATGCAATTTCTGTGTTACATCGTCAATAAGAAGGTCCAAGGGATACAGTAAACCTGAAGTGAAGCATCGGAATCTAAAACTGGACTCACAGGAGAGGTACAAATCATAGAAGGTTAGAGTGTCAGTCCTCTTGTACTTAAGTCGGCATTGTGCGTTTTGTATTAAATTGGGATGCAATTTCTGTGTTTCATCGTCAATAAGAAGGTCCAAGGGATACAGTAAACCTGAAGTGGAGCATCGGAATCTAAAACTGGACTCACAAGACAGGTCAAATCATAGAAAGTGAGAGTGTCAATCCTCTTGTACTTAATTCTTCATTCTGCCTTTTGTATTTAATTCGGATGCAATTTCTGTGTTTCATCGTCAATATCAAGGTCCAAGGGATACGATGATGATGAAGTCCCATACTCCATAACAGAGCATAGGGGACGATGCAGGAGACCCGCACTGCATTACTAGGCATGGCCCTAGTGGAGGTGGTTTGCCATTGCCTTCCTGCGACCGTAATGGGGATGAATGATGATGAAGACACAACACACAGCCATCTAGAAGCAGGTGAAATTCCCCGACCCCGCCGGGAATCGAACCTGGGACCCCGTGCTCGGGAAGCGAGAACGCTACCGCGAGACCACGAGCAGCGGAATCCATGGATACAATAAACCTGAAGTGAAGCATCGGAATCTAAGACTGGACTCACAGGAGAGGTTCAAATCGTAGAAAGTTAGAGTGTCAGTCCTCTTGTACTTAAGTCGGTATAGTGCCTTTTGTATTAGATTCGGATGCAATTTCTATGTTTCATCGTCAATAAAGAAGGTTCAAGGGATACAGTAAACCTGAAGTAAAGCATCAAAATCTGAAACTGGACTCACAGGAGAGGTTCAAATCATAGAAAGTCAGAGTGTCAGTCCTCTTGTACTTAAGTCGGCATTGCGTTTTTTGAATTTAATTCCGATGCAATTTCTGTGCTTCATCGTCAATAAGAAGTTCCAAGGTATACAGTAAACCTGAAGTGAAGCATCGGAATCTAAAACTTGACTCACAGGAGAGTTTCAAATAATTGAAAGTTAGAGTGTCAGTACTCTTGTACTTAAGTCGGCATTGTGCTTTTTGTATTAAATTAGGATGCAATTTCTGTGTTTCATCGTCAATAAGAAGGTCCAAGGGATAAAGTAAACCCGAAGTGAAGCATCAGAATCTAAAACTGGACTCATAGGAGAGGTTCAAATCATAGAAAGTTAGAGTGTCAGTCCTCTTGTACTTAAGTCGGCATTGTGCCTTTTGAATCTAGTTCCGATGCAATTTCTGTGTTTCGTCGTCAATAAAAAGGTCCAAGGTATACAGTAAACCTGAAGCGAAGCATCGGGATTTAAAATTGGACTCACAGGAGAGGTTCAAATCATAGAAAGTAAGAGTGTCAGTCCTCTTGTACTTAAGTCGGCATTGTGCCTTTTGTATTAAATTCGGATGCAATTTCTGTGCTTCATCGTCAATAAGAAGGTCCAAGGGATCAAGTAAACCTGAAGTGAAGTATCGGAATCTAAAACTGGACTCACAGGAGAGGTTCAAATCATAGAAAGTGAGAGTGTCTGTCCTCTTGTTGTTAAGTCGGCATTGTGCCTTTTGAATTTCATTCCGATGCAATTTCTGTGCTTCATCGTCAATAAGAAGTTCCAAGGTATACAGTAAACCTGAAGTGAAGCATCGGAATCTAAAACTTGACTCACAGGAGAGTTTCAAATAATTGAAAGTTAGAGTGTCAGTACTCTTGTACTTAAGTCGGCATTGTGCTTTTTGTATTAAATTAGGAAGCAATTTCTGTGTTTCATCGTCAATAAGAAGGTCCAAGGGATAAAGTAAACCCGAAGTGAAGCATCGGAATCCAAAACTGGACTCATAGGAGAGGTTCAAATCATAGAAAGTTAGAGTGTCAGTCCTCTTGTACTTAAGTCGGCATTGTGCCCTTTGTATTAAATTCGGATGCAATTTCTGTGTTACATCGTCAATAAGAAGGTCCAAGGGATACAGTTAACCTGAAGTGAAGCACGGAACCTAAAACTGGACTCACAGGAGAGGTTCAAATCATCGAAAGTTAGAGTGTCAGTCCTCTTGTACTTAAGTCGGCATTGTGCCTTTTGAATCTAATTCGATGCAATTCCGGTGTTTCATCGGCAATAAGAAGGTCCAAGGTATACAGTAAACCTGAAGTGAAGCATCAGAATCTAAAACTGGAGACACAGGAGAGGTTCAAATCATAGAAAGTTAGAGTGTCAGTCCTCTTGTACTTAAGTCGGCATTGTGCGTTTTGTACTAAATTCGAATGCAATTTCTGTGTTTCATCGTCAATAAGAAGGTCCAAGGGATACGGTAAATCTGAAGTGAAGCATCGGAATCTAAAACTGGACTCACAGGAGAGGTTCAAATCATAGAAAGTTCGAGTGTCAGTCCTCTTATACTTAAGTCGGCATTGTGCCTTTTGAATTTAATTCCCATGCAATTTCTGTGCTTCACCGTCAATAAGAAGGTCTAAGGTATACAGTAAACCTGAAGTGAAGCATCGGAAAATAAAACTGGACTCACAGGAGAGGTTCAAATCATAGAAAGTGACAGTGTCAGTCCTCTTTTACTTAAGTCGGCATTGTGCCTTTTGTATAAAATTCGGATGCTATTTCTGTGTTTCATCGTCAATACATAGGTCCAAGGGATACAGTAAAAATGAAGTGAAGCATAGGAATCTAAAACTGGACTCACATGAGAGGTTCAAATCATAGAAAGTTAGTGTGTCAGTCCTCTTGTACTTAAGTCGGCATTGTGCCTTTTGAATTTAATTCCGATGCAATTTCTCGGTTTCATCGTCAATAAGAAGGTCCAAGGGATACAGTAAACCTGAAGAGAAGCATCGGAATCTAAAACTGGACTCACAAGAGAGGTTCAATTCATAGAAAGTTAGAGTGTCAGTCCTCTTGTACTTAAGTCGGCATTGTGCCCTTTGTATTGAATTCGGATGCAATTTCTGTGTTACATCGTCATTAAGAAGGTCCAAGGGATACAGTAAACCTGAAGTGAAGCATCGGAATCTAAAACTGGACTCACAGGAGAGGTTCAAATCATAGAAAGTTAGAGTGTCAGTCCTCTTGTACTTAAGTGGGCATTGTGCGTTTTGTATTAAATTGGGATGCAATTTCTGTGTTTCATCGTCAATAAGAAGGTCCAAGGGATACAGTAAACCTGAAGTGGAGCATCGGAATCTAAAACTGGACTCACAAGACAGGTCAACTCATAGAAAGTGAGAGTGTCAGTCCTCTTGTACTTAATTCGGCATTGTGCCTTTTGTATTAAATTCGGATGCAATTTCTGTGTTTCATCGTCAATAAGATGGTCCAAGGGATACGATGATGATGAAGTCCCATACTCCGTAACAGAGCATAGGGGACGATGCAGGAGACCCGCACTACATTACTAGGCAAGGCCCTAGTGGAGGTGGTTTGCCATTGCCTTCCTCCGTTCGTAATGGGGATGAATGATGATGAAGACACAACACACAGCCATCCAGAAGCAGGTGAAATTCCCCGACCCCGCCGGGAATCGAACCTGGTACCCCGTGCTCGGGAAGCGAGAACGCTACCGCGAGACCACGAGCAGCGGAATCCATGGATACAATAAACCTGAAGTGAAGCATCGGAATCTAAGACTGGACTCACAGGAGAGGTTCAAATCATAGAAAGTTAGAGTGTAAGTCCTCTTGTACTTAAGTCAGTATTGTGCCTTTTGTGTTAGATTCGGATGCAATTTCTGTGTTTCATCGTCAATAAAGAAGGTCCAAGGGATACAGTAAACCTGAAGTAAAGCATCAAAATCTGAAACTGGACTCACAGGAGAGGTTCAAATCATAGAAAGTCAGAGTGTCAGTCCTCTTGTACTTAAGTCGGCATTGTGTTTTTTGAATTTAATTCCGATGCAATTTCTGTGCTTCATCGTCAATAAGAAGGTCCAAGGTATACAGTAAACCTGAAGTGAAGCATCGGAATCTAAAACTTGACTCACAGGAGAGTTTCAAATAATTGAAAGTTATAGTGTCAGTACTCTTGTACTTAAGTCGGCATTGTGCTTTTTGTATTAAATTAGGATGCAATTCCTGTGTTTCATCGTCAATAAGAAGGTCCAAGGGATAAAGTAAACCCGAAGTGAAGCATCGGAATCCAAAACTGGACTCATAGGAGAGGTTCAAATCATAGAAAGTTAGAGTGTCAGTCCTCTTGTACTTAAGTCGGCATTGTGCCTTTTGAATCTAATTCCGATGCAATTTCTGTGTTCGTCGTCAATAAGAAGGTCCAAGGTATACAGTAAACCTGAAGCGAAGCATCGGGATCTAAAACTGGACTCACAGGAGTGGTTCCAATCATAGAAAGTAAGAGTGTCAGTCCTCTTGTACTTAAGTCGGCATTGTGCCTTTTGAATCTAGTTCCGATGCAATTTCTGTGTTTCATCGTCAATAAGAAGGTCCAAGGGATCCAGTAAACCTGAAGTGAAGCATCGGAATCTAAAACTGGACTCACAGGAGAGGTTCAAATCATAGACAGTTAGAGTGTCGGTCCTCTTGCACCTAAGTCGGCATTGAGCGTTTTGAATTTAATTCCGATGCAAATTCTGAGTTTCGCCGTCAATAAGAAGGTCGAAGGTATACTGTAAATCTGAAGTGAACCATCGGAATCTAAAACTAGACTCACAGGAGAGGTTCAAATCATAGAAAGTGAGTGTGTCTGTCCTCTTGTTGTTAAGTCGGCATTGTGCCTTTTGAATTTAATTCCGATGCAATTTCTGTGCTTCATCGTCAATAAGAAGATCCAAGGTATACAGAAATCCTGAAGTGAACCATTGGAATCTAAAACTGGTCTCACAGGAGAGGTTCAAATCATAGAAGGTTGGAATGTCAGTCCTCTTGTACTTAAATCGGCATTGTGCCTTTTGAAATTAATTCCGATGCAATTTCTGTGCTTCATCGTCAATAAGAAGGTCCAAGGTATACAGTAAACCTGAAGTGAAGCATCGGAATCTAAAACTGGACTCACAGGAGAGGTTCAAGTCATAGAAAGTTAGAGTGTCAGTCCTCTTGTACTAAAGTCGGCATTGTGCCTTTTGTATTATATTCGGATGCAATTTCTGTGTTTCATCGTCAATAAGAAGGTCCAAGGGATACAGTAAACCTGAAGTGAAGCACGGAACCTAAAACTGGACTCACAGGAGGGTTTCAAATCATCGAAAGTTAGAGTGTCAGTCCTCTTGTACTTAAGTCGGCATTGTGCCTTTTGAATCTAATTCGATGCAATTCCGGTGTTTCATCGGCAATAAGAAGGTCCAAGGTATACAGTAAACCTGAAGTGAAGCATCAGAATCTAAAACTGGAGACACAGGAGAGGTTCAAATCATAGAAAGTTAGAGTGTCAGTCCTCTTGTACTTAAGTCGGCATTGTGCGTTTTGTATTAAATTCGAATGCAATTTCTGTGTTTCATCGTCAATAAGAAGGTCCAAGGGATACGGTAAATCTGAAGTGAAGCATCGGAATCTAAAACTGGACACACAGGAGAGGTTCAAATCATAGAAAGTTCGAGTGTCAGTCCTCTTATACTTAAGTCGGCATTGTGCCTTTTGAATTTAATTCCGATGCAATTTCTGTGCTTCATCGTCAATAAGAAGGTCTAAGGTATACAGTCAACCTGAAGTGAAGCATCGGAAAATAAAACTGGACTCACAGGAGAGGTTCAAATCATAGATAGTGACAGTGTCAGTCCTCTTTTACTTAAGTCGGCATTGTGCCTTTTGTATAAAATTCGGATGCTATTTCTGTGTTTCATCGTCAATACGAAGGTCCAAGGGATACAGTAAACCTGAAGTGAAGCATCGGAATCTAGAAATGGACTCACAGGATTGGTTCAAATCATAGAAAGTTAGAGTGTCAGTCCTCTTGTACTTATGTCGGCATTGTGCCTTATGAATTAAATTCCGATGCAATTACTGTGCTTCATCGTCAATAAAAAGGTCCAAGGGATACAGTAAACCTGAAGTGAAGCATCGGGATCTAAAACTGGACTCACATGAGAGGTTCAAATCATAGAAAGTTAGTGTGTCAGCCCTCTTGTACTTAAGTCGGCATTGTGCCTTTTGAATTTAATTCCGATGCAATTTCTGTGTTTCATCGTCAATAAGACAGTGCAAGGTATACAGTAAACCTGAAGCGAAGCATCGGAATTTAAAACTGGACTCACAGGAGAGGTTCAAATCATAGAAAGTAAGAGTGTCAGTCCTCTTGTACTTAAGTCGGCATTGTGCCTTTTGAATTTAATTCCGATGCAAT
This sequence comes from Schistocerca americana, assembly GCF_021461395.2. Lineage (NCBI taxonomy): Eukaryota > Metazoa > Arthropoda > Insecta > Orthoptera > Acrididae > Schistocerca > Schistocerca americana. Next base: position 3,554,162 of record NC_060129.1, on the reverse strand, counting down.
TTCTGTGTTTCATCGTCATTAAGAAGGTCCGAGGTGTACAGTAAACCTGAAGTGAAGCACCGGAATCTAAAACTGGACTCACAGGAGAGGTTCAATTCATAGAAAGAGGGTCAGTCCTCTTGTACTTAGGTCGGCATTGTGCCTTTTGTATTAAATTCGGATGCAATTTCTGTGTTTCAACGTCAATAAGAAGGTCCAAGGGATACAGTAAACCTGAAGTGAAGCATTGGAATCTAAAACTGGTCTCACAGGAGAGGTTCAAATAATAGAAAGTTAGAGTGTCAATCCGCTTGTACTTAAGTCGGCATTGTGCCTTTTGAATCTAATTCCGATGCAATTTCTGTGTTCGTCGTCAATAAGAAGGTCCAAGGTATACAGTAAACCTGAAGCGAAGCATCGGGATCTAAAACTGGACTCACAGGAGTGGTTCCAATCATAGAAAGTAAGAGTGTCAGTCCTCTTGTACTTAAGTCGGCATTGTGCCTTTTGAATCTAGTTCCGATGCAATTTCTGTGTTTCATCGTCAATAAGAAGGTCCAAGGGATCCAGTAAACCTGAAGTGAAGCATCGGAATCTAAAACTGGACTCACAGGAGAGGTTCAAATCATAGACAGTTAGAGTGTCGGTCCTCTTGCACCTAAGTCGTCATTGAGCGTTTTGAATTTAATTCCGATGCAAATTCTGAGTTTCGCCGTCAATAAGAAGGTCGAAGGTATACTGTAAATCTGAAGTGAACCATCGGAATCTAAAACTAGACTCACAGGAGAGGTTCAAATCATAGAAAGTGAGTGTGTCTGTCCTCTTGTTGTTAAGTCGGCATTGTGCCTTTTGAATTTAATTCCGATGCAATTTCTGTGCTTCATCGTCAATAGGAAGATCCAAGGTATACAGAAATCCTGAAGTGAACCATTGGAATCTAAAACTGGTCTCACAGGAGAGGTTCAAATCATAGAAGGTTGGAATGTCAGTCCTCTTGTACTTAAATCGGCATTGTGCCTTTTGAAATTAATTCCGATGCAATTTCTGTGCTTCATCGTCAATAAGAAGGTCCAAGGTATACAGTAAACCTGAAGTGAAGCATCGGAATCTAAAACTGGACTCACAGGAGAGGTTCAAGACATAGAAAGTTAGAGTGTCAGTCCTCTTGTACTAAAGTCGGCATTGTGCCTTTTGTATTATATTCGGATGCAATTTCTGTGTTTCATCGTCAATAAGAAGGTCCAAGGGATACAGTAAACCTGAAGTGAAGCACGGAACCTAAAACTGGACTCACAGGAGGGTTTCAAATCATCGAAAGTTAGAGTGTCAGTCCTCTTGTACTTAAGTCGGCATTGTGCCTTTTGAATCTAATTCGATGCAATTCCGGTGTTTCATCGGCAATAAGAAGGTCCAAGGTATACAGTAAACCTGAAGTGAAGCATCAGAATCTAAAACTGGAGACACAGGAGAGGTTCAAATCATAGAAAGTTAGAGTGTCAGTCCTCTTGTACTTAAGTCGGCATTGTGCGTTTTGTATTAAATTCGAATGCAATTTCTGTGTTTCATCGTCAATAAGAAGGTCCAAGGGATACGGTAAATCTGAAGTGAAGCATCGGAATCTAAAACTGGACTCACAGGAGAGGTTCAAATCATAGAAAGTTCGAGTGTCAGTCCTCTTATACTTAAGTCGGCATTGTGCCTTTTGAATTTAATTCCGATGCAATTTCTGTGCTTCATCGTCAATAAGAAGGTCTAAGGTATACAGTCAACCTGAAGTGAAGCATCGGAAAATAAAACTGGACTCACAGGAGAGGTTCAAATCATAGATAGTGACAGTGTCAGTCCTCTTTTACTTAAGTCGGCATTGTGCCTTTTGTATAAAATTCGGATGCTATTTCTGTGTTTCATCGTCAATACGAAGGTCCAAGGGATACAGTAAACCTGAAGTGAAGCATCGGAATCTAGAAATGGACTCACAGGATTGGTTCAAATCATAGAATGTTAGAGTGTCAGTCCTCTTGTACTTATGTCGGCATTGTGCCTTATGAATTAAATTCCGATGCAATTACTGTGCTTCATCGTCAATAAAAAGGTCCAAGGGATACAGTAAACCTGAAGTGAAGCATCGGGATCTAAAACTGGACTCACATGAGAGGTTCAAATCATAGAAAGTTAGTGTGTCAGCCCTCTTGTACTTGAGTCGGCATTGTGCCTTTTGAATTTAATTCCGATGCAATTTCTGTGTTTCATCGTCAATAAGACAGTGCAAGGTATACAGTAAACCTGAAGCGAAGCATCGGAATTTAAAACTGGACTCACAGGAGAGGTTCAAATCATAGAAAGTAAGAGTGTCAGTCCTCTTGTACTTAAGTCGGCATTGTGCCTTTTGAATTTAATTCCGATGCAATTTCTGTGTTTCATCGTCATTAAGAAGGTCCGAGGTGTACAGTAAACCTGAAGTGAAGCACCGGAATCTAAAACTGGACTCACAGGAGAGGTTCAATTCATAGAAAGTTAGAGGGTCAGTCCTCTTGTACTTAGGTCGGCATTGTGCCTTTTGTATTAAATTCGGATGCAATTTCTGTGTTTCAACGTCAATAAGAAGGTCCAAGGGATACAGTAAACCTGAAGTGAAGCATTGGAATCTAAAACTGGTCTCACAGGAGAGGTTCAAATAATAGAAAGTTAGAGTGTCAATCCGCTTGTACTTAAGTCGGCATTGTGCCTTTTGAATCTAATTCCGATGCAATTTCTGTGTTCGTCGTCAATAAGAAGGTCCAAGGTATACAGTAAACCTGAAGCGAAGCATCGGGATCTAAAACTGGACTCACAGGAGTGGTTCCAATCATAGAAAGTAAGAGTGTCAGTCCTCTTGTACTTAAGTCGGCATTGTGCCTTTTGAATCTAGTTCCGATGCAATTTCTGTGTTTCATCGTCAATAAGAAGGTCCAAGGGATCCAGTAAACCTGAAGTGAAGCATCGGAATCTAAAACTGGACTCACAGGAGAGGTTCAAATCATAGACAGTTAGAGTGTCGGTCCTCTTGCACCTAAGTCGGCATTGAGCGTTTTGAATTTAATTCCGATGCAAATTCTGAGTTTCGCCGTCAATAAGAAGGTCGAAGGTATACTGTAAATCTGAAGTGAACCATCGGAATCTAAAACTAGACTCACAGGAGAGGTTCAAATCATAGAAAGTGAGTGTGTCTGTCCTCTTGTTGTTAAGTCGGCATTGTGCCTTTTGAATTTAATTCCGATGCAATTTCTGTTCTTCATCGTCAATAAGAAGATCCAAGGTATACAGAAATCCTGAAGTGAACCATTGGAATCTAAAACTGGTCTCACAGGAGAGGTTCAAATCATAGAAGGTTGGAATGTCAGTCCTCTTGTACTTAAATCGGCATTGTGCCTTTTGAAATTAATTCCGATGCAATTTCTGTGCTTCATCGTCAATAAGAAGGTCCAAGGTATACAGTAAACCTGAAGTGAAGCATCGGAATCTAAAACTGGACTCACAGGAGAGGTTCAAGTCATAGAAAGTTAGAGTGTCAGTCCTCTTGTACTAAAGTCGGCATTGTGCCTTTTGTATTATATTCGGATGCAATTTCTGTGTTTCATCGTCAATAAGAAGGTCCAAGGGATACAGTAAACCTGAAGTGAAGCACGGAACCTAAAACTGGACTCACAGGAGGGTTTCAAATCATCGAAAGTTAGAGTGTCAGTCCTCTTGTACTTAAGTCGGCATTGTGCCTTTTGAATCTAATTCGATGCAATTCCGGTGTTTCATCGGCAATAAGAAGGTCCAAGGTATACAGTAAACCTGAAGTGAAGCATCAGAATCTAAAACTGGAGACACAGGAGAGGTTCAAATCATAGAAAGTTAGAGTGTCAGTCCTCTTGTACTTAAGTCGGCATTGTGCGTTTTGTATTAAATTCGAATGCAATTTCTGTGTTTCATCGTCAATAAGAAGGTCCAAGGGATACGGTAAATCTGAAGAGAAGCATCGGAATCTAAAACTGGACTCACAGGAGAGGTTCAAATCATAGAAAGTTCGAGTGTCAGTCCTCTTATACTTAAGTCGGCATTGTGCCTTTTGAATTTAATTCCGATGCAATTTCTGTGCTTCATCGTCAATAAGAAGGTCTAAGGTATACAGTCAACCTGAAGTGAAGCATCGGAAAATAAAACTGGACTCACAGGAGAGGTTCAAATCATAGATAGTGACAGTGTCAGTCCTCTTTTACTTAAGTCGGCATTGTGCCTTTTGTATAAAATTCGGATGCTATTTCTGTGTTTCATCGTCAATACGAAGGTCCAAGGGATACAGTAAACCTGAAGTGAAGCATCGGAATCTAGAAATGGACTCACAGGATTGGTTCAAATCATAGAAAGTTAGAGTGTCAGTCCTCTTGTACTTATGTCGGCATTGTGCCTTATGAATTAAATTCCGATGCAATTACTGTGCTTCATCGTCAATAAAAAGGTCCAAGGGATACAGTAAACCTGAAGTGAAGCATCGGGATCTAAAACTGGACTCACATGAGAGGTTCAAATCATAGAAAGTTAGTGTGTCAGCCCTCTTGTACTTAAGTCGGCATTGTGCCTTTTGAATTTAATTCCGATGCAATTTCTGTGTTTCATCGTCAATAAGACAGTGCAAGGTATACAGTAAACCTGAAGCGAAGCATCGGAATTTAAAACTGGACTCACAGGAGAGGTTCAAATCATTGAAAGTAAGAGTGTCAGTCCTCTTGTACTTAAGTCGGCATTGTGCCTTTTGAATTTAATTCCGATGCAATTTCTGTGTTTCATCGTCATTAAGAAGGTCCGAGGTGTACAGTAAACCTGAAGTGAAGCACCGGAATCTAAAACTGGACTCACAGGAGAGGTTCAATTCATAGAAAGTTAGAGGGTCAGTCCTCTTGTACTTAGGTCGGCATTGTGCCTTTTGTATTAAATTCGGATGCAATTTCTGTGTTTCAACGTCAATAAGAAGGTCCAAGGGATACAGTAAACCTGAAGTGAAGCATTGGAATCTAAAACTGGTCTCACAGGAGAGGTTCAAATAATAGAAAGTTAGAGTGTCAATCCGCTTGTACTTAAGTCGGCATTGTGCCTTTTGAATCTAATTCCGATGCAATTTCTGTGTTCGTCGTCAATAAGAAGGTCCAAGGTATACAGTAAACCTGAAGCGAAGCATCGGGATCTAAAACTGGACTCACAGGAGTGGTTCCAATCATAGAAAGTAAGAGTGTCAGTCCTCTTGTACTTAAGTCGGCATTGTGCCTTTTGAATCTAGTTCCGATGCAATTTCTGTGTTTCATCGTCAATAAGAAGGTCCAAGGGATCCAGTAAACCTGAAGTGAAGCATCGGAATCTAAAACTGGACTCACAGGAGAGGTTCAAATCATAGACAGTTAGAGTGTCGGTCCTCTTGCACCTAAGTCGGCATTGAGCGTTTTGAATTTAATTCCGATGCAAATTCTGAGTTTCGCCGTCAATAAGAAGGTCGAAGGTATACTGTAAATCTGAAGTGAACCATCGGAATCTAAAACTAGACTCACAGGAGAGGTTCAAATCATAGAAAGTGAGTGTGTCTGTCCTCTTGTTGTTAAGTCGGCATTGTGCCTTTTGAATTTAATTCCGATGCAATTTCTGTGCTTCATCGTCAATGAGAAGATCCAAGGTATACAGAAATCCTGAAGTGAACCATTGGAATCTAAAACTGGTCTCACAGGAGAGGTTCAAATCATAGAAGGTTGGAATGTCAGTCCTCTTGTACTTAAATCGGCATTGTGCCTTTTGAAATTAATTCCGATGCAATTTCTGTGCTTCATCGTCAATAAGAAGGTCCAAGGTATACAGTAAACCTGAAGTGAAGCATCGGAATCTAAAACTGGACTCACAGGAGAGGTTCAAGTCATAGAAAGTTAGAGTGTCAGTCCTCTTGTACTAAAGTCGGCATTGTGCCTTTTGTATTATATTCGGATGCAATCTCTGTGTTTCATCGTCAATAAGAAGGTCCAAGGGATACAGTAAACCTGAAGTGAAGCACGGAACCTAAAACTGGACTCACAGGAGGGTTTCAAATCATCGAAAGTTAGAGTGTCAGTCCTCTTGTACTTAAGTCGGCATTGTGCCTTTTGAATCTAATTCGATGCAATTCCGGTGTTTCATCGGCAATAAGAAGGTCCAAGGTATACAGTAAACCTGAAGTGAAGCATCAGAATCTAAAACTGGAGACACAGGAGAGGCTCAAATCATAGAAAGTTAGAGTGTCAGTCCTCTTGTACTTAAGTCGGCATTGTGCGTTTTGTATTAAATTCGAATGCAATTTCTGTGTTTCATCGTCAATAAGAAGGTCCAAGGGATACGGTAAATCTGAAGTGAAGCATCGGAATCTAAAACTGGACTCACAGGAGAGGTTCAAATCATAGAAAGTTCGAGTGTCAGTGCTCTTATACTTAAGTCGGCATTGTGCCTTTTGAATTTAATTCCGATGCAATTTCTGTGCTTCATCGTCAATAAGAAGGTCTAAGGTATACAGTCAACCTGAAGTGAAGCATCGGAAAATAAAACTGGACTCACAGGAGAGGTTCAAATCATAGATAGTGACAGTGTCAGTCCTCTTTTACTTAAGTCGGCATTGTGCCTTTTGTATAAAATTCGGATGCTATTTCTGTGTTTCATCGTCAATACGAAGGTCCAAGGGATACAGTAAACCTGAAGTGAAGCATCGGAATCTAGAAATGGACTCACAGGATTGGTTCAAATCATAGAAAGTTAGAGTGTCAGTCCTCTTGTACTTATGTCGGCATTGTGCCTTATGAATTAAATTCCGATGCAATTACTGTGCTTCATCGTCAATAAAAAGGTCCAAGGGATACAGTAAACCTGAAGTGAAGCATCAGGATCTAAAACTGGACTCACATGAGAGGTTCAAATCATAGAAAGTTAGTGTGTCAGCCCTCTTGTACTTAAGTCGGCATTGTGCCTTTTGAATTTAATTCCGATGCAATTTCTGTGTTTCATCGTCAATAAGACAGTGCAAGGTATACAGTAAACCTGAAGCGAAGCATCGGAATTTAAAACTGGACTCACAGGAGAGGTTCAAATCATAGAAAGTAAGAGTGTCAGTCCTCTTGTACTTAAGTCGGCATTGTGCCTTTTGAATTTAATTCCGATGCAATTTCTGTGTTTCATCGTCATTAAGAAGGTCCGAGGTGTACAGTAAACCTGAAGTGAAGCACCGGAATCTAAAACTGGACTCACAGGAGAGGTTCAATTCATAGAAAGTTAGAGGGTCAGTCCTCTTGTACTTAGGTCGGCATTGTGCCTTTTGTATTAAATTCGGATGCAATTTCTGTGTTTCAACGTCAATAAGAACGTCCAAGGGATACAGTAAACCTGAAGTGAAGCATTGGAATCTAAAACTGGTCTCACAGGAGAGGTTCAAATAATAGAAAGTTAGAGTGTCAATCCGCTTGTACTTAAGTCGGCATTGTGCCTTTTGAATCTAATTCCGATGCAATTTCTGTGTTCGTCGTCAATAAGAAGGTCCAAGGTATACAGTAAACCTGAAGCGAAGCATCGGATCTAAAACTGGACTCACAGGAGTGGTTCCAATCATAGAAAGTAAGAGTGTCAGTCCTCTTGTACTTAAGTCGGCATTGTGCCTTTTGAATCTAGTTCCGATGCAATTTCTGTGTTTCATCGTCAATAAGAAGGTCCAAGGGATCCAGTAAACCTGAAGTGAAGCATCGGAATCTAAAACTGGACTCACAGGAGAGGTTCAAATCATAGACAGTTAGAGTGTCGGTCCTCTTGCACCTAAGTCGGCATTGAGCGTTTTGAATTTAATTCCGATGCAAATTCTGAGTTTCGCCGTCAATAAGAAGGTCCAAGGTGTACGGTAAACCTGAAGTGAAGCATCGGAATTTAAAACTGGACTCACGGGAGAGGTTCTATTCATAGAAAGTTAGAGGTTCAGTCCTCTTGTACTTAAGTCGGCATTGTTCCTTTTGTATTTGATTCGGATGCAATTTCTGTGTTTCATCGTCAATAAGAAGGTCCAAGCGATACAGTAACCCTGAAGTGGAGCATTGGAATCTAAAACTGGACACACAGGAGAGGTTCAGATCATAGAAAATTTGAGTGTCAGTCCTCTGGTACTTAAGTCGGCATTGTGCCTTATGAATTTAATTCCGATGCAGTTTCTGTGCTTCATCGTCAATAAGAAGATCCAAGGTATACAGTAATCCTGAAGTGAACCATCGGAATCTAAAACTGGTCTCACGGGAGAGGTTCAAATCATAGAAAGTTACTGTGTCAGTCCTCTTGTACTTCAATCGGCATTGTGCCTTTTGAATTTAATTCCTATGCAATTTCTGTGCTCATCGTCAATAAGAAGGTCTAAGGTATACAGTAAACCTGAAGTGAAGAATCGGAATCTAAAACTCGACTCACAGGAGTGGTTCAAGTCATAGAAAGTTAGAGTGTCAGTCCTCTTGTACTTATGTCGGCATTGTGCCTTTTGTATTAAATTCGGATGCAATTTCTGTGTTGCATCGTCAATAAGAAGGTCCAAGGGATACCGTAAACCTGAAGTGAAGCACGGAACCTAAAACTGGACTCACAGGAAAGGTTCAAATCATAGAAAGTTAGAGTGTCAGTCCTCTTGTTCTTAAGTCAGCATTGTGCCTTTTGAAACTAATTCGATGCAATTTCGGTGTTTCATCGGCAATAAGAAGATACAAGGGATACATTAAATCTGAAGTGAAACATCGGAATCTAAAACTGGACTCACAGGAGTGGTTCAAATCATAGAAAGTTAGAGTGTCAGTAATCTTGTACTTATGTCGGCATTGTGCCTTGTGAATTTCATTCCGATGCAATTAATGTGCTTCATCGACAATAGAAAGGTCCAAGGAATACAGTAAACCTGAAGTGAAGAATCGGATTCTAAAACTGGACTCACAGGAGTGGTTCAAGTCATAGAAAGTTAGAGTGTCAGTCCTAATGTACTTAAGCCGGCATTGTGCCTTTTGTATTAAATTCGGATGCAATTACTATGTTTCATCGTCAATAAGAAGGTCCAAGTTAGACAGTAAACCTGAAGTGAAGCATCGGAATCTAAAACTGGACTCACAGGAGAGGTTCAAATCATAGAAAATTAGAGTGTCAGTCCTAATGTACTTAAGTCGGCATTGTGCCTTTTGTATTAAATTCGGATGCAATTTCTGTGTTTCATCGTCAATAAGAGGGTCCAAGGGATACAGTAAAACTGAAGTGAAACATCGGGATCTAAAACTGGACTCACAGGAGACGTTCAAATCATAGAATGTAAGAGTGTCAGTCCTCTTGTACTTAAGTTAGCATTGTGCCTTTTGTATTTAATTCCGACGCAATTTCTGTGCTTCAATGTCAATAAGAATGTCCAAGGTATACAGTACACCTGAAGTGATGCATAGGAATCTAATACTGGACTTACAGGAGAGGTTCAAATCATAGAACATTAGAGTGACTGTCCTCTTGTAGTAAAGTCGGCATTGTGCCTTTTGAATTTAATTCGATGCAATTTCTGTGTTTCATCGCCAGTAAGAAGGTCCAAGGTATACAGTAAACCTGAAGTGAAGCATTGGAATCCAAAACTGGACTCACAGGATAGGATGAAATCACAGTAAGTTAGAGTGTCAGTCCTCTCGTACTTAAGTCGGCATTGTGCCTTTTGAATTTAATTCCGACGCAGTTTCTGTGCTTCGTCGTCAATAAGAAGGTCCAAGGTATACAGTAAACCTGAAGCGAAGCATCGGGATCTAAAACTGGACTCACAGGAGAGGTTCCAATCATAGAAAGTAAGAGTGTCAGTCCTCTTGTAGTTAAGTCGGCATTGTGCCTTTTGTATTAAATTCGGATGCAATTTCTGTGCTTCATCGTCAATAAGAAGGTCCAAGGGATCCAGTAAACCTGAAGTGAAGCATCGGAATCTAAAACTGGTCTCACAGGAGAGGTTCAAATCATAGAAGGTTGCAATGTCAGCCCTCTTGTACTTAAATCGGCATTGTGCCTTTTGAAATTAATTCCGATGCAATTTCTGTGCTTCATCGTCAATAAGAAGGTCCAAGGTATACAGTAAACCTGAAGTGAAGCATCGGAATGTAAAACTGGACTCACAGGAGAGGTTCAAGTCATAGAAAGTTAGAGTGTCAGTCCTCTTGTACTAAAGTCGGCATTGTGCCTTTTGTATTGTATTCGGATGCAATTTCTGTGTTTCATCGTCAATAAGAAGGTCCAAGGGATACAGTAAACCTGAAGTGAAGCACGGAACCTAAAACTGGACTCACAGGAGAGTTTCAAATCATCGAAAGTTAGAGTGTCAGTCCTCTTGTACTTAAGTCGGCATTGTGCCTTTTGAATCTAATTCGATGCAATTCCGGTGTTTCATCGGCAATAAGAAGGTCCAAGGTATACAGTAAACCTGAAGTGAAGCATCGGAATCTAAAACTGAACTCACAGGAGAGGTTCAAATCATAGAAAGTTAGAGTGTCAGTCATCTTGTACTTAAGTCGGCATTGTGCGTTTTGTATTAAATTCGAATGCAATTTCTGTGTTTCATCGTCAATAAGAAGGTCCAATGGATACGGTAAATCTGAAGTGAAGCATCGGAATCTAAAACTGGACTCACAGGAGAGGTACAAATCATAGAAAGTTCGAGTGTCAGTCCTCTTATACTTAAGTCGGCATTATGCCTTTTGAATTTAATTCCGATGCATTTTCTGTGCTTCATCGTCAATAAGAAGGTCTAAGGTATACAGTCAACCTGAAGTGAAGCATCGGAAAATAAAACTGGACTCACAGGAGAGGTTCAAATCATAGATAGTGACAGTGTCAGTCCTCTTTTACTTAAGTCGGCATTGTGCCTTTTGTATAAAATTCGGATGCTATTTCTGTGTTTCATCGTCAATACGAAGGTCCAAATGATACAGTAAACCTGAAGTGAAGCATCGGAATCTAGAAATGGACTCACAGGATTGGTTCAAATCATAGAAAGTTAGAGTGTCAGTCCTCTTGTACTTATGTCGGCATTGTGCCTTATGAATTAAATTCCGATGCAATTACTTTGCTTCATCGTCAATAAAAAGGTCCAAGGGATACAGTAAACCTGAAGTGAAGCATCGGAATCTAAAACTGGACTCACATGAGAGGTTCAAATCATAGAAAGTTAGTGTGTCAGTCCTCTTGTACTTAAGTCGGCATTGTGCCTTTTGAATTTAATTCCGATGCAATTTCTGTGTTTCATCGTCAATAAGAAGGTCTAAGGTATACAGTCAACCTGAAGTGAAGCATCGGAAAATAAAACTGGACTCACAGGAGAGGTTCAAATCATAGATAGTGACAGTGTCAGTCCTCTTTTACTTAAGTCGGCATTGTGCCTTTTGTATAAAATTCCGATGCAATTTCTGTGTTTCATCGTCAATAAGAAGGTCCGAGGTGTACAGTAAACCTGAAGTGAAGCACCGGAATCAAAAACTGGACTCACAGGAGAGGTTCAATTCATAGAAAGTTAGAGGGTCAGTCCTCTTGTACTTAGGTCGGCATTGTGCCTTTTGTATTAAATTCGGATGCAATTTCTGTGTTTCAACGTCAATAAGAAGGTCCAAGGGATACAGTAAACCTGAAGTGAAGCATTGGAATCTAAAACTGGTCTCACAGGAGAGGTTCAAATAATAGAAAGTTAGAGTGTCAATTCGCTTGTACTTGAATCGGCATTGTGCCTTTTGAAATTAATTCCGATGCAATTTGTGTGTTTCATCGTCAATAAGAAGGTCCAAGCGATACAGTAAACCTGAAGTGAAGCAATGGAATCTAAAACTGGACACACAGGAGAGGTTCAGATCATAGAAAATTTGAGTGTCAGTCCTCTTGTACTTAAGTCGTTATTGTGCTTTTGAATTTAATTCCGATGCATTTACTGTGTTTCGTCGTCAATAAGAAGGTCCAAGGTATACAGTAAACCTGAAGTGAAGCATCGGAATTTAAAACTGGACCACAGGAGAGGTTCAAATCATTGGAAGTTAGAGTGTCAGTCCTCTTGTACTTAAGTCGGCATTGTGCTTTTTGATTTTAATTCCGATGCAATTTCTGTGTTTCATCGTCAATAAGAAGGTCCAAGGGATACACTAAACTTGAAGTGAAGCATCGGAATCTAAAACTGGACTTACAGGAGGGTTCAAACACAGAAAGTTAGAATGTCAGTCCTCTTGTACTTAAGTCGGCATTGTGCTTTTTGAATTTAATTCCGATGCAATATCTGTGCATCATCGTCAATAACAAGGTCCAAGGTATACAGTAAACCTTAAGTGAAGCATCGGAATCTAAAACTGGACTCACAGGAGAGGTTCAAATCATAGAAAGTTAGAGTGTCAGTCCCCTTGTACTTAAGTCGGCGTTGTCCCTTTGGAATTTAATTCCGATGCAATTTCTGTGCTTCATCGTCAATAAGAAGGTCCAAGGTATACAGTAAACCTGAAGCGAAGAATCGGAATCTAAAACTGGACTCACAGGAGAGGTTCAAATCATAGAAAGTAAGAGTGTCAGTCCTCTTGTACTTAAGTCGGCATTGTGCCTTTTGAATTTAATTCCGATGCAATTTCTGTGTTTCATCGTCAATAAGAAGGTCCAAGGTGTACGGTAAACCTGAAGTGAAGCATCGGAATTTAAAACTGGACTCACAGGAGAGGTTCAATTCATAGAAAGTTAGAGGTTCAGTCCTCTTGTACTTAAGTCGGCATTGTTCCTTTTGTATTTAATTCGGATGCAATTTCTGTGTTTCATCGTCAATAAGAAGGTCCAAGCGATACAGTAACCCTGAAGTGGACCATTGGAATCTAAAACTGGACACACAGGAGAGGTTCAGATCATAGAAAATTTGAGTGTCAGTCCTCTGGTACTTAAGCCGGCATTGTGCCTTATGAATTTAATTCCGATGCAGTTTCTGTGCTTCATCATCAATAAGAAGATCCAAGGTATAGAGTAATCCTGAAGTGAACCATCGGAATCTAAAACCGGTCTCACGGGAGAGGTTCAAATCATAGAAAGTTAGTGTGTCAGTCCTCTTGTACTTCAATCGGCATTGTGCCTTTTGAATTTAATTCCGATGCAATTTCTGTGCTCATCGTCAATAAGAAGGTCCAAGGTATACAGTAAACCTGAAGTGAAGAATCGGAATCTAAAACTGGACTCACAGGAGTGGTTTAAGTCATAGAAAGTTAGAGTGTCAGTCCTCTTGTACTTATGTCGGCATTGTGCCTTTTGTATTAAATTCGGATGCAATTTCTGTGTTTCATCGTCAATAAGAAGGTCCAAGGGATACCGTAAACCTGAAGTGAAGCACGGAACCTAAAACTGGACTCACAGGAGAGGTTCTAATCATAGAAAGTTAGAGTGTCAGTCCTCTTGTTCTTAAGTCGGCATTGTGCCTTTTGAATCTAATTCGATGCAATTTCGGTGTTTCATCGGCAATAAGAAGATACAAGGGATACATTAAATCTGAAGTGAAGCATCAGAATCTAAAACTGGACTCACAGGAGTGGTTCAAATCATAGAAAGTTAGAGTGTCAGTAATCTTGTACTTATGTCGGCATTGTGCCTTGTGAATTTCATTCCGATGCAATTAATGTGCTTCATCGTCAATAGAAAGGTCCAAGGAATACAGTAAACCTGAAGTGAAGAATCGGAATCTAAAACTGGACTCACAGGAGTGGTTCAAGTCATAGAAAGTTAGAGTGTCAGTCCTAATGTACTTAAGCCGGCATTGTGCCTTTTGTATTATATTCGGATGCAATTACTATGTTTCATCGTCAATAAGAAGGTCCAAGTTAGACAGTAAACCTGAAGTGAAGCATCGGAATCTAAAACTGGACTCACAGGAGAGGTTCAAATCATAGAAAATTAGAGTGTCAGTCCTAATGTACTTAAGTCGGCATTGTGCCTTTTGTATTAAATTCGGATGCAATTTCTGTGTTTCATCGTCAATAAGAAGGTCCAAGGGATATCGTAAACCTGAAGTGAAGCACGGAACCTAAAACTGGACTCACAGGAGAGGTTCAAATCATAGAAAGTTAGAGTGTCAGTACTCTTGTTCTTAAGTCGGCATTGTGCCCTTTTGAATCTTATTCGATGCAATTTCGGTGTTTCAGCGGCAATAAGAAGATACAAGGGATACATTAAACCTGAAGTGAAGCATCAGAATCTAAAACTGGACTCACAGGAGTGGTTCAAATCATAGAAAGTTAGAGTGTCAGTCCTCTTGTACTTATGTCGGCATTGTGATTTGTGAATCTAATTCCGATGCAATTAATGTGCTTCATCGTCAATAGAAAGGTCCGAGGATTACAGTAAACCTGAAGTAAAGCATCGGAATCTAAAACTGGAATCAAATGAGAGGTTCAAATCATTGAAAGTTAGAGTGTCAATCCTCTTGTACTTGAATCGGCATTGTGCCTTTTGAAATTAATTCCGATGCAATTTGTGTGTTTCATCGTCAATAAGAAGGTCCAAGGTATACAGTAAACCTGAAGTGAAGAATCGGAATCTAAAACTGGACTCACAGGAGAGGTTCAAATCATAGAAATTTAGAGTGTCAATCCTCTTGTACTTAAGTCGGCATTGTGCCTTTTGTATTAAATTCGGATGCAATTTCTGTGTTTCATCGTGAAAAAGAAGGTCCAAGGGATACAGTAAACCTGAAGTGAAGCACGGAACCTAAAACTGGACTTACAGGAGAGGTTCAAATCATAGAAAGTTAGAGTGTCAGTATTCTGCAACTAAAGACGGCATTGTGCCTCTTGAATCTAGTTCGATGCAATTTCGGTGTTTCATCGGCAATAACAAGGTCCAAGGTATACAGTAAACCTGAAGTGAAGCATCAGAGTCTAAAACTGGAGTTACAGAAGAGGTTCAAATCATAGAAAGTTAGAGTGTCAGTCCTCTTGTACTTAAGTCGACATTGTGCTTTTTGTAATAAATTCGGATGCAATTTCTGTGTTTCATCGTCAATAAGAAGGTCCAAGCGATACAGTAAACCTGAAGTGAAGCATTGGAATCTAAAACTGGACTCACAGGAGAGGTTCAGATCATAGAAAATTTGAGTGTTAGTCCTCTTGTACTTAAGTCGGCATTGTGCTTTTGAATATAATTCCGATGCATTTACTGTGTTTCGTCGTCAATAAGAAGGTCCAAGGTATACAGTAAACCTGAAGTGAAGCATCGGAATCTAAAACTTGACTCACAGGAGCGTTTCAAATAATTGAAAGTTAGAGTGTCAGTACTCTTGTACTTAAGTCGGCATTGTGCTTTTTGTATTAAATTAGGATGCAATTTCTGTGTTTCATCGTCAATAAGAAGGTCCAAGGGATACCGTAAACCTGAAGTGAAGCACGGAACCTAAAACTGGACTCACAGGAGAGGTTCAAATCATAGAAAGTTAGAGTGTCAGTCCTGTTGTTCCTTAGTCGGCATTGTGCCTTTTGAATCTAATTCGATGCAATTTCGGTGTTTCATCGGCAATAAGAAGATACAAGGGATACATTAAACCTGAAGTGAAGCATCGGAATCTAAAACTGGACTCACAGGAGTGGTTCAAATCATAGAAAGTTAGAGTGTCAGTAATCTTGTACTTATGTCGGCATTGTGCCTTGTGAATTTCATTCCGATGCAATTAATGTGCTTCATCGTCAATAGAAAGGTCCAAGGAATACAGTAAACCTGAAGTGAAGAATCGGAATCTAAAACTGGACTCACGGGAGTGGTTCAAATCATAGAAAGTCAGCATGTCAGTCCTCTTGTACTTAAGTCGGCATTGTGCTTTTTGAATTTAATTCCGATGCAATTTCTGTGCTTCATCGTCAATAAGAAGGCCCAAGGTACACAGTAAACCTGAAGTGAAGCATCGGAATCTAAAACTTGACTCACAGGAGCGTTTCTAATAATTGAAAGTTAGAGTGTCAGTACTCTTGTACTTAAGTCGGCATTGTGCTTTTTGTATTAAATTAGGATGCAATTTCTGTGTTTCATCGTCAATAAGAAGGTCCAAGGGATACCGTAAACCTGAAGTGAAGCACGGAACCTAAAACTGGACTCACAGGAGAGGTTCAAATCATAGAAAGTTAGAGTGTCAGTCCTGTTGTTCCTTAGTCGGCATTGTGCCTTTTGAATCTAATTCGATGCAATTTCGGTGTTTCATCGGCAATAAGAAGATTCAAGGGATACATTAAACCTGAAGTGAAGCATCGGAATCTAAAACTGGACTCACAGGAGTGGTTCAAATCATAGAAAGTTAGAGTGTCAGTAATCTTGTACTTATGTCGGCATTGTGCCTTGTGAATTTCATTCCGATGCAATTAATGTGCTTCATCGTCAATAGAAAGGTCCAAGGAATACAGTAAACCTGAAGTGAAGAATCGGAATCTAAAACTGGCCTCACAGGAGTGGTTCAAGTCATAGAATGTTAGAGTGTCAGTCCTAATGTACTTAAGCCGGCATTGTGCCTTTTGTATTAAATTCGGATGCAATTACTATGTTTCATCGTCAATAAGAAGGTCCAAGTTAGACAGTAAACCTGAAGTGAAGCATCGGAATCTAAAACTGGACTCACAGGAGAGGTTCAAATCATAGAAAATTAGAGTGTCAGTCCTAATGAACTTAAGTCGGCATTGTGCCTTTTGTATTAAATTCGGATGCAATTTCTGTGTTTCATCGTCAATAAGAAGGTCCAAGGGATACAGTAAAACTGAAGTGAAACATCGGGATCTAAAACTGGAATCACAGGAGAGGTTCAGATCACAGAAAGGTAGAGTGTCAGTCCTCTTGTACTTAACTCGGCATTGTGATTTTGCATTAAGTTCGGATGCAATTTCTGTGTTTCATCGTCTATAAGAAGGTCCAAGGTATACAGTAAACCTGAAGTGAAGCACGGAACCTAAAACTGGACTCACGGGAGAGGTTCAAATCATAGAAAGTTACAGTGTCAGTACTCTTGTTCTTAAGTCGGCATTGTGCCTTTTGAATCTAATTCGATGCAATTTCGGTGTTTCATCGGCAATATGAAGATACAAGGGATACATTAAACCTGAAGTGAAGCATCGGAATCTAAAACTGGACTCACAGGAGTGGTTCAAATCATAGAAAGTTAGAGTGTCAGTCCTCTTGTACTTATGTCGGCATTGTGCCTTGTGAATTTAATTCCGATGCAATTAATGTGCTTCATCGTCAATAGAAAGGTCCGAGGAATACAGTAAACCTGAAGTGAAGCATCGGAATCTAAAACTGGAATCAAATGAGATTTTCAAATCATTGAAAGTTAGAGTGTCAATCCTCTTGTACTTAAGTCGGCATTGTGCCTTTTGAAATTAATTCCGATGCAATTTCTGTGTTGCATCGTCAATAAGACAGTGCAAGGTATACGGTAAACCTGAGGTAAAGCATCGGAATCTAAATCTGGACTCACAGGGGAGGTTCAAATCATAGAATGAGAGAGTGTCAGTCCTCTTGTACTTAAGTCGGCATTGTGCCTTTTGTATTAAATTCGGATGCAATTTCTGTGTTTCATCGTCAATAAGAAGGTCCAAGGGATACAGTAAAAATGAAGTGAGGCATTGGAATCTAAAAGTGGACTCACAGGAAAGGTTCAAATCATAGAACGTTAGAGCGTCTGTCCTCTTGTACTTAAGTCGGCGTTGTGCCTTTTGAATTTATTTCCGATGCAATTTCTGTGTTTCGTCGTCAATTAGAAGGTCCAAGGTATACAGTCAACCTGAAGTGAAGCATCGGAATCTAAAAGTGGACTCACAGGAAAGGTTCAAATCATATAAAGTTAGAGGTCAGTCCTCTTGTACTTAAGTCGGCATTGTGCCTTTTGTATTAATTTCGGATGCAATTTCTGTGTTTCAACGTCAATAAGAAGGTCCAAGGGATACAGTAAACCTGAAGTGAAGCATTGGAATCTGAAACTGGTCTCACAGGAGAGTGTCATATCATAGAAAGTTAGAGTGTCAATCCTCTTGTACTTGAATCGGCATTGTGCCTTTTGAATTTATTTCCGATGCAATTTCTGTGTTTCATCGTCAATAAGAAGGTCCAAGGTATACAGTAAACCTGAAGTGAAGAATCGGAATCTAAAACTGGACTCACAGGAGAAGTTCAAGTCATAGAAATTTAGAGTGTCAGTCCTCTTGTACTTAAGTCGGCATTGTGCCTTTTGTAATAAATTCGGATGCAATTTCTGTGTTTCATCGTCAATAAGAAGGTCCAAGGGATACAGTAAACCTGAAGTGAAGCACGGAACCTAAAACTGGACTTACAGGAGAGGTTCAAATCATTGAAAGTTAGAGTGTCAGTCCTCTTGTACTTAAGTCAACATTGTGAATTTTGTATTAAATTCGGATGCAATTACTGTGTTTCATCGTCAATAACAAGGTCCAAGGGATACAGTAAACCTGAAGTCAAGCATCGGAATCTAAAACTGGACTCACAGGAGAGGTTCAGATCATAGAAAGTTAGAATGTCAGTCCACTTGTACTTAAGTCGGCATTGTGCCTATTGAATCTAATTCCGATGCAATTTCAGTGCTTCATCGTCAATAAGAAGGTCCAAGGGATACAGTAAACCTGAAGTGAAGCATCAGAATGTAAAACTGAACTCACAGGAGAGGTTCGAATCATAGAAAGTTGGAGTGTCAGTCCTGTTTTACTTAAGTCGGCATTGTGCCTTTAGAATCTAATTCCGATGTAATTTTTGTGCTTCATCGTCAATAAGAAGGTCCAAGGTATACAGTAAAACTGAAGTGAAGCATCGGATCCTAAAACTGGACTCACAGGGGTGGTTCAAATCATAGAACGTTAGAGTGTCAGTCCTGTTTTACTTAAGCCGGCATTGTGCCTTTTGTATTGAATTCGGATGCAATTTCTGTGTTTCTTCGTCAATAAGATGGTCCAAGGCATACAGTAGACCTGAAGTGAAGCATCGGAATCTAAAACTGGACTCACAGGAGAGGTTCAAATAATAGAAAGTTAGAGTGTCAGTCCTCTTGTACTTAAGTCGGCATTGTGCGTTTCGTATTAAATTCGGATGCAATTTCTGTCTTTCATCGTCAATAAGATGGTCCAAGGGATACAGTAAACCTGAAGTGAAGCATCGGAATCTAAAACTGGTCTCCTAGGAGCGGTTCAAATCATAGAAAGTAAGAGTGTCAGTCCTCTTGTACTTAAGTCGGCATTGTGAATTGTGTATTAAATTCGGATGCAATTACTGTGCTTCATCGTCAATAAGAAGGTCCATGGGATACAGTAAAACTGAAGTGAAGCATCGGAATCTAAAACTGGACTCACAGGAGAGGTTCAGATCATAGAAAGTTAGAGTGTCAGTCCTCTTGTACTTATGTCGGCATTGTGCCTTGTGAATTTAATTCCGATGCAATTAATGTGCTTCATCGTCAATAGAAAGGTCCGAGGAATACAGTAAACCTGAAGTGAAGCATCGGAATCTAAAACTGGAATCAAATGAGATTTTCAAATCATTGAAAGTTAGAGTGTCAATCCTCTTGTACTTAAGTCGGCATTGTGCCTTTTGAAATTAATTCCGATGCAATTTCTGTGTTGCATCGTCAATAAGACAGTGCAAGGTATACGGTAAACCTGAAGTAAAGCATCAGAATCTAAATCTGGACTCACAGGGGAGGTTCAAATCATAGAATGAGAGAGTGTCAGTCCTCTTGTACTTAAGTCGGCATTGTGCCTCTTGTATTAAATTCGGATGCAATTTCTGTGTTTCATCGTCAATAAGAAGGTCCAAGGGATACAGTAAACCTGAAGTGAGGCATTGGAATCTAAAAGTGGACTCACAGGAAAGGTTCAAATCATAGAACTTTAGAGCGTCAGTCCTCTTGTACTTAAGTCGGCGTTGTAACTTTTGAATTTATTTCCGATGCAAGTTCTGTGTTTCGTCGTCAATTAGAAGGTCCAAGGTATACAGTCAACCTGAAGTGAAGCATCGGAATCTAAAAGTGGACTCACAGGAAAGGTTCAAATCATATAAAGTTAGAGGTCAGTCCTCTTGTACTTAGGTCGGCATTGTGCCTTTTGTATTAATTTCGGATGCAATTACTGTGTTTCAACGTCAATAAGAAGGTCCAAGGGATACAGTAAACCTGAAGTGAAGCATTGGAATCTAAAACTGGTCTCACAGGAGAGTGTCATATCATAGAAAGTTAGAGTGTCAATCCTCTTGTACTTGAATCGGCATTGTGCCTTTTGAATTTATTTCCGATGCAATTTCTGTGTTTCATCGTCATAAGAAGGTCCAAGGTATACAGTAAACCTGAAGTGAAGAATCGGAATCTAAAACTGGACTCACAGGAGAAGTTCAAGTCATAGAAATTTAGAGTGTCAGTCCTCTTGTACTTAAGTCGGCATTGTGCCTTTTGTATTAAATTCGGATGCAATTTCTGTGTTTCATCGTCAATAAGAAGGTCCAAGGGATACAGTAAACCTAAAGTGAAGCACGGAACCTAAAACTGGACTTACAGGAGAGGTTCAAATCATTGAAAGTTAGAGTGTCAGTCCTCTTGTACTTAAGTCAACATTGTGAATTTTGTATTAAATTCGGATGCAATTACTGTGTTTCATCGTCAATAACAAGGTCCAAGGGATACAGTAAACCTGAAGTCAAGCATCGGAATCTAAAACTGGACTCACAGGAGAGGTTCAGATCATAGAAAGTTAGAGTGTCAGTCCTCTTGTACTTAAGTCGGCATTGTGCCTATTGAATCTAATTCCGATGCAATTTCAGTGCTTCATCGTCAATAAGAAGGTCCAAGGGATACAGTAAACCTGAAGTGAAGCATCAGAATGTAAAACTGAACTCACAGGAGAGGTTCAAATCATAGAAAGTTGGAGTGTCAGTCCTGTTTTACTTAAGTCGGCATTGTGCCTTTAGAATCTAATTCCGATGCAATTTTTGTGCTTCATCGTCAATAAGAAGGTCCAAGGTATACAGTAAATCTGAAGTGAAGCATCGGAATCTAAAACTGGACTCACAGGGGTGGTTCAAATCATAGAACGTTAGAGTGTCAGTCCTGTTTTACCTAAGCCGGCATTGTGCCTTTTGTATTGAATTCGGATGCAATTTCTGTGTTTCTTCGTCAATAAGATGGTCCAAGGCATACAGTAGACCTGAAGTGAAGCATCGAAATCTAAAACTGGACTCACAGGAGAGGTTCAAATAATAGAAAGTTAGAGTGTCAGTCCTCTTGTACTTAAGTCGGCACTGTGCGTTTCGTATTAAATTCGGATGCAATTTCTGTCTTTCATCGTCAATAAGATGGTCCAAGGGATACAGTAAACCTGAAGTGAAGCATCGGAATCTAAAACTGGTCTCCTAGGAGCGGTTCAAATCATAGAAAGTAAGAGTGTCAGTCCTCTTGTACATAAGTCGGCATTGTGAATTGTGTATTAAATTCGGATGCAATTACTGTGTTTCATCGTCAATAAGAAGGTCCATGGGATACAGTAAAACTGAAGTGAAGCATCGGAATCGAAAACTGGACTCACAGGATAGGTTCAAATCATATAAAGTTAGAGTGTCAGTCCTCTTGTACTTAAGTCGATATTGTGCCCTTTGAATTTAGTTCCGATGCAGTTTCTGTGCTTCATCGTCAATAAGAAGTTCCAAGGTATACAGTAAACCTGAAGTGAAGCATCGGAACCTAAAACTGGACTCACAGGAGACGTTCAAATCATAGAAAGTTAGAGTGTCAGACCTCTTGTACTAAAGTCGGCATTGTGCCTTTTGTATTTAATTCCGATGCAATTTCTGTGTTTCATCGTCAATAAGTAGGACAAGGTATACAGTAAACCTGAAGTGAAGCATCGGAATCTAAAACTGTACTGTTTGGAGAGATTCAAATCATAGAAAGTAAGAGTGTCAGTCCTCTTATACTTCAGTCGGCATTGTGAATTTTGTATTAAATTCGGATGCAATTACTGTGTTTCATCGTCAATAAGAAAGTCCAAGGGATACAGTAAACCTGAAGTGATGCATCGGAATCTAAAATTGAGCTCAAAGGAGAGGTTAGATCATAGAAAGTTAGAGTGTCAGTCCTCTTAAACTTAAGTCGTCATTGTGATTTTTGAATTTAAGTCCGATGCAATTTCTGTGCTTCATCGTCAGTAAGAAGGTCCAAGGGACACAGCAAACCTGAAGTGAAGCATCGGAATCTAAAACTGAACTCACAGGAGAGGTTCAAATCATAGAATGTTAGAGTGTCAGTCCTCTTGTACTTAAGTCGGCATTGTGCCTTTTGAATTTAATTCCGACGCAATTACTGCGGTTCATCGTCATTAAGAATGTCCACGGTATACAGTACACCTGAAGTGAAGCATAGGAATCTAAAACTGGACTCACAGGAGAAGTTCAAATCATAGAAAAATTTAGAGTGTCAGTCCTCTAGTACTTAAGTCGGCATTGTCATTTTGAATTAAGTTCGGATGCAATTTCTGTGTTTCATCGTCAATAAGAAGGGTCCAAGGGATACAGTAAACCTGAAGTGAAGCATCGGCATCTAAAACTGGACTCACAGGAGAGGATCAAATCATAGAAAGTTAGAGTGTAAGTCCTCTTGTACTTAAGTCGATATTGTGCCCTTTGAATTTAGTTCCGATGCAATTTCTGTGCTTCATCGTCAATAAGAAGGTCCAAGGTATACAGAAAACCTGAAGTGAAGCATCGGAATCTAAACCTGGACTCACAGGAGAGGTTCAAATCATAGAAAGTTAGAGTGTCAGTCCTGTTTTACTTAAGTCGGCATTGTGCCTTTTGTATTAAATTCGGATGCAATTACTGTGTTTCATCGTCAATAAGAAAGTCCAAGGGATACAGTAAACCTGAAGTGAAGCATCGGAATCTAAAACTGGACTCACAGGAGACGTTCAAATCATAGAAAGTTAGAGTGTCAGACCTCTTGTACTAAAGTCGGCATTGTGCGTTTTGTATTTAAATCCGATGCAATTTCTGTGTTTCATCGTCAATAAGTAGGTCCAAGGTATACAGTAAACCTGAAGTGAAGCATCGGAATCTAAAACTGTACTGTTTGGAGAGATTCAAATCATAGAAAGTAAGAGTGTCAGTCCTCTTGTACTTAAGTCGGCATTGTGAATTTTGTATTAAATTCGGATGCAATTACTGTGTTTCATCGTCAATAAGAAAGTCCAAGGGATACAGTGAACCCGAAGTGATGCATCGGAATCTAAAATTGAGCTCAAAGGAGAGGTTCAGATCATAGAAAGTTAGAGTGTCAGTCCTCTTAAACTTAAGTCGGCATTGTGATTTTTGAATTTAAGTCCGATGCAATTTCTGTGCTTCATCGTCAGTAAGAAGGTCCAAGGGATACAGTAAACCTGAAGTGAAGCATCGGAATCTAAAACTGAACTCACAGGAGAGGTTCAAATCATAGAATGTTTGAGTGTCAGTCCTCTTGTACTTAAGTCGCCATTGTGCCTTTTGAATTTAATTCCGACGCAATTTCTGTGTAACATCGTCAATAAGAAGGTCCAAGGTATACAGTAAACCTGAAGTGAAGCTTCCGAATCTAAAACTGGACTCACAGGAGAGGTTCAAATCATAGAAAGTTAGAATGTCAGTCCTCTTGTACTTAAGTCAGCATTGTGCCTCTTGTATTAAATTCGGATGCAATTTCTGTGTTTCATTGTCAATAAGAAGGTCCAAGGGATACAGTAAACCTGAAGTGAGGCATCGGAATCTAAAACTGGACTAACAGGAGATGTTCAAAGCATAGAAAGTTGGAGTGTCAGTCCTCTTTTACTTAAGTCGGCATTGTGCCTTTGGAATCTAACTCCGATGCAATTTCTGTGCATCATCGTCAATAAGAAGGTCCAAGGTATACAGAAAACCTGAAGTGAAGCATCGGAATCTAAACCTGGACTCACAGGAGAGGTTCAAATCATAGAAAGTTAGAGTGTCAGTCCTGTTTTACTTAAGTCGGCATTGTGCCTTTTGTATTAAATTCGGATGCAATTACTGTGTTTCATCGTCAATAAGAAGGTCCAAGGTATACAGTAAACCCTTAAGTGAAGCATCGGAATCTAAAACTAGACTCACAGGAGAGGTTTAAGTCATAGAAAGTTAGGGTGTCTGTCCTCATGTACTTATGCCGGCATTGTGCCTTTTGTATTAAATTTGGATGCAATTTCTGTGTTTCATCGTCAATAAGAAGGTCCAAGGTATGCAGTAAACCTGAAGTGAAGCATCGGAATCTAAAACTGGACTCACAGTAGAAGTTCAGATCATAAAAAAATTTAGAGTGTCAGTCCTCTCGTACTTAAGTCGGCACTGTGATTTTGAATTAAGTTCGGATGCAATTTCTGTGTTTCATCGTAAATAAGAAGGTGCAAGGGATACAGTAAACCTGAAGTGAAGCATCGGAATCCAAAACTGGACTCACAGGAGAGGTTCAAATCATAGAAAGTTAGAGTGTCAGTCCTCTTGTACTTAAGTCGATATTGTGCCTGTTGAATTTAATTACGATGCAATATCTGTGCTTCATCGTCAATAAGAAAGTCCAACGTATACAGTAAACCTGAACTGAAGCATCGGAATCTAAAACTGGACTCACAGGAGACATTCATATCATAGAAAGTTAGAGTGTCACTCCTTTTGTACTTAAGTCTGCATTGTGCCTTTTGTATTAAATTCGGATGCAATTTCTGTGTTTCATCGTCAAAAAGAAGGTCCAAGGGATACAGTAAACCTGAAGTGAAGCATCGGAATCCAAAACTGAACTCACAGGAGAGGTTCAGATCATAGAAAGTTTGAGTGTCAGTCCTCTAGTACTTAAGTCGGCATTGTGCGCTTTGTATTGAATTCGGATGCAATTACTGTGTTTCATCGTCAATAAGAAGGTCCTAGGTATACAGTAAACCCTTAAGTGAAGCATCGGAATCTAAAACTAGACTCACAGGAGAGGTTTAAGTCATAGAAAGTTAGGGTGTCTGTCCTCATGTACTTAAGCCGGCATTGTGCCTTTTGTATTAAATTTGGATGCAATTTCTGTGTTTCATCGTCAATAAGAAGGTCCAAGGTATGCAGTAAACCTGAAGTGAAGCATCGGAATCTAAAACTGGTCTCACAGTAGAAGTTCAGATCATAAAAAAATTTAGAGTGACAGTCCTCTCGTACTTAAGTCGGCACTGTGATTTTGAATTAAGTTCGGATGCAATTTCTGTGTTTCATCGTAAATAAGAAGGTGCAAGGGATACAGTAAACCTGAAGTGAAGCATCGGAATCCAAAACTGGACTCACAGGAGAGGTTCAAATCATAGAAAGTTAGAGTGTCAGTCCTCTTGTACTTAAGTCGATATTGTGCCTCTTGAATTTAATTACGATGCAATATCTGTGCTTCATCGTCAATAAGAAAGTCCAAGGTAAACAGTAAACCTGAACTGAAGCATCGGAATCTAAAACTGGACTCACAGGAGACATTCAAATCATAGAAAGTTAGAGTGTCACTCCTCTAGTACTTAAGTCTGGATTGTGCCTTTTGTATTAAATTCGGATGCAATTTCTGTGTTTCATCGTCAATAAGAAGGTCCAAGGGATACAGTTAACCTGAAGTGAAGCATCGGAATCTAAAACTGAACTCACAGGAGAGGTTCAGATCATAGAAAGTTAGAGTGTCAGTCCTCTAGTACTTAAGTCGGCATTGTGCGCTTTGTATTAAATTCGGATGCAATTTCTGTCTTTCATCGTCAATAAGAAGGTCCAAGGGATACAGTAAACCTAAAGTGAAGCATCGGAATCTAAAACTGGACTCCTAAGAGAGGTTCAAATCATAGAAAGAAAGAGTGTCAGTCCTCTTGTACATAAGTCGGCATTGTGAAATGTGTATTAAATTCGGATGCAATTACTGTGTTTCATCGTCAATAAGAAGGTCCATGGGATACAGTAAAAGTGAAGTGAAGCATCGGAATCGAAAACTGGACTCACAGCATAGGTTCAAATCATATAAAGTTAGGGTGTCTGTCCTCATGTACTTAAGCCGGCATTGTGCCTTTTGTATTAAATTTGGATGCAATTTCTGTGTTTCATCGTCAATAAGAAGGTCCAAGGTATGCAGTAAACCTGAAGTGAAGCATCGGAATCTAAAACTGGACTCACAGGAGAAGTTCAAATCATAGAAAAATTTAGAGTGTCAGTCCTCTAGTACTTAAGTCGGCACTGTGATTTTGAATTAAGTTCGGATGCAATTTCTGTGTTTCATCGTCAATAAGAAGGTCCAAGGGATACAGTAAACCTGAAGTGATGCATCGGAATATAAAATTGAGCTCACAGGAGAGGTTCAGATCTAGAAAGTTAGAGTGTCAGTCCTCTTAAACTTAAGTCGGCATTGTTATTTTTGAATTTAAGTCCGATGCAATTTCTGCGCTTCATCGTCAATAAGAAGGTCCAAGGGATACAGTAAACCTGAAGTGAAGCATCGGAAACTAAAACTGAACTCACAGGAGAGGTTCAAATCATAGAATGTTAGGGTGTAAGGCCTCTTGTACTTAAGTCGGCATTGTGCCTTTTTAATTTAATTCCGAAGCAATTTCTGTGTTTCATCGTCAATAAGAAGGTCCAAGGTATACAGTAAACCTGAAGTGAAGCATCCGAATCTAAAACTGGACTCACAGGAGAGGTTCAAATCATAGAACGTTAGAATGTCAGTCCTCTTGTACTTAAGTCAGCATTATGCCTCTTGTATTAAATTCGGATGCAATTTCTGTGTTTCATTGTCAATAAGAAGGTCCAAGGGATACAGTAAACCTGAAGTGAGGCATCGGAATCTAAAACTGGACTCACAGGAGATGTTCAAATCATAGAAAGTTGGAGTGTCAGTCCTCTTTTACTTAAGTCGGCATTGTGCCTTTGGAATCTAATTCCGATGCAATTTCTGTGCTTCATCGTCAATAGGAAGGTCCAAGGTATACAGTAAACCTGAAGTGAAGCATCGGAATCTAAACCTGGACTCACAGGAGAGGTTCAAATCATAGAAAGTTAGAGTGTAAGTCCTGTTTTACTTAAGTCGGCATTGTGCCTTTTGTATTAAATTCGGATGCAATTACTGTGTTTCATCGTCAATAAGAAGGTCCAAGTTATACAGTAAACCTGAAGTGACGCATCGGAATCTAAGACTGGACTCACAGGAGACGTTTAAAACATAGAAAGTTAGAGTGTCTGTCCTCATGTACTTAAGTCGGCATTGTGCCTTTTGTATTAAATTAGGATGCAATTTCTGTGTTTCATCGTCAATAAGAAGGTCCAAGGGATACAGTAAA
Source organism: Schistocerca americana (assembly GCF_021461395.2). NCBI lineage: Eukaryota > Metazoa > Arthropoda > Insecta > Orthoptera > Acrididae > Schistocerca > Schistocerca americana. The sequence continues at coordinate 3,526,797 of NC_060129.1, read as the reverse complement.
CCTGAAGTGAAGCATCGGAATCTAAAACTGAACTCACAGGAGAGGTTCGAATCATAGAATGTTAGGGTGTCAGTCCTCTTGTACTTAAGTCGGCATTGTGCCTTTGGAATCTAATTCCGATGCAATTTCTGTGCTTCATCGTCAATAGGAAGGTCCAAGGTATACAGTAAACCTGAAGTGAAGCATCGGAATCTAAACCTGGACTCACAGGAGAGGTTCAAATCATAGGAAGTTAGAGTGTCAGTCCTGTTTTACTTAAGTCGGCATTGTGCCTTTTGTATTAAATTCTGATGCAATTACTGTGTTTCATCGTCAATAAGAAGGTCCAAGTTATACAGTAAACCTGAAGTGAAGCATCGGAATCTAAAACTGGACTCACAGGACAGGTTTAAAACATAGAAAGTTAGAGTGTCTGTCCTCATGTACTTAAGTCGGCATTGTGCCTTTTGTATTAAATTTGGGTGCAATTTCTGTGTTTCATCGTCAATAAGAAGGTCCAAGGTATGCAGTAAACCTGAAGTGAAGCATCGGAATCTAAAACTGGACTCACAGTAGAAGTTCAGATCATAAAAAAATTTAGAGTGTCAGTCCTCTCTTACTTAAGTCGGCATTGTGATTTTGAATTAAGTTCGGATGCAATTTCTGTGTTTCATCGTAAATAAGAAGGTCCAAGGGATACAGTAAACCTGAAGTGAAGCATCGGAATCTAAAACTGGACTCACAGGAGAGGTTCAAATCATACAAAGTTAGAGTGTCAGTCCTCTTGTACTTAAGTCGATATTGTGCCTGTTGAATTTAATTACGATGCAATATCTGTGCTTCATCGTCAATAAGAAGGTCCAAGGTATACAGTAAACCTAAAGTGAAGCATCGGAATCTAAGACTGGACTCACAGGAGACATTCAAATCATAGAAAGTTAGAGTGTCACTCCTCTTGTACTTAAGTCGGCATTGTGCCTTTTGTATTAAATTCGGATGCAATTTCTGTGTTTCATCGTCAATAAGAATGTCCAAGGGATACAGTAAACCTGAAGTGAAGCATCGGAAACTAAAACTGAACTCACAGGAGAGGTTCAAATCATAGAATGTTAGGGTGTAAGGCCTCTTGTACTTAAGTCGGCATTGTGCCTTTTGAATTTAATTCCGAAGCAATTTCTGTGTTTCATCGTCAATAAGAAGGTCCAAGGTATACAGTAAACCTGAAGTGAAGCATCCGAATCTAAAACTGGACTCACAGGAGAGGTTCAAATCATAGAAAGTTAGAATGTCAGTCCTCTTGTACTTAAGTCAGCATTATGCCTCTTGTATTAAATTCGGATGCAATTTCTGTGTTTCATTGTCAATAAGAAGGTCCAAGGGATGCAGTATACCTGAAGTGAGGCATCGGAATCTAAAACTGGACTCACAGGAAATGTTCAAATCATAGAAAGTTGGAGTGTCAGTCCTCTTTTACATAAGTCGGCATTGTGCCTTTGGAATCTAATTCCGATGCAATTTCTGTGCTTCATCGTCAATAGGAAGGTCCAAGGTATACAGTAAACCTGAAGTGAAGCATCGGAATCTAAACCTGGACTCACAGGAGAGGTTCAAATCATAGAAAGTTAGAGTGTAAGTCCTGTTTTACTTAAGTCGGCATTGTGCCTTTTGTATTAAATTCGTATGCAATTACTGTGTTTCATCGTCAATAAGAAGGTCCAAGTTATACAGTAAACCTGAAGTGAAGCATCGGAATCTAAGACTGGACTCACAGGAGACGTTTAAAACATAGAAAGTTAGAGTGTCTGTCCTCATGTACTTAAGTCGGCATTGTGCCTTTTGTATTAAATTAGGATGCAATTTCTGTGTTTCATCGTCAATAAGAAGGTCCAAGGGATACAGTAAACCTGAAGTGAAGCATCGGAATCTAAAACTGAACTCACAGGAGAGGTTCGAATCATAGAATGTTAGGGTGTCAGTCCTCTTGTACTTAAGTCGGCATTGTGCCTTTGGAATCTAATTCCGATGCAATTTCTGTGCTTCATCGTCAATAAGAAGGTCCAAGGGATACAGTAAACCTGAAGTGAAGCATCGGAATCTAAACCTGGACTCACAGGAGAGGTTCAAATCATAGGAAGTTAGAGTGTCAGTCCTGTTTTACTTAAGTCGGCATTGTGCCTTTTGTATTAAATTCTGATGCAATTACTGTGTTTCATCGTCAATAAGAAGGTCCAAGTTATACAGTAAACCTGAAGTGAAGCATCGGAATCTAAAACTGGACTCACAGGACAGGTTTAAAACATAGAAAGTTAGAGTGTCTGTCCTCATGTACTTAAGTCGGCATTGTGCCTTTTGTATTAAATTTGGGTGCAATTTCTGTGTTTCATCGTCAATAAGAAGGTCCAAGGGATACAGTAAACCTGAAGTGAAGCATCGGAATCTAAAACTGGACTCACAGGAGAGGTTCAAATCATACAAAGTTAGAGTGTCAGTCCTCTTGTACTTAAGTCGGCATTGTGCCTTTTGTATTAAATTCGGATGCAATTTCTGTGTTTCATCGTCAATAAGAAGGTCCAAGGGATACAGTAAACCTGAAGTGAAGCATCGGAATCTAAAACTGAACTCAAAGGAGAGGTTCAGATCATAGAAAGTTAGAGTGTCAGTCCTCTTGTACTTAAGTCGGCATTGTGATTTTTGAATTTAATTCCGATGCAATTTCTGTGCTTCATCGTCAATAAGTAGGTCCAAGGGATACTGTAAACCTGAAGTGAAGCATCGGAATCTAAAACTGAACTCACAGGAGAGGTTCAAATCATAGACTGTTAGAGTGTCAGTCCTCTTGTACTTAAGTCGGCATTGTGCCTTTTGGATTTAATTCCGACGCAATTTCTGTGCTTCATCGTCAATAAGAAGGTCCAAGGTATACAGTAAACCTGGAGTGAAGCATCTGAATCTAAAACTGGACTCACAGGAGAGGTTCAAATCATAGAAAGTTAGAATGTCAGTCCTCTAGTACTTAAGTCGGCATTGTGCCTTTTGTATTAAATTCGGATGCAATTTCTGTGTTTCATTGTCAATAAGAAGGTCCAAGGGATACAGTAAACCTGAAGTGAAGCATCGGAATCTACAACTGGACTCACAGGAGATGTTCAAATCATAGAAATTTGTAGTGTCAGTCCTCTTTTACTTAAGTCGGCATTGTGCCTTTTGAATCTAATTCCGATGAAATTTCTGTGCTTCATCGTCAATAAGAAGGTCCAAGGTATACAGTATACCTGAAGTGAAGCATCGGAATCTAAAACGGGACTCACAGGAGAGGTTCAAATCATAGAAAGTTGGAGTGTCAGTCCTGTTTTACTTAAGTCAGCATTGTGCCTTTTGTATTAAATTCGGATGCAATTTCTGTGTTTCATCGTCAATAAGATGGTCCAAGGCATACAGTAAACCTGAAGTGAAGCATCGGAATCTAAAACTGAACTCACAGGAGTGGTTCAAATAATAGAAAGTTAGAGTGTCAGTCCTCTTGTACTTAAGTCGATATTGTGCCTTTTGAATTTAATTACGATGCAATGTCTGTCTTTCATCGTCAATAAGAAGGTCCAAGCGATACAGTAAACCTGAAGTGAAGGATCGGATTCTAAAACTGGGCTTCTAGGAGAGGTTGCAATCATAGAAAGTAAGAGTGTCAGTCCTCTTGTAATTAAGTCGGCATTGTGAATTGTGTGATAAATTCGGATGCAATTACTGTGTTTCATCGTCAATAAGAAGGTCCAAGGGATACAGTAAACCTCAAGTGAAGCATCGAAATCTAAAACTGGACTCACAGGAGAGGTTCAAATCATAGCAAGTTAGAATGTCAGTCCTCTTGTACTTAAGTCGCCATTGTGCCTTTTGTATTAAATTCGGATGCAATTTCTGTGTTTCATTGTCAATAAGAAGGTCCAAGGGATACAGTAAACCTGAAGTGAAGCATCGGAATCTAAAACTGGACTCACAGGAGAGGTTCAAATCATAGAAAGTTAGAGTGTCAGTCCTCTTGTACTTAATTCGGCATTGTGCCTTTTGTATTAAATTCGGATGCAATTACTATGATTCATCGTCAATAAGAAGGTCCAAGGTATACAGTAAACCTGAAGTGAAGCATCGGAATCTAAAACTGGACTCACATGAGAGGTTTAAAGCATAGAAAGTTAGAGTGTCAGTCCTCTTGTACTTAAGTCGGAATTGTGCCTTTTGAATTTAATTCCGACGCATTTTCTGTGCTTCTTCGTCAATAAGAAGGTCCAAGGTATACAGTAAACCTGAAGTGAAGCATCCGAATCTAAAACTGGACTCACAGGTGAGGTTCAAATCATAGAAAGTTAGAATGTCAGTCCTCTAGTACTTAAGTCGGCATTGTGCTTTTTTGTATTAAATTCGGATGCAATTTCTGTGTTTCATTGTCAATAAGAAGGTCCAAGGAATACAGTAAACCTGAAGTGAAGCATCGGAATCTAAAACTGGACTCACTGGAGATGTTGAAATCATAGAAATTTGGAGTGTCAGTCCTCTTTTACTGAAGTCGGCATTGTGCCTTTTGAATCTAATTCCGATGCAATTTCTGTGCTTCATCGTCAATAAGATGGTCCAAGGTATACGGTAAACCAGAAGTGAAGCATCGGAATCTAAAACTGGACTCACAGGAGAGGTTCAAATCATAGAAAGTTAGAGTGTCAGTCCTGTTTCACTTATGTCGGCATTGTGACTTTTGTATTAAATTCGGATGCAATTTCTGTGTTTCATCGTCAATAAGATGGTCCAAGGGATACAGTAAACCTGACGTGAAGCATCGGAATCTAAAACTGAACTCACAGGAGAGGTTCAGAACACAGAAAGTTAGAGTGTCAGTCCTCTTGTACTTAAGTCGGCATTGTGATTTTTGAATTTAATTCCGATGCAATATCTGTGCTTCATCGTCAATAAGAAGGTCCAAGGGATACAGTAAACCTGAAGTGAAGCATCGGAATCTAAAACTGAACTCACAGGAGAGGTTCAAATCATAGAATGTTAGAGTGTCAGTCCTCTTGCACTTAAGTCGGCATTGTGCCTTTTGGATTTAATTCCGACGCAATTTCTGTGCTTTATCGTCAATAAGAAGGTCCAAGGTATACAGTAAACCTCGAGTGAAGCATACGAATCTAAAAATGGACTCACAGGAGAGGTTCAATTCATAGAAAGTTAAAATGTCAGCCCTCTAGTACTTAAGTCGGCATTGTGCCTTTTGTATTACATTCGGATACAATTTCAGTGTTTCATTGTCAATAAGACGGTCCAAGGGATACAGTAAACCTGAAGTGAAGCATCGGAATCTAAAACTGGACTCACAGGAGAGGTTCAAATAATAGAAAGTTAGAGTGTCAGTCCTCTTGTACTTAAGTCGGCATAGTGCGTTTTGTATTAAATTCTAATGCAATTTCTGTCTTTCATCGTCAATAAGAAGTTCCAAGGCATACAGGAAACCTGAAGTGAAGCATCGGAATCTAAAACTGGACTCACAGGAGAGGATCAAATCATAGAAAGTTAGAGTGTAAGTCCTCTTGTACTTAAGTCGATATTGTGCCCTTTGAATTTAGTTCCGATGCAATTTCTGTGCTTCATCGTCAATAAGAAGGTCCAAGGTATACAGAAAACCTGAAGTGAAGCATCGGAATCTAAACCTGGACTCACAGGAGAGGTTCAAATCATAGAAAGTTAGAGTGTCAGTCCTGTTTTACTTAAGTCGGCATTGTGCCTTTTGTATTAAATTCGGATGCAATTACTGTGTTTCATCGTCAATAAGAAGGTCCAAGGTATACAGTAAACCTGAAGTGAAGCATCGGAATCTAAAACTGTACTGTTTGGAGAGATTCAAATCATAGAAAGTAAGAGTGTCAGTCCTCTTATACTTCAGTCGGCATTGTGAATTTTGTATTAAATTCGGATGCAATTACTGTGTTTCATCGTCAATAAGAAAGTCCAAGGGATACAGTAAACCTGAAGTGATGCATCGAAATCTAAAATTGAGCTCAAAGGAGAGGTTAGATCATAGAAAGTTAGAGTGTCAGTCCTCTTAAACTTAAGTCGGCATTGTGATTTTTGAATTTAAGTCCGATGCAATTTCTGTGCTTCATCGTCAGTAAGAAGGTCCAAGGGACACAGCAAACCTGAAGTGAAGCATCGGAATCTAAAACTGAACTCACAGGAGAGGTTCAAATCATAGAATGTTAGAGTGTCAGTCCTCTTGTACTTAAGTCGGCATTGTGCCTTTTGAATTTAATTCCGACGCAATTACTGCGGTTCATCGTCATTAAGAATGTCCACGGTATACAGTACACCTGAAGTGAAGCATAGGAATCTAAAACTGGACTCACAGGAGAAGTTCAAATCATAGAAAAATTTAGAGTGTCAGTCCTCTAGTACTTAAGTCGGCATTGTCATTTTGAATTAAGTTCGGATGCAATTTCTGTGTTTCATCGTCAATAAGAAGGGTCCAAGGGATACAGAAAACCTGAAGTGAAGCATCGGCATCTAAAACTGGACTCACAGGAGAGGATCAAATCATAGAAAGTTAGAGTGTAAGTCCTCTTGTACTTAAGTCGATATTGTGCCCTTTGAATTTAGTTCCGATGCAATTTCTGTGCTTCATCGTCAATAAGAAGGTCCAAGGTATACAGAAAACCTGAAGTGAAGCATCGGAATCTAAACCTGGACTCACAGGAGAGGTTCAAATCATAGAAAGTTAGAGTGTCAGTCCTGTTTTACTTAAGTCGGCATTGTGCCTTTTGTATTAAATTCGGATGCAATTACTGTGTTTCATCGTCAATAAGAAAGTCCAAGGGATACAGTAAACCTGAAGTGAAGCATCGGAATCTAAAACTGGACTCACAGGAGACGTTCAAATCATAGAAAGTTAGAGTGTCAGACCTCTTGTACTAAAGTCGGCATTGTGCGTTTTGTATTTAAATCCGATGCAATTTCTGTGTTTCATCGTCAATAAGTAGGTCCAAGGTATACAGTAAACCTGAAGTGAAGCATCGGAATCTAAAACTGAACTCACAGGAGAGGTTCAAATCATAGAATGTTAGAGTGTCAGTCCTCTTGTACTTAAGTCGGCATTGTGCCTTTTGAATTTAATTCCGACGCAATTACTGCGGTTCATCGTCATTAAGAATGTCCACGGTATACAGTACACCTGAAGTGAAGCATAGGAATCTAAAACTGGACTCACAGGAGAAGTTCAAATCATAGAAAAATTTAGAGTGTCAGTCCTCTAGTACTTAAGTCGGCATTGTCATTTTGAATTAAGTTCGGATGCAATTTCTGTGTTTCATCGTCAATAAGAAGGGTCCAAGGGATACAGTAAACCTGAAGTGAAGCATCGGCATCTAAAACTGGACTCACAGGAGAGGATCAAATCATAGAAAGTTAGAGTGTAAGTCCTCTTGTACTTAAGTCGATATTGTGCCCTTTGAATTTAGTTCCGATGCAATTTCTGTGCTTCATCGTCAATAAGAAGGTCCAAGGTATACAGAAAACCTGAAGGGAAGCATCGGAATCTAAACCTGGACTCACAGGAGAGGTTCAAATCATAGAATGTTTGAGTGTCAGTCCTCTTGTACTTAAGTCGCCATTGTGCCTTTTGAATTTAATTCCGACGCAATTTCTGTGTAACATCGTCAATAAGAAGGTCCAAGGTATACAGTAAACCTGAAGTGAAGCTTCCGAATCTAAAACTGGACTCACAGGAGAGGTTCAAATCATAGAAAGTTAGAATGTCAGTCCTCTTCTACTTAAGTCAGCATTGTGCCTCTTGTATTAAATTCGGATGCAATTTCTGTGTTTCATTGTCAATAAGAAGGTCCAAGGGATACAGTAAACCTGAAGTGAGGCATCGGAATCTAAAACTGGACTAACAGGAGATCTTCAAAGCATAGAAAGTTGGAGTGTCAGTCCTCTTTTACTTAAGTCGGCATTGTGCCTTTGGAATCTAACTCCGATGCAATTTCTGTGCATCATCGTCAATAAGAAGGTCCAAGGTATACAGAAAACCTGAAGTGAAGCATCGGAATCTAAACCTGGACTCACAGGAGAGGTTCAAATCATAGAAAGTTAGAGTGTCAGTCCTGTTTTACTTAAGTCGGCATTGTGCCTTTTGTATTAAATTCGGATGCAATTACTGTGTTTCATCGTCAATAAGAAGGTCCAAGGTATACAGTAAACCCTTAAGTGAAGCATCGGAATCTAAAACTAGACTCACAGGAGAGGTTTAAGTCATAGAAAGTTAGGGTGTCTGTCCTCATGTGCTTATGCCGGCATTGTGCCTTTTGTATTAAATTTGGATGCAATTTCTGTGTTTCATCGTCAATAAGAAGGTCCAAGGTATGCAGTAAACCTGAAGTGAAGCATCGGAATCTAAAACTGGACTCACAGTAGAAGTTCAGATCATAAAAAAATTTAGAGTGTCAGTCCTCTCGTACTTAAGTCGGCACTGTGATTTTGAATTAAGTTCGGATGCAATTTCTGTGTTTCATCGTAAATAAGAAGGTGCAAGGGATACAGTAAACCTGAAGTGAAGCATCGGAATCCAAAACTGGACTCACAGGAGAGGTTCAAATCATAGAAAGTTAGAGTGTCAGTCCTCTTGTACTTAAGTCGATATTGTGCCTGTTGAATTTAATTACGATGCAATATCTGTGCTTCATCGTCAATAAGAAAGTCCAACGTATACAGTAAACCTGAACTGAAGCATCGGAATCTAAAACTGGACTCACAGGAGACATTCATATCATAGAAAGTTAGAGTGTCACTCCTCTTGTACTTAAGTCTGCATTGTGCCTTTTGTATTAAATTCGGATGCAATTTCTGTGTTTCATCGTCAAAAAGAAGGTCCAAGGGATACAGTAAACCTGAAGTGAAGCATCGGAATCTAAAACTGAACTCACAGGAGAGGTTCAGATCATAGAAAGTTTGAGTGTCAGTCCTCTAGTACTTAAGTCGGCATTGTGCGCTTTGTATTGAATTCGGATGCAATTACTGTGTTTCATCGTCAATAAGAAGGTCCTAGGTATACAGTAAACCCTTAAGTGAAGCATCGGAATCTAAAACTAGACTCACAGGAGAGGTTTAAGTCATAGAAAGTTAGGGTGTCTGTCCTCATGTACTTAAGCCGGCATTGTGCCTTTTGTATTAAATTTGGATTCAATTTCTGTGTTTCATCGTCAATAAGAAGGTCCAAGGTATGCAGTAAACCTGAAGTGAAGCATCGGAATCTAAAACTGGTCTCACAGTAGAAGTTCAGATCATAAAAAAATTTAGAGTGACAGTCCTCTCGTACTTAAGTCGGCACTGTGATTTTGAATTAAGTTCGGATGCAATTTCTGTGTTTCATCGTAAATAAGAAGGTGCAAGGGATACAGTAAACCTGAAGTGAAGCATCGGAATCCAAAACTGGACTCACAGGAGAGGTTCAAATCATAGAAAGTTAGAGTGTCAGTCCTCTTGTACTTAAGTCGATATTGTGCCTCTTGAATTTAATTACGATGCAATATCTGTGCTTCATCGTCAATAAGAAAGTCCAAGGTAAACAGTAAACCTGAACTGAAGCATCGGAATCTAAAACTGGACTCACAGGAGACATTCAAATCATAGAAAGTTAGAGTGTCACTCCTCTAGTACTTAAGTCTGGATTGTGCCTTTTGTATTAAATTCGGATGCAATTTCTGTGTTTCATCGTCAATAAGAAGGTCCAAGGGATACAGTTAACCTGAAGTGAAGCATCGGAATCTAAAACTGAACTCACAGGAGAGGTTCAGATCATAGAAAGTTAGAGTGTCAGTCCTCTAGTACTTAAGTCGGCATTGTGCGCTTTGTATTAAATTCGGATGCAATTTCTGTCTTTCATCGTCAATAAGAAGGTCCAAGGGATACAGTAAACCTAAAGTGAAGCATCGGAATCTAAAACTGGACTCCTAAGAGAGGTTCAAATCATAGAAAGAAAGAGTGTCAGTCCTCTTGTACATAAGTCGGCATTGTGAATTGTGTATTAAATTCGGATGCAATTACTGTGTTTCATCGTCAATAAGAAGGTCCATGGGATACAGTAAAAGTGAAGTGAAGCATCGGAATCGAAAACTGGACTCACAGCATAGGTTCAAATCATATAAAGTTAGGGTGTCTGTCCTCATGTACTTAAGCCGGCATTGTGCCTTTTGTATTAAATTTGGATGCAATTTCTGTGTTTCATCGTCAATAAGAAGGTCCAAGGTATGCAGTAAACCTGAAGTGAAGCATCGGAATCTAAAACTGGACTCACAGGAGAAGTTCAAATCATAGAAAAATTTAGAGTGTCAGTCCTCTAGTACTTAAGTCGGCACTGTGATTTTGAATTAAGTTCGGATGCAATTTCTGTGTTTCATCGTCAATAAGAAGTTCCAAGGGATACAGTAAACCTGAAGTGATGCATCGGAATATAAAATTGAGCTCACAGGAGAGGTTCAGATCTAGAAAGTTAGAGTGTCAGTCCTCTTAAACTTAAGTCGGCATTGTTATTTTTGAATTTAAGTCCGATGCAATTTCTGCGCTCCATCGTCAATAAGAAGGTCCAAGGGATACAGTAAACCTGAAGTGAAGCATCGGAAACTAAAACTGAACTCACAGGAGAGGTTCAAATCATAGAATGTTAGGGTGTAAGGCCTCTTGTACTTAAGTCGGCATTGTGCCTTTTTAATTTAATTCCGAAGCAATTTCTGTGTTTCATCGTCAATAAGAAGGTCCAAGGTATACAGTAAACCTGAAGTGAAGCATCCGAATCTAAAACTGGACTCACAGGAGAGGTTCAAATCATAGAAAGTTAGAATGTCAGTCCTCTTGTACTTAAGTCAGCATTATGCCTCTTGTATTAAATTCGGATGCAATTTCTGTGTTTCATTGTCAATAAGAAGGTCCAAGGGATACAGTAAACCTGAAGTGAGGCATCGGAATCTAAAACTGGACTCACAGGAGATGTTCAAATCATAGAAAGTTGGAGTGTCAGTCCTCTTTTACTTAAGTCGGCATTGTGCCTTTGGAATCTAATTCCGATGCAATTTCTGTGCTTCATCGTCAATAGGAAGGTCCAAGGTATACAGTAAACCTGAAGTGAAGCATCGGAATCTAAACCTGGACTCACAGGAGAGGTTCAAATCATAGAAAGTTAGAGTGTAAGTCCTGTTTTACTTAAGTCGGCATTGTGCCTTTTGTATTAAATTTGGGTGCAATTTCTGTGTTTCATCGTCAATAAGAAGGTCCAAGGGATGCAGTAAACCTGAAGTGAAGCATCGGAATCTAAAACTGGACTCACAGGAGAGGTTCAAATCATACAAAGTTAGAGTGTCAGTCCTCTTGTACTTAAGTCGGCATTGTGCCTTTTGTATTCAATTCGGATGCAATTTCTGTGTTTCATCGTCAATAAGAAGGTCCAAGGGATACAGTAAACCTGAAGTGAAGCATCGGAATCTAAAACTGGACTCACAGGACAGGTTTAAAACATAGAAAGTTAGAGTGTCTGTCCTCATGTACTTAAGTCGGCATTGTGCCTTTTGTATTAAATTTGGGTGCAATTTCTGTGTTTCATCGTCAATAAGAAGGTCCAAGGTATGCAGTAAACCTGAAGTGAAGCATCGGAATCTAAAACTGGACTCACAGTAGAAGTTCAGATCATAAAAAAATTTAGTGTGTCAGTCCTCTCTTACTTAAGTCGGCATTGTGATTTTGAATTAAGTTCGGATGCAATTTCTGTGTTTCATCGTAAATAAGAAGGTCCAAGGGATACAGTAAACCTGAAGTGAAGCATCGGAAACTAAAACTGGACTCACAGGAGAGGTTCAAATCATACAAAGTTAGAGTGTCAGTCCTCTTGTACTTAAGTCGATATTGTGCCTGTTGAATTAAATTACGATGCAATATCTGTGCTTCATCGTCAATAAGAAGGTCCAAGGTATACAGCAAACCTAAAGTGAAGCATCGGAATCTAAAACTGGACTCACAGGAGACATTCAAATCATAGAAAGTTAGAGTGTCACTCCTCTTGTACTTAAGTCGGCATTGTGCCTTTTGTATTAAATTCGGATGCAATTTCTGTGTTTCATCGTCAATAAGAATGTCCAAGGGATACAGTAAACCTGAAGTGAAGCATCGGAAACTAAAACTGAACTCACAGGAGAGGTTCAAATCATAGAATGTTAGGGTGTAAGGCCTCTTGTACTTAAGTCGGCATTGTGCCTTTTGAATTTAATTCCGAAGCAATTTCTGTGTTTCATCGTCAATAAGAAGGTCCAAGGTATACAGTAAACCTGAAGTGAAGCATCCGAATCTAAAACTGGACTCACAGGAGAGGTTCAAATCATAGAAAGTTAGAATGTCAGTCCTCTTGTACTTAAGTCAGCATTATGCCTCTTGTATTAAATTCGGATGCAATTTCTGTGTTTCATTGTCAATAAGAAGGTCCAAGGGATACAGTATACCTGAAGTGAGGCATCGGAATCTAAAACTGGACTCACAGGAAATGTTCAAATCATAGAAAGTTGGAGTGACAGTCCTCTTTTACATAAGTCGGCATTGTGCCTTTGGAATCTAATTCCGATGCAATTTCTGTGCTTCATCGTCAATAGGAAGGTCCAAGGTATACAGTAAACCTGAAGTGAAGCATCGGAATCTAAACCTGGACTCACAGGAGAGGTTCAAATCATAGAAAGTTAGAGTGTAAGTCCTGTTTTACTTAAGTCGGCATTGTGCCTTTTGTATTAAATTCGTATGCAATTACTGTGTTTCATCGTCAATAAGAAGGTCCAAGTTATACAGTAAACCTGAAGTGAAGCATCGGAATCTAAGACTGGACTCACAGGAGACGTTTAAAACATAGAAAGTTAGAGTGTCTGTCCTCATGTACTTAAGTCGGCATTGTGCCTTTTGTATTAAATTAGGATGCAATTTCTGTGTTTCATCGTCAATAAGAAGGTCCAAGGGATACAGTAAACCTGAAGTGAAGCATCGGAATCTAAAACTGAACTCACAGGAGAGGTTCGAATCATAGAATGTTAGGGTGTCAGTCCTCTTGTACTTAAGTCGGCATTGTGCCTTTGGAATCTAATTCCGATGCAATTTCTGTGCTTCATCGTCAATAGGAAGGTCCAAGGTATACAGTAAACCTGAAGTGAAGCATCGGAATCTAAACCTGGACTCACAGGAGAGGTTCAAATCATAGGAAGTTAGAGTGTCAGTCCTGTTTTACTTAAGACGGCATTGTGCCTTTTGTATTAAATTCTGATGCAATTACTGTGTTTCATCGTCAATAAGAAGGTCCAAGTTATACAGTAAACCTGAAGTGAAGCATCGGAATCTAAAACTGGACTCACAGGACAGGTTTAAAACATAGAAAGTTAGAGTGTCTGTCCTCATGTACTTAAGTCGGCATTGTGCCTTTTGTATTAAATTTGGGTGCAATTTCTGTGTTTCATCGTCAATAAGAAGGTCCAAGGGATGCAGTAAACCTGAAGTGAAGCATCGGAATCTAAAACTGGACTCACAGGAGAGGTTCAAATCATACAAAGTTAGAGTGTCAGTCCTCTTGTACTTAAGTCGGCATTGTGCCTTTTGTATTCAATTCGGATGCAATTTCTGTGTTTCATCGTCAATAAGAAGGTCCAAGGGATACAGTAAACCTGAAGTGAAGCATCGGAATCTAAAACTGAACTCAAAGGAGAGGTTCAGATCATAGAAATTTAGAGTGTCAGTCCTCTTGTACTTAAGTCGGCATTGTGATTTTTGAATTTAATTCCGATGCAATTTCTGTGCTTCATCGTCAATAAGTAGGTCCAAGGGATACTGTAAACCTGAAGTGAAGCATCGGAATCTAAAACTGAACTCACAGGAGAGGTTCAAATCATAGACTGTTAGAGTGTCAGTCCTCTTGTACTTAAGTCGGCATTGTGCCTTTTGGATTTAATTCCGACGCAATTTCTGTGCTTCATCGTCAATAAGAAGGTCCAAGGTATACAGTAAACCTGGAGTGAAGCATCTGAATCTAAAACTGGACTCACAGGAGAGGTTCAAATCATAGAAAGTTAGAATGTCAGTCCTCTAGTACTTAAGTCGGCATTGTGCCTTTTGTATTAAATTCGGATGCAATTTCTGTGTTTCATTGTCAATAAGAAGGTCCAAGGGATACAGTAAACCTGAAGTGAAGCATCGGAATCTAAAACTGGACTCACAGGAGATGTTCAAATCATAGAAATTTGTAGTGTCAGTCCTCTTTTACTTAAGTCGGCATTATGCCTTTTGAATCTAATTCCGATGAAATTTCTGTGCTTCATCGTCAATAAGAAGGTCCAAGGTATACAGTATACCTGAAGTGAAGCATCGGAATCTAAAACGGGACTCACAGGAGAGGTTCAAATCATAGAAAGTTGGAGTGTCAGTCCTGTTTTACTTAAGTCAGCATTGTGCCTTTTGTATTAAATTCGGATGCAATTTCTGTGTTTCATCGTCAATAAGATGGTCCAAGGCATACAGTAAACCTGAAGTGAAGCATCGGAATCTAAAACTGATCTCACAGGAGTGGTTCAAATAATAGAAAGTTAGAGTGTCAGTCCTCTTGTACTTAAGTCGATATTGTGCCTTTTGAATTTAATTACGATGCAATGTCTGTCTTTCATCGTCAATAAGAAGGTCCAAGCGATACAGTAAACCTGAAGTGAAGGATCGGATTCTAAAACTGGGCTTCTAGGAGAGGTTGCAATCATAGAAAGTAAGAGTGTCAGTCCTCTTGTAATTAAGTCGGCATTGTGAATTGTGTGATAAATTCGGATGCAATTACTGTGTTTCATCGTCAATAAGAAGGTCCAAGGGATACAGTAAACCTCAAGTGAAGCATCGAAATCTAAAACTGGACTCACAGGAGAGGTTCAAATCATAGCAAGTTAGAATGTCAGTCCTCTTGTACTTAAGTCGCCATTGTGCCTTTTGTATTAAATTCGGATGCAATTTCTGTGTTTCATTGTCAATAAGAAGGTCCAAGGGATACAGTAAACCTGAAGTGAAGCATCGGAATCTAAAACTGGACTCACAGGAGAGGTTCAAATCATAGAAAGTTAGAGTGTCAGTCCTCTTGTACTTAATTCGGCATTGTGCCTTTTGTATTAAATTCGGATGCAATTACTATGATTCATCGTCAATAAGAAGGTCCAAGGTATACAGTAAACCTGAAGTGAAGCATCGGAATCTAAAACTGGACTCACATGAGAGGTTTAAAGCATAGAAAGTTAGAGTGTCAGTCCTCTTGTACTTAAGTCGGCATTGTGCCTTTTGAATTTAATTCCGACGCATTTTCTGTGCTTCTTCGTCAATAAGAAGGTCCAAGGTATACAGTAAACCTGAAGTGAAGCATCCGAATCTAAAACTGGACTCACAGGTGAGGTTCAAATCATAGAAAGTTAGAATGTCAGTCCTCTAGTACTTAAGTCGGCATTGTGCTTTTTTGTATTAAATTCGGATGCAATTTCTGTGTTTCATTGTCAATAAGAAGGTCCAAGGAATACAGTAAACCTGAAGTGAAGCATCGGAATCTAAAACTGGACTCACTGGAGATGTTGAAATCATAGCAATTTGGAGTGTCAGTCCTCTTTTACTGAAGTCGGCATTGTGCCTTTTGAATCTAATTCCGATGCAATTTCTGTGCTTCATCGTCAATAAGATGGTCCAAGGTATACGGTAAACCAGAAGTGAAGCATCGGAATCTAAAACTGGACTCACAGGAGAGGTTCAAATCATAGAAAGTTAGAGTGTCAGTCCTGTTTCACTTATGTCGGCATTGTGACTTTTGTATTAAATTCGGATGCAATTTCTGTGTTTCATCGTCAATAAGATGGTCCAAGGGATACAGTAATCCTGACGTGAAGCATCGGAATCTAAAACTGAACTCACAGGAGAGGTTCAGAACACAGAAAGTTAGAGTGTCAGTCCTCTTGTACTTAAGTCGGCATTGTGATTTTTGAATTTAATTCCGATGCAATATCTGTGCTTCATCGTCAATAAGAAGGTCCAAGGGATACAGTAAACCTGAAGTGAAGCATCGGAATCTAAAACTGAACTCACAGGAGAGGTTCAAATCATAGAATGTTAGAGTGTCAGTCCTCTTGCACTTAAGTCGGCATTGTGCCTTTTGGATTTAATTCCGACGCAATTTCTGTGCTTTATCGTCAATAAGAAGGTCCAAGGTATACAGTAAACCTCGAGTGAAGCATACGAATCTAAAAATGGACTCACAGGAGAGGTTCAATTCATAGAAAGTTAAAATGTCAGCCCTCTAGTACTTAAGTCGGCATTGTGCCTTTTGTATTACATTCGGATACAATTTCAGTGTTTCATTGTCAATAAGACGGTCCAAGGGATACAGTAAACCTGAAGTGAAGCATCGGAATCTAAAACTGGACTCACAGGAGAGGTTCAAATAATAGAAAGTTAGAGTGTCAGTCCTCTTGTACTTAATTCGGCATTGTGAATTTTGTATTAAATTCGGATGCAATTACTATGATTCATCGTCAATAAGAAGGTCCAAGGTATACAGTAAACCTGAAGTGAAGCATCGGAATCTAAAACTGGACTCACAGGAGAGGTTTAAATCATAGAAAGTTAGAGTGTCAGTCCTCATGTACTTAAGTCAGCATTGTGCCTTTTGTATTAAATTTGGATGCAATATCTGTGTTTCATCGTCAATAAGAAGGTCCAAGTTATGCAGTAAACCTGAAGTGAAACATCGGAATCTAAAACTGGACTCACATGAGAAGTTCGGATCATAGAAAAATTTAGAGTGTCAGTCCTCTCGTTCTTAAGTCGGCATTGTGATTTTGAATTAACTTCGGATGCAATTTCTGTGTTTCATCGTCAATAAGAAGGTCCAAGGGATACAGTAAAAATGAAGTGAAGCATCGGAATCTAAAACTGAACTCACAGGAGAGGTCCAAATCATAGAATGTTAGAGTGTCAGTCCTCTTGTACTTAAGTCGGCATTGTGCCTTTTGAATTTAATTCCGACGCAATTTCTGTGCTTTATTGTCAATAAGAAGGTCCAAGGTATACAGTAAACCTGAAGTGAAGCATCCGATTCTAAAACTGGACTCACAGGAGAGGTTCAAATCATAGAAAGTTTGAATGTCAGTCCTCTAGTGCTTAAGTCGGCATTGTGCCTTTTGTATTAAATTCGGATGCAATTTCTGTGTTTCATTGTCAATAAGAAGGTCCAAGGGATACAGTAAACCTGAAGTGAAGCATCGGAATCTAAAACTGGACTCACAGGAGATGTTCAAATCATAGAAAGTTGGAGTGTCAGTCCTCTTTTACTTAAGTCGTCATTGTGCCTTTTGAATCTAATTCCGATGCAATTTCTGTGCTTCATCGTCAATAAGAAGGTCCAAGGTATACAGTAAACCTGAAGTGAAGCATCGGAATCTAAATTAAACTCACAGGAGAGGTTCAAATCATAGAAAGTTAGAGTGTCAGTCCTGTTTTACTTAAGTCGGCATTGTGCCTTTTGTATTAAATTCGGATGCAATTTCTGTGTTTCATCGTCAATAAGATGGTCCAAGGCATACAGTAAACCTGAAGTAAAGCATCGGAATCTAAAACTGGACTCACAGGAGAGGTTCAAATAATAGAAAGTTAGAGTGTCTGTCCTCTTGTACTTAAGTCGATATTGTGGCTTTTGAATTTAATTACGATGCAATGTCTGTCTTTCATCGTCAATAAGCGAGTCCAAGCGATGCAGTAAACCTGAAGTGAAGGATCGGAATCTAAAACTGGACTCCTAGGAGAGGTTCAAATCAAAGAAAGTAAGAGTGTCAGTCCTCTTGTACTTAAGTCGGCATTGTGAATTGTGTGATAAATTCGGATGCAATTACTGTGTTTCATCGTCAATAAGAAAGTCCAAGGGATACAGTAAACCTCAAGTGAAGCATCGGAATCTAAAACTGGACTCACAGGAGAGGTTCAAATCATAGAAAGTTAGAATGTCAGTCCTCTTGTACTTAAGTCGGCATTGTGCCTTTTGTATTAAATTCGGATGCAATTTCTGTGTTTCATTGTCAATAAGAAAGTCCAAGGGATACAGTAAACCTGAAGTGAAGCATCGGAATCTAAAACTGGACTCACAGGAGAGGTTAAAATAATAGAAAGTTAGAGTGTCAGTCCTCTTGTACTTAAGTCGGCATAGTGCGTTTTGTATTAAATTCTAATGCAATTTCTGTCTTTCATCGTCAATCAGAAGGTCCAAGGGATACAGGAAACCTGAAGTGAAGCATCGGAATCTAAAACTGGACTCCTAGGAGAGGTTCAAATCATAGAAACTAAGAGTGTCAGTCCTCTTGTACTTAAGTAGGCATTGTGAATTGTGTATTAAATTCGGATGCAATTACTGTGTTTCATTGTCAATAAGAAAGTCCAAGGGATACAGTAAACCTGAAGTGAAGCATCGGAATCTAAAACTGGACTCCTAGGAGAGGTTCAAATCATAGAAAGTTAGAGTGTCAGTCCTCTTGACCTTATGTCGGCATTGTGCCTTTTCAATTTAATTCCGACGCAATTTCTGTGCTTCATCGTCAATAAGAATGTCCAAGGTATACAGTACACCTGAAGTGAAGCACCGGAGTCTAAAACTGGACTCACAGGAGAGGTTCAAATCATAGAAAGTTAGAGTGTCAGTCCTCTTGTACTTAATTCGGCATTGTGAATTTTGTATTAAATTCGGATGCATTTACTATGATTCATCGTCAATAAGAAGGTCCAAGGTATACAGTAAACCTGAAGTGAAGCATCGGAATCTAAAACTGGACTCACAGGAGAGGTTTAAATCATAGAAAGTTAGTGTGTCAGTCCTCATGTACTTAAGTCAGCATTGTGCCTTTTGTATTAAATTTGGATGCAATATCTGTGTTTCATCGTCAATAAGAAGGTCCAAGTTATGCAGTAAACCTGAAGTGAAACATCGGAATCTAAAACTGGACTCACAGGAGAGGTTCTAATCATAGAAGGTTTGAATGTCATTCCTCTAGTACTTAAGTCGGCATTGTGCCTTTTGTATTAAATTCGGATGCAATTTCTGTGTTTCATTGTCAATAAGAAGGTCCAAGGGATACAGTAAACCTGAAGTGAAGCATCGGAATCTAAAACTGAACTCACAGGAGAGGTTCAAATCATAGAATGTTAGAGTGTCAGTCCTCTTGTACTTAAGTCGGCATTGTGATTTTTGAATTTCATTCCGACGCAATTTCTGTGCTTTATTGTCAATAAGAAGGTCCAAGGTATACAGTAAACCTGAAGTGAAGCATCCGAATCTAAAACTGGACTCACAGGAGAGGTTCTAATCATAGAAGGTTTCAATGTCATTCCTCTAGTACTTAAGTCGGCATTGTGCCTTTTGTATTAAATTCGGATGCAATTTCTGTGTTTCATTGTCAATAAGAAGGTCCAAGGGATACAGTAAACCTGAAGTGAAGCATCGGAATCTAAAACTGGACTCACAGGAGATGTTCAAATCATAGAAAGTTGGAGTGTCAGTCCTCTTTTACTTAAGTCGGCATTGTGCCTTTTGAATCCAATTCCGATGCAATTTCTGTGCTTCATCGTCAATAAGAAGGTCCAAGGTATACAGTAAACCTGAAGTGAAGCATCGGAATCTAAAACTATACTCACAGGCGCTGTTCAAATCATAGAAAGTTAGAATGTCAGTCCTCTTGTACTTAAGTCGGCATTGTGCCGTTTGTATTAAATTCGGATGCAATTTCTGTGTTTCATCGTCAATAAGATGGTCCAAGGCATACAGCAAACCTTAAGTGAAGCATCGGAATCTAAAACTGGACTCACAGGCGCTGTTCAAATCATAGAAAGTTAGAATGTCAGTCCTCTTGTACTTAAGTCGGCATTGTGCCGTTTGTATTAAATTCGGATGCAATTTCTGTGTTTCATTGTCAATAAGAAGGTCCAAGGGATAACGTAAACCTGAAGTGAAGCATCGGAATCTAAAACTGGACACACAGGAGATTTTCAAATCATTGAAAGTTGGAGTGTCAGTCCTCTTTTACTTAAGTCGGCATTGTGCCTTTTGAATCTAATTCCGATGCAATTTCTGTGTTTCATCGTCAATAAGAAGGTCCAAGGGATACAGTAAAAATGAAGTGAAGCATCGGAATCTAAAACTGAACTCACAGGAGAGGTTCAAATCATAGAATGTTAGAGTGTCAGTCCTCTTGTACTTAAGTCGGCGTTGTGCCTTTTGAATTTAATTCCGACGCAATTTCTGTGCTTTATTGTCAATAAGAAGGTCCAACGTATACAGTAAACCAGAAGTGAAGCATCCGAATCTAAAACTGGACTCACAGGAGAGGTTCAAATCATAGAAAGTTTGAATGTCAGTCCTCTAGTACTTAAGTCGGCATTGTGCCTTTTGTATTAAATTCGGATGCAATTTCTGTGTTTCATTGTCAATAAGAAGGTCCAAGGGATACAGTAAACCTGAAGTGAAGCATCGGAATCTAAAACTGGACTCACAGGAGATGTTCAAATCATAGAAAGTTGGAGTGGCAGTCCTCTTTTACTTAAGTCGTCATTGTGCCTTTTGAATCTAATTCCGATGCAATTTCTGTGCTTCATCGTCAATAAGAAGGTCCAAGGTATACAGTAAACCTGAAGTGAAGCATCGGAATCTAAAACTGGACTCCTAGCAGAGGTTCAAATCATAGAAAGTAAGAGTGTTAGTCCTCTTGTACTTAAGTCGGCATTGTGAATTGTGTGATAAATTCGGATGCAATTACTGTGTTTCATCGTCAATAAGAAAGTCCAAGGGATACAGTAAACCTCAAGTGAAGCATCGGAATCTAAAAGTGGACTCACAGGAGAGGTTCAAATCATAGAAAGTTAGAATGTCAGTCCTCTTGTACTTAAGTCGGCATTGTGCCTTTTGTATTAAAATCGGATGCAATTTCTGTGTTTCATTGTCAATAAGAAGGTCCAAGGGATACAGTAAACCTGAAGTGAAGCATCGGAATCTAAAAGTGGACTCACAGGAGAGGTTCAAATAATAGAAAGTTAGAGTGTCAGTCCTCTTGTACTTAAGTCGGCATGGTGCGTTTTGTATTAAATTCTAATGCAATTTCTGTCTTTCATCGTCAATAAGAAGGTCCAAGGGATACAGGAAACCTGAAGTGAAGCATCGGAATCTAAAACTGGCCTCCTAGGAGAGGTTCAAATCATAGAAACTAAGACTGTCAGTCCTCTTGTACTTAAGTAGGCATTGTGAATTGTGTATTACATTCGGATGCAATTACTGTGTTTCATCGCCAATATGAATATCCAAGGGATACAGTAAACCTGAAGTGAAGCATCGGAATCTAAAACTGGACTCACAGGATAGGTTCAAATCATAGAAAGTTACAGTGTCAGTCCTCTTGACCTTAAGTCGGCATTGTGCCTTTTCAATTTAATTCCGACGCAATTTCTGTGCTTCATCGTAAATAAGAATGTCCAATGTATACAGTACACCTGAAGTGAAGCACCGGAGTCTAAAACTGGACTCACAGGAGAGGTTCAAATCATAGAAAGTTAGAGTGTCAGTCCTCTTGTACTTAATTCGGCATTGTGAATTTTGTATTAAATTCGGATGCAATTACTATGATTCATCGTCAATAAGAAGGTCCAAGGTATACAGTAAACCTAAAGTGTAGCATCGGAATCTAAAACTGGACTCACAGGAGAGGTTTAAGTCATAGAAAGTTAGAGTGTCAGTCCTCATGTACTTAAGTCAGCATTGTGCCTTTTGTATTAAATTTGGATGCAATATCTGTGTTTCATCGTCAATAAGAAGGTCCAAGTTATGCAGTAAACCTGAAGTGAAACATCGGAATCTAAAACTGGACTCACATGAGAAGTTCGGATCATAGAAAAATTTAGAGTGTCAGTCCTCTCGTACTTAAGTCGGCATTGTGATTTCGTATTAACTTCGGATGCAATTTCTGTGTTTCATCGTCAATAAGAAGGTCCAAGGGATACAGTAAAAATGAAGTGATGCATCGGAATCTAAAACTGAACTCACAGGAGAGGTTCAAAACATAGAATGTTAGAGTGTCAGTCCTCTTGTACTTAAGTCGGCATTGTGCCTTTTGAATTTAATTCCGACGCAATTTCTGTGCTTTATTGTCAATAAGAAGGTCCAAGGTATACAGTAAACCTGAAGTGAAGCATCCGAATCTAAAACTGGACTCACAGGAGAGGTTCAAATCATAGAAAGTTTGAATGTCAGTCCTCTAGTACTTAAGTCGGCATTGTGCCTTTTGTATTAAATTCGGATGCAATTTCTGTGTTTCATTGTCAATAAGAAGGTCCAAGGGATACAGTAAACCTGAAGTGAAGCATCGGAATCTAAAACTGGACTCACAGGAGATGTTCAAATCATAGAAAGTTGGAGTGTCAGTCCTCTTTTACTTAAGTCGGCATTGTGCCTTTTGAATCCAATTCCGATGCAATTTCTGTGCTTCATCGTCAATAAGAAGGTCCAAGGTATACAGTAAACCTTAAGTGAAGCATCGGAATCTAAAACTATACTCACAGGAGAGGTTCAAATCATAGAAAGTTAGAGTGTCAGTCCTGTTTTACTTAAGTCGGCATTGTGCTTTTTGTATTAAATTCGGATGCAATTTCTGTGTTTCATCGTCAATAAGATGGTCCAAGGCATACAGCAAACCTTAAGTGAAGCATCGGAATCTAAAACTGGACTCACAGGCGCTGTTCAAATCATAGAAAGTTAGAATGTCAGTCCTCTTGTACTTAAGTCGGCATTGTGCCGTTTGTATTAAATTCGGATGCAATTTCTGTGTTTCATTGTCAATAAGAAGGTCCAAGGGATAACGTAAACCTGAAGTGAAGCATCGGAATCTAAAACTGGACACACAGGAGATTTTCAAATCATTGAAAGTTGGAGTGTCAGTCCTCTTTTACTTAAGTCGGCATTGTGCCTTTTGAATCTAATTCCGATGCAATTTCTGTGTTTCATCGTCAATAAGAAGGTCCAAGGGATACAGTAAAAATGAAGTGAAGCATCGGAACCTAAAACTGAACTCACAGGAGAGGTTCAAATCATAGAATGTTAGAGTGTCAGTCCTCTTGTACTTAAGTGGGCATTGTGACTTTTGAATTTAATTCCGACGCAATTTCTGTGCTTTATTGTCAATAAGAAGGTCCAAGGTATACAGTAAACCTGAAGTGAAGCATCGGAATCTAAAACTGGACTCACAGGAGAGGTTCAAATAATAGAAAGTTAGAGTGTCAGTCCTCTTGTACTTAAGTCGATATTGTGGCTTTTGAATTTAATTACGATGCAATGTCTGTCTTTCATCGTCAATAAGAAGGTCCAAGCGATACAGTAAACCTGAAGTGAAGGATCGGAATCTAAAACTGGACTCACAGGAGAGGTTCAAATCATAGAAAGTAAGAGTGTCAGTCCTCTTGTACTTAAGTCGGCATTGTGAATTGTGTGATAAATTCGGATGCAATTACTGTGTTTCATCGTCAATAAGAAAGTCCAAGGGATACAGTAAACCACAAGTGAAGCATCGGAATCTAAAACTGGACTCACATGAGAAGTTCGGATCATAGAAAAATTTAGAGTGTCAGTCCTCTCGTACTTAAGTCGGCATTGTGATTTTGAATTAACTTCGGATGCAATTTCTGTGTTTCATCGTCAATAAGAATGTCCAAGGGATACGGTAAAAATGAAGTGAAGCATCGGAATCTAAAACTGAACTCACAGGAGAGGTTCAAATCATAGAATGTTAGAGTGTCAGTCCTCTTGTACTTAAGTCGGCATTGTGCCTTTTGAATTTAATTCCGACGCTATTTCTGTGCTTTATTGTGCAATAAGAAGGTCCAAGGTATACAGTAAACCTGAAGTGAAGCATCCGAATCTAAAACTGGACTCACAGGAGAGGTTCAAATCATAGAAAGTTTGAATGTCAGTCCTCTAGTACTTAAGTCGGCATTGTGCCTTTTGTATTAAATTCGGATGCAATTTCTGTGTTTCATTGTCAATAAGAAGGTCCAAGGGATACAGTAAACCTGAAGTGAAGCATCGGAATCTAAAACTGGACTCACAGGAGATGTTCAAATCATAGAAAGTTGGAGTGTCACTCCTCTCTTACTTAAGTCGGCATTGTGCCTTTTGAATCCAATTCCGATGCAATTTCTGTGCTTCATCGTCAATAAGAAGGTCCAAGGTATACAGTAAACCTGAAGTGAAGCATCGGAATCTAAAACTATACTCACAGGAGAGGTTCAAATCATAGAAAGTTAGAGTGTCAGTCCTGTTTTACTTAAGTCGGCATTGTGCTTTTTGTATTAAATTCGGATGCAATTTCTGTGTTTCATCGTCAATAAGATGGTCCAAGGCATACAGCAAACCTTAAGTGAAGCATCGGAATCTAAAACTGGACTCACAGGCGCTGTTCAAATCATAGAGAGTTAGAATGACAGTCCTCTTGTACTTAAGTCGGCATTGTGCCGTTTGTATTAAATTCGGATGCAATTTCTGTGTTTCATTGTCAATAAGAAGGTCCAAGGGATAACGTAAACCTGAAGTGAAGCATCGGAATCTAAAACTGGACCCACAGGAGATTTTCAAATCATTGAAAGTTGGAGTGTCAGTCCTCTTTTACTTAAGTCGGCATTGTGCCTTTTGAATCTAATTCCGATGCAATTTCTGTGCTTCATCGTCAATAAGTTGGTCCAAGGTATACAGTAAACCTGAAGTGAAGCATCGGAATCTAAAACTAGACTCACAGGAGAGGTTCAAATCATAGAAAGTTAGAGTGTCAGTCCTGTTTTACTTTAGTCGGCATTGTGACTTTTGTATTAAATTCGGATGCAATTTCGGTATTTCATCGTCAATAAGATGGTCCAATTGATACAGTAAACCTGACGTGAAGCATCGGAATCTAAAACTGGACTCACAGGAGAAGTTCAGATCATAGAAAAATGTAGAGTGTCAGTCCTCTCGTACTTAAGTCGGCATTGTGATTTGAATTAAGTTCGGATGCAATTTCTGTGTTTCATCGTCAATAAGAAGGTCCAACGGATACAGTAATCCTGAAGTGAAGCATCGGAATCTAAAACTGAACTCACAGGAGTGGTTCAAATCCTAGAATGTTAGAGTGTCAGTCCCCTTGTACTTAAGTCGTCATTGTGCCTTTTGAATTTAATTCCGACGCAATTTCTGTGCTTCATCGTCAATAAGATGGTCCAAGGAATACAGTAAACCTGAAGTGAAGCATCCGAATCTAAAACTGGACTCACAGGAGAGGTTCAAACCATAGAAAGTTAGAATGTCAGTCCTCTTGTACTTAAAACGGCATTGTGCCTTTTGTATTAAATTCGGATGCAATATCTGTGTTTCATTGTCAGTAAGAAGGTCCAAGGGATACAGTAAACCTGAAGTGAAGCATCGGAATCTAAAACTGGACTCACAGGAGATGTTCAAATCTAAGAAAGTTGGAGTGTCAGTCCTGTTTTACTTAGGTCAGCATTGTGCCTTTTGTATTTAATTCCGATGCAATTTCTGTGTTTCATCGTCAATAAGGAGGTCCAAGGTATACAGTAAACCTGAAGTGAAGCATCGGAATCTAAAACTGGACTCCTAGGAGAGGTTCAAATCATAGAAAGTTAGAGTGTAATTCGTCTTGTACTTAAGTCGGCATTGTTAATTTTGTATTAAATTCGGATGCAATTACTGTGTTTCATCGTCAATAAGAAGGTCCAAGGGATACAGTAAACCTCAAGTGAAGCAACGGAATCTAAAACTGGACTCACAGGAGAGGTTCAGATCATAGAAAGTTAGAGTGTCAGTCCTCTTGTACTTAAGTCGGCATTGTGCGTTTTGAATTTAATTCCGTTGCAATTTCTGTGCTTCATCGTCAATAAGAAGGTCCAAGGGATACAGTAAACCTGAAGTGAAGCATCGGAATCTAAAACTGAACTCACAGGAGAGGTTCAATTCATAGAATGTTAGAGTGTCAGTCCCCTTGTACTTAAGTCGGCATTGTGCCTTTTGAATTTAATTCCGACGCAATTTCTGTGCTTCATTGTCAATAAGAAGGTCCAAGGGATACAGTAAACCTGAAGTGAAGCATCTGAATCTAAAACTGGACTCACAGGAGTTGTTCAAATCATAGAAAGTTCTAATGTCAGTCCTCTTTTACTTAAGTCAGCATTTTGCCTTTTGTATTTAATTCCGATGCAATTTATGTGTTTCATCGTCAATAAGGAGGTCCAAGGTATACAGTAGACCTGAAGTGAAGCATCGGAATCTAAAACTGGACTCCTAGGAGAGGTTCAAATCATAGAAAGTAAGAGTGTAAGTCGTCTTGTACTTAAGTCGGCATTGTGAATTTTGTATTAAATTCGGATGCAATTACTGTGTTTCATCGTCAATAAGAAGGTCTAAGGGATACAGTAAACCTCAAGTGAAGCAACGGAATCTAAAACTGGACTCACAGGAGAGGTTCAGATCATAGAAAGTTAGAGTGTCAGTCCTCTTGCACTTAAGTCAGCATTGTGCCTTTTGAATCTAATTCCGATGCAGTTTCTGTGCTTCATCGTCAATACGATGGTCCAAGGTATACAGTAAACCTGAACTGAAGCATCGGAATCTAAAACTGGACTCACAGGAGAGGTTCAAATCATAGAATGTTAGAGTGTCAGTCCTGCATTACTTAAGTCGGCACTGTGCTTTTTGTATTAAATTCGGATGCAATTTCTGTGTTTCATCGTCAATAAGATGGTCCAAGGCATACAGTAAACCTGAAGTGAAGCATCGGAATCTAAAACTGGACTCACAGGGAGGTTCAAATAATAGAAAGTTAGAGTGTCAGTCCTCTTGTACTTAATTCGGCATTGTGTCTTTTGTATTAAATTCGGTAGCAATTACTATGTTTCGTCGTCAATAAGAAGGTCCAAGGTATGCAGTAAACCTGAAGTGAAGCATCGGAATCTAAAACTGGACTCACAGGAGAGGTTCAGATCATAGAAAGTTAGAGTGTCAGTCCTCTTGTACTTAAGTCGATATTGTGCCTTTTGAATTTAATTCCGATGCAATTTCTGTGCTTCATCGTCAATAAGAAGGTCCAAGGTATACAGTAAACCTGAAGTGAAGCATCGGAATCTAAAACTGGACTCACAGGATAGGTTCAAATCATAGAAAGTTAGAGTGTCAGTGCTCTGGTCTTAAGTTGGCATTGTGCCTTTTGAATTTAATTCCGACGCAATTTCTGTGCTTCATCGTCAATAAGAATGTCCAAGGTATGCAGTACACCTGAAGTGAAGCATAGGAATCTAAAACTGGACTCACTGGAGAGGTTCAAATCATAGAAAGTTAGAGTGACAGTCCTCTTGTATTTAAGACGGCATTGTGCCTTTTGAATTTAATTCGATGCAATTTCTGTGTTTCATCGTCAATAAGAGGGTCCAAGGTATACAGTACACCTGAAGTGAAGCATAGGAATCTAAAACTGGACTCACTGGAGAGGTTCAAATCATAGAAAGTTAGAGTGACAGTCCTCTTGTAGTTAAGACTGCATAGTGCCTTTTCAATTTAATTCGATGCAATTTTTGTATTTCATCGTCAATAAGAAGGTCCAAGGTATACAGTAAACCTGAAGTGAAGCATTGGAATCTAAAACTGGACTCACAGGAGAGGATCAAATCGTAGTAAGTTAGAGTGTCAGTCCTCTTGTACTTAAGTCGATATTGTGCCTTTTGAATTTAATTCCGATGAAATTTCTGTGCTTCATCGTCAATACGAAGGTCCAAGGTATACAGTAAACCTGAAGTGAAGCATCGGAATCTGAAACTGGACTCACAGGAACGTTCAAATCATAGAAAGTTAGAGTGTCAGTCCTCTTGTACTTAAGTCGGCATTGTGCCTTTTGTATTTAATTCCGATGCAATTTCTGTGTTTCATCGTCAATAAGGAGGTCCAAGGTATACGGTAAACCTGAATTGAAGCATCGGAATCTAAAACTGGACTCACAGGAGAGGTTCAAATCATAGAATGTTAGAGTGTCAGTCCTGTTTTACTTAAGTCGGCATTGTGCTTTTTGTATTAAATTCGGATGCAATTTCTGTGTCTCATCGTCAATAAGATGGTCCAAGGCATACAGTAAACCTGAAGTGAAGCATCGGAATCTAAAACTGGACTCACAGGGAGGTTCAAATAATAGAAAGTTAGAGTGTCAGTCCTCTTGTACTTAATTTGGCATTGTGCCTTTGGTATTAAATTCGGATGCAATTACTATGTTTCGTCGTCAATAAGAAGGTCCAAGGTATACAGTAAACCTGAAGTGAAGCATCGGAATCTAAAACTGGACTCACAGGAGTGGTTTAAATCATAGAAAGTTAGAGTGTCAGTCCTCATGTACTGAAGTCGGCATTGTGCCTTTTGTATTAAATTTGGATGCAATTTCTGTGTTTCATCGTCAATAAGAAGATCCAAGGTATGCAGTAAACCTGAAGTGAAGCATCAGAATCTAAAACTGGACTCACAGAAGAAGTTCAGATCATAGAAAAATGTAGAGTGTAAGTCGTCTTGTACATAAGTCGGCATTGTGAATTTTGTATTAAATTCGGATGCAATTACTGTGTTTCATCGTCAATAAGAAGGTCCAAGGGATACAGTAAATCTCAAGTGAAGCATCGGAATCTAAAACTGGACTCACAGGAGAGGTTCAAATCATAGAAAGTTAGAGTGTCAGTCCTCTTGTACTTAAGTCGGCATTGTGCGTTTTGAATTTAATTCCGTTGCAATTTCTGTGCTTCATCGTCAATAAGAATGTCCAAGGGATACAGTAAACCTGAAGTGAAGCATCCGAATCAAAAACTGGACTCACAGGAGAGGTTCAAACCATAGAAAGTTAGAATGTCAGTCCTCTTGTACTTAGGTCGGCATTGTGCCGTTTGTATTAAATTCGGATGCAATTTCTGTGCTTCATCGTCAATAAGAAGGTCCAAGGTATACAGTAAACCTGAAGTGAAGCATCGGAATCTAAAACTGGACTCACAGGAGAGGTTCAAATCATAGAAAGTTAGAGTGTCAGTCCTGTTTTACTTTAGTCGGCATTGTGCCTTTTGTATTAAATTCGGATGCAATTTCGGTGTTTCATCGTCAATAAGATGGTCCAAGGGATACAGTAAACCTGACGTGAAGCATTGGAATCTAAAACTGGACTCACAGGAGAAGTTCAGATCATAGAAAAATGTAGAGTGTCAGTCCTCTCGTACTTAAGTCGGCATTGTGATTTGAATTAAGTTCGGATGCAATTTCTGTGTTTCATCGTCAATAAGAAGGTCCAACGGATACAGTAATCCTGAAGTGAAGCATCGGAATCTAAAACTGAACTCACAGGAGTGGTTCAAATCATAGAATGTTAGAGTGTCAGTCCCATTGTACTTAAGTCGTCATTGTGCCTTTTGAATTTAATTCCTACGCAATTTCTGTGCTTCATCGTCAATAAGATGGTCCAAGGAATACAGTAAACCTGAAGTGAAGCATCCGAATCTAAAACTGGACTCACAGGAGAGGTTCAAACCATAGAAAGTTGGAATGTCAGTCCTCTTGTACTTAAAACGGTATTGTGCCTTTTGTATTAAATTCGGATGCAATATCTGTGTTTCATTGTCAGTAAGAAGGTCCAAGGGATACAGTAAACCTGAAGTGAAGCATCAGAATCTAAAACTGGACTCCTAGGAGAAGTTCAAATCATAGAAAGTAAGAGTGTAAGCCGTCTTGTACTTAAGTCGGCATTGTTAATTTTGTATTAAATTCGGATGCAATTACTGTGTTTCATCGTCAATAAGAAGGTCCAAGGGATACAGTAAACCTCAAGTGAAACAACGGAATCTAAAACTGGACTCACAGGAGAGGTTCAGATCATAGAAAGTTAGAGTGTCACTCCTCTTGTACTTAAGTCGGCATTGTGCGTTTTGAATTTAATTCCGTTGCAATTTCTGTGCTTCATCGTCAATAAGAAGGTCCAAGGGATACAGTAAACCTGAAGTGAAGCATCGGAATCTAAAACTGAACTCACAGGAGAGGTTCAATTCATAGAATGTTAGAGTGTCAGTCCCCTTGTACTTAAGTCGGCATTGTGCCTTTTGAATTTAATTCCGACGCAATTTCTGTGCTTCATCGTCAATAAGAAGGTCTAAGGGATACAGTAAACCTGAAGTGAAGCATCTGAATCTAAAACTGGACTCACAGGAGTTGTTCAAATCATAGAAAGTTGGAATGTCAGTCCTCTTTTACTTAAGTCAGCATTGTGCCTTTTGTATTTAATTCCGATGCAATTTCTGTGTTTCATCGTCAATAAGGAGGTCCAAGGTATACAGTAGACCTGAAGTGAAGCATCGGAATCTAAAACTGGACTCCTAGGAGAGGGTCAAATCATAGAAAGTAAGAGTGTAAGTCGTCTTGTACTTAAGTCGGCATTGTGAATTTTGTATTAAATTCGGATGCAATTATTGTGTTTCATCGTCAATAAGAAGGTCCAAGGGATACAGTAAACCTCAAGTGAAGCAACGGAATCTAAAACTGGACTCACAGGAGAGGTTCAGATCATAGAAAGTTAGAGTGTCAGTCCTCTTGCACTTAAGTCAGCATTGTGCCTTTTGAATCTAATTCCGATGCAGTTTCTGTGCTTCATCGTCAATACGATGGTCCAAGGTATACAGTATACCTGAACTGAAGCATCGGAATCTAAAACTGGACTCACAGGAGAGGTTCAAATCATAGAATGTTAGAGTGTCAGTCCTGCATTACTTAAGTCGGCACTGTGCTTTTTGTATTAAATTCGGATGCAATTTCTGTGTTTCATCGTCAATAAGATGGTTCAAGGCATACAGTAAACCTGAAGTGAAGCATCGGAATCTAAAACTGGACTCACAGGGAGGTTCAAATAATAGAAAGTTAGAGTGTCAGTCCTCTTGTACTTAATTCGGCATTGTGTCTTTTGTATTAAATTCGGATGCAATTACTATGTTTCGTCGTCAATAAGAAGGTCCAATGAATACAGTAAACCTGAAGTGAAGCATCGGAATCTAAAACTGGACTCACAGGAGTGGTTTAAATCATAGAAAGTTATAGTGTCAGTTCTCATGTACTTAAGTCGGCATTGTGCCTTTTGTATTAAATTTGGATGCAATTTCTGTGTTTCATCGTCAATAAGAAGGTCCAAGGTATGCAGTAAACCTGAAGTGAAGCATCGGAATCTAAAACTGGACTCACAGGAGAGTTTCAGATCATAGAAAGTTAGAGTGTCAGTCCTCTTGTACTTAAGTCGATATTGTGCCTTTTGAATTTAATTCCGATGCAATTTCTGTGCTTCATCGTCAATAAGAAGGTCCAAGGTATACAGTAAACCTGAAGTGAAGCATCGGAATCTAAAACTGGACTCACAGGATAGGTTCAAATCATAGAAAGTTAGAGTGTCAGTGCTCTGGTCTTAAGTTGGCATTGTGCCTTTTGAATTTAATTCCGACGCAATATCTGTGCTTCATCGTCAATAAGAATGTCCAAGGTATGCAGTACACCTGAAGTGAAGCATAGGAATCTAAAACTGGACTCACTGGAGAGGTTCAAATCATAGAAAGTTAGAGTGACAGTCCTCTTGTATTTAAGACGGCATTGTGCCTTTTGAATTTAATTCGATGCAATTTCTGTGTTTCATCGTCAATAAGAAGGTCCAAGGTATACAGTACACCTGAAGTGAAGCATAGGAATCTAAAACTGGACTCACTGGAGAGGTTCAAATCATAGAAAGTTAGAGTGACAGTCCTCTTGTAGTTAAGACTGCATAGTGCCTTTTGAATTTAATGCGATGCAATTTTTTTTGTTTCGTCGTCAATAAGAAGGTCCAAGGTATACAGTAAACCTGAAGTGAAGCATTGGAATCTAAAACTGGACTCACAGGAGAGGATCAAATCGTAGTAAGTTAGAGTGTCAGTCCTCTTGTACTTAAGTCGATATTGTGCCTTTTGAATTTAATTCCGATGAAATTTCTGTGCTTCATCGTCAATACGAAGGTAAAAGGTATACAGTAAACCTGAAGTGAAGCATCGGAATCTGAAACTGGACTCACAGGAACGTTCAAATCATAGAAAGTTAGAGTGTCAGTCCTCTTGTACTTAAGTCGGCATTGTGCCTTTTGTATTTAATTCCGATGCAATTTCTGTGTTTCATCGTCAATAAGGAGGTCCAAGGTATACGGTAAACCTGAATTGAAGCATCGGAATCTAAAACTGGACTCACAGGAGAGGTTCAAATCATAGAATGTTAGAGTGTCTGTCCTGTTTTACTTAAGTCGGCATTGTGCTTTTTGTATTAAATTCGGATGCAATTTCTGTGTTTCATCGTCAATAAGATGGTCCAAGGCATACAGTAAACCTGAAGTGAAGCATCGGAATCTAAAACTGGACTCACAGGAGAGGTTCAAATCATAGAAAGTTAGAGTGTCAGTCCTGTTTTACTTTAGTCGGCATTGTGCCTTTTGTATTAAATTCGGATGCAATTTCGGTGTTTCATCGTCAATAAGATGGTCCAAGGGATACAGTAAACCTGACGTGAAGCATCGGAATCTAAAACTGGACTCACAGGAGAAGTTCAGATCATAGAAAAATGTAGAGTGTCAGTCCTCTCGTACTTAAGTCGGCATTGTGATTTGAATTAAGTTCGGATGCAATTTCTGTGTTTCATCGTCAATAAGAAGGTCCAACGGATACAGTAATCCTGAAGTGAAGCTTCGGAATCTAAAACTGAACTCACAGGAGTGGTTCAAATCATAGAATGTTAGAGTGTCAGTCCCCTTGTACTTAAGTCGTCATTGTGCCTTTTGAATTTAATTCCGACGCAATTTCTGTGCTTCATCGTCAATAAGATGGTCCAAGGAATACAGTAAACCTGAAGTGAAGCATCCGAATCTAAAACTGGACTCACAGGAGAGGTTCAAACCATAGAAAGTTAGAATGTCAGTCCTCTTGTACTTAAAACGGTATTGTGCCTTTTGTATTAAATTCGGATGCAATATCTGTGTTTCATTGTCAGTAAGAAGGTCCAAGGGATACAGTAAACCTGAAGTGAAGCATCAGAATCTAAAACTGGACTCACAGGAGATGTTCAAATCATAGAAAGTTGGAGTGTCAGTCCTCTTTTACTTAAGTCAGCATTGTGCCTTTTGTATTTAATTCCGATGCAATTTCTGTGTTTCATCGTCAATAAGGAGGTCCAAGGTATACAGTAAACCTGAAGTGAAGCATCGGAATCTAAAACTGGACTCCTAGGAGAAGTTCAAATCATAGAAAGTAAGAGTGTAAGCCGTCTTGTACTTAAGTCGGCATTGTTAATTTTGCATTAAATTCGGATGCAATTACTGTGTTTCATCGTCAATAAGAAGGTCCAAGGGATACAGTAAACCTCAAGTGAAGCAACGGAATCTAAAACTGGACTCACAGGAGAGTTTCAGATCATAGAAAGTTAGAGTGTCAGTCCTCTTGTACTTAAGTCGGCATTGTGCGTTTTGAATTTAATTCCGTTGCAATTTCTGTGCTTCATCGTCAATAAGAAGGTCCAAGGGATACAGTAAACCTGAAGTGAAGCATCGGAATCTAAAACTGGACTCCTAGGAGAGGGTCAACTCATAGAAAGTAAGAGTGTAAGTCGTCTTGTACTTAAGTCGGCATTGTGAATTTTGTATTAAATTCGGATGCAATTACTGTGTTTCATCGTCAATAAGAAGGTCCAAGGGATACAGTAAACCTCAAGTGAAGCAACGGAATCTAAAACTGGACTCACAGGAGAGGTTCAGATCATAGAAAGTTAGAGTGTCAGTCCTCTTGCACTTAAGTCAGCATTGTGCCTTTTGAATCTAATTCCGATGCAGTTTCTGTGCTTCATCGTCAATACGATGGTCCAAGGTATACAGTAAACCTGAACTGAAGCATCGGAATCTAAAACTGGACTCACAGGAGAGGTTCAAATCATAGAATGTTAGAGTGTCAGTCCTGCATTACTTAAGTCGGCACTGTGCTTTTTGTATTAAATTCGGATGCAATTTCTGTGTTTCATCGTCAATAAGATGGTTCAAGGCATACAGTAAACCTGAAGTGAAGCATCGGAATCTAAAACTGGACTCACAGGGAGGTTCAAATAATAGAAAGTTAGAGTGTCAGTCCTCTTGTACTTAATTCGGCATTGTGTCTTTTGTATTAAATTCGGATGCAATTACTATGTTTCGTCGTCAATAAGAAGGTCCAATGAATACAGTAAACCTGAAGTGAAGCATCGGAATCTAAAACTGGACTCACAGGAGTGGTTTAAATCATAGAAAGTTATAGTGTCAGTTCTCATGTACTTAAGTCGGCATTGTGCCTTTTGTATTAAATTTGGATGCAATTTCTGTGTTTCATCGTCAATAAGAAGGTCCAAGGTATGCAGTAAACCTGAAGTGAAGCATCGGAATCTAAAACTGGACTCACAGGAGAGTTTCAGATCATAGAAAGTTAGAGTGTCAGTCCTCTTGTACTTAAGTCGATATTGTGCCTTTTGAATTTAATTCCGATGCAATTTGTGTGCTTCATCGTCAATAAGAAGGTCCAAGGTATACAGTAAACCTGAAGTGAAGCATCGGAATCTAAAACTGGACTCACAGGATAGGTTCAAATCATAGATAGTTAGAGTGTCAGTGCTCTGGTCTTAAGTTGGCATTGTGCCTTTTGAATTTAATTCCGACGCAATATCTGTGCTTCATCGTCAATAAGAATGTCCAAGGTATGCAGTACACCTGAAGTGAAGCATAGGAATCTAAAACTGGACTCACTGGAGAGGTTCAAATCATAGAAAGTTAGAGTGACAGTCCTCTTGTATTTAAGACGGCATTGTGCCTTTTGAATTTAATTCGATGCAATTTCTGTGTTTCATCGTCAATAAGAAGGTCCAAGGTATACAGTACACCTGAAGTGAAGCATAGGAATCTAAAACTGGACTCACTGGAGAGGTTCAAATCATAGAAAGTTAGAGTGACAGTCCTCTTGTAGTTAAGACTGCATAGTGCCTTTTGAATTTAATTCGATGCAATTTTTTTTGTTTCATCGTCAATAAGAAGGTCCAAGGTATACAGTAAACCTGAAGTGAAGCATTGGAATCTAAAACTGGACTCACAGGAGAGGATCAAATCGTAGTAAGTTAGAGTGTCAGTCCTCTTGTACTTAAGTCGATATTGTGCCTTTTGAACTTAATTCCGATGAAATTTCTGTGCTTCATCGTCAATACGAAGGTCCAAGGTATACAGTAAACCTGAAGTGAAGCATCGGAATCTGAAACTGGACTCACAGGAACGTTCAAATCATAGAAAGTTAGAGTGTCAGTCCTCTTGTACTTAAGTCGGCATTGTGCCTTTTGTATTTAATTCCGATGCAATTTCTGTGTTTCATCGTCAATAAGATGGTCCAAGGCATACAGTAAACCTGAAGTGAAGCATCGGAATCTAAAACTGGACTCACAGGGAGGTTCAAATAATAGAAAGTTAGAGTGTCAGTCCTCATGTACTGAAGTCGGCATTGTGCCTTTTGTATTAAATTTGGATGCAATTTCTGTGTTTCATCGTCAATAAGAAGATCCAAGGTATGCAGTAAACCTGAAGTGAAGCATCGGAATCTAAAACTAAACTCACAGAAGAAGTTCAGATCATAGAAAAATGTAGAGTGTAAGTCGTCTTGTACATAAGTCGGCATTGTGAATTTTGTATTAAATTCGGATGCAATTACTGTGTTTCATCGTCAATAAGAAGGTCCAAGGGATACAGTAAATCTCAAGTGAAGCATCGGAATCTAAAACTGGACTCACAGGAGAGGTTCGAATCATAGAAAGTTAGAGTGTCAGTCCTCTTGTACTTAAGTCGGCATTGTGCGTTTTGAATTTAATTCCGTTGCAATTTCTGTGCTTCATCGTCAATAAGAATGTCCAAGGGATACAGTAAACCTGAAGTGAAGCATCCGAATCAAAAACTGGACTCACAGGAGAGGTTCAAACCATAGAAAGTTAGAATGTCAGTCCTCTTGTACTTAGGTCGGCATTGTGCCTTTTGTATTAAATTCGGATGCAATATCTGTGTTTCATTGTCAGTAAGAAGGTCCAAGGGATACAGTAAACCTGATGTGATGCATCGGAACCTAAAACTGGACTCACAGGAGATGTTCCAATCATAGAAAGTTGGAGTGTCAGTCCTCTTTTACTTAAGTCAGCATTGTGCCTTTTGAATCTAATTCCGATGCAATTTCTGTGCTTCATCGTCAATACGATGGTCCAAGGTATACAGTAAACCTGAAGTGAAGCATCGGAATCTAAAACTGGACTCACAGGAGTGGTTTAAATCATAGAAAGTTAGAGTGTCAGTCCTCATGTACTTAAGTCGGCATTGTGCCTTTTGTATTAAATTTGGATGCAATTTCTGTGTTTCATCGTCAATAAGAAGGTCCAAGGTATGCAGTAAACCTGAAGTGAAGCATCGGAATCTAAAACTGCACTCACAGGAGAAGTTCAGATCATAGAAAAATGT
Organism: Schistocerca americana; assembly: GCF_021461395.2. NCBI lineage: Eukaryota > Metazoa > Arthropoda > Insecta > Orthoptera > Acrididae > Schistocerca > Schistocerca americana. The sequence continues at coordinate 3,490,135 of NC_060129.1, read as the reverse complement.
AGAGTGTCAGTCCTCTCGTACTTTAGTCGGCATTGTGATTTTGAATTAAGTTCGGATGCAATTTCTGTGTTTCATCGTCAATAAGAAGGTCCAAGGGATACAGTAAACCTGAAGTGAAGCATCGGAATCTAAAACTGGACTCGCAGGATAGGTTCAAATCATAGAAAGTTAGAGTGTCATTCCTCTGGTCTTAAGTTTTCATTGTGCCTTTTGAATTTAATTCCGACGCAATTTCTGTGCTTCATCGTCAATAAGAATATCCAAATTATACAGTACACCTGAAGCGAAGCATAGGAATCAAAAACTGGACTCACTGGAGAGGTTCAAATCATAGAAAGTTAGAGTGACAGTCCTCTTGTAGTTAAGACGGCATTGTGCCTTTTGAATTTAATTCGATGCAATTTCTGTGTTTCATCGTCAATAAGAAGGTGTAAGGTATACAGTAAACCTGAAGTGAAGCATTGGAATCTAAAACTGGACTCACAGGAGAGGATCAAATCATAGTAAGTTAGAGTGTCAGTCCTCTTGTACTTAAGTCGATATTGTGCCTTTTGAATTTAATTCCGATGCAATTTCTGTGCTTCATCGTCAATAAGAAGGTCCAAGGTATACAGTAAACCTGAAGTGAAGCATCGGAATCTAAAACTGGACTCACAGGAACGTTCAAATCATAGAAAGTTAGAGTGTCAGTCCTCTTGTACTTAAGTCGGCATTGTGCCTTTTGTATTTAATTCCGATGCAATTTCTGTGTTTCATCGTCAATAAGGGGGTCCAGGGTATACAGTAGACCTGAAGTGAAGCATCGGAATCTAAAACTGGACTCCTAGGAGAGGTTCAAATCGTAGAAAGTAAGAGTGTAAGTCGTCTTGTACTTAAGTCGGCATTGTGAATTTTGTATTAAATTCGGATGCAATTACTGTGTTTCATCGTCAATAAGAAGGTCCAAGGGATACAGTAAATCTCAAGTGAAGCATCGGAATCTAAAACTGGACTCACAGGAGAGGTTCAGATCATAGAAAGTTAGAGTGTCAGTCCCCTTGTACTTAAGTCGGCATTGTGCGTTTTGAATTTAATTCCGTTGCAATTTCTGTGCTTCATCGTCAATAAGAATGTCCAAGGGATACAGTAAACCTGAAGTGAAGCTTCGGAATCTAAAACTGAACTCACAGGAGAGGTTCAAATCATAGAATGTTAGATTGTCAGTCCCCTTGTACTTACGTCGGCATTGTGCCTTTTGAATTTAATTCCGACGCAATTTCTGTGCTTCATCGTCAATAAGAAGGTCCAAGGTATACAGTAAACCTGAAGTGAAGCATCCGAATCTAAAACTAGACTCACAGGGGAGGTTCAAACCATAGAAAGTTAGAATGTCAGTCCTCTTGTACTTAAGTCGGCATTGTGCGTTTTGTATTAAATTCGGATGCAATATCTGTGTTTCATTGTCAGTAAGAATGTCCAAGGGATACAGTAAACCTGAAGTGAAGCATCGGAATCTAAAACTGGACTCACAGGAGATGTTCAAATCATAGAAAGTTGGAGTGTCAGTCCTCTTTTACTTAAGTCAGCATTGTGCCTTTTGAATCTAATTCCAATGCAATTTCTGTGCTTCATCGTTAATAAGATGGTCCAAGGTATACAGTAAACCTGAATTGAAGCATCGGAATCTAAAACTGGACTCACAAGAGAGGTTCAAATCATAGAATGTTAGAGTGTCAGTCCTGTTTTACTTAAGTCGGCATTGTGCTTTTTGTATTATATTCGGATGCCATTTCTGTGTTTCATCGTCAATAAGATGGTCCAAGGCATACAGTAAACCTGAAGTGAAGCATCTGAATCTAAAACTGGACTCACAGGGAGGTTCAAATAATAGAAACTTAGAGTGTCAGTCCTCTTGTACTTAATTCGGCATTGTGCCTTTTGTATTAAATTCGGATGCAATTACTATGTTTCGTCGTCAATAAGAAGGTCCAAGGTATACAGTAAACCTGAAGTGAAGCATCGGAATCTAAAACTGGACTCACAGGAGTGGTTTAAATCATAGAAAGTTAGAGTGTCAGTCCTCATGTACTTAAGTCGGCATTGTGCCATTTGTATTAAATTTGGATGCAATTTCTGTGTTTCATCGTCAATAAGAAGGTCCAAGGTATGCAGTAAACCTGAAGTGAAGCATCGGAATCTAAAACTGGACTCACAGGAGAAGTTCAGATCATAGAAAAATGTAGAGTGTCAGTCCTCTCGTACTTAAGCCGGCATTGTGATTTTGAATTAAGTTCGGATGCAATTTCTGTGTTTCATCGTCAATAAGAAGGTCCAACGATACAGTAAACCTGAAGTGAAGCATAGGAATCTAAAACTGAACTCACAGGAGAGGTTCAAATTATAGAATGTTAGAGTGTCAGTCCCCTTGTACTTAAGTCGGCATTGTGGCTTTTGTATTTAATTCCGATGCAATTTCTGTGTTTCATCGTCAATAAGGAGGTCCAGGGTATACAGTAAACCTGAAGTGAGGCATCGGAATCTAAAACTGGACTCCTAGGAGAGGTTCAAATCATAGAAAGTAAGAGTGTAAGTCGTCTTGTACTTAAGTCGGCATTGTGAATTTTGTATTAAATTCGGATGCAATTACTGTGTCTCATCGTCAATAAGAAGGTCCAAGGGATACAGTAAACCTCAAGTGAAGCATCGGAATCTAAAACTGAACTCACAGGAGATGTTCAAATCATAGAAAGTTGGAGTGTCAGTCCTCTTTTACTTAAGTCAGCATTGTGCCTTTTGAATCTAATTCCGATGCAATTTCTGTGCTTCATCGTCAATAAGATGGTCCAAGGTATACAGTAAACCTGAATTGAAGCATCGGAATCTAAAACTGGACTCACAGGAGAGGTTCAAATCAAAGAATGTTAGAGTGTCAGTCCTGTTTTACTTAAGTCGGCATTGTGCTTTTTGTATTAAATTCGGATGCAATTTCTGTGTTTCATCGTCAATAAGAAGGTCCAAGGTATGCAGTAAACCTGAAGTGAAGCATCGGAATCTAAAACTGGACTCACAGGAGAATTTCAGATCATAGAAAAATGTAGAGTGTCAGTCCTCTCGTACTTATGTCGGCATTGTGATTTTGAATTAAGTTCGGATGCAATTTCTGTGTTTCATCGTCAATAAGAAGGTCCAAGGTATACAGTAAACCTGAAGTGAAGCATCGGATTCTAAAACTGGACTCACAGGAACGTTCAAATCATAGAAAGTTAGAGTGTCAGTCCTCTTGTACTTAAGTCGGCATTGTGCCTTTTGTATTTAATTCCGATGCAATTTCAGTGTTTCATCGTCAATAAGGAGGTCCAGGGTATACAGTAAACCTCAAGTGAAGCATAGGAATCTAAAACTGAGCTCACAGGAGAGGTTCAAATCATAGAATGTTAGAGTGTCAGTCCCCTTGCACTTAAGTCGGCATTGTGCCTTTTGTATTTAATTCCGATGCAATTTCTGTGTTTCATCGTCAATAAGGAGGTCCAGGGTATACAGTAAACCTGAAGTGAGGCATCGGAATCTAAAACTGGACTCCTAGGAGAGGTTCAAATCATAGAAAGTAAGAGTGTAAGTCGTCTTGTACTTAAGTCGGCATTGTGAATTTTGTATTAAATTCGGATGCAATTACTGTGTTTCATCGTCAATAAGAAGGTCCAAGGGATACAGTAAACCTCAAGTGAAGCATCGGAATCTAAAACTGGACTCACAGGAGATGTTCAAATCATAGAAAGTTGGAGTGTCAGTCCTCTTTTACTTAAGTCAGCATTGTGCCTTTTGAATCTAATTCCGATGCAATTTCTGTGCTTCATCGTCAATAAGATGGTCCAAGGTATACAGTAAACCTGAATTGAAGCATCGGAATCTAAAACTGGACTCACAGGAGAGGTTCAAATCAAAGAATGTTAGAGTGTCAGTCCTGTTTTACTTAAGTCGGCATTGTGCTTTTTGTATTAAATTCGGATGCAATTTCTGTGTTTCATCGTCAATAAGAAGGTCCAAGGTATGCAGTAAACCTGAAGTGAAGCATCGGAATCTAAAACTGGACTCACAGGAGAAGTTCAGATCATAGAAAAATGTAGAGTGTCAGTCCTCTCGTACTTATGTCGGCATTGTGATTTTGAATTAAGTTCGGATGCAATTTCTGTGTTTCATCGTCAATAAGAAGGTCCAAGGTATACAGTAAACCTGAAGTGAAGCATCGGATTCTAAAACTGGACTCACAGGAACGTTCAAATCATAGAAAGTTAGAGTGTCAGTCCTCTTGTACTTAAGTCGGCATTGTGCCTTTTGTATTTAATTCCGATGCAATTTCAGTGTTTCATCGTCAATAAGGAGGTCCAGGGTATACAGTAAACCTCAAGTGAAGCATCGGAATCTTAAACTGGACTCCTAGGAGAGGTTCAAATCATAGAAAGTAAGAGTGTAAGTCGTCTTGTACTTAAGTCGGCATTGTGAATTTTGTATTAAATTCGGATGCAATTACTGTGTTTCATCGTCAATAAGAAGGTCTAAGGGATACAGTAAGCCTCAAGTGAAGCATCGGAATCTAAAACTGGACTCACAGGAGAGGTTCAGATCATAGAAAGTTAGAGTGTCAGTCCTCTTGTACTTAAGTCGGCATTGTGCGTTTTGAATTTAATTCCGTTGCAATTTCAGTGCTTCATCGTCAATAAGAAGGTCCAAGGGATACAGTAAACCTGAAGTGAAGCATCGGAATCTAAAACTGAACTCACAGGAGAGGTTCAAATCATAGAATGTTAGAGTGTCAGTCCCCTTGTACTTAAGTCGGCATTGTGCCTTTTGAATTTAATTCCGACGCAATTTCTGTGCTTCATCGTCAATAAGAAGGTCCGAGGTATACAGTAAACCTGAAGTGAAGCATCCGAATCTAAAACTGGACTCACAGGAGAGATTCAAGCCATAGAAAGTTAGAATGTCAGTCCTCTTGTATTTAAGTCGGCATTGTGCCTCTTGTATTAAATTCGGATGCAATATCTGTGTTTCATTGTCAGTAAGAAGGTACAAGGGATACAGTAAACCTGAAGTGAAGCATCGGAATCTAAAACTGGACTCACAGGAGATGTTCAAATCATAGAAAGTTGGAGTGTCAGTCCTCTTTTACTGAAGTCAGCATTGTGCCTTTTGAATCTAATTCCGATGCAATTTCTGTGCTTCATCGTCAATAAGATGGTCCAAGGTATACAGTAAACCTGAATTGAAGCATCGGATTCTAAAACTGGACTCACAGGAGAGGTTCAAATCATAGAATGTTAGAGTGTCAGTCCTGTTTTACTTAAGTCGGCATTGTGCTTTTTGTATTAAATTCGGATGCAATTTCTGTGTTTCATCGTCAATAAGATGGTCCAAGGCATACAGTAAACCTGAACTGAACCATCAGAATCTAAAACTGGACTCACAGGGAGGTTCAAATAATAGAAAGTTAGAGTGTCAGTCCTCTTGTACTTAATTCAGCATTGTGCCTTTTGTATTAAATTCGGATGCAATTACTATGTTTCGTCGTCAATAAGAAGGTAAAAGGTATACAGTAAACCTGATGTGAAGCATCGGAATCTAAAACTGGACTCACAGGAGTGGTTTATATCATAGAAAGTTAGAGTGTCAGTCCTCATGAACTTAAGTCGGCATTGTGCCTTTTGTATTAAATTTGGATGCAATATCTGTGTTTTATCGTCAATAAGAAGGTCCAAGGTATGCAGTAAACCTGAATTGAAGCATCGGAATCTAAAACTGGACTCAAAGGAGAAGTTCAGATCATAGAAAAATGTAGAGTGTCAGTCCTCTCGTACTTAAGATGGCATTGTGATTTTGAATTAAGTTCGGATGCTATTTCTGTGTTTCATCGTCAATAAGAAGGTCCAACGGATACAGTAAACCTGAAGTGAAGCATCGGAATCTAAAACTGAACTCACAGGAGAGGTTCAAATCATAGAATATTAGAGTGTCAGTCCCCTTGTACTTAAGTCGGCATTGTGCCTATTGTATTTAATTCCGTTGCAATTTCTGTGTTTCATCGTCAATAAGGAGGTCCAGGGTATACAGTAAACCTGAAGTGAAGCATCGGAATCTAAAACTGGACTCCTAGGAGAGGTTCAGATCATAGAAAGTTAGAGTGTCAGTCCTCTTGTACTTAAGTCGGCATTGTGCGTTTTGAATTTAATTCCGTTGCAATTTCTGTGCTTCATCGTCAATAAGAAGGTCCAAGGGATACAGTAAACCTGAAGTGAAGCATCGGGATCTAAAACTGAACTCACAGGAGAGGTTCAAATCATAGAATGTTAGAGTGTCAGCCCCCTTGTACTTAAGTCGGCATTGTGCCTTTTGTATTAAATTTGGATGCAATTTCTGTGTTTCATCGTCAATAAGAAGGTCCAAGGTATGCAGTAAACCTGAAGTGAAGCATCGGAATCTAAAACTGGACTCACAGGAGAAGTTCAGATCATAGAAAAATGTAGAGTGTCAGTCCTCTCGTACTTAAGTCGGCATTGTGATTTTGAATTAAGTTCGGATGCAATTTCTGTGTTTCATCGTCAATAAGAAGGTCCAAGGTATACAGTAAACCTGAAGTGAAGCATCGGAATCTAAAACTTGACTCACAGGAGTGGTTTAAATCATAGAAAGTTAGAGTGTCAGTCCTCATGTACTTAAGTCGGCATTGTGCCTTTTGTATTAACTTTGGATGCAATTTCTGTGTTTCATCGTCAATAAGAAGGTCCAAGGTTTACAGTAAACCTGAAGTGAAGCATCGGAATCTAAAACTGGACTCACAGGATAGGTTCAAATTATAGAAAGTTAGAGTGTCAGTCCTCTTGTACTTAAGTTGGCATTGTGCCTTTTGAATTTAATTCCGACGCAATTTCTGTGCTTCATCGTCAATAAGAATGTCCAAGGTATACAGTACATCTGAAGTGTAGCATAGGAATCTAAAACTGGACTCACTGGAGAGGTTCACATCTTAGAAAGTTAGAGTGACAGTCCTCTTGTAGTTAAGACGGCATTGTGCCTTTTGAATTTAATTCGATGCAATTTCTGTGTTTCATCGTCAATAAGAAGGTCCAAGGTATACAGTAAACCTGAAGTGAAGCATTGGAATCTAAAACTGGACTCACAGGAGAGGATCAAATCATAGAAAGTTAGAGTGTCAGTCCTCTTGTACTTAAGTCGATATTGTGCCTTTTGAATTTAATTCCGATGCAATTTCTGAGCTTCATCGTCAATAAGAAGGTCCAAGGTATACAGTAAACCTGAAATGAGGCATCGGAATCTAAAACTGGACTCTCAGGAACGTTCAAATCATAGAAAGTTAGAGTGTCAGTCCTCTTGTACTTAAGTCGGCATTGTGCCTTTTGTATTTAATTCCGATGCAATTTCAGTGTAGCATCGTCAATAAGGAGGTCCAGGGTATACAGTAAACCTGAAGTGAAGCATCGGAATCTAAAACTGGACTCCTAGGAGAGGTTCAAATCATAGAAAGTAAGAGTGTAAGTCGTCTTGTACTTAAGTCGGCATTGTGAATTTTGTATTAAATTCGGATGCAATTACTGTGTTTCATCGTCAATAAGAAGGTCCAAGGGATACAGTAAACCTCAAGTGAAGCATCGGAATCTAAAACTGGACTCACAGGAGAGGTTCAGATCATAGAAAGTAAGAGTGTCAGTCCTCTTGTACTTAAGTCGGCATTGTGCGTTTTGAATTTAATTCCGTTGCAATTTCTGTGCTTCATCGGCAATAAGAAGGTCCAAGGGATACAGTAAACCTGAAGTGAAGCATCGGAATCTAAAACTGAACTCACAGGAGAGGTTCAAATCATAGAATGTTAGAGTGTCAGTCCCCTTGTACTTAAGTCGGCAATGTGCCTTTTGAATTTAATTCCGACGCAATTTCTGTGCTTCATCGTCAATAAGAAGGTCCAAGGTATACAGTATACCTGAAGTGAAGCATCCGAATCTAAAACTGGACTCACAGGAGAGGTTCAAGCCATAGAAAGTTAGAATGTCAGTCCTCTTGTACTTAAGTCGGCATTGTGCCTTTTGTATTAAATTCGGATGCAATATCTGTGTTTCATTGTCAGTAAGAAGGTCCAAGGGATACAGTAAACCTGAAGTGAAGCATCGGAATCCAAAACTGGACTCACAGGAGATGTTCAAATCATAGAAAGTTGGAGTGTCAGTCCTCTTTTACTTAAGTCAGCATTGTGCCTTTTGAATCTAATTCCGATGCAATTTCTGTGCTTCATCGTCAATAAGATGGTCCAAGGTATACAGTTAACCTGAATTGAAGCATCGGAATCTAAAACTGGACTCACAGGAGAGGTTCAAATCATAGAATGTTAGAGTGTCAGTCCTGTTTTACTTAAGTCGGCATTGTGCTTTTTGTATTAAATTCGGATGCAATTTCTGTGTTTCATCGTCAATAAGATGGTCCAAGGCATACAGTAAACCTGAAGTGAAGCATCAGAATCTAAAACTGGACTCACAGGGAGGTTTAAATAATAGAAAGTTAGAGTGTCAGTCCTCTTGTACTTAATTCGGCATTGTGCCTTTTGTATTAAATTCGGATGCAATTACTATGTTTCGTCGTCAATAAGAAGGTAAAAGGTATACAGTAAACCTGAAGTGAAGCATCGGAATCTAAAGCTGGACTCACAGGAGTGGTTTAAATCATAGAAAGTTAGAGTGTCAGTCCTCATGTACTTAAGTCGGCATTGTGCCTTTTGTATTAAATTTGGATGCAATTTCTGTGTTTCATCGTCAATAAGAAGGTCCAAGGTATGCAGTAAACCTGAAGTGAAGCATCGGAATCTAAAACTGGACTAACAGGAGAAGTTCAGATCATATAAAAATTTAGAGTGTCAGTCCTCTCGTACTTAAGTCGGCATTGTGATTTTGAATTAAGTTCGGATGCAATTTCTGTGCTTCATCGTCAATAAGAAGGTCCAAGGTATACAGTAAACCTGAAGTGTAGCATCCGAATCTAAAACTGGACAGACAGGAGAGGTTCAAACCATAGAAAGTTAGAGTGTCAGTCCTCTTGTACTTCATTCGGCATTGTGCCTTTTGTATTAAATTCCGATGCAATTACTGTTTCATCGTCAATAAGAAGGTCCAAGGGATACAGTAAACCTCAAGTGAAGCATCGGAATCTAAAACTGGACTCACAGGAGAGGTTCAGATCATAGAAAGTTAGAGTGTCAGTCCTCTTGTACTTAAGTCGGCATTGTGCTTTTTGTATTAAATTCGGATGCAATATCTGTGTTTCATTGTCAGTAAGAAGGTCCAAGGGATGCAGTAAACCTGAAGTGAAGCATCGGAATCTAAAACTGGACTCACAGGAGATATTCAAATCATTGAAAGTTGGAGTGTCAGTCCTCTTTTACTTAAGTCAGCATTGTGCCTTTTGAATCTAATTCCGATGCAATTTCTGTGCTTCATCGTCAATACTATGGTCCAAGATATACAGTCAACCTGACTTGAAGCATCGGAATCTAAAACTGGACTCACTGAGAGGTTCAAATCATAGAATGATAGAGTGTCAGTCCTGTTTTACTTAAGTCGGCATTGTGCTTTTTGTATTAAATTCGGATGCAATTTCTGTGTTTCATCGTCAATAAGATGGTCCACGGCATACAGTAAACCTGAAGTGAAGCATCGGAATCTAAAACTGGACTCACTGGGAGGTTCAAATAATAGAAAGTTAGAGTGTCAGTCCTCTTGTACTTAATTCGGCATTGTACCTAATGTATTAAATTCGGATGCAATTACTATGTTTTGTCGTCAATAAGAAGGTCCAAAGTATACAGTAAACCTGAAGTGAAGCATCGGAATCTAAAACTGGACTCACAGGAGTGGTTTAAATCATAGAAAGATAGAGTGTCAGCCCTCATGTACTTAAGTCGGCATTGTGCCTTTTGTATTAAATTTGGATGCAATTTCTGTGTTTCATCGTCAATAAGAAGGTCCAAGGTATGCAGTAAACCTGAAGTGAAGCATCGGAATCTAAAACTGGACTCACAGGAGAAGTTCAGATCATAGAAAAATGTAGAGTGTCAGTCCTCTCGTACTTTAGTCGGCATTGTGATTTTGAATTAAGTTCGGATGCAATTTCTGTGTTTCATCGTCAATAAGAAGGTCCAAGGGATACAGTAAACCTGAAGTGAAGCATCGGAATCTAAAACTGGACTCACAGGAACGTTCAAATCATAGAAAGTAAGAGTGTATGTCGTCTTGTACTTAAGCCGGCATTGTGAATTTTGTACTAAATTCGGATGCAATTACTGTGTTTCACCGTCAATAAGAAGGTCCAAGGGATACAGTAATCCTGAAGTGAAGCATCGGAATCTAAAACTGGACTCACAGGAGACGTTCAAATCATAGAAAGTTAGAGTGTCAGTCCTCTTGTACTTAAGCCAGCATTGTGCCTTTTGTATTAAATTCCGATGCGATTTCTGTGTTTCAACGTCAATAAGGAGGTCCAAGGTATACAGTAAACCTGAAGTGAAGCATCCAATTCTAAAACTGGACTCCTAGGAGAGGTTCAAATCATAGATAGTAAGAGTGTCAGTCCTCTTGTACTTAAGTCGGCATTGAGAATTTTGTATTAAATTCGGATGCAATTACTGTGTTTCATCGTCAATAAGAAGGTCCAAGGGATACAGTAAACCTGAAGTGAAGCATCGGAACCTAAAACTGGACTCACAGAAGAGGTTCAGATCATAGAAAATTAGAGTGTCAGTCCTCTTGTACTTACGTCGGGATTGCGCCTTTTGAATTTATTTCCGTTGCAATTTCTGTGCTTCATCGTCAATAAGAAGGTCCAAGGGATACAGTAAACCTGAAGTGAAGCATCGGAATCTAAAACTGAACTCACAGGAGAGGTTCAAATCATAGAAAGTTAGAGTGTCAGTTCTCTTGTACTTAAGTCGGCATTGTTCCTTTTGAATTTAATTCCGACGCAATTTCTATGCTTCATCGTTAATAAGAAAGTCCAAGGTATACAGTACACCTGAAGTGAAGCATAGGAATCTAAAACTGGACTCACTGGAGGGGTTCGAATCTTAGAAAGTTAGAATGACAGTCCTCTTGTAGTTAAGACGGCATTGTGTCTTTTGAATTTAATTCGATGCAATTTCTGTGCTTCATCGTCAATAAGAATGTCCAAGGTATACAGAACACCTGAAGTGAAGCATAGGAATCTAAAAGTGGACTCACTGGAGAGGATCAAATCATAGTAAGTTAGAGTGTCAGTCCTCTTGTACTTAAGTCGATATTGTGCCTTTTGAATTTAATTCCGATGCAATTTCTGTGCTTCATCGTCAATAAGAAAGACCAAGGATACAGCAAACCTGAAGTGAAGCATCGGAATCTAAAACTGGACTCATGGAAAGTTGGAGTGTCAGTCCTCTTTTACTTAAGTCGGCATTGTGCCTTTTGAATCTAATTCCGATGCAATTTCTGTGCTTCATCGTCAATAAGATGGTCCAAGGTATACAGTAAACCTGAATTGAAGCATCGGAATCTAAAACTTGACTCACAGGGGAGATTCAAATCATAGAATGTTAGAGTGTCAGTGCTGTTTTACTTAAGTCGGCATTGTGCTTTTTGTATTAAATTCGGATGCAATTTCTGTGTTTCATCGGCAATAAGATGGTCCAAGGCATACAGTAAACCTGAAGTGAAGCATCGGAATCAAAAACTGGACTCACAGGGAGGTTCAAATAATAGAAAGTTAGAGTGTCAGTCCTCTTGTACTTAATTCGGCATTGTGCCTTTTGTATTAAATTCGGATGCAATTACTATGTTTCGTCGTCAATAAGAAGGTCCACGGTATACAGTAAACCTGAAGTGAAGCATCGGAATCTAAAACTGGACTCACAGGAGTGGTTGAAATCATAGAAAGTTAGAGTGTCAGTCCTCATGTACTTATGTCGGCATTGTGCCTATTGTATTAAATTTGGATGCAATTTCTGTGTTTCATCGTCAATAAGAAGGTCCAAGGTATGCAGTAAACCTGAAGTGAAGCATCGGAATCTAAAACTGGACTCACAGGAGAAGTTCAGATCATAGAAAAATGTAAAGTGTCAGTCCTCTCGTACTTTAGTCGGCATTGTGATTTTGAATTAAGTTCGGATGCAATTTCTGTGTTTCATCGTCAATAAGAAGGTCCAAGGGATACAGTAAACCTGAAGTGAAGCATCGGAATCTAAAACTGGACTCACAGGAGAGGTTCAAATCATAGAAAGTTAGAGTGTCAGTCCTCTTGTACTTAAGTCGATATTGTGCCTTTTGAATTTAATTCCGATGTAATTTCTGTGCTTCATCGTCAATAAGAAGGTCCAAGGTATACAGTACACCTGAAGTGAAGCATAGGAATCTAAAACTGGACTCACTGGAGAGGTTCAAATCATAGAATGTTAGAGTGACAGTCCTCTTGTATTTAAGATGGCATTGTGCCTTTTGAATTAAATTCGATGCAATTTCTGTGTTTCATCGTCAATAAGAAGGTCGAAGGCATTCAGAAAACCTGAAGTGAAGCATTGGAATCTAAAACTGGACTCACAGGAGAGGATCAAATCATAGTAAGTTAGAGTGTCAGTCCTCTTGTACTTAAGTCGATATTGTGCCTTTTGAATTTAATTCCGATGCATTTTCTGTGTTTCATCGTCAATAAGAAGGTCCAAGGTATACAGTAAACCTGAAGTGAAGCATCGGAATCTAAAACTGGACTCATAGGAACGTTCAAATCATAGAAAGTTAGAGTGTCAGTCCTCTTGTACTTAAGTCGGCATTGTGCCTTTTGTATTTATGTCCGATGCAATTTCTGTGTTTCATCGTCAATAAGGAGGTCCAAGGTATACAGTAAACCTGAAGTGAAGCATCGGAATCTAAAACTGGACTCCTAGGAGAGGTTCAAATCATAGAAAGTAAGAGTGTAAGTCGTCTTGTACTTAAGTCGGCATTGTGATTTTTGTATTAAATTCGGATGCAATTACTGTGTTTCATCGTCAATAAGAAGGTCCAAGGGATACAGTAAACCTCAAGTGAAGCATCGGAATCTAAAACTGGACTCACAGGAGAGGTTCAGATCATAGAATGTTAGAGTGTCAGTCCCCTTGTACTTAAGTCGGCATTGTGCCTTTTGAATTTAATTCCGACGCAATTTCTGTGCTTCATCGTCAATAAGAAGGTCCAAGGTATACAGTAAACCTGAAGTGAAGCATCCAATTCTAAAACTGGACTCACAGGAGAGGTTCAAACCATAGAAAGTTAGAATGTCAGTCCTCTTGTACTTAAGTCGGCATTGTGCCTTTTGTATTAAATTCGGATGCAATATCTGTGTTTCATTGTCAGTAAGAAGGTCCAAGGGATACAGTAAACCTGAAGTGAAGCATCAGAATCTAAAACTTGACTCACAGGATATGTTCAAATCATAGAAAGTTGGAGTGTCAGTCCTCTTGTACTTAAGTCGGCATTGTGCCTTTTGTATTAAATTCGGATGCAATATCTGTGTTTCATTGTCAGTAAGAAGGTCCAAGGGATACAGTAAACCTGAAGTGAAGCATCGGAACCTAAAACTGGACTCACAGAAGAGGTTCAGATCATAGAAAATTAGAGTGTCAGTCCTCTTGTACTTACGTCGGCATTGCGCCTTTTGAATTTATTTCCGTTGCAATTTGTGTGCTTCATCGTCAATAAGAAGGACCAAGGGATACAGTAAACCTGAAGTGAAGCATCGGAATCTAAAACTGAACTCACAGGAGAGGTTCAAATCATAGAAAGTTAGAGTGTCAGTTCTCTTGTACTTAAGTCGGCATTGTTCCTTTTGAATTTAATTTTGACGCAATTTCTATGCTTCATCGTTAATAAGAAAGTCCAAGGTATACAGTACACCTGAAGTGAAGCATAGGAATCTCAAACTGGACTCACTGGAGAGGTTCGAATCTTAGAAAGTTAGAATGACAATCCTCTTGTAGTTAAGACGGCATTGTGTCTTTTGAATTTAATTCGATGCAATTTCTGTGCTTCATCGTCAATAAGAATGTCCAAGGTATACAGAACACCTGAAGTGAAGCATAGGAATCTAAAACTGGACTCACTGGAGAGGATCAAATCATAGTAAGTTAGAGTGTCAGTCCTCTTGTACTTAAGTCGATATTGTGCCTTTTGAATTTAATTCCGATGCAATTTCTGTGCTTCATCGTCAATAAGAAAGACCAAGGATACAGCAAACCTGAAGTGAAGCATCGGAATCTAAAACTGGACTCACAGGAACGTTCAAATCATGGAAAGTTGGAGTGTCAGTCCTCTTTTACTTAAGTCAGCATTGTGCCTTTTGAATCTAATTCCGATGCAATTTCTGTGCTTCATCGTCAGTAAGATGGTCCAAGGTATACAGTAAACCTGAAGTGAAGCATCGGAATCTAAAACTGGACTCACTGGAGAGGTTCAAATCATAGAAAGTTAGAGTGACAGTCCTCTTGTATTTAAGACGGCATTGTGCCTTTTGAATTAAATTCGATGCAATTTCTGTGTTTCATCGTCAATAAGAAGGTCCAAGGTATACAGTAAACCTGAAGTGAAGCATTGGAATCTAAAACTGGACTCACAGTTGAGGATCAAATCATAGTAAGTTAGAGTGTCAGTCCTCTTGTACTTAAGTCGATATTGTGCCTTTTGAATTTAATTCCGATGCAATTTCTGTGTTTCATCGTCAATAAGAAGGTCCAAGGTATACAGTAAACCTGAAGTGAAGCATCGGAATCTAAAACTGGACTCACAGGAACGTTCAAATCATAGAAAGTAAGAGTGTCAGTACTCATGTACTTAAGTCGGCATTGTGCCTTTTGTATTAAATTTGGATGCAATTTCTGTGTTTCATCGTCAATAAGAAGGTCCAAGGTATGCAGTAAACCTGAAGTGAAGCATCGGAATGTAAAACTGGACTCACAGGAGAAGTTCAGATCATAGAAAAAAGTAGAGTGTCAGTCCTCTCGTACTTAAGTTGGCATTGTGATTTTGAATTAAGTTCGGATGCAATTTCTGTGTTTCATCGTCAATACGAAGGTCCAAGGGATACAGTAAACCTGAAGTGAAGCATCGGAATCTATAACTGGACTCACAGGAGAGGTTGAAATCATAGAAGGTCGAGTGTCAGTCCTGTTGTACTTAAGTCGATATTGTGCTTTTTGAATTTAATTCCGATGCAATTTCTGTGCTTCATCGTCAATAACAAGGTCCAAGGTATACAGTAAACCTGAAGTGAAGCATCGGAATCTAAAACTTGACTCACAGGAGACGTTCAAATCATAGAAAGTTAGAGTGTCAGTCCTCTTGTACTTAAGTCGGCATTGTGCCTTTTGTATTTAATTCCGATGCGATTTCTGTGTTTCATCGTCAATAAGGAGGTCCAAGGTATACAGTAAACCTGAAGTGAAGCATCCGAATCTAAATCTGGACTCCTAGGAGAGGTCCAAATCATAGATAGTAAGAGTGTCAGTCCTCTTGTACTTAAGTCGGCATTGTGAATTTTGTATTAAATTCGGATGCAATTACTGTGTTTCATCGTCAATAAGAAGGTCCAAGGGATACAGTAACCCTGAAGTGAAGCATCGGAATCTAAAACTGGATTCACAGAAGATGTTCAGATCATAGAAAATTAGAGTGTCAGTCCTCTTGCACTTACGTCGGCATTGCGCCTTTTGAATTTATTTCCGTTGCAATTTCTGTGCTTTATCGTCAATAAGAAGGTCCAAGGGATACAGTAAACCTGAAGTGAAGCATCGGAATCTAAAACTGAACTCACAGGATAGGTTCAAATCATAGAAAGTTAGAGTGTCAGTCCTCTTGTACTTAATTCGGCATTGTGCTTTTTGTATTAAATTCGGATGCAATTACTATGTTTCGTCGTCAATAAGAACGTCCACGGTATACAGTAAACCTGAAGTGAAGCATCGGAGTCTAAAACTGGACTCACAGGAGTCGTTTAAATCATAGAAAGTCAGAGTGTCAGTCCTCATGTACGTAAGTCAGCATTGTGCCTTTTGTATTAAATTTGTATGCAATTTCTGTGTTTCATCGTCAATAAGAAGGTCCAAGGTATGGAGTAAACATGAAGTGAAGCATCGGAATCTAAAACTGGACTCACAGGAGAAGTCAGATCATAGAAAAATGTAGAGTGTCAGTCCTCTCGTACTTTAGTCGGCATTGTGATTTTGAATTAAGTTCGGATGCAATTTCTGTGTTTCATCGGCAATAAGAAGGTCCAAGGGATACAGTAAACCTGAAGTGAAGCATCGGAATCTAAAACTGGACTCACAGGAGAGGTTCAAATCATAGAATGTTAGAGTGTCAGTCCTGTTTTACTTAAGTCGGCATTGTGCTTTTGGTATTAAATTCGGATGCAATTTCTGTGTTTCATCGTCAATAAGATGGTCCAAGGCATACAGTAAACCTGAAGTGAAGCATCGGAATCTAAAACTGGACTCACAGGGAGGTTCAAATAATAGAAAGTTAGAGTGTCAGTCCTCTTGTACATAATTCGGCATTGTGCCTTTTGTATTAAATTCGGATGCAATTACTATGTTTCGTCGTCAATAAGAACGTCCACGGTATACAGTAAACCTGAAGTGAAGCATCGGAATCTAAAACTGGACTCACAGGAGTGGTTTAAATAATAGAAAGTTAGAGTGTCAGTCCTCATGTACTTAAGTCGGCATTGTGCCTTTTGTATTAAATTTGGATGCGATTTCTGTGTTTCATCGTCAATAAGAAGGTCCAAGGTATGCAGTAAACCTGAAGTGAAGCATCGGAATCTGAAACTGGACTCACAGGAGAAGTTCAGATCATAGAAAAATGTAGAGTGTCAGTCCTCTCGTACTTTAGTCGGCATTTTTATTATGAATTAAGTTCGGATGCAATTTCTGTGTTTCATCTTCAATAAGAAGGTCCAAGGGATTTAGTAAACCTGAAGTGAAGCATCGGAATCTCAAACTGGACTCACAGGAGAGGTTCAAATCATAGAAAGTTAGAGTGTCAGTCCTCTTGTACTTAAGTCGATATTGTGCCTTTTGAATTTAAATCCGATGCAATTTCTGTGCTTCATCGTCAATAACAAGGTCCAAGGTATACAGTACACCTGAAGTGAAGCATCGTAATCTAAAACTGGACTCACAGGAGAGGTTCAAATCATAGAAAGTTAGAGTGTCAGTCCTCTTGTACTTAAGTCGACATTGTGCTTTTGTATTCAATTTGGATGCGATTTCTGTGTTTCATCGTCAATAAGAAGGTCCAAGGTATGCAGTAAACCTGAAGTGAAGCATCGGAATCTGAAACTGGACTCACAGGAGAAGTTCAGATCATAGAAAAATGTAGAGTGTCAGTCCTCTCGTACTTTAGTCGGCATTTTGATTTTGAATTAAGTTCGGATGCAATTTCTGTGTTTCATCTTCAATAAGAAGGTCCAAGGGATACAGTAAACCTGAAGTGAAGCATCGGAATCTAAAAATGGGATCACAGAAGAGGTTCAGATCATAGAAAATTAGAGTGTCTGTCCTCCTGTACTTACGTCGGCATTGTGCCTTTTGAATTTATTTCCGTTGCAATTTCTGTGCTTCATCGTCAATAAGAAGGTCCAAGGGATACAGTAAACCTGAAGTGAAGCATCGGAATCTAAAACTGAACTCACAGGAGAGGTTCAAATCATAGAAAGTTAGAGTGTCAGTTCACTTGTACTTAAGTCGGCATTGTGCCTTTTGAATTTAATTCAGACGCAATTTCTGTGCTTCATCGTCAATAAGAATGTCCAAGGTATACAGTACACCTGAAGTGAAGCATAGGAATCTAAAACTGGACTCACTATAGAGGTTCGAATCTTAGAAAGTTAGAGTGACAGTCCTCTTGTAGTTAAGACGGCATTGTGTATTTTGAATTTAATTCGATGCAATTTCTGAGTTTCATCGTCAACAAGAAGGTCCAAGGTATACAGTAAACCTGAAGTGAAGCATTGGAATCTAAAACTGGACTCACAGGAGAGGATCAAATCATAGTAAGTTAGAGTGTCAGTCCTCTTGTACTTAAGTCGATATTGTGCCTTTTGAATTTAATTCCGATGCAATTTCTGTGCTTCATCGTCAATAAGAAGGTCCAAGGTATACAGCAAACCTGAAGTGAAGCATCGGAATCTAAAACTGGACTCACAGGAACGTTCAAATCATAGAAAGTTAGAGTGTCAGTCCTCTTGTACTTAAGTCGGCATTGTGCCTTTTGTATTTAATTCCGATGCAATTTCTGTGTTTCATCGTCAATAATGAGGTCCATGGTAAACAGTAAACATGAAGTGAAGCATCGGAATCTAAAACTGGACTCCTAGGAGAGGTTCAAATCATAGAAAGTAAGAGTGTAAGTCGTCTTGTACTTAAATCGGCATTGTGAATTTTGTATTAAATTTGGATGCAATTACTGTGTATCATCGTCAATAAGACGGTCCAAGGGATACAGTAAACCTCAAGTGAAGCATCGGAATCTAAAACTGGACTCACAGGAGAGGTTCAGATCATAGAAAGTTAGAGTGTCAGTCCTCTTGTACTTAAGTCGGCATTGTGCCTTTTGAATTTAATTCCGTTGCAATTTCTGTGCTTCATCGTCAATAAAAAGGTCCAAGGAATACAGTAAACCTGAAGTGAAGCATCGGAATTTAAAACTGAACTCACAGGAGAGGTTCAAATCATAGAATGTTAGTGTGTCAGTCCCCATGTACTTAAGTCGGCATTGTGTCTTTTGAATTTAATTCCGACGCAATTTCTGTGCTTCATCGTCAATCAGAAGGTCCAAGGTATACAGTAAACCTGAATTGAAGCATCGGAATCTAAAACTGGACTCACAGGAGAGGTTCAAATCATAGAATGTTAGAGTGTCAGTCCTGTTTTACTTAAGTCGGCATTGTGCTTATTGTATTGAATTCGGATGCAATATCTGTGTTTCATCGTCAATAAGATGGTCCAAGTCATACAGTAAACCTGAAGTGAAGCATCGGAATCTAAAACTGGACTCACAGGGAGGTTCAAATAATAGAAAGTTAGAGTGTCAGTCCTCTTGTACTTAATTCGGCATTGTGCCTTTTGTATTAAATTCCGATGCAATTACTATGTTTCGTCGTCAATAAGAACGTCCAAGGTATACAGTAAACCTGAGGTGAAGCATCGGAATCTAAAACTGGACTCACAGGAGTGGTTTAAATCACAGAAAGTTAGAGTGTCAGTCCTCATGTACTTAAGTCGGCATTGTGCCTTTTGTATTAAATTTGGATGCAATTTCTGTGTTTCATCGTCAATAAGAAGGTCCAAGGAATGCAGTAAACCTGAAGTGAAGCATCGGAATCTAAAACTGGACTCACAGGAGACGTTCAAATCATAGAAAGTTAGAATGTCAGTCCTCTTCTACTTAAGTCGGCATTGTGCCTTTTGTATTTAATTCCGATGCGATTTCTGTGTTTCATCGTCAATAAGGAGGTCCAAGGTATACAGTAAACCTGAAGTGAAGCATCGGAATCTAAAACTGGACTTCTAGGAGAGGTTCAAATCATAGATAGTAAGAGTGTCAGTCCTCTTGTACTTATGTCGGCATTGTGAATTTTTTATTAAATTCAGGTGCAATTACTGTGTTTCATCGTCTATAAGAAGGTCCAAGGGATACAGTAAACCTGAAGTGAAGCATCGGAATCTAAAACTGGACTCACAGGAGAGGTTCAGATCATAGAAAGTTAGAGTGTCAGTCCTCTTGTACTTACGTCGGCATTGTGCCTTTTGAATTTAATTCAGATGCAATTTATGTGCTTCATCGTCAATAAGAAGGTCGAAGGGATACAGTAAACCTGAAGTGAAGCATCGGAATCTAAAACTGAACTCACAGGAGAGGTTCAAATCATAGAAAGTTGGAGTGTCAGTTCTCTTGTACTTAAGTAGGCATTGTGCCTTTTGAATTGCTCTTCGATGCAATTTCTGTGTTTCATCGTCAATAAGAATATCCAAGGGATACAGTAAACCTGAAGTGAAGCATCGGAATCTAAAACTGGACTCACAGGAGAGGTTCAAATCATAGAAAGTTAGAGTGTCAGTCCTCTTGTACTTATGTCGATATTGTGCCTTTTGAATTTAATTGCGATGCAATTTCTGTGCTTCATCGTCAATAAGAAGTTCCAAGGTATACAGTAAACCTGAAGTGAAGCATCGGAATCTAAAACTGGACTCACAGGAGACGTTCAAATCATAGAATGCTAGAGTGTCAGTCCTCTTGTACTTAAGCCGGCATTGTGCCTTTTGAATTTAATTCCGACGCAATTTCTGTGTTTCATCGTCAATAAGAAGGTCCAAGGTATACAGTAAACCTGAAGTGAAGCATCCGAACCTAAAACTGGACTCACAGGAGAGGTTCAAATCTTAGAAAGTTAGAATGTCAGTCCTCTTGTACTTGAGTCGGCATTGTGCCTTTTGTATCAAATTCGGATGTAATTTCTGTGTTCCATTGTCAATAAGAAGGTCCAAGGGATACAGTAAACCTGGAGTGAAGCATCGGAATCTAAAACTGGACTCACACGAGATGTTCAAATCATAGAAAGTTGGAGTGTCAGTCCTCTTTTGTTTAAGTCGGCATTGTGCCTTTTGAATCTAAGTCCGATGCAATTTCAGTGCTTCATCGTCAATAAGAAGGTCCAAGGTATACAGCAAACCTGAAGTGAAGCATCGGAATCTAAAACTGGACTCCTAGGAGAGGTTCAAATCATAGAAAGTAAGAGTGTCAGTCCTCTTGTACTTAAGTCGGCATTGTGAATTTTGTATTAAATTCGGATGCAATTACTGTGTTTCATCGTCAATAACAAGGTCCAAGGGATACAGTAAACCACAAGTGAAGAATCGGAATCTAAAACTGGACTCACAGGAGAGGTTCAAATCATAGAAAGTTAGGGTGTCAGTCCTCTTGAACTTAAGTCGGCATTGTGCTTTTTGAATTCAATTCCGATGCAATTTCTGTGCTTTATCGGCAATAAGAAGGTCCAAGGTATACAGTAAACCTGAAGTGAATCATTGGAATCTGAAACTGTACTCATAGGCGATGTTCAAATCATAGAAAGTTAGAGTGTCAGTTCCCTTGTACATAAGTAGGCATTTTGCCTTTTGAATTTAACTTCGATGCAATTTCTGTGTTTCTTCGTCAATAAGAAAGTCCAAGGGATACAGTAAACCTGAAATGAAGCATCGGAATCTAAAACTGAACTCACAGGAGAGGTTCAAATCATAGAATGTTAGAGTGTCAGTCCTCTTGTACTTAAGTCGGCATTGTGCCTTTTGTATTTAATTCCGATGCAATTTCTGTGTTTCATCGTCAATAAGGAGGTCCAAGGTATACAGTTAACCTGAAGTGAAGCATCCGAATCTAAAACTGGACTCACAGGAGAGGTTCAAATCATTGAATGTTAGATTGTCAGTCCTGTTTTACTTAAGTCGGCATTGTGGCTTTTGTATTAAATTCGGATGCAATTTCTGTGTTTCATTTTCAATAAGATGGTCCAAGGCATACAGTAAACCTGAAGTGAAGCATCGGAATCGAATACTGGACTCCTAGGAGAGATTCAAATCATAGAAAGTAAGAGTGTCAGTCCTCTTGTACATAAGTCGGCATTGTGAATTTTGTATTAAATTCGGATGCAATTACTGTGTTTCATCGTCAATAAGAAGGTCCAAGGGATACAGTAAACCTGAAGTGAAGCATCGGAATCTAAAACTGGACTCACAGGAGAGGTTCAGATCATAGAAAGTTAGAGTGTCAATCCTCTTGTACTTAAGTCGGCATTGTGCCTTTTGAATTTAATTCCGTTGCAATTTCTGTGCTTCATCGTCAATAAGAAGGTCCAAGGTATACAGTTAACCTGAAGTGGAGCATCCGAATCAAAAACTGGACTCACAGGAGAGGTTCAAATCATTGAATGTTAGATTGTCAGTCCTGTTTTACTTAAGTCGGCATTGTGGCTTTTGTATTAAATTCGGATGCAATTTCTGTGTTTCATTTTCAATAAGATGGTCCAAGGCATACAGTAAACCTGAAGTGAAGCATCGGAATCTAAAACTGGACTCACAGGAGAGGTTCAAATAATAGAAAGTTGGAGTGTCAGTCCCCTTGTATTTAAGTCGGCATTGTGCCTTTTGTATTAAATTCGGATGCAATTTCTGTCTTTCATCGTCAATAAGAAGGTCCAAGGGATACAGTATACCTGAAGTGAAGGAACGGAATCTAACACTGGACTCCTAGGAGAGGTTCAAATCATAGAAAGTAAGAGTGTCAGTCCTCTTGTACTTAAGTCGGCATTGTGAATTGTGTATAAAATTCGGATGCAATTACTGTGTTTCATCGTCAATAAGAAGGTCCAAGGGATACAGTAAACCTCAAGTGAAGCTTCGGAATCTAAAACTGGACTCACAGGAGAGGTTCAAATCATAGAAACTAGAGTGTCAGTCCTCTTGTACTTAAGTCGGCATTGTGCCTTTTGAATTTAATTCCGATGCAATTTCTGTGCTTCATCGGCAATAAGAATGTCCAGGGTATACAGTAAACCTGAATTGAAGCAGCGGAATCTAAAACTGAACTCACAGGAGAGGTTCAAATCATAGAATGTTTGAGTGTCAGTCCTCTTGTACTTAAGTCGGCATTGTGCCTTTTGAATTTAATTTCGACGCAATTTCTGCTCTTCATCGTCAATACGAAGGTTCAAGGTATACAGTAAACCTGAAGTGAAGCATCCGAATCTAAAACTGGACTCACAGGAGAGGTTCAAATCATAGAATGTTAGATTCTCAGTCCTGTTTTACTTAAGTCGGCTTTGTGCCTTTTGTATTAAATTCGGATGCAATTTCTGTGTTTCATTTTCAATAAGATGGTCCAAGGCATACAGTAAGCCTGAAGTGAAGCATCGGAATCTAAAACTGGACTCACAGGAGAGGTTCAAATAATAGAAGTTGGAGTGTCAGTCCTCTTGTACTTAAGTCGGCATTGTGCCTTTTTTATTACATTCGGATGCAATTTCTGTCTTTCATCGTCAATAAGAAGGTCCAAGGGATACAGTAAACCTGAAGTGAAGCATCGGAATCTAAAACTGGACTCACAGGAGAGGTTCAAATCATAGAAAGTTAGACTGTCAGTCATGTTTTACTTAAGTCGGCAGTGTTCCTTTTGTATTTAATTCCGACGCAATTTCTGTGCTTCATCGTCAAAAAGAAGGTCCAAGGTAGATAGTACACCTGAAGTGGAGCATTGGAATCTGAAACTGCACTAACAGGAGAGGTTCAAATAATAGAAAGTTAGAGTGACTGTTCTCTTGTACTTAAGTCGGCTTGTGCCTTTTGAATTTAATTCGATGCAATTTCTCTGTTTCATCGTCAATAATAAAGTCCAAGGATTTCAGTAAACGCGAGGTGAAGCATTGGAATCTAAAACTGGACTCACAGGAGAGGTTCTAATCATAGAAAGTTAGAGTGTCAGTCCTCTTGTACTTACTCGGCATTGTGCCTTTTGTATTAAATTCGGATGCAATTACTATGTTTCTTCGTCAATAAGAAGGTCCAAGTTATACAGTAAATCTGAAATGAAGCATCGGAATCTAAAATTGGTCTCACAGGAGAGGTTCAAATCATAGAAAATTAGAGTGTCAGTCTTCATGTACTTAAGTCGGCATTGTGCCTTTTGTATTAAATTCGGATGCAATTTCTGTGTTTCATCGTCAATAAGAAGGTCCAAGGCATACAGTAAACCTGAAGTAAACATCGGAATCTAAAACTGGATTCACAGGAGAGGTTCAGATCATAGAATGTTAGAGTGTCAGTCCTGTTGTACTTAACTTGGCATTGTGCCTTTTGAATTTGATTCCGTTGCAGTTTCTGTGCTTCATCGACAATAAGAAGGTCCAAGGTATACAGTAAACCTGAAGTGAAGCATCGAATTCTATAACTTGACTCACTGGAGAGGTTCAAATCATGGAAAGTTAAAGTGTCAGTCCTCTTGTACTTAAGTCGGCATTGTGCCTTTTGTATTAAATTCGGATGAAATTTCTGTGTTTCATCGTCAATAAGGAGGTCCAAGGTATACAGTAAACCTTAAGTGAGGCATCGGAATCTAAAACTGGACTCCTAGGAGAGGTTCAAATCATAGAAAGTAAGAGTGTCAGTCCTCTTGTACTTAAGTCGGCATTGTGACATTTGCATTTAATTCCGTTGCAATTTCTGTACTTCATCGTCAACAAGAAGGTCCAAGGTATACAATAAACCTGAAGTGAAGCATCGGAATCTAAAACTAAACTCGCAGGAGAGGTTCAAATCATAGAAAGTTAGAGTGTCAGTTCTCTTGTACTTAAGTCGGCATAGTGACTTTTGTATTAAATTCGGATGCAATTTCTGTGTTTCATCGTCAACAAGAAGGTCCAATGGATACAGTAAACCTGATGTGAAGCATCGGAATCTACAACTGGACTCACAGGAGAGGTTCAAATCATAGAAAGTGAGAGTGAAAGTTCTCCTGTACTTAAGTCGGCATTGTGCCTTTTGTATTTCATTCTGACGCAATTTCTGTGCTTCATCGTCAATAAGAAGGTCCAAGGTATACAGTACACCTGAAGTGAAGCATCGGAATCTAAAACTGGACTCACAGGAGAGGTCAAATCATAGAAAGTTAGAGTGTCAGTCCTAATGTACTTAAGTCGGCATTGTGCCTTTTGTATTAAATTCGGATGCAATTTCTGTGCTTCATCGTCAATAAGAAGGTCCAAGGGATCCAGTAAAACTGAAGCTAAACATCAAAATCTAAAATTGGAATCACAGGAGAGGTTCAGATCATAGAAATGTAGAGTGTCAGTCCTCTTGTACTTATGTCGGCATTGTGCTTTTGAATTAAGTTCGGATGCAATTTCTGTGTTTCATCGTTAATAAGAAGGTCCAAGGGGTACAGTAAACCTGAAGTGAAGCAACGGAATCTAAAACTGGACTCACTGGAGACGTTCAAATCATACAAAGTTAGAGTGTCTGTCGTCTTGTACTTAAGTCGGCATTGTGCCATTTGTATTTAATTCCGACGCAATTTCTGTGCTTCATCGTCAATAACAATGTCCAAGGTATACAGTACACCTGAAGTGAAGCATCGGAGTCTAAAACTGGACTCACAGGAGTGGTTCAAATCATAGAAAGTTAGAGGGTCAGTCCTCTTGTACTTAATTCGGCATTGTGCCTTTTATATTAAATTGGGATGGAATTACTATGTTTCATCGTCAATAAGAAGGTCCAAGGTATACAGTAAACCTGAAATGAAGCATCGGAATCTAAAACTGGACTCACAGGAGACGTTCAAATCATAGAAAGTTAGAGTGTCAGTCCTCTTGTACTTAAGTCGGCATTGTGCCTTTTGTATTTAATTCAGATGCAATTTCTGTATTTCATCGTCAATAAGGAGGTCCAAGGTATACAGTAAACCTGAAGTGAAGCATCGGAATCTAAAACTGGACTCCTAGGAGAGGTTCAAATCATAGAAAGTAAGAGTGTCAGTCCTCTTGTACTTAAATAGCCATTGTGAATTTTGTATTACATTCGGATGCAATTACTGCGTTTGATCGTCAATAAGAAGGTCCAAGGGATACAATAAACCTGAAGAGAAGCATCGGAATCTAAAACTGGACTCCTAGGAGAGGAAGAAATCATAGAATGTTAGAGTGTCAGTCCTCTTGTACTTAAGTCGGCATTGTGCCATTTGAATTTAATTCCGACGCAATTTCTGTGCTTCATCGTCAATAAGAAGGTCCAAGGTATACAGTAAACCTGAAGTGAAGCATCCGAATTTAAAACTGGACTCACAGGAGGGGTTCAAATCATAGAAAGTTAGAATGTCAGTCCTCTTTTACTTAAGTTGGCATTGTGCCTTTTGAATCTAGTTCCGATGCAATTTCTGTGCTTCATCGTCAATAAGAAGGTATTAGGTATACAGTAAGCCTGAAATGAAGCATCGGAACCTAAAACTGGACTCACAGGAGATGTTCAAATCATAGAAAGTTAGAGTGTCAGTCGTCTTGTACTTAAGTCGGCATTGTGTCTTCTGTATTGTATTCGGATGCAATTTCTGTCTTTCATCGTCAATAAGAAGGTCCAAGGGATACAGTAAACCTGAAGTGAAGCATCGGAATCTAAAACTGGACTCACTGGGGTGGTTCAAATCATAGAAAGTTAGAGTGTCAGTCCTCTTGCACTTAAGTCGGCATTGTGCCTTTTGTATTAAATTCGGAAGCAATTTCTGTGTTTCATTGTCAATATGATGGTCCAAGGGATACAGTAAACCTGAAGTGAAGAATCGGAATCTAAAACTGGACTCACAGGAAAGATTCAAATCATAGAAACTTAGAGTGTCAGTCCTCTTGTACTTAAGTCGGCATTGTGCCTTTTGTATTAAATAGGGATGCAATTTCTGTGTTTCATCGTCAATAAGAAGGTCCAAGGGATACAGTAAACCAGAAGTGAAGCATCGGAATCTAAAATTGGACTCACAGGCTGGTTCAAATCATAGAAAGTTAGAGTGTCAGTCCTCTTGTACTTAAGTCGGCATTGTGCCTTTTGTATTAAATTTGGATGTAATTTCTGTGTTTCATCGTCAATAAGAAGGTCCATGGTATACAGTAAACCTGAAGTGAAGCATCCGAATCTACAACAGGACTGACAGGAGAGGTTCAAATCATAGAAAGCTATAGTGTCAGTCCTCTTGTACTTAAGTCGGCATTGTGCATTTTGTATTAATTTCGGATGCAATTTCTGTGTTTCATTGTCAATAAGAAGGTCCAAGGGATACAGTAAACCTTAAGTGAAGCAGCGGAATCTAAAACTGCTTTCACAGGAGTTGTTCAAATCATAGAAAGTTGGAGTGTCAGTCCTCTTTACTTAAGTCGGCATTGTGCCTTTTGAATCTAATTCGGATGCAATTTCTGTGCTTCATCGTCAATAAGAAGGTCCAAGGGATACAGTAAACCTGAAGTGAAGCTTCGGAATCTAAAACTGGACTCACAGGAGAGGTTCAAATCATAGAATGTTCAAGTGTCAGTCATGTATTACTTAAGTCACCATTCTGCCTTTTGTATTAAATTCGGATGCAATTTCTGTGTTTCATCGTCAATAAGAAGGTCCAAGGGATACAGTAAACCTGAAGTGAAGCATCGGAATCTAAAACTGGACTCACAGGAGAGATTCAAATCATAGAATGTTAGATTGTCAGTTCTCTTGTACTTAAGTCGGCATTGTGCCTTTTGTATTAAATTGGGATGAAATATCTGTGTTTCATCGTCAATAAGAAGGTCCAAGGGATACAGTAAACCTGAAGTGAAGCATCGGAATCTAAAACTGAACTCACAGGAGAGGTTCAACTCAAAGTATGTTAGGGTGTCAGTCCTCTCGTACTTAAGTCGGCATTGGGCTTTTTGAATTTAATTCCGACGCAATATCTGTGCTTCATCGTCAATAAGAAGGTCCACGGTATACAGTAAACCTGAAGTGATGCTTCGGAATCTAAAACTGGACTCACAGGAGAGGTTCAGATCATAGAAAGTTAGAGTGTCAGTCCTCTTGTACTTAATTATGCATTGTCCATTTTGTATTAAATTCGGATGTAATTACTATGTTTAATCGTCAATAAGAAGGTCCAAGGTATACAGTAAACCTGAAGTAAAGCATCGGAATCTAAAACTGGACTCACAGGAGAGGTTCAAATCAGAGAAAGTTAGAGTGTCAGTCCTCATGTACTTAAGTCGGCATTGTGCCTTTTGTACTAAATTTGGATGCAATTTCTGTGTTTCATCGTCAATAAGAAGGTCCAAGGGATACAGTAAACCTGAAGTGATGCTTCGGAATCTAAAACTGGACTCACAGGAGAGGTTCAGATCATAGAAAGTTAGAGTGTCAGACCTCTCGTACTTAAGTCGGCATTGTGATTTTGAATTAAGTTCGCATGCAATTTCTGTGTTTCATCATCAATAAGATGGTCCAAGGGATACAGTAAACCTGAAGTGAAGCATCTGAATGAAAAACTGGACTCACAGGAGAGGTTCAAATCATAGAAAGTAAGAGTGTCGGTCCTCTTGTACTTAAGTCGGCATTGTGCCTTTTGTATTAAATTCGGATGTAATTTCTGTGTTTCATCGTCAATAAGAAGGTCCATGGTATACAGTAAACCTGAAGTGAAGCATCCGAATCTACAACAGGTCTGACAGGAGAGGTTCAAATCATAGAAAGCTAGGGTGTCATTCCCCTTGCACTTAAGTCGGCATTGTGCCTTTTGTATTAAATTCGGATGCAATTTCTGTGTTTCATCGTCAATAAGAAGGTCCAAGGGATACAGTAAACCTGAAGTGAAGCATCGGAATCTAAAACTGGACTCACAGGAGAGATTCAAATCATAGAATGTTAGATTGTCAGTTCTCTTGTACTTAAGTCGGCATTGTGCCTTTTGTATTAAATTGGGATGCAATATCTGTGTTTCATCGTCAATAAGAAGGTCCAAGGGATACAGTAAACATGAAGTGAAGCATCGATAAATAAAACTTGACTCACAGGAGAGGTTCAAATCATAGAAAATTAGAGTGTGAGTCCTCTTGTACTTAAGTCGGCATTGTGCCTCTTGTATTATATTCGGATGCAATTTCTGTGTTTCATCATCAATAAGAAGGTCCTAGGGAATCAGTAAACCTGAAGTGAAGCATCGGAATCTAAAACTGAACTCACAGGAGAGGTTCAACTCAAAGTATGTTAGGGTGTCAGCACTCTCGTACTTAAGTCGGCATTGGGCTTTTTGAATTTAATTCCGACGCAATATCTGTGCTTCATCGTCAATAAGAAGGTCCACGGTATACAGTAAACCTGAAGTGAAGCATCGGAATCTAAAACTGGACTCACAGGAGAGGTTCAGATCATAGAAAGTTAGAGTGTCAGACCTCTCGTACTTAAGTCGGCATTGTGATTTTGAATTAAGTTCGGATGCAATTTTTGTGTTTCATCATCAATAAAATGGTCCAAGGGATACAGTAAACCTGAAGTGAAGCATCTGAATGTAAAACTGGACTCACAGCAGAGGTTCAAATTATAGAAAGTTAGAGTGTCAGTCCTCATGTACTTAAGTCGGCATTGTGCCTTTTGTATTAAATTTGGATGCAATTTCTGTGTTTCATCGTCAATAAGAAGGTCCAAGGGATACAGTAAACCTGAAGTGAAGCATCGGAATCTAAAACTGGACTCACAGGAGAGGTTCGGATCATAGAAAGTTAGAGTGTCAGTCCTCCCGTCCTTAAGTCGGCATTGTGATTTTGAATTAAGTTCGGATGCAATTTCTGTGTTTCTTCGTCAATAAGTAGGTCCAAGGGATACAGTAAACCTGAAGTGAAGCATCGGAATCTAAAACTGGACTCCTAGGAGAGGTTCAAATCATAGAAAGTAAGAGTGTCAGTCCTCTTGTACTTAAGTCGGCATTGTGACTTTTGTATTAAATTCGGATGCAATTACTGTGTATCATCGTCAATAAGATAGTCCAAGGGATACAGTAAACCTGAAGTGAAGCATCGGAATCTAAAACTGGACTCACAGGAGAGGTTCTAATCATAGAAAGTTAGAGTGTCAGTCCTCTTGTACTTAAGTCGGCATTGTGCATTTTGAATATAATTCCGATGCAATTTCAGTGTTTCGTCGTCAATCAGAAGGTCCAAATGATACAGTAAACCTGAAGTGAAGCATCGGAATCTAAAACTGGACTCACAGGAGAGGTTCAAATCATAGAAAGTTGGAGTGTCAGTCCTCTTGTACTTAAGTCGGCATTCTGCCTTTTGTATTTAATTCCGATGCAATTTCTGTGTTTCATCATCAATAAGTAGGCCCAAGGGATACAGTAAACCTGAAGTCAAGCATCGGAATCTAAAACTGAACTCACTGGAGAGGTTCAAATCATTGAATCTGAGAGTGTCAGTCCTGTCGTACTTAACACACCATTGTGCCTTTTGAATTTAAAGCCGAAGCAATTTCTGTGCTTCATCGTCAATAAGAAGGTCCAAGGTATCCAGTAAACCTAAAGTGAAGCATCGGCATCTAAAACTGGACTCACAGGAAAGGTTCAAATCATAGAGAGTTAGAGTGTCAGTCCTCTTGTACTTAACTCGGCATTGGGCCTTTAGCATTAAATTCGGATGCAATTACTATGTTTCATCGTCAATAGGAAGGTCCAAGGTATACTGTAAACCTGAAGTGAAGCATCGGAATCTAAAACCGGACTTACAGGAGAGGTTCAAATCATAGAAAGTTAGAGTGTCAGTCTTCATGTACTTAAGTCGGCACTGTGCCTTTTTTGTTAAATTTGGATGCAATTTCTGTGTTTCATCGTCAATAAGAAGGTCCAAGGGATACAGTAAAACTGAAG
Source organism: Schistocerca americana (assembly GCF_021461395.2). NCBI lineage: Eukaryota > Metazoa > Arthropoda > Insecta > Orthoptera > Acrididae > Schistocerca > Schistocerca americana. The sequence continues at coordinate 3,459,635 of NC_060129.1, read as the reverse complement.
TGAAGCATCGGAATCTAAAACTGGACTCACTGGGGTGGTTCAAACCATAGAAAGTTAGAGTGTCAGTCCCCTTGCACTTAAGTCTGCATTGTGCCTTTTGTATTAAATTCGGAAGCAATTTCTGTGTTTCATTGCCAATAAGAAGGTCCAAGGGATACAGTAAACCTGAAGTGAAGCTTCGGAATCTACAACTGGACTCACAGGAGAGGTTCAAATCATAGAATCTTCAAGTGTCATCATGTAATACTTAAGTCGCCATTGTGCCTTTTGTATTAAATTCGGATGCAATTTCTGTGTTTCATCGTCAATAAGATGGTCCAAGGCATACAGTTAACCTGAAATGAAGCATCGGAATCTAAAACTGGACTCACAGGAGAGATTCAAATCATAGAATGTTAGAGTGTCAGTTCTCTTTTACTTAAATCGGCATTGTGCCTTTTGTATTAAATTGGGATGCAATATCTATGTTTCATCGTCAATAAGAAGGTCCAAGGGATACAGTAAACCTGAAGTGAAGCATCGATAAATAAAACTGGATTTACAGGATAGGTTCAAATCATAGAAAATTAGAGTGTGAGTCCTCTTGTACTTAAGTCGGCATTGTGCCTCTTGTATTATATTCAGATGCAATTTCTGTGTTTCATCATCAATAAGAAGGTCCAAGGGATACAGTAAACCTGAAGTGAAGCATCGGAATCTAAAACTGAACTCACAGGAGAGGTTCAAATCAAAGTATGTTAGGGTGTCAGTCCTCTCGTACTTAAGCTGGCATTGGGCCTTTTGAATTTAATTCCGACGCAATATCTGTGCTTCATCGTCAATAAGAAGGTCCACGGTATACAGTAAACCTGAAGTGAAGCATCGGAATCTAAAACTGGACTCACAGGAAAGGTTCAAATCATAGAAAGTTAGAGTGTCAGTCCTCTTGTACTTAATTATGCATTGTGCATTTTGTATTAATTTCGGATGTAATTACTATGTTTAATCGTCAATAAGAAGGTCCAAGGTATACAGTAAACTGAAGTAAAGCATCGGAATCTAAAACTGGACTCACAGGAGAGGTTCAAATCATAGAAAGTTAGAGTGTCAGTCCTCATGTACTTAAGTCGGCATTGTGCCTTTTGTACTAAATTTGGATGCAATTTCTGTGTTTCCTCGTCAATAAGAAGGTCCAAGGGATACAGTAAACCTGAAGTGATGCTTCGGAATCTAAAACTGGACTCACAGGAGAGGTTCAGATCATAGAAAGTTAGAGTGTCAGACCTCTCGTACTTAAATCGGCATTGTGATTTTGAATTAACTTCGGATGCAATTTCTGTGTTTCATCATCAATAAGATGGTCCAAGGGATACAGTAAACCTGAAGTGAAGCATCTGAATGTAAAACTGGACTCACAGGAGAGGTTCAAATCATGGAAAGTTAGAGTGTCAGTCCTCATGTACTTAAGTCGCCATTGTGCCTTTTGTATTAAATTTGGATGCAATTTCTGTGTTTCATCGTCAATAAGAAGGTCCAAGGGATACAGGAAACCTGAAGTGAAGCATCGGAATCTAAAACTGGACTCACAGGAGAGGTTCAGATCATAGAAAGTTAGAGTGTCAGTCCTCCCGTCCTTAAGTCGGCATTGTGATTTTGAATTAAGTTCGGATGCAATTTCTGTGTTTCTTCGTCAATAAGTAGGTCCAAGGGATACAGTAAACCTGAAGTGAAGCATCGGAATCTAAAATTGGACTCCTAGGAGAGGTTCAAATCATAGAAAGTAAGTTTGTCAGTCCTCTTGTACTTAAGTCGGCATTGTGACTTTTGTATTAAATTCGGATGCAATTACTGTGTTTCATCGTCAATAAGATGGTCCAAGGGATACAGTAAACCTGAGGTGAAGCATGGGAATCTAAAACTGGACTCACAGGAGTGGTTCTAATCATAGAAAGTTAGAGTGTCAATCCTCTTGTACTTAAGTCGGCATTGTGCATTTTGAATATAATTCCGATGCAATTTCAGTGTTTCATCGTCAATCAGAAGGTCCAAATGATACAGTTAACCTGAAGTGAAGCATCGGAATCTAAAACTGGACTCACAGGAGAGGTTCAAATCATAGAAAGTTAGAGTGTCAGTCCTCTTGTACTTAAGTCGGCATTCTGCCTTTTGTATTTAATTCCGATGCAATTTCTGTGTTTCATCATCAATAAGAAGGCCCAAGGGATACAGTAAACCTGAAGTGAAGCATCGGAATCTAGAACTGAACTCACTGGAGAGGTTCAAATCATAGAATCTTAGAGTGTCAGTCCTGTCGTACTTAAGACAGCATTGTGCCTTTTGAATTTAAAGCCGAAGCAATTTCTGTGCTTCATCGTCAATAAGAAGGTCCAAGGTATCCAGTAAACCTAAAGTGAAGCATCGGAATCTAAAACTGGACTCACAGGAGAGGTTCAAATCAGAGAAAGTTAGAGTGTCAGTCTTCATGTACTTAAGTCGGCATTGTGATTTTTAATTATGTTCAGATGCAATTTCTGTGTTTCATCGTCAATAAGAAGGTCCATGGGATACAGTATACCTGAAGTGAAGCTTCGGAATCTAAAACTGGACTCACAGGAGGGGTTCAAATCATAGAAATTTAGAGTGTCAGTCCTCTTGTACTTAAGTCGTCATTGTGCCTTTTGAATTTAATTCCGATGCAATTTCTGTGCTTCATCGTCAATAAGAAGGTCCAAGGTATACAGTAAACCTGAAGTGAAGCATCGGAATCTAAAACTGGACTCACAGGAGATGTTCAAGTCATAGAAAGTTAGAGTGTCAGTCCTCTTGTACTTAAGTCGGCATTGTGCCTTTTGTATATAATTCCGATGCAATATCTGTGTTTCATCGTCAATAAGAAGGTCCAAGGTATACAGTAAATCTGAAGTGAAGCATCGGAATCTAAAACTGGGCTCCTAGGAGAGGTTCTAATCATAGAAATTAAGAGTGTCAGTCCTCTTGTACTTATGTCGGCATTGTGACTTTTGTATTAAATTCCGATACAATTTCTGTGTTTCATCGTCAATAAGAAGGTCCAAGGGAATCAGTAACCCTGAAGTGAAGCATCGGAATCTGAAACTGAACTCACAGGAGTGGTTCAAATCATAGAATGTTAGAGTGTCAGTCATCTTGTACTTAAGTCGTCATTGTGCCTTTTGTATTAAATTCGGATGCAATTTCTGTTTCATCGTCAATAAGAAGGTCCAAGGAATACAGTAAACCTGAGGTGAACCATCGGAATCTAAAACTGGACTCACAGGAGATGTTCAAATCATAGAAAATTGGTGTGTCAGTCCTCTTGTACTTAAGTCGGCATTGTGCCTTTTGAATTTAATTCCAATGCAATATCTGTGCTTTATCGTCTATAATAAGGTCCAAGGTATACAGTAAACCTGAAGTGAAGCATCGGAATCTAAAACTGGACTCACAGGAGAGGTTCAAATCGTAGGAAGTTAGAGTGTCAGTCCTCTTGTACTTTAATCGGCATTTTCCCTTTTCTAATAAATTAGGATGCAATTTCTGTGTTTCATCGTCAATAAGAAGGTCCAAGGGATACAGTAAACCTGAAGTGATGCATCAGAATCTAAAACTGGACTCACAGGAGATGTTCAAATCATAGGAAATTGAAGTGTCAGTCCTCTAGTACTTAAGACTGCATTGTGCATTTTGAATTTAATTTCGATGCAATTTCTGTGCTTCATTGTCAATAAGAAGGTCCAAGGTATAGAGTAAACCCGAAGTGAAGCATCGGAATTTAAAACTGGTCTCACAGGAGAGATTCAAATCATAGAAAATTGGTGTGTCAGTCCTCTTGTACTTAAGTCGGCATTGTGCCTTTTGAATTTAATTCAAATGCCATTTCTGTGTTTCATCGTCAATAAGAAAGTCCAAGGTATACAGTAAACCTGAAGTGAAGCATCGGAATGGAAAACAGGACTCACAGGAGAGGTTCAAATCATAGCAAGTTAGAGTGTCAGTCCTGTTGTACTTAAGTCGGCATTGTGCCTTTTGTATTAAATTCGGATACATTTTCTGTGTTTCATCGTCAATAAGAAGGTCCAAGGGTTACAGTAAACCTGAAGTGAAGCATCGGAATCTAAAACTGGACTCACAGAAGAGGTTCAAATCATAGAAAGTTAGAGTGTCAGTCCTCATGTACTTAAGTCGGCATTATGCCTTTTGTATTAAATTGGGATGCAATTTCTATGGTTCATCGTCAATAAGAAGGTCCAAGGGATACAGTAAACCTGAAGTGAAGCATCGGAATCTAAAACTGGACTCAAAGGAGAGGTTCAAATCGTAGAGAGTTAGTGTGTCAGTCCTCTTGTACTTAAGTCGGAATTGTGCCTTTTGTATTTAATTCCGATGCAATTTCTGTGTTTCATCGTCAATAAGGACGTCCAAGGTATACAGTAAACCTGAAGTGAAGCGTCGGAATCTAAAACTGGGCTCCTAGGAGAGGTTCAAATCATAGAAAGTAAGAGTGTCAGTCCTCTTGTACTTAAGTCGGCATTGTGACTTTTGTATTAAAGTCGGATGCAATTACTGTGTTTCATCGTCAATAAGAAGGTCCAAGGGATACAGCAAACCTCAAGTGAAGCATCGGAATGTAAAACTGGACTCACAGGAGAGGTTCAAATCATATAAACTTAGAGTGTCAGTCCTCTTGTACTTAATTCGGCATTGTGCTTTTGTATTAAATTCGGATGCAATTACTGTGTTTCATCGTCAATGAGAAGGTCCAATGTATACAGTAAACCTGAAGTGAAGGATCGGAAACTAAAACTGGACTCACTGGAGACGTTCAAATCATAGAAAGTAAGAGTGTCAGTCCTCTTGTACTTAAGTCGGCATTGTGCCTTTTGTATTTAATTCCGATGCAATTTCTGTGTTTCATCGTCAATAATCAGGTCCAAGGTATACAGTAAACCTGAAGTGATGCATTGGAATCTAAAACTGGACTCCTTGGAGAGGTTCAAATCATAGAAAGTAAGAGTGTCAGTCCTCTTGTACTTAAGCCGGCATTGTGACTTTTGTATTAATTTGGATGCAATTACTGTGTTTCATCGTCAATAAGAAGGTCCAAGGGATACAGTGAACCTGAAGTGAAGCATCGGAATCTAAAACTGGACTCACAGGAGAGGTTCAAATAATAGAAAGTTATAGTGTCAGTCCTCTTGTACTTAAGTCGGCATTGTGCCTTTTGAATTTAATTCCGGTGCAATTTCTGTGCTTCATCCTCAATAAGAATGTCCAAGGTATACAGTAAACGTGAAGTGAATAATCGGAATCTGAAACTGGACTCACAGGAGAGGTTCAAATCATAGAAAGTTAGTGTGTCAGTCCTCTTGTACTTAAGTCGGCATTGTGCCTTTAGAATTTAATTCCGATGCAATTTCTGTGTTTCATCGTCAATAAGAAGGTCCAAGGGATGCAGTAAACCTGAAGTGAAGCATCGGAATCTAAAACTGAACTCACAGGAGAGGTTCAAATCATAGAATGTTAGAGTGTCAGTCCTCTCGTACTTAAGTCGGCATTGTGCCTTTTGAATTTAATTCCGACGCAATTTCTGTGCTTCATCGTCAATAATAAGGTCCAAGGTATACAGTAAACCTGAAGTGAAGCATCGGAATCTAAAACTGGACTCACAAGAGAGGTTCAATTCATAGAAAGTTAGTGTGTCAGTCCTCTTGTACTTAAGTCGGGACTGTGCGTTTTGAATTTAGTTCCGATGCAATTTATGTGTTTCCTCATCAATAAGTAGGCCCAAGGGATACAGTAAACCTGAAGTGAAGCATCGGAATCTAAAACTGGACTCACTGGAGAGGTTCAAATCATAGAATCATAGAGTGTCAGTCCTGTCGTACTTAAGACAGCATTGTGCCTTTGGAATTTAAAGCCGAATCAATTTCTGTGCTTCATCGTCAATAAGAAGGTCCAAGGTATCCAGTAAACCTAAAGTGAAGCATCGGAATCTAAAACTGGACTCACAGGAGAGATTCAAATCATAGAAAGTTAGAGTGTCAGTCTTCATGTACTTAAGTCGGCATTGTGCCTTTTTTATTAAATTTGCATGCAATTTCTGTGTTTCATCGTCAATAAGAAGGTCCAAGGGATACAGTAAACCTGAAGTGAAGCATCGGAATCTAAAACTGGACTCACAGGAGAGGTTCAGATTATAGAAAGTTAGAGTGTCAGTCCTCTCGTACTGAAGTCGGCATTGTGATTTTTAATTAAGTTCGGATGCAATTTCTGTGTTTCATCGTCAATAAGAAGGTCCATGGGATACAGTATACCTGAAGTGAAACATCGGAATCTAAAACTGGACTCACAGGAGAGGTTCAAATCATAGAAAGTTAGAGTGTCAGTCCTCTTGTACTTAAGTCGTCATTGTGCCTTTTGAATTTAGTTCCGATGCAATTTCTGTGCTTCATCGTCAATAAGAAGGTCCAAGGTATACAGTAAACCTGAAGTGAAGCATCGGAATCTAAAACTGGACTCACAGGAGATGTTCAAGTCATAGAAAGTTAGAGTGTCAGTCCTCTTGTACTTAAGTCGGCATTGTGCCTTTTGTATTTAATTCCGATGCAATATCTGTGTTTCATCGTCAATAAGAGGGTCCAAGGTATACAGTAAATCTGAAGTGAAGCATCGGAATCTAAAACTGGACTCCTAGGAGAGGTTCAAATCATAGAAATTAAGAGTGTCAGTCCTCTTGTACTTAAGTCGGCATTGTGACTTTTGTATTACATTCCGATGCAATTTCTGTGTTTCATCGTCAATAAGAAGGTCCAAGGGAATCAGTAACCCTGAAGTGAAGCATAGGAATCTGAAACTGAACTCACAGGAGAGGTTCATATCATAGAATGTTAGAGTGTCAGTCATCTTGTATATAAGTCGGCATTGTGCCTTTTGTATTAAATTCGGATGCAATTTCTGTGTTTCATCGTCAATAAGAAGGTCCAAGGAATACAGTAAACCTTAGGTGAACCATCGGAATCTAAAACTGGACTCACAGGAGATGTTCAATCATAGAAAATTGGTGTGTCAGTCCTCATGTACTTAAGTCGGCATTGTGCCTTTTGAATTTAATTCCAATGCAATTTCTGTGCTTTATCGTCTATAAGAAAGTCCAGGGTATACAGTAAACCTGAAGTGAAGCATCGGAATCGAAAACCGGACTCACAGGAGAGGTTCAAATCATAGAAAGTTAGAGTGTCAGTCCTGTTGTACTTAAGTCGGCATTGTGACTTTTGTATTTAATTTGGATTCAATTTCTGTGTTTCATCGTCAATAAGAAGGTCCAAGGGTTACAGTAAACCTGAAGTGAAACATCGGAATCTAAACCTGGACTCACAGGAGAAGTTCAAATCATAGAAAGTTAGTGTGTCAGTACTCTTGTACTTACATCGGCATTGTGCCTTTTGAATTTAATTCCGATGCAATTTCTGTGTTTCATCGTCAATAAGAAGGTCCAAGGGAATCAGTAAACCTGAAGTGAAGCATCGGAATCTAAAAGTGAACTCACAGGAGAGGTTCAAATCATAGAATGTTAGAGTGTCAGTCCTCTCGTACTTAAGTCGGCATTGTGCCTTTTGAATTTAATTCCGACGCAATTTCTGTGCTTCATCGTCAATAATAAGGTCCAAGGGATACAGCAAACCTCAAGTGAAGCATCGGAATGTAAAACTGGACTCACAGGAGAGGTTCAAATCATATAAACTTAGAGTGTCAGTCCTCTTGTACTTAATTCGGCATTGTGCTTTTGTATTAAATTCGGATGCAATTACTGTGTTTCATCGTCAATGAGAAGGTCCAATGTATACAGTAAACCTGAAGTGAAGGATCGGAAACTAAAACTGGACTCACTGGAGACGTTCAAATCATAGAAAGTAAGAGTGTCAGTCCTCTTGTACTTAAGTCGGCATTGTGCCTTTTGTATTTAATTCCGATGCAATTTCTGTGTTTCATCGTCAATAAGGAGGTCCAAGGTATACAGTAAACCTGAAGTGATGCATTGGATTCTAAAACTGGACTCCTTGGAGAGGTTCAAATCATAGAAAGTAAGAGTGTCAGTCCTCTTGTACTTAAGCCGGCATTGTGACTTTTGTATTAATTTGGATGCAATTACTGTGTTTCATCGTCAATAAGAAGGTCCAAGGGATACAGTGAACCTGAAGTGAAGCATCGGAATCTAAAACTGGACTCACAGGAGAGGTTCAAATAATAGAAAGTTATAGTGTCAGTCCTCTTGTACTTAAGTCGGCATTGTGCCTTTTGAATTTAATTCCGGTGCAATTTCTGTGCTTCATCCTCAATAAGAATGTCCAAGGTATACAGTAAACGTGAAGTGAATAATCGGAATCTGAAACTGGACTCACAGGAGAGGTTCAAATCATAGAAAGTTAGTGTGTCAGTCCTCTTGTACTTAAGTCGGCATTGTGCCTTTAGAATTTAATTCCGATGCAATTTCTGTGTTTCATCGTCAATAAGAAGGTCCAAGGGATGCAGTAAACCTGAAGTGAAGCATCGGAATCTAAAACTGAACTCACAGGAGAGGTTCAAATCATAGAATGTTAGAGTGTCAGTCCTCTCGTACTTAAGTCGGCATTGTGCCTTTTGAATTTAATTCCGACGCAATTTCTGTGCTTCATCGTCAATAATAAGGTCCAAGGTATACAGTAAACCTGAAGTGAAGCATCGGAATCTAAAACTGGACTCACAAGAGAGGTTCAATTCATAGAAAGTTACTGTGTCAGTCCTCTTGTACTTAAGTCGGGACTGTGCCTTTTGAATTTAGTTCCGATGCAATTTATGTGTTTCCTCATCAATAAGTAGGCCCAAGGGATACAGTAAACCTGAAGTGAAGCATCGGAATCTAAAACTGGACTCACTGGAGAGGTTCAAATCATAGAATCATAGAGTGTCAGTCCTGTCGTACTTAAGACAGCATTGTGCCTTTGGAATTTAAAGCCGAATCAATTTCTGTGCTTCATCGTCAATAAGAAGGTCCAACGTATCCAGTAAACCTAAAGTGAAGCATCGGAATCTAAAACTGGACTCACAGGAGAGGTTCAAATCATAGAAAGTTAGAGTGTCAGTCTTCATGTACTTAAGTCGGCATTGTGCCTTTTTTATTAAATTTGCATGCAATTTCTGTGTTTCATCGTCAATAAGAAGGTCCAAGGGATACAGTAAACCTGAAGTGAAGCATCGGAATCTAAAACTGGACTCACAGGAGAGGTTCAGATTATAGAAAGTTAGAGTGTCAGTCCTCTCGTACTGAAGTCGGCATTGTGATTTTTAATTAAGTTCGGATGCAATTTCTGTGTTTCATCGTCAATAAGAAGGTCCATGGGATACAGTATACCTGAAGTGAAACATCGGAATCTAAAACTGGACTCACAGGAGAGGTTCAAATCATAGAAAGTTAGAGTGTCAGTCCTCTTGTACTTAAGTCGTCATTGTGCCTTTTGAATTTACTTCCGATGCAATTTCTGTGCTTCATCGTCAATAAGAAGGTCCAAGGTATACAGTAAACCTGAAGTGAAGCATCGGAATCTAAAACTGGACTCACAGGAGATGTTCAAGTCATAGAAAGTTAGAGTGTCAGTCCTCTTGTACTTAAGTCGGCATTGTGCCTTTTGTATTTAATTCCGATGCAATATCTGTGTTTCATCGTCAATAAGAAGGTCCAAGGTATCCAGTAAATCTGAAGTGAAGCATCGGAATCTAAAACTGGACTCCTAGGAGAGGTTCAAATCATAGAAATTAAGAGTGTCAGTCCTCTTGTACTTAAGTCGGCATTGTGACTTTTGTATTACATTCCGATGCAATTTCTGTGTTTCATCGTCAATAAGAAGGTCCAAGGGAATCAGTAACCCTGAAGTGAAGCATAGGAATCTGAAACTGAACTCACAGGAGAGGTTCATATCATAGAATGTTAGAGTGTCAGTCATCTTGTATATAAGTCGGCATTGTGCCTTTTGTATTAAATTCGGATGCAATTTCTGTGTTTCATCGTCAATAAGAAGGTCCAAGGAATACAGTAAACCTTAGGTGAACCATCGGAATCTAAAACTGGACTCACAGGAGATGTTCAATCATAGAAAATTGGTGTGTCAGTCCTCTTGTACTTAAGTCGGCATTGTGCCTTTTGAATTTAATTCCAATGCAATTTCTGTGCTTTATCGTCTATAAGAAAGTCCAGGGTATACAGTAAACCTGAAGTGAAGCATCGGAATGGAAAACAGGACTCACGGGAGAGGTTCAAATCATAGCAAGTTAGAGTGTCAGTCCTGTTGTACTTAAGTCGGCATTGTGCCTTTTGTATTAAATTCGGATACATTTTCTGTGTTTCATCGTCAATAAGAGGGTCCAAGGGTTACAGTAAACCTGAAGTGAAGCATCGGAATCTAAAACTGGACTCACAGAAGAGGTTCAAATCATAGAAAGTTATAGTGTCAGTCCTCTTGTACTTAAGTCGGCATTGTGCCTTTTGAATTTATTTCCGGTGCAATTTCTGTGCTTCATCCTCAATAAGAATGTCCAAGGTATACAGTAAACCTGAAGTGAATAATCGGAATCTAAAACTGGACTCACAGGACAGGTTCAAATCATAGAAAGTTAGTGTGTCAGTCCTCTTGTACTTAAGTCGGCGTTGTGCCTTTTGAATTTAATTCCGATGCAATTTCTGTGTTTCATCGTCAATAAGAAGGTCCAAGGGATGCAGTAAACCTGAAGTGAAGCATCGGAATCTGAAACTGAACTCACAGGAGAGGTTCAAATCATAGAATGTTAGAGTGTCAGTCCTCTCGTACTTAAGTCGGCATTGTGCCTTTTGAATTTAATTCCGACGCAATTTCTGTGCTTCATCGTCAATAATAAGGTCCAAGGTATACAGTAAACCTGAAGTGAAGCATCGGAATCTAAAACTGGACTCACAAGAGAGGTTCAATTCATAGAAAGTTACTGTGTCAGTCCTCTTGTACTTAAGTCGGGACTGTGCCTTTTGAATTTAGTTCCGATGCAATTTATGTGTTTCCTCATCAATAAGTAGGCCCAAGGGATACAGTAAACCTGAAGTGAAGCATCGGAATCTAAAACTGGACTCACTGGAGAGGTTCAAATCATAGAATCATAGAGTGTCAGTCCTGTCGTACTTAAGACAGCATTGTGCCTTTGGAATTTAAAGCCGAATCAATTTCTGTGCTTCATCGTCAATAAGAAGGTCCAACGTATCCAGTAAACCTAAAGTGAAGCATCGGAATCTAAAACTGGACTCACAGGAGAGGTTCAAATCATAGAAAGTTAGAGTGTCAGTCTTCATGTACTTAAGTCGGCATTGTGCCTTTTTTATTAAATTTGCATGCAATTTCTGTGTTTCATCGTCAATAAGAAGGTCCAAGGGATACAGTAAACCTGAAGTGAAGCATCGGAATCTAAAACTGGACTCACAGGAGAGGTTCAGATTATAGAAAGTTAGAGTGTCAGTCCTCTCGTACTGAAGTCGGCATTGTGATTTTTAATTAAGTTCGGATGCAATTTCTGTGTTTCATCGTCAATAAGAAGGTCCATGGGATACAGTATACCTGAAGTGAAACATCGGAATCTAAAACTGGACTCACAGGAGAGGTTCAAATCATAGAAAGTTAGAGTGTCAGTCCTCTTGTACTTAAGTCGTCATTGTGCCTTTTGAATTTACTTCCGATGCAATTTCTGTGCTTCATCGTCAATAAGAAGGTCCAAGGTATACAGTAAACCTGAAGTGAAGCATCGGAATCTAAAACTGGACTCACAGGAGATGTTCAAGTCATAGAAAGTTAGAGTGTCAGTCCTCTTGTACTTAAGTCGGCATTGTGCCTTTTGTATTTAATTCCGATGCAATATCTGTGTTTCATCGTCAATAAGAAGGTCCAAGGTATCCAGTAAATCTGAAGTGAAGCATCGGAATCTAAAACTGGACTCCTAGGAGAGGTTCAAATCATAGAAATTAAGAGTGTCAGTCCTCTTGTACTTAAGTCGGCATTGTGACTTTTGTATTACATTCCGATGCAATTTCTGTGTTTCATCGTCAATAAGAAGGTCCAAGGGAATCAGTAACCCTGAAGTGAAGCATAGGAATCTGAAACTGAACTCACAGGAGAGGTTCATATCATAGAATGTTAGAGTGTCAGTCATCTTGTATATAAGTCGGCATTGTGCCTTTTGTATTAAATTCGGATGCAATTTCTGTGTTTCATCGTCAATAAGAAGGTCCAAGGAATACAGTAAACCTTAGGTGAACCATCGGAATCTAAAACTGGACTCACAGGAGATGTTCAATCATAGAAAATTGGTGTGTCAGTCCTCTTGTACTTAAGTCGGCATTGTGCCTTTTGAATTTAATTCCAATGCAATTTCTGTGCTTTATCGTCTATAAGAAAGTCCAGGGTATACAGTAAACCTGAAGTGAAGCATCGGAATGGAAAACAGGACTCACGGGAGAGGTTCAAATCATAGCAAGTTAGAGTGTCAGTCCTGTTGTACTTAAGTCGGCATTGTGCCTTTTGTATTAAATTCGGATACATTTTCTGTGTTTCATCGTCAATAAGAGGGTCCAAGGGTTACAGTAAACCTGAAGTGAAGCATCGGAATCTAAAACTGGACTCACAGAAGAGGTTCAAATCATAGAAAGTTATAGTGTCAGTCCTCTTGTACTTAAGTCGGCATTGTGCCTTTTGAATTTATTTCCGGTGCAATTTCTGTGCTTCATCCTCAATAAGAATGTCCAAGGTATACAGTAAACCTGAAGTGAATAATCGGAATCTAAAACTGGACTCACAGGACAGGTTCAAATCATAGAAAGTTAGTGTGTCAGTCCTCTTGTACTTAAGTCGGCGTTGTGCCTTTTGAATTTAATTCCGATGCAATTTCTGTGTTTCATCGTCAATAAGAAGGTCCAAGGGATGCAGTAAACCTGAAGTGAAGCATCGGAATCTGAAACTGAACTCACAGGAGAGGTTCAAATCATAGAATGTTAGAGTGTCAGTCCTCTCGTACTTAAGTCGGCATTGTGCCTTTTGAATTTAATTCCGACGCAATTTCTGTGCTTCATCGTCAATAATAAGGTCCAAGGTATACAGTAAACCTGAAGTGAAGCATCGGAATCTAAAACTGGACTCACAAGAGAGGTTCAAATCATAGAAAGTTAGTGTGTCAGTGCTCTTGTACTTAAGTCGGGACTGTGCCTTTTGAATTTATTTCTGATGCAATTTCTGTTTTTCATCGTCAATAAGAATTTCCAAGGGATACCGTAAACCTGAAGTGAAGCATCGGAATCTAAGACTGAACTCACAGGAGAGGTTCAAATCATAGAATGTTAGAGTGTCAGTCCTCTCGTACTTAAGTCGGCATTGTTACTTTTGAATTTAATTCCGACGCAATTTCTGTCCTTCATCGTCAATAATAAAGTCCAAGGTATACAGTAAACCTGAAGTGAAGCATCGGAATCTAAAACTGGACTCACAGGAAATGTTCAGATCACAGAAAGTTAGAGTGTCAGTCCTCTCGTACTTAAGTCGGCATTGTGATTTAGGATTAAGTTCGGATGCAATTTATGTGTTTCATCGTCAATAAGAAGGTCCAAGGGATACAGTAGACCTGAAGTGAAGCATCGGAATCTAAAACTGGACTCACAGGAGAGGTTCAAATCATAGAAAGTTAGAGTGTCAGTCCTCTTGTACTTCAGTCGGCATTGTGCCTTTTGTATTAAATTCGGAAGCAATTTCTGTCTGTCATCGTCAATAAGATGGTCCAAGGGATACAGTAAACCTGAAGTGAAGCATCGGAATCCAAAACCGGACTCACAGGAAAGGTTCAAATCATAGAAAGTTAGAGTGTCAGTCCTCTTGCACTTAAGTCGACATTGTGCCTTTTTAATTTAATTCCGATGCAATTTCTGTGTTTCATCATCAATAAGAAAGGCCAAGGGATTCAGTAAACCTGAAGTGAAGCATCGGAATCTAATACTGAACTCACTGGAGAGGTTCAAATCATAGAATCTTAGGGTGCCAGTCCTGTCGTCCTTAAGACAGCATTGTGCGTTTTGAATTTAAAGCCGAAGCAATCTCTGTGCTTCATCGTCAATAAGAAGGTCCAAGGTATCCAGTAAACCTTAAGTGAAGCATCGGAATCTAAAACTGGACTCACAGGAGAGGTTCAAATCATAGAAAGTTAGAGTGTCAGTCCTCTTGTACTTAAGTCTTCATTGTGCCTTTTGCAATAAATTCGGATGCAATTACTATGTTTCATCGTCAATAGGAAGGTCCAAGGTATACAGTAAACCTGAAGTGAAGCATCGGAATCTAAAACCGGCCTTACAGGAGAGGTTCAAATCATAGAAAGTTAGAGTGTCAGTCTTCATGTACTTAAGTCGGCTTTGTGCTTTTTTTATTAAATTTGGATGCAATTTCTGTGTTTCATCGTCAATAAGAAGGTCCATGGGATACAGTAAACCTGAAGTGATGCTTCGGAATCTAAAACTGGACTCACAGGAGAGGTTCAAATCATAGAAAGTTAGTGTGTCAGTCCTCTTGTACTTACGTCGGCATTGTGCCTTTTGAATTTAATTCCGATGCAATTTCTGTGTTTCATCGTCAATAAGAAGGTCCAAGGGAATCAGTAAACCTGAAGTGAAGCATCGTAATCTAAAACTGAACTCACACGAGAGGTTCAAATCATAGAATGTTAGTGTGTCAGTCCTCTCGTACTTAAGTCGGCATTGTGCCTTTTGAATTTAATTCCAACGCAATTTCTGTGCTTCATCGTCAATAATAAGGTCCAAGGTATACAGTAAACCTGAAGTGAAGCATCGGAATCTAAAACTGGACTCACAGGAGATGTTCAAGTCATAGAAAGTTAGAGTGTCAGTCCTCTTGTACTTAAGTCGGCATTGTGCCTTTTGTATTTAATTCCGATGCAATATCTGTGTTTCATCGTCAATAAGAAGGTCCAAGGTATACTGTAAATCTGAAGTGAAGCATCGGAATCTAAAACTGGACTCCTAGGAGAGGTTCTAATCATAGAAATTAAGAGTGTCAGTCCTCTTGTACTTAAGTCGGCATTGTGACTTTTGTATTAAATTCCGATGCAATTTCTGTGTTTCATCGTCAATAAGAAGGTCCAAGGGAATCAGTAACCCTGAAGTGAAGCATAGGAATCTGAAACTGAACTCACAGGAGAGGTTCATATCATAGAATGTTAGAGTGTCAGTCATCTTGTATTTAAGTCGGCATTGTGCCTTTTGTATTAAATTCGGATGCAATTTCTGTGTTTCATCGTCAATAAGAATGTCCAAGGAATACAGTAAACCTGAGGTGAACCATCGGAATCTAAAACTGGACTCACAGGACATGTTCAATCATAGAAAATTGGTGTGTCAGTCCTCTTGTACTTAAGTCGGCATTGTGCCTTTTGAATTTAATTCCAATGCAATTTCTGTGCTTTATCGTCTATAAGAAAGTCCAGGGTATACAGTAAACCTGAAGTGAAGCATCGGAATCGAAAACCGGACTCACAGGAGAGGTTCAAATCATAGAAAGTTAGAGTGTCAGTCCTGTTGTACTTAAGTCGGCATTGTGACTTTTGTATTTAATTTGGATTCAATTTCTGTGTTTCATCGTCAATAAGAAGGTCCAAGGGTTACAGTAAACCTGAAGTGAAACATCGGAATCTAAACCTGGACTCACAGGTGAAGTTCAAATCATAGAAAGTTAGTGTGTCAGTCCTCTTGTACTTACATCGGCATTGTGCCTTTTGAATTTAATTCCGATGCAATTTCTGTGTTTCATCGTCAATAAGAAGGTCCAAGGGAATCAGTAAACCTGAAGTGAAGCATCGGAATCTAAAACTGAACTCACAGGAGAGGTTCAAATCATAGAATGTTAGAGTGTCAGTCCTCTCGTACTTAAGTCGGCATTGTGCCTTTTGAATTTAATTCCGACGCAATTTCTGTGCTTCATCGTCAATAATAAGGTCCAAGGTATACAGTAAACCTGAAGTGAAGCATCGGAATCTAAAACTGGACTCACAGGAGAGGTTCAAATCGTAGAAAGTTAGAGTGGCAGTCCTCTTGTACTTTAGTCCGCATTTTGCCTTTTTTAATAAATTAGGGTGCAATTTCTGTGTTTCATCGTCAATAAGAAGGTCCAAGGGATACAGTAAACCTGAAGTGATGCATCAGAATCTAAAACTGGACTCACAGGAGATGTTCAAATCATAGGAAATTGAAGTGTCAGTCCTCTAGTACTTAAGACTGCATTGTGCATTTTGAATTTAATTTCGATGCAATTTCTGTGCTTCATCGTCAATAAGAAGGTCCAAGGTATAGAGTAAACCCGAAGTGAAGCATCGGAATTTAAAACTGGACTCACAGGAGAGATTCAAATCATAGAAAATTGGTGTGTCAGTCCTCTTGTACTTAAGTCGGCATTGTGCCTTTTGAATTTAATTCCAATGCAATTTCTGTGTTTCATCGTCAATAAGAAAGTCCAAGGTATACAGTAAACCTGAAGTGAAGCATCGGAATGGAAAACAGGACTCACGGGAGAGGTTCAAATCATAGCAAGTTAGAGTGTCAGTCCTGTTGTACTTAAGTCGGCATTGTGCCTTTTGTATTAAATTCGGATACATTTTCTGTGTTTCATCGTCAATAAGAGGGTCCAAGGGTTACAGTAAACCTGAAGTGAAGCATCGCAATCTAAAACTGGACTCACAGAAGAGGTTCAAATCATAGATAGTTATAGTGTCAGTCCTCTTGTACTTAAGTCGGCATTGTGCCTTTTGAATTTAATTCCGGTGCAATTTCTGTGCTTCATCCTCAATAAGAATGTCCAAGGTATACAGTAAACCTGAAGTGAATAATCGGAATCTAAAACTGGACTCACAGGACAGGTTCAAATCATAGAAAGTTAGTGTGTCAGTCCTCTTGTACTTAAGTCGGCGTTGTGCCTTTTGAATTTAATTCCGATGCAATTTCTGTGTTTCATCGTCAATAAGAAGGTCCAAGGAATGCAGTAAACCTGAAGTGAAGCATCGGAATCTGAAACTGAACTCACAGGAGAGGTTCAAATCATAGAATGTTAGAGTGTCAGTCCTCTCGTACTTAAGTCGGCATTGTGCCTTTTGAATTTAATTCCGACGCAATTTCTGTGCTTCATCGTCAATAATAAGGTCCAAGGTATACAGTAAACCTGAAGTGAAGCATCGGAATCTAAAACTGGACTCACAAGAGAGGTTCAAATCATAGAAAGTTAGTGTGTCAGTGCTCTTGTACTTAAGTCGGGACTGTGCCTTTTGATTTTATTTCTGATGCAATTTCTGTTTTTCATCGTCAATAAGAATTTCCAAGGGATACAGTAAACCTGAAGTGAAGCATCGGAATCTAAGACTGAACTCACAGGAGAGGTTCAAATCATAGAATGTTAGAGTGTCAGTCCTCTCGTACTTAAGTCGGCATTGTGATTTAGGATTAAGTTCGGATGCAATTTATGTGTTTCATCGTCAATAAGAAGGTCCAAGGGATACAGTAGACCTGAAGTGAAGCATCGGAATCTAAAACTGGACTCACAGGAGAGGTTCAAATCATAGAAATTTAGAGTGTTAGTCCTCTTGGAGTTCAGTTGGCATTGTGCCTTTTGTATTAAATTCGGAAGCAATTTCTGTCTGTCATCGTCAATAAGATGGTCCAAGGTATACAGTAAACCGAAGTGAAGCATCGGAATCGAAAACCGGACTCACAGGAAAGGTTCAAATCATATAAAGTTAGAGTGTCAGTCCTCTTGCACTTAAGTCGACATTGTGCCTTTTTAATTTAATTCCGATGCAATTTCTGTGTTTCATCATCAATAAGAAAGGCCAAGGGATTCAGTAAACCTGAAGTGAAGCATCGGAATCTAAAACTGAATTCACTGGAGAGGTTCAAATCATAGAATCTTAGGGTGCCAGTCCTGTCGTACTTAAGACAGCATTGTGCGTTTTGAATTTAAAGCCGAAGCAATTTCTGTGCTTCATCGTCAATAAGAAGGTCCAAGGTATCCAGTAAACCTTAAGTGAAGCATCGGAATCTAAAACTGGACTCACAGGAGAGGTTCAAATCATAGAAAGTTAGAGTGTCAGTCCTCTTGTACTTAAGTCTTCATTGTGCCTTTTGCATTAATTTCGGATGCAATTACTATGTTTCATCGTCAATAGGAAGGTCCAAGGTATACAGTAAACCTGAAGTGAAGCATCGGAATCTAAAACCGGCCTTACAGGAGAGGTTCAAATCATAGAAAGTTAGAGTTTCAGTCTTCATGTACTTAAGTCGGCTTTGTGCTTTTTTTATTAAATTTGGATGCAATTTCTGTGTTTCATCGTCAATAAGAAGGTCCATGGGATACAGTAAACCTGAAGTGATGCTTCGGAATCTAAAACTGCACTCACAGGAGAGGTTCAAATCATAGAAAGTTAGTGTGTCAGTCCTCTTGTACTTACGTCGGCATTGTGCCTTTTGAATTTAATTCCGATGCAATTTCTGTGTTTCATCGTCAATAAGAAGGTCCAAGGGAATCAGTAAACCTGAAGTGAAGCATCGTAATCTAAAACTGAACTCACACGAGAGGTTCAAATCATAGAATGTTAGTGTGTCAGTCCTCTCGTACTTAAGTCGGCATTGTGCCTTTTGAATTTAATTCCAACGCAATTTCTGTGCTTCATCGTCAATAATAAGGTCCAAGGTATACAGTAAACCTGAAGTGAAGCATCGGAATCTAAAACTGGACTCACAGGAGAGGTTCAAATCGTAGAAAGTTAGAGTGTCAGTCCTCTTGTACCTTAGTCGGCATTGTGCCTTTTTTAATAAATTAGGAAGCCATTTCTGTGTTTCATCGTCAATAAGAAAGTCCAAGGGATACACTAAACCTGAAGTGATGCATCGGAATCTAAAACTGGACTCACAGGAGAGATTCAAATCATAGAAAATTGGTGTGTCAGTCCTCTTGTACTTAAGTCGGCAATGTGCCTTTTGAATTTAATTCCAATGCAATTTCTGTGTTTCATCGTCAATAAGAAAGTCCAAGGTATACTGTAAACCTGAAGTGAAGCATCGGAATGGAAAACAGGACTCACATGAGAGGTTCAAATCATAGCAAGTTAGAGTGTCAGTCCTGTTGTACTTAAGTCGGCATTGTGCCTTTTGTATTAAATTCGGATGCATTTTCTGTGTTTCATCGTCAATAAGAAGGTCCAAGAGTTACAGTAAACCAGAAGTGAGGCATCGGAATCAAAAACTGGGCTCACAGAAGACGTTCAAATCATAGAAAGTTAGAGTGTCTGTCCTCTTGTACTTAGGTCGGCATTGTGCCTTTTGTATTAAATTCGGATGCAATTTCTGGCTTGCATCGTCAATAAGAAGGTCCAAGGGATACAGTAAACCTGAAGTGAAGCATCGGAATCTAAAACTGGACTCACAAGAGAGGTTCAATTCAAAGAAAGTTAGTGCGTCAGTCCTCTTGTACTTAAGTCGGGACTGTGCCTTTTGAATTTAGTTCCGATGCAATTTATGTGTTTCCTCATCAATAAGAAGGCCCAAGGGATACAGTAAACCTGAAGTGAAGCATCGGAATCTAAAACTGAACTCACTGGAGAGGTTCAAATCATAGAATCATAGAGTGTCAGTCCTGTCGTACTTAAGACAGCATTGTGCCTTTGGAATTTAAAGCCGAATCAATTTCTGTGCTTCATCGTCAATAAGAAGGTCCAAGGTATCCAGTAAACCTAAAGTGAAGCATCGGAATCTAAAACTGGACTCACAGGAGAGGTTCAAATCATAGCAAGTTAGAGTGTCAGTCATCATGTACTTAAGTCGGCATTGTGCCTTTTTTATTAAATTTGCATGCAACTTCTGTGTTTCATCGTCAATAAGAAGGTCCTAGGGATACAGTAAACCTGAAGTGAAGCATCGGAATCTAAAACTGGACTCACAGGAGATGTTCAAGTCATTGAAATTAAGAGTGTCAGTCCTCTTGTACTTAAGTCGGCATTGTGACTTTTGTATTAAATTCCGATGCAATTTCTGTGTTTCATCGTCAATAAGAAGGTCCAAGGTATACAGTAAACCTGAAGTGAAGCATCGGAATCTAAAACTGGACTCACAGGAGATGTTCAAGTCATTGAAATTAAGAGTGTCAGTCCTCTTGTACTTAAGTCGGCATTGTGACTTTTGTATTAAATTCCGATGCAATTTCTGTGTTTCATCGTCAATAAGAAGGTCCAAGGGAATCAGTAACCCTGAAGTGAAGCATAGGAATCTGAAACTGAACTCACAGGAGAGGTTCATATCATAGAATGTTAGAGTGTCAGTCATCTTGTATTTAAGTCGGCATTGTGCCTTTTGTATTAAATTCGGATGCAATTTCTGTGTTTCATCGTCAATAAGAATGTCCAAGGAATACAGTAAACCTGAGGTAAACCATCGGAATCTAAAACTGGACTCACAGGACATGTTCAATCATAGAAAATTGGTGTGTCAGTCCTCTTGTACTTAAGTCGGCATTGTGCCTTTTGAATTTAATTCCAATGCAATTTCTGTGCTTTATCGTCTATAAGAAAGTCCAGGGTATACAGTAAACCTGAAGTGAAGCATCGGAATCGAAAACCGGACTCACAGGAGAGGTTCAAATCATAGAAAGTTAGAGTGTCAGTCCTGTTGTACTTAAGTCGGCATTGTGACTTTTGTATTTAATTTGGATTCAATTTCTGTGTTTCATCGTCAATAAGAAGGTCCAAGGGTTACAGTAAACCTGAAGTGAAACATCGGAATCTAAACCTGGACTCACAGGTGAAGTTCAAATCATAGAAAGTTAGTGTGTCAGTCCTCTTGTACTTACATCGGCATTGTGCCTTTTGAATTTAATTCCGATGCAATTTCTGTGTTTCATCGTCAATAAGAAGGTCCAAGGGAATCAGTAAACCTGAAGTGAAGCATCGGAATCTAAAACTGAACTCACAGGAGAGGTTCAAATCATAGAATGTTAGAGTGTCAGTCCTCTCGTACTTAAGTCGGCATTGTGCCTTTTGAATTTAATTCCGACGCAATTTCTGTGCTTCATCGTCAATAATAAGGTCCAAGGTATACAGTAAACCTGAAGTGAAGCATCGGAATCTAAAACTGGACTCACAGGAGAGGTTCAAATCGTAGAAAGTTAGAGTGGCAGTCCTCTTGTACTTTAGTCCGCATTTTGCCTTTTTTAATAAATTAGGGTGCAATTTCTGTGTTTCATCGTCAATAAGAAGGTCCAAGGGATACAGTAAACCTGAAGTGATGCATTAGAATCTAAAACTGGACTCACAGGAGATGTTCAAATCATAGGAAATTGAAGTGTCAGTCCTCTAGTACTTAAGACTGCATTGTGCATTTTGAATTTAATTTCGATGCAATTTCTGTGCTTCATCGTCAATAAGAAGGTCCAAGGTATAGAGTAAACCCGAAGTGAAGCATCGGAATTTAAAACTGGTCTCACAGGAGAGATTCAAATCATAGAAAATTGGTGTGTCAGTCCTCTTGTACTTAAGTCGGCATTGTGCCTTTTGAATTTAATTCCAATGCAATTTCTGTGTTTCATCGTCAATAAGAAAGTCCAAGGTATACAGTAAACCTGAAGTGAAGCATCGGAATGGAAAACAGGACTCACGGGAGAGGTTCAAATCATAGCAAGTTAGAGTGTCAGTCCTGTTGTACTTAAGTCGGCATTGTGCCTTTTGTATTAAATTCGGATACATTTTCTGTGTTTCATCGTCAATAAGAGGGTCCAAGGGTTACAGTAAACCTGAAGTGAAGCATCGCAATCTAAAACTGGACTCACAGAAGAGGTTCAAATCATAGATAGTTATAGTGTCAGTCCTCTTGTACTTAAGTCGGCATTGTGCCTTTTGAATTTAATTCCGGTGCAATTTCTGTGCTTCATCCTCAATAAGAATGTCCAAGGTATACAGTAAACCTGAAGTGAATAATCGGAATCTAAAACTGGACTCACAGGACAGGTTCAAATCATAGAAAGTTAGTGTGTCAGTCCTCTTGTACTTAAGTCGGCGTTGTGCCTTTTGAATTTAATTCCGATGCAATTTCTGTGTTTCATCGTCAATATGAAGGTCCAAGGAATGCAGTAAACCTGAAGTGAAGCATCGGAATCTGAAACTGAACTCACAGGAGAGGTTCAAATCATAGAATGTTAGAGTGTCAGTCCTCTCGTACTTAAGTCGGCATTGTGCCTTTTGAATTTAATTCCGACGCAATTTCTGTGCTTCATCGTCAATAATAAGGTCCAAGGTATACAGTAAACCTGAAGTGAAGCATCGGAATCTAAAACTGGACTCACAAGAGAGGTTCAAATCATAGAAAGTTAGTGTGTCAGTGCTCTTGTACTTAAGTCGGGACTGTGCCTTTTGATTTTATTTCTGATGCAATTTCTGTTTTTCATCGTCAATAAGAATTTCCAAGGGATACAGTAAACCTGAAGTGAAGCATCGGAATCTAAGACTGAACTCACAGGAGAGGTTCAAATCATAGAATGTTAGAGTGTCAGTCCTCTCGTACTTAAGTCGGCATTGTGAATTTTGAATTTAATTCCGACGCATTTTCTGTCCTTCATCGTCAATAATAAAGTCCAAGGTATACAGTAAACCTGAAGTGAAGCATCGGAATCTAAAACTGGACTCACAGGAAATGTTCAGATCACAGAAAGTTAGAGTGTCAGTCCTCTCGTACTTAAGTCGGCATTGTGATTTAGGATTAAGTTCGGATGCAATTTATGTGTTTCATCGTCAATAAGAAGGTCCAAGGGATACAGTAGACCTGAAGTGAAGCATCGGAATCTAAAACTGGACTCACAGGAGAGGTTCAAATCATAGAAATTTAGAGTGTCAGTCCTCTTGTACTTCAGTTGGCATTGTGCCTTTTGTATTAAATTCGGAAGCAATTTCTGTCTGTCATCGTCAATAAGATGGTCCAAGGGGTACAGTAAACCTGAACTGAAGCATCGGAATCGAAAACCGGACTCACAGGAAAGGTTCAAATCATATAAAGTTAGAGTGTCAGTCCTCTTGCACTTAAGTCGACATTGTGCCTTTTTAATTTAATTCCGATGCAATTTCTGTGTTTCATCATCAATAAGAAAGGCCAAGGGATTCAGTAAACCTGAAGTGAAGCATCGGAATCTAAAACTGAATTCACTGGAGAGGTTCAAATCATAGAATCTTAGGGTGCCAGTCCTGTCGTACTTAAGACAGCATTGTGCGTTTTGAATTTAAAGCCGAAGCAATTTCTGTGCTTCATCGTCAATAAGAAGGTCCAAGGTATCCAGTAAACCTTAAGTGAAGCATCGGAATCTAAAACTGGACTCACAGGAGAGGTTCAAATCATAGAAAGTTAGAGTGTCAGTCCTCTTGTACTTAAGTCTACATTGTGCCTTTTGCATTAATTTCGGATGCAATTACTATGTTTCATCGTCAATAGGAAGGTCCAAGGTATACAGTAAACCTGAAGTGAAGCATCGGAATCTAAAACCGGCCTTACAGGAGAGGTTCAAATCGTAGAAAGTTAGAGTTTCAGTCTTCATGTACTTAAGTCGGCTTTGTGCTTTTTTTATTAAATTTGGATGCAATTTCTGTGTTTCATCGTCAATAAGAAGGTCCATGGGATACAGTAAACCTGAAGTGATGCTTCGGAATCTAAAACTGCACTCACAGGAGAGGTTCAAATCATAGAAAGTTAGTGTGTCAGTCCTCTTGTACTTACGTCGGCATTGTGCCTTTTGAATTTAATTCCGATGCAATTTCTGTGTTTCATCGTCAATAAGAAGGTCCAAGGGAATCAGTAAACCTGAAGTGAAGCATCGTAATCTAAAACTGAACTCACACGAGAGGTTCAAATCATAGAATGTTAGTGTGTCAGTCCTCTCGTACTTAAGTCGGCATTGTGCCTTTTGAATTTAATTCCAACGCAATTTCTGTGCTTCATCGTCAATAATAAGGTCCAAGGTATACAGTAAACCTGAAGTGAAGCATCGGAATCTAAAACTGGACTCACAGGAGAGGTTCAAATCGTAGAAAGTTAGAGTGTCAGTCCTCTTGTACCTTAGTCGGCATTGTGCCTTTTTTAATAAATTAGGAAGCCATTTCTGTGTTTCATCGTCAATAAGAAAGTCCAAGGGATACACTAAACCTGAAGTGATGCATCGGAATCTAAAACTGGACTCACAGGAGATGTTCAAATCATAGGAAATTGAAGTGTCAGTCCTCTTGTACTTAAGACTGCATTGTGCATATTGAATTTAATTTCGATGCAATTTCTGTGCTTCATCGTCAATAAGAAGGTCGAAGGTATAGAGTAAACCTGAAGTGAAGCATCGGAATTTAAAACTGGACTCACAGGAGAGATTCAAATCATAGAAAATTGGTGTGTCAGTCCTCTTGTACTTAAGTCGGCATTGTGCCTTTTGAATTTAATTCCAATGCAATTTCTGTGTTTCATCGTCAATAAGAAAGTCCAAGGTATACTGTAAACCTGAAGTGAAGCATCGGAATGGAAAACAGGACTCACATGAGAGGTTCAAATCATAGCAAGTTAGAGTGTCAGTCCTGTTGTACTTAAGTCGGCATTGTGCCTTTTGTATTAAATTCGGATGCATTTTCTGTGTTTCATCGTCAATAAGAAGGTCCAAGGGTTACAGTAAACCAGAAGTGAGGCATCGGAATCAAAAACTGGACTCACAGGAGAGGTTCAAATCATAGAAAGTTAGAGTGTCAGTCTTCATGTACTTAAGTCGGCATTGTGCCTTTTTTATTAAATTTGCATGCAATTTCTGTGTTTCATCGTCAATAAGAAGGTCCTAGGGATACAGTAAACCTGAAGTGAAGCATCGGAATCTAAAACTGGACTCACAAGAGAGGTTCAATTCAAAGAAAGTTAGTGTGTCAGTCCTCTTGTACTTAAGTCGGGACTGTGCCTTTTGAATTTAGTTCCGATGCAATTTATGTGTTTCCTCATCAATAAGAAGGCCCAAGGGATACAGTAAACCTGAAGTGAAGCATCGGAATCTAAAACTGAACTCACTGGAGAGGTTCAAATCATAGAATCATAGAGTGTCAGTCCTGTCGTACTTAAGACAGCATTGTGCCTTTGGAATTTAAAGCCGAATCAATTTCTGTGCTTCATCGTCAATAAGAAGGTCCAAGGGTTAAGTAAACCTAAAGTGAAGCATCGGAATCTAAAACTGGACTCACAGGAGAGGTTCAAATCATAGAAAGTTAGAGTGTCAGTCTTCATGTACTTAAGTCGGCATTGTGCCTTTTTTATTAAATTTGCATGCAATTTCTGTGTTTCATCGTCAATAAGAAGGTCCTAGGGATACAGTAAACCTGAAGTGAAGCATCGGAATCTAAAACTGGACTCACAGGAGAGGTTCAGATTATAGAAAGTTAGAGTGTCAGTCCTCTCGTACTGAAGTCGGCATTGTGATTTTTAATTAAGTTCGGATGCAATTTCTGTGTTTCATCGTCAATAAGAAGGTCCATGGGATACAGTATACCTGAAGTGAAACATCGGAATCTAAAACTGGACTCACAGGAGAGGTTCAAATCATAGAAAGTTAGAGTGTCAGTCCTCTTGTACTTAAGTCGTCATTGTGCCTTTTGAATTTAATTCCGATGCAATTTCTGTGCTTCATCGTCAATAAGAAGGTCCAAGGTATACAGTAAACCTGAAGTGAAGCATCGGAATCTAAGACTGAACTCACAGGAGAGGTTCAAATCATAGAATGTTAGAGTGTCAGTCCTCTCGTACTTAAGTCGGCATTGTGAATTTTGAATTTAATTCCGACGCATTTTCTGTCCTTCATCGTCAATAATAAAGTCCAAGGTATACAGTAGACCTGAAGTGAAGCATCGGAATCTAAAACTGGACTCACAGGAAATGTTCAGATCACAGAAAGTTAGAGTGTTAGTCCTCTCGTACTTAAGTCGGCATTGTGATTTAGGATTAAGTTCGGATGCAATTTATGTGTTTCATCGTCAATAAGAAGGTCCAAGGGATACAGTAGACCTGAAGTGAAGCATCGGAATCTAAAACTGGACTCACAGGAGAGGTTCAAATCATAGAAATTTAGAGTGTCAGTCCTATTGTACTTCAGTTGGCATTGTGCCTTTTGTATTAAATTCGGAAGCAATTTCTGTCTGTCATCGTCAATAAGATGGTCCAAGGGGTACTGTAAACCTGAACTGAAGCATCGGAATCGAAAACCGGACTCACAGGAAAGGTTCAAATCATATAAAGTTAGAGTGTCAGTCCTCTTGCACTTAAGTCGACATTGTGCCTTTTTAATTTAATTCCGATGCAATTTCTGTGTTTCATCATCAATAAGAAAGGCCAAGGGATTCAGTAAACCTGAAGTGAAGCATCGGAATCTAAAACTGAATTCACTGGAGAGGTTCAAATCATAGAATCTTAGGGTGCCAGTCCTGTCGTACTTAAGACAGCATTGTGCGTTTTGAATTTAAAGCCGAAGCAATTTCTGTGCTTCATCGTCATTAAGAAGGTCCAAGGTATCCAGTAAACCTTAAGTGAAGCATCGGAATCTAAAACTGGACTCACAGGAGAGGTTCAAATCATAGAAAGTTAGAGTGTCAGTCCTCTTGTACTTAAGTCTACATTGTGCCTTTTGCATTAATTTCGGATGCAATTACTATGTTTCATCGTCAATAGGAAGGTCCAAGGTATACAGTAAACCTGAAGTGAAGCATCGGAATCTAAAACCGGCCTTACAGGAGAGGTTCAAATCGTAGAAAGTTAGAGTTTCAGTCTTCATGTACTTAAGTCGGCTTTGTGCTTTTTTTATTAAATTTGGATGCAATTTCTGTGTTTCATCGTCAATAAGAAGGTCCATGGGATACAGTAAACCTGAAGTGATGCTTCGGAATCTAAAACTGCACTCACAGGAGAGGTTCAAATCATAGAAAGTTAGTGTGTCAGTCCTCTTGTACTTACGTCGGCATTGTGCCTTTTGAATTTAATTCCGATGCAATTTCTGTGTTTCATCGTCAATAAGAAGGTCCAAGGGAATCAGTAAACCTGAAGTGAAGCATCGTAATCTAAAACTGAACTCACACGAGAGGTTCAAATCATAGAATGTTAGTGTGTCAGTCCTCTCGTACTTAAGTCGGCATTGTGCCTTTTGAATTTAATTCCAACGCAATTTCTGTGCTTCATCGTCAATAATAAGGTCCAAGGTATACAGTAAACCTGAAGTGAAGCATCGGAATCTAAAACTGGACTCACAGGAGAGGTTCAAATCGTAGAAAGTTAGAGTGTCAGTCCTCTTGTACCTTAGTCGGCATTGTGCCTTTTTTAATAAATTAGGAAGCCATTTCTGTGTTTCATCGTCAATAAGAAAGTCCAAGGGATACACTAAACCTGAAGTGATGCATCGGAATCTAAAACTGGACTCACAGGAGATGTTCAAATCATAGGAAATTGAAGTGTCAGTCCTCTTGTACTTAAGACTGCATTGTGCATATTGAATTTAATTTCGATGCAATTTCTGTGCTTCATCGTCAATAAGAAGGTCGAAGGTATAGAGTAAACCTGAAGTGAAGCATCGGAATTTAAAACTGGACTCACAGGAGAGATTCAAATCATAGAAAATTGGTGTGTCAGTCCTCTTGTACTTAAGTCGGCATTGTGCCTTTTGAATTTAATTCCAATGCAATTTCTGTGTTTCATCGACAATAAGAAAGTCCAAGGTATACTGTAAACCTGAAGTGAAGCATCGGAATGGAAAACAGGACTCACATGAGAGGTTCAAATCATAGCAAGTTAGAGTGTCAGTCCTGTTGTACTTAAGTCGGCATTGTGCCTTTTGTATTAAATTCGGATGCATTTTCTGTGTTTCATCGTCAATAAGAAGGTCCAAGGGTTACAGTAAACCAGAAGTGAGGCATCGGAATCAAAAACTGGACTCACAGGAGAGGTTCAAATCATAGAAAGTTAGAGTGTCAGTCTTCATGTACTTAAGTCGGCATTGTGCCTTTTTTATTAAATTTGCATGCAATTTCTGTGTTTCATCGTCAATAAGAAGGTCCTAGGGATACAGTAAACCTGAAGTGAAGCATCGGAATCTAAAACTGGACTCACAAGAGAGGTTCAATTCAAAGAAAGTTAGTGTGTCAGTCCTCTTGTTCTTAAGTCGGGACTGTGCCTTTTGAATTTAGTTCCGATGCAATTTATGTGTTTCCTCATCAATAAGAAGGCCCAAGGGATACAGTAAACCTGAAGTGAAGCATCGGAATCTAAAACTGAACTCACTGGAGAGGTTCAAATCATAGAATCATAGAGTGTCAGTCCTGTCGTACTTAAGACAGCATTGTGCCTTTGGAATTTAAAGCCGAATCAATTTCTGTGCTTCATCGTCAATAAGAAGGTCCAAGGTATCCAGTAAACCTAAAGTGAAGCATCGGAATCTAAAACTGGACTCACAGGAGAGGTTCAAATCATAGAAAGTTAGAGTGTCAGTCTTCATGTACTTAAGTCGGCATTGTGCCTTTTTTATTAAATTTGCATGCAATTTCTGTGTTTCATCGTCAATAAGAAGGTCCTAGGGATACAGTAAACCTGAAGTGAAGCATCGGAATCTAAAACTGGACTCACAGGAGAGGTTCAGATTATAGAAAGTTAGAGTGTCAGTCCTCTCGTACTGAAGTCGGCATTGTGATTTTTAATTAAGTTCGGATGCAATTTCTGTGTTTCATCGTCAATAAGAAGGTCCATGGGATACAGTATACCTGAAGTGAAACATCGGAATCTAAAACTGGACTCACAGGAGAGGTTCAAATCATAGAAAGTTAGAGTGTCAGTCCTCTTGTACTTAAGTCGTCATTGTGCCTTTTGAATTTAATTCCGATGCAATTTCTGTGCTTCATCGTCAATAAGAAGGTCCAAGGTATACAGTAAACCTGAAGTGAAGCATCGGAATCTAAAACTGGACTCACAGGAGATGTTCAAGTCATAGAAAGTTAGAGTGTCAGTCCTCTTGTACTTAAGTCGGCATTGTGCCTTTTGTATTTAATTCCGATGCAATATCTGTGTTTCATCGTCAATAAGAGGGTCCAAGGTATACAGTAAATCTGAAGTGAAGCATCGGAATCTAAAACTGGACTCCTAGGAGAGGTTCAAATCATAGAAATTAAGAGTGTCAGTCCTCTTGTACTTAAGTCGGCATTGTGACTTTTGTATTAAATTCCGATGCAATTTCTGTGTTTCATCGTCAATAAGAAGGTCCAAGGGAATCAGTAACCCTGAAGTGAAGCATAGGAATCTGAAACTGAACTCACAGGAGAGGTTCATATCATAGAATGTTAGAGTGTCAGTCATCTTGTATATAAGTCGGCATTGTGCCTTTTGTATTAAATTCGGATGCAATTTCTGTGTTTCATCGTCAATAAGAAGGTCCAAGGAATACAGTAAACCTTAGGTGAACCATCGGAATCTAAAACTGGACTCACAGGAGATGTTCAATCATAGAAAATTGGTGTGTCAGTCCTCTTGTACTTAAGTCGGCATTGTGCCTTTTGAATTTAATTCCAATGCAATTTCTGTGCTTTATCGTCTATAAGAAAGTCCAGGGTATACAGTAAACCTGAAGTGAAGCATCGGAATCGAAAACCGGACTCACAGGAGAGGTTCAAATCATAGAAAGTTAGAGTGTCAGTCCTGTTGTACTTAAGTCGGCATTGTGACTTTTGTATTTAATTTGGATTCAATTTCTGTGTTTCATCGTCAATAAGAAGGTCCAAGGGTTACAGTATACCTGAAGTGAAACATCGGAATCTAAACCTGGACTCACAGGAGAAGTTCAAATCATAGAAAGTTAGTGTGTCAGTCCTCTTGTACTTACATCGGCATTGTGCCTTTTGAATTTAATTCCGACGCAATTTCTGTGCTTCATCGTCAATAATAAGGTCCAAGGTATACAGTAAACCTGAAGTGAAGCATCGGAATCTAAAACTGGACTCACAGGAGAGGTTCAAATCGTAGAAAGTTAGAGTGTCAGTCCTCTTGTACTTTAGTCGGCATTTTGCCTTTTTTAATAAATTAGGGTGCAATTTCTGTGTTTCATCGTCAATAAGAAGGTCCAAGGGATACAGTAAACCTGAAGTGATGCATCAGAATCTAAAACTGGACTCACAGGAGATGTTCAAATCATAGGAAATTGAAGTGTCAGTCCTCTAGTACTTAAGACTGCATTGTGCATTTTGAATTTAATTTCGATGCAATTTCTGTGCTTCATCGTCAATAAGAAGGTCCAAGATATAGAGTAAACCCGAAGTGAAGCATCGGAATTTAAAACTGGTCTCACAGGAGAGATTCAAATCATAGAAAATTGGTGTGTCAGTCCTCTTGTACTTAAGTCGGCATTGTGCCTTTTGAATTTAATTCCAATGCAATTTCTGTGTTTCATCGTCAATAAGAAAGTCCAAGGTATACAGTAAACCTGAAGTGAAGCATCGGAATGGAAAACAGGACTCACGGGAGAGGTTCAAATCATAGCAAGTTAGAGTGTCAGTCCTGTTGTACTTAAGTCGGCATTGTGCCTTTTGTATTAAATTCGGATTCATTTTCTGTGTTTCATCGTCAATAAGAGGGTCCAAGGGTTACAGTAAACCTGAAGTGAAGCATCGGAATCTAAAACTGGACTCACAGAAGAGGTTCAAATCATAGAAAGTTATAGTGTCAGTCCTCTTGTACTTAAGTCGGCATTGTGCCTTTTGAATTTAATTCCGGTGCAATTTCTGTGCTTCATCCTCAATAAGAATGTCCAAGGTATACAGTAAACCTGAAGTGAATAATCGGAATCTAAAACTGGACTCACAGGACAGGTTCAAATCATAGAAAGTTAGTGTGTCAGTCCTCTTGTACTTAAGTCGGCGTTGTGCCTTTTGAATTTAATTCCGATGCAATTTCTGTGTTTCATCGTCAATAAGAAGGTCCAAGGGATGCAGTAAACCTGAAGTGAAGCATCGGAATCTGAAACTGAACTCACAGGAGAGGTTCAAATCATAGAATGTTAGAGTGTCAGTCCTCTCGTACTTAAGTCGGCATTGTGCCTTTTGAATTTAATTCCGACGCAATTTCTGTGCTTCATCGTCAATAATAAGGTCCAAGGTATACAGTAAACCTGAAGTGAAGCATCGGAATCTAAAACTGGACTCACAAGAGAGGTTCAAATCATAGAAAGTTAGTGTGTCAGTGCTCTTGTACTTAAGTCGGGACTGTGCCTTTTGAATTTATTTCTGATGCAATTTCTGTTTTTCATCGTCAATAAGAATTTCCAAGGGATACAGTAAACCTGAAGTGAAGCATCGGAATCTAAGACTGAACTCACAGGAGAGGTTCAAATCATAGAATGTTAGAGTGTCAGTCCTGTTGTACTTAAGTCGGCATTGTGCCTTTTGTATTAAATTCGGATGCATTTTCTGTGTTTCATCGTCAATAAGAAGGTCCAAGGGTTACAGTAAACCAGAAGTGAGGCATCGGAATCAAAAACTGGGTTCACAGAAGACGTTCAAATCATAGAAAGTTAGAGTGTCTGTCCTCTTGTACTTAGGTCGGCATTGTGCCTTTTGTATTAAATTCGGATGCAATTTCTGGCTTGCATCGTCAATAAGAAGGTCCAAGGGATACAGTAAACCTGAAGTGAAGCATCGGAATCTAAAACTGGACTCACAAGAGAGGTTCAATTCATAGAAAGTTAGTGTGTCAGTCCTCTTGTACTTAAGTCGGGACTGTGCCTTTTGAATTTAGTTCCGATGCAATTTATGTGTTTCCTCATCAATAAGAAGGCCCAAGGGATACAGTAAACCTGAAGTGAAGCATCGAAATCTAAAACTGAACTCACTGGAGAGGTTCAAATCATAGAATCATAGAGTGTCAGTCCTGTCGTACTTAAGACAGCATTGTGCCTTTGGAATTTAAAGCCGAATCAATTTCTGTGCTTCATCGTCAATAAGAAGGTCCAAGGTATCCAGTAAACCTAAAGTGAAGCATCGGAATCTAAAACTGGAGTCACAGGAGAGGTTCAAATCATAGAAAGTTAGAGTGTCAGTCTTCATGTACTTAAGTCGGCATTGTGCCTTTTTTATTAAATATGCATGCAATTTCTGTGTTTCATCGTCAGTAAGAAGGTCCTAGGGATACAGTAAACCTGAAGTGAAGCATCGGAATCTAAAACTGGACTCACAGGAGAGGTTCAGATTATAGAAAGTTAGAGTGTCAGTCCTCTCGTACTGAAGTCGGCATTGTGATTTTTAATTAAGTTCGGATGCAATTTCTGTGTTTCATCGTCAATAAGAAGGTCCATGGGATACAGTATACCTGAAGTGAAACATCGGAATCTAAAACTGGACTCACAGGAGAGGTTCAAATCATAGAAAGTTAGAGTGTCAGTCCTCTTGTACTTAAGTCGTCATTGTGCCTTTTGAATTTAATTCCGATGCAATTTCTGTGCTTCATCGTCAATAAGAAGGTCCAAGGTATACAGTAAACCTGAAGTGAAGCATCGGAATCTAAAACTGGACTCACAGGAGATGTTCAAGTCATAGAAAGTTAGTGTGTCAGTCCTCTTGTACTTAAGTCGGCATTGTGCTTTTTGTATTTAATTCCGATGCAATATCTGTGTTTCATCGTCAATAAGAGGGTCCAAGGTATACAGTAAATCTGAAGTGAAGCATCGGAATCTAAAACTGGACTCCTAGGAGAGGTTCAAATCATAGAAATTAAGAGTGTCAGTCCTCTTGTACTTAAGTCGGCATTGTGACTTTTGTATTAAATTCCGATGCAATTTCTGTGTTTCATCGTCAATAAGAAGGTCCAAGGGAATCAGTAACCCTGAAGTGAAGCATAGGAATCTGAAACTGAACGCACAGGAGAGGTTCATATCATAGAATGTTAGAGTGTTAGTCATCTTGTATATAAGTCGGCATTGTGCCTTTTGTATTAAATTCGGATGCAATTTCTGTGTTTCATCGTCAATAAGAAGGTCCAAGGAATACAGTGAACCTTAGGTGAACCATCGGAATCTAAAACTGGACTCACAGGAGATGTTCAATCATAGAAAATTGGTGTGTCAGTCCTCTTGTACTTAAGTCGGCATTGTGCCTTTTGAATTTAATTCCAATGCAATTTCTGTGCTTTATCGTCTATAAGAAAGTCCAGGGTATACAGTAAACCTGAAGTGAAGCATCGGAATCGAAAACCGGACTCACAGGAGAGGTTCAAATCATAGAAAGTTAGAGTGTCAGTCCTGTTGTACTTAAGTCGGCATTGTGACTTTTGTATTTAATTTGGATTCAATTTCTGTGTTTCATCGTCAATAAGAAGGTCCAAGGGTTACAGTATACCTGAAGTGAAACATCGGAATCTAAACCTGGACTCACAGGAGAAGTTCAAATCATAGAAAGTTAGTGTGTCAGTCCTCTTGTACTTACATCGGCATTGTGCCTTTTGAATTTAATTCCGATGCAATTTCTGTGTTTCATCGTCAATAAGAAGGTCCAAGGGAATCAGTAAACCTGAAGTGAAGCATCGGAATCTAAAAGTGAACTCACAGGAGAGGTTCAAATCATAGAATGTTAGAGTGTCATTCCTCTCGTACTTAAGTCGGCATTGTGCCTTTTGAATTTAATTCCGACGCAATTTCTGTGCTTCATCGTCAATAATAAGGTCCAAGGTATACAGTAAACCTGAAGTGAAGCATCGGAATCTAAAACTGGACTCACAGGAGAGGTTCAAATCGTAGAAAGTTAGAGTGTCAGTCCTCTTGTACTTTAGTCGGCATTTTGCCTTTTTTAATAAATTAGGGTGCAATTTCTGTGTTTCATCGTCAATAAGAAGGTCCAAGGGATACAGTAAACCTGAAGTGATGCATCAGAATCTAAAACTGGACTCACAGGAGATGTTCAAATCATAGGAAATTGAAGTGTCAGTCCTCTAGTACTTAAGACTGCATTGTGCATTTTGAATTTAATTTCGATGCAATTTCTGTGCTTCATCGTCAATAAGAAGGTCCAAGGTATAGAGTAAACCCGAAGTGAAGCATCGGAATTTAAAACTGGTCTCACAGGAGAGATTCAAATCATAGAAAATTGGTGTGTCAGTCCTCTTGTACTTAAGTCGGCATTGTGCCTTTTGAATTTAATTCCAATGCAATTTCTGTGTTTCATCGTCAATAAGAAAGTCCAAGGTATACAGTAAACCTGAAGTGAAGCATCGGAATGGAAAACAGGACTCACGGGAGAGGTTCAAATCATAGCGAGTTAGAGTGTCAGTCCTGTTGTACTTAAGTCGGCATTGTGCCTTTTGTATTAAATTCGGATACATTTTCTGTGTTTCATCGTCAATAAGAGGGTCCAAGGGTTACAGTAAACCTGAAGTGAAGCATCGGAATCTAAAACTGGACTCACAGAAGAGGTTCAAATCATAGAAAGTTATAGTGTCAGTCCTCTTGTACTTAAGTCGGCATTGTGCCTTTTGAATTTAATTCCGGTGCAATTTCTGTGCTTCATCCTCAATAAGAATGTCCAAGGTATACAGTAAACCTGAAGTGAATAATCGGAATCTAAAACTGGACTCACAGGACAGGTTCAAATCATAGAAAGTTAGTGTGCCAGTCCTCTTGTACTTAAGTCGGCGTTGTGCCTTTTGAATTTAATTCCGATGCAATTTCTGTGTTTCATCGTCAATAAGAAGGTCCAAGGGATGCAGTAAACCTGAAGTGAAGCATCGGAATCTGAAACTGAACTCACAGGAGAGGTTCAAATCATAGAATGTTAGAGTGTCAGTCCTCTCGTACTTAAGTCGGCATTGTGCCTTTTGAATTTAATTCCGACGCAATTTCTGTGCTTCATCGTCAATAATAAGGTCCAAGGTATACAGTAAACCTGAAGTGAAGCATCGGAATCTAAAACTGGACTCACAAGAGAGGTTCAAATCATAGAAAGTTAGTGTGTCAGTGCTCTTGTACTTAAGTCGGGACTGTGCCTTTTGAATTTATTTCTGATGCAATTTCTGTTTTTCATCGTCAATAAGAATTTCCAAGGGATACAGTAAACCTGAAGTGAAGCATCGGAATCTAAGACTGAACTCACAGGAGAGGTTCAAATCATAGAATGTTAGAGTGTCAGTCCTCTCGTACTTAAGTCGGCATTGTGAATTTTGAATTTAATTCCGACGCAATTTCTGTCCTTCATCGTCAATAATAAAGTCCAAGGTATACAGTAAACCTGAAGTGAAGCATCGGAATCTAAAACTGGACTCACAGGAAATGTTCAGATCACAGAAAGTTAGAGTGTCAGTCCTCTCGTACTTAAGTCGGCATTGTGATTTAGGATTAAGTTCGGATGCAATTTATGTGTTTCATCGTCAATAAGAAGGTCCAAGGGATACAGTAGACCTGAAGTGAAGCATCGAAATCTAAAACTGGACTCACAGGAGAGGTTCAAATCATAGAAAGTTAGAGTGTCAGTCCTCTTGTACTTATGTCTTCATTGTGCCTTTTGCATTAAATTCGGATGCAATTACTATGTTTGATCGTCAATAGGAAGGTCCAAGGTATACAGTAAACCTGAAGTGAAGCATCGGAGTCTAAAACCGGCCTTACAGGAGAGGTTCAAATCATAGAAAGTTAGAGTGTCAGTCTTCATGTACTTAAGTCGGCTTTGTGCTTTTTTTATTAAATTTGGATGCAATTTCTGTGTTTCATCGTCAATAAGAAGGTCCATGGGATACAGTAAACCTGAAGTGATGCTTCGGAATCTAAAACTGGACTCACAGGAGAGGTTCAAATCATAGAAAGTTAGTGTGTCAGTCCTCTTGTACTTACGTCGGCATTGTGCCTTTTGAATTTAATTCCGATGCAATTTCTGTGTTTCATCGTCAATAAGAAGGTCCAAGGGAATCAGTAAACCTGAAGTGAAGCATCGTAATCTAAAACTGAACTCACACGAGAGGTTCAAATCATAGAATGTTAGTGTGTCAGTCCTCTCGTACTTAAGTCGGCATTGTGCCTTTTGAATTTAATTCCAACGCAATTTCTGTGCTTCATCGTCAATAATAAGGTCCAAGGTATACAGTAAACCTGAAGTGAAGCATCGGAATCTAAAACTGGACTCACAGGAGATGTTCAAGTCATAGAAAGTTAGAGTGTCAGTCCTCTTGTACTTAAGTCGGCATTGTGCCTTTTGTATTTAATTCCGATGCAATATCTGTGTTTCATCGTCAATAAGAAGGTCCAAGGTATACAGTAAATCTGAAGTGAAGCATCGGAATCTAAAACTGGACTCCTAGGAGAGGTTCTAATCATAGAAATTAAGAGTGTCAGTCCTCTTGTACTTAAGTCGGCATTGTGACTTTTGTATTAAATTCCGATGCAATTTCTGCGTTTCATCGTCAATAAGAAGGTCCAAGGGAATCAGTAACCCTGAAGTGAAGCATAGGAATCTGAAACTGAACTCACAGGAGAGGTTCATATCATAGAATGTTAGAGTGTCAGTCATCCTGGATTTAAGTCGGCATTGTGCCTTTTGTATTAAATTTGGATGCAATTTCTGTGTTTCATCGTCAATAAGAATGTCCAAGGAATACAGTAAACCTGAGGTGAACCATCGGAATCTAAAACTGGACTCACAGGAGATGTTCAATCATAGAAAATTGGTGTGTCAGTCCTCTTGTACTTAAGTCGGCATTGTGCCTTTTGAATTTAATTCCAATGCAATTTCTGTGCTTTATCGTCTATAAGGAAGTCCAGGGTATACAGTAAACCTGAAGTGAAGCATCGGAATCGAAAACCGGACTCACAGGAGAGGTTCAAATCATAGAAAGTTAGAGTGTCAGTCCTGTTGTACTTAAGTCGGCATTGTGACTTTTGTATTTAATTTGGATTCAATTTCTGTGTTTCATCGTCAATAAGAAGGTCCAAGGGTTACAGTAAACCTGAAGTGAAACATCGGAATCTAAACCTGGACTCACAGGTGAAGTTCAAATCATAGAAAGTTAGTGTGTCAGTCCTCTTGTACTTACATCGGCATTGTGCCTTTTGAATTTAATTCCGATGCAATTTCTGTGTTTCATCGTCAATAAGAAGGTCCAAGGGAATCAGTAAACCTGAAGTGAAGCATCGGAATCTAAAACTGAACTCACAGGAGAGGTTCAAATCATAGAATGTTAGAGTGTCAGTCCTCTCGTACTTAAGTCGGCATTGTGCCTTTTGAATTTAATTCCGACGCAATTTCTGTGCTTCATCGTCAATAATAAGGTCCAAGGTATACAGTAAACCTGAAGTGAAGCATCGGAATCTAAAACTGGACTCACAGGACAGGTTCAAATCGTAGAAAGTTAGAGTGGCAGTCCTCTTGTACTTTAGTCCGCATTTTGCCTTTTTTAATAAATTAGGGTGCAATTTCTGTGTTTCATCGTCAATAAGAAGGTCCAAGGGATACAGTAAACCTGAAGTGATGCATCAGAATCTAAAACTGGACTCACAGGAGATGTTCAAATCATAGGAAATTGAAGTGTCAGTCCTCTAGTACTTAAGTCGGCATTGTGCCTTTTGAATTTAATTCCGATGCAATTTCTGTGTTTCATCGTCAATAAGAGGGTCCAAGGGTTACAGTAAACCTGAAGTGAAGCATCGGAATCTAAAACTGGACTCACAGAAGAGGTTCAAATCATAGAAAGTTATAGTGTCAGTCCTCTTGTACTTAAGTCGGCATTGTGCCTTTTGAATTTAATTCCGGTGCAATTTCTGTGCTTCATCCTCAATAAGAATGTCCAAGGTATACAGTAAACCTGAAGTGAATAATCGGAATCTAAAACTGGACTCACAGGACAGGTTCAAATCATAGAAAGTTAGTGTGTCAGTCCTCTTGTACTTAAGTCGGCGTTGTGCCTTTTGAATTTAATTCCGATGCAATTTCTGTGTTTCATCGTCAATAAGAAGGTCCAAGGAATGCAGTAAACCTGAAGTGAAGCATCGGAATCTGAAACTGAACTCACAGGAGAGGTTCAAATCATAGAATGTTAGAGTGTCAGTCCTCTCGTACTTAAGTCGGCATTGTGCCTTTTGAATTTAATTCCGACGCAATTTCTGTGCTTCATCGTCAATAATAAGGTCCAAGGTATACAGTAAACCTGAAGTGAAGCATCGGAATCTAAAACTGGACTCACAAGAGAGGTTCAAATCATAGAAAGTTAGTGTGTCAGTGCTCTTGTACTTAAGTCGGGACTGTGCCTTTTGATTTTATTTCTGATGCAATTTCTGTTTTTCATCGTCAATAAGAATTTCCAAGGGATACAGTAAACCTGAAGTGAAGCATCGGAATCTAAGACTGAACTCACAGGAGAGGTTCAAATCATAGAATGTTAGAGTGTCAGTCCTCTCGTACTTAAGTCGGCATTGTGAATTTTGAATTTAATTCCGACGCAATTTCTGTCCTTCATCGTCAATAATAAAGTCCAAGGTATACAGTAAACCTGAAGTGAAGCATCGGAATCTAAAACTGGACTCACAGGAAATGTTCAGATCACAGAAAGTTAGAGTGTCAGTCCTCTCGTACTTAAGTCGGCATTGTGATTTAGGATTAAGTTCGGATGCAATTTATGTGTTTCATCGTCAATAAGAAGGTCCAAGTGATACAGTAGACCTGAAGTGAAGCATCGGAATCTAAAACTGGACTCACAGGAGAGGTTCAAATCATAGAAAGTTAGAGTGTCAGTCCTCTTGTACTTCAGTTGGCATTGTGCCTTTTGTATTAAATTCGGAAGCAATTTCTGTCTGTCATCGTCAATAAGATGGTCCAAGGGATACAGTAAACCTGAAGTGAAGCATCGGAATCGAAAACCGGACTCACAGGAAAGGTTCAAATCATAGAAAGTTAGAGTGTCAGTCCTCTTGCACTTAAGTCGACATTGTGCCTTTTTAATTTAATTCCGATGCAATTTCTGTGTTTCATCATCAATAAGAAAGGCCAAGGGATTCAGTAAACCTGAAGTGAAGCATCGGAATCTAAAACTGAACTCACTGGAGAGGTTCAAATCATAGAATCTTAGGGTGCCAGTCCTGTCGTACTTAAGACAGCATTGTGCGTTTTGAATTTAAAGCCGAAGCAATTTCTGTGCTTCATCGTCAATAAGAAGGTCCAAGGTATCCAGTAAACCTTAAGTGAAGCATCGGAATCTAAAACTGGACTCACAGGAGAGGTTCAAATCATAGAAAGTTAGAGTGTCAGTCCTCTTGTACTTAAGTCTTCATTGTGCCTTTTGCATTAAGTTCGGATGCAATTACTATGTTTCATCGTCAATAGGAAGGTCCAAGGTATACAGTAAACCTGAAGTGAAGCATCGGAATCTAAAACCGGCCTTACAGGAGAGGTTCAAATCATAGAAAGTTAGAGTGTCAGTCTTCATGTACTTAAGTCGGCTTTGTGCTTTTTTTATTAAATTTGGATGCAATTTCTGTGTTTCATCGTCAATAAGAAGGTCCATGGGATACAGTAAACCTGAAGTGATGCTTCGGAATCTAAAACTGGACTCACAGGAGAGGTTCAAATCATAGAAAGTTAGTGTGTCAGTCCTCTTGTACTTACGTCGGCATTGTGCCTTTTGAATTTAATTCCGATGCAATTTCTGTGTTTCATCGTCAATAAGAAGGTCCAAGGGAATCAGTAAACCTGAAGTGAAGCATCGTAATCTAAAACTGAACTCACACGAGAGGTTCAAATCATAGAATGTTAGTGTGTCAGTCCTCTCGTACTTAAGTCGGCATTGTGCCTTTTGAATTTAATTCCAACGCAATTTCTGTGCTTCATCGTCAATAATAAGGTCCAAGGTATACATTAAACCTGAAGTGAAGCATCGGAATCTAAAACTGGACTCACAGGAGAGGTTCAAATCGTAGAAAGTTAGAGTGTCAGTCCTCTTGTTTCTTAGTCGGCATTGTGCCTTTTTTAATAAATTAGGAAGCCATTTCTGTGTTTCATCGTCAATAAGAAAGTCCAAGGGATACACTAAACCTGAAGTGATGCATCGGAATCTAAAACTGGACTCACAGGAGATGTTCAAATCATAGGAAATTGAAGTGTCAGTCCTCTTGTACTTAAGACTGCATTGTGCATATTGAATTTAATTTCGATGCAATTTCTGTGCTTCATCGTCAATAAGAAGGTCGAAGGTATAGAGTAAACCTGAAGTGAAGCATCGGAATTTAAAACTGGACTCACAGGAGAGATTCAAATCATAGAAAGTTAGAGTGTCTGTCCTCTTGTACTTAGGTCGGCATTGTGCCTTTTGTATTAAATTCGGATGGAATTTCTGGCTTGCATCGTCAATAAGAAGGTCCAAGGGATACAGTAAACCTGATGTGAAGCATCGGAATCTAAAAGTGGACTCACAGCAGAGGTTCAAATCATAGAAAGTTAGAGAGTCAGTCCTCTTGCACTTAAGTCGGAATTGTGCCTTTTGTATTAAATTCGGATGCAATTTGTGTGTTTCATCGTCAATAAGAAGGTCCAAGGGATACAGTAAACTTGAAGTGAAGCATCGGAATCTAAAACTGGACTCACAGGAGAGATTCAAATCATAGAATGTTAGAGTGTCAGTCCTCTTGTACTTAAGTCGGTATTGTGCCTTTTGTATTAAAGTCGGATGCAATTACTGTGTTTCATCGTCGATAAGAAGGTCCAAGGGATACAGCAAACCTCAAGTGAAGCATCGGAATCTAAAACTGAACTCACAGGAGAGGTTCAAATCATAGAAAGTTATAGTGTCAGTCCTCTCGTACTTAAGTCGGCATTGTGCCTTTTGAATTTAATTCCGACGCAATTTCTGTGTTTCATCGTCAATAAGAAGGTCCAAGGGATACAGTAAACCTGAAGTGAAGCATCGGAATCTAAAACTGAACTCACAGGAGAGGTTCAAATCATAGAATGTTGGAGTGTCAGTCCTCTCGTACTTAAGTCGGCATTGTGCCTTTTGAATTTAATTCCG
Source organism: Schistocerca americana (assembly GCF_021461395.2). Taxonomy (NCBI): domain Eukaryota; kingdom Metazoa; phylum Arthropoda; class Insecta; order Orthoptera; family Acrididae; genus Schistocerca; species Schistocerca americana. The sequence continues at coordinate 3,418,516 of NC_060129.1, read as the reverse complement.
ACGCAATTTCTGTGCTTCATCGACAATAATAAGGTCCAAGGTATACAGTAAACCTGAAGTGAAGCATCGGAATCTAAAACTGGACTCACAAGAGAGGTTCAAATCATAGAACGTTACTGTGTCAGTCCTCTTGTACTTAAGTCGGGACTGTGCCTTTTGAATTTAGTTCCGATGCAATTTCTGTTTTTCATCGTCAATAAGAATTTCCAAGGGATACAGTAAACCTGAAGTGAAGCATCGGAATCTAAGACTGAACACACAGGAGAGGTTCAAATCATAGAATGTTAGAGTGTCAGTCCTCTCGTACTTAAATCGGCATTGTGAATTTTGAATTTAATTCCGACGCAATTTCTGTCCTTCATCGTCAATAAGAAACTCCAAGGTGTACAGTAAAACTGAAGTGAAGCATCGGAATCTAAAACTGGACTCACAGGAAATGTTCAGATCATAGAAAGTTAGAGTGTCAGTCCTCTCGTACTTAAGTAGGCATTGTGATTTAGAATCAAGTTCGGATGCAACTTATGTGTTTCAGCGTCAATAAGCAGGTCCAAAAGATATAGTAGACCTGAATTGAATCATCGGAATCTAAAATTGGACTCACAGGAGAGGTTCAAATCATAGAAAGTTAGTGTGTCAGTCCTCTTGTACTTAAGTCGGCATTGTGCCTTTTGAATTTAATTCCGATGCAATTTCTGTGTTTCATCGTCAATAAGAATTTCCAAGGGATACAGTAAACCTGAAGTGAAGCATCGGAATCTAAGACTGAACTCACAGGAGAGGTTCAAATCATAGAATGTTAGAGTGTCAGTCCTCTCGTACTTAAGTCGGCATTGTGACTTTTGAATTTAATTCCGACGCAATTTCTGTGCTTCATCGTCAATAATAAGGTCCAAGGTCTACAGAAAACCTGAAGTGAAGCATCAAAATCTAAAACAGGACTCACAGGAAATATTCAGATCACAGAAAGTTAGAGTGTCAGTCCTCTCGTATTTAAGTCGGCATTGTGATTTAGAATTACGTTCGGATGCAATTTATGTGTTTCATCGTCAATAAGAAGGTCCAAGGGATACAGTAGACCTGAAGTGAAGCATCGGAATCTAAAACTGGACTCACAGGAGAGGTTCACATCATAGAAAGTTAGAGTGTCAGTCCTCTTGTACGTCAGTCGGCATTGTGCCTTTTGTATTAAATTCGGATGCAATTTCTGTCTGTCATCGTCAATAAGATGGTCAAAGGGATACAGTAAACCTGAAGTGAAGCATCGGAATCCAAAACCGGACTCACAGGAAAGGTTCAAATCATAGAAAGTTAGAGTGTCAGTCCTCTTGCACTTAAGTCGACATTGTGCCTTTTTAATTTAATTCCGATGCAATTTCTGTGTTTCATCATCAATAAGAAGGGCCAAGGGATACAGTAAACCTGAAGTGAATCATCGGAATCTAAAACCGAACTCACTGGAGAAGTTCAAATCATAGAATCTTAGGGTGCCAGTCCTGTCGTACTTAAGACAGCATTGTGCGTTTTGAATCTAAAGCCGAAGCAATTTCTGTGCTTCATCGCCAATAAGAAGGTCCAAGGTATCCAGTAAACCTTAAGTGAAGCATCGGAATCTAAAACTGGACTCACAGGAGAGGTTCAAATCATAGAAAGTTAGAGTGTCAGTCCTCTTGTACTTAAGTCTTCATTGTGCCTTTTGCATTAAATTCGGATGCAATTACTATGTTTCATCGTCAATAGGAAGGTCCAAGGTATACAGTAAACCTGAAGTGAAGCATCGGAATCTAAAACCGGCCTTACAGGAGAGGTTCATATCATAGAAATTTAGAGTGTCAGTCTTCATGTACTTAAGTCGGCTTTGTGCTTTTTTTATTAAATTTGGATGCAATTTCTGTGTTTCATCGTCAATAAGAAGGTCCAAGGGATACAGTAAACCTGAAGTGATGCTTGGGAATCTAAAACTGGACTCACAGGAGAGGTTCAAATCATAGAAAGTTAGTGTGTCAGTCCTCTTGTACTTACGTCGGCATTGTGCCTTTTGAATTTAATTCCGATGTAATTTCTGTGTTTCATCGTCAATAAGAAGGTCCAAGGGAATCAGTAAACCTGAATTGAAGCATCGTAATCTAAAACTGAACTCACAGGAGAGGTTCAAATCATAGAATGTTAGTGTGTCAGTCCTCTCGTACTTAAGTCGGCATTGTGCCTTTTGAATTTAATTCCGACGCAATTTCTGTGCTTCATCGTCAATAATAAGGTCCAAGGTATACAGTAAACCTGAAGTGAAGCATCGGAATCTAAAACTGGACTCACAGGAGAGGTTCAAATCCTAGAAAGTTAGAGTGTCAGTCCTCTTGTACCTTAGTCGGATTTGTGCATTTTTTAATAAATTAGGAAGCCATTTCTGTGTTTCATCGTCAATAAGAAAGTCCAAGGGATACAGTATACCTGAAGTGATACATCGGAATCTAAAACTGGACTCACTGGAGATGTTCAAATCATAGGAAATTGAAGTGTCAGTCCTCTTGTACTTAAGACTGCATTGTGCATTTTGAATTTAATTTCGATGCATTTTCTGTGCTTCATCGTCAATAAGAAGGTCGAAGGTATAGAGTAAACCTGAAGTGAAGCATCGGAATTTAAAACTGGACTCACAGGAGAGATTCAAATCATAGAAAATTGGTGTGTCAGTCCTCTTGTACTTAAGTCGGCATTGTGCCTTTTGAATTTAATTCCAATGCAATTTCTGTGTTTCATCGTCAATAAGAAAGTCCAAGGTACACTGTAAACCTGAAGTGAAGTATCGGAATGGAAAACAGGACTCACATGAGAGGTTCAAATCATCGCAAGTTAGAGTGTCAGTCCTGTTGTACTTAAGTCGGCATTGTGCCTTTTGTATTAAATTCGGATGCATTTTCTGTGTTTCATCGTCAATAAGAAGGTCCAAGGGTTACAGTAAACCAGAAGTGAAGCATCGGAATCTAAAACTGGACTCACAGGAGAGGTTCAAATCATAGAAAGTTAGAGAGTCAGTCCTCTTGCACTTAAGTCGGAATTGTGCCTTTTGTATTAAATTCGGATGCAATTTGTGTGTTCATCGTCAATAAGAAGGTCCAAGGGATACAGTAAACTTGAAGTGAAGCATCGGAATCTAAAACTGGACTCACAGGAGAGATTCAAATCATAGAATGTTAGAGTGTCAGTCCTCTTGTAATTAAGTCGGTATTGTGCCTTTTGTATTAAAGTCGGATGCAATTACTGTGTTTCATCGTCAATAAGAAGGTCCAAGGGATACAGCAAACCTCAAGTGAAGCATCGGAATCTAAAACTGGACCCACAGGAGAGGTTCAAATCATAGAAAGTTATAGTGTCAGTCCTATTGTACTTAAGTCGGCATTGTGCCTTTTGAATTTAATTCCGATGCAATTTCTGTGCTTCATCCTCAATAAGAAAGTCCAAGGTATACAGGAAACCTGAAGTGAATCATCGGAATCTAAAACTGGACTCACAGGAGAGGTTCAAATCATAGAAAGTTAGTGTGTCAGTCCTCTTGTATTTAAGTCGGCATTGTGCCTTTTGAATTTAATTTCGATGCAATTTCTGTTTTTCATCGTCAATAAGAAGGTCCAAGGGATACAGTAAACCTGAAGTGAAGCATCGGAATCTAAAACTGAACTCACAGGAGAGGTTCAAATCATAGAATGTTGGAGTGTCAGTCCTCTCGTACTTAAGTCGGCATTGTGCCATTTGAATTTAATTCCGACGCAATTTCTGTGCTTCATCGTCAATAATAAAGTCCAAGGTATACAGTAAACCTGAAGTGAAGCATCGGAATCTAAAACTGGACTCACAAGAGAGGTTCAAATCATAGAACGTTAGTGTGTCAGTCTTCTTGCACTTAAGTCAGGACTGTGCCTTTTGAATTTAGTTCCGATGCAATTTCTGTTTTTCATCGTCAATAAGAATTTCCAAGGGATACAGTAAACCTGAAGTGAAGCATCGGAATCTAAGGCTGAACAGACAGGACAAGTTCAAATCATAGAATGTTTGAGTTTCAGTCCTCTCGTACTTAAATCGACATTGCGAAATTTTGAATTTAATACCGACGCAATTTCTGTCCTTCATCGTCAATAAGAAACTCCAAGGTGTACAGTAAAACTGAAGTGAAGCATCGGAATCTAAAACTGGACTCACAGGAAAGGTTCAAATCATAGAAAGTTAGTGTGTCAGTCCTCTTGTACTTAAGTCGGCATTGTGCCTTTTGAATTTAATTCCGATGCAATTTCTGTCTGTCATCGTCAATAACATGGTCCAAGGGATACAGTAAACCTGAAGTGAAGCATCGGAATCCAAAACCGGACTCACAGGAAAGGTTCAAATCATAGAAAGTTAGTGTGTCAGTCCTCTTGCACTTAAGTCGACATTGTGCCACTTTAATTTAATTCCGATGCAATTTCTGTTATTCATCGTCAATAAGAAGGTCCAAGGTATACAGTAAACCTGAAGGGAGGCATCGGAATCTAAAACTGGAGTCACAGGAGACGTTCAAGTCGTAGAAAGTTAGAGTGTCAGTCCTCTTGCATATTAGTCGGCATTGTGCCTTTTGTATTAAATTCGGATGCAATTTCTGTGTTTTATCGTCAATAAGAAGGTCCAAGGGATACAGTAAACCTGAAGTGAAGCATCGGAATCCAAACTGGACTCACAGGAGAGATTGAAATCGTAGAAAGTTAGAGTGTCAGTCCTCTGGTACGTAAGTCGGCATTATGCCTTTTGTATTAAATTGGGATGCAATTTCTGTGTTTCATCGCCAATAAGAAGGTCCAAGGGATACAGTAAACCTGATGTGAAGCATCCCAATCTAAAACTGGACTCACAGGAGAGGTTCAAATCATAGGAAACTGAAGTGTCAGTCCTCTTGTACTTAAGACTGCATTGTGCATTTTGAATTTAATTTCGATGCAATTTCTGTGCTTCATCGTCAATAAGAAGGTCCAAGGTATAGAGTAAACCTGAAGTGAAGCATCGGAATTTGAAACTGGACTCACAGGAGAGATTCAAATCATAGAAAATTGGTGTGTCAGTCCTCTTGTACTTAAGTCGGCATTGTGCCTTTTGAATTTAATTCCAACGCAATTTCTGTGTTTCATCGTCAATAAGAAAGTCCAAGGTATACAGTAAACCTGAAGTGAAGCAACGGAAATTAAAACTGGACTCACTGGAGACGTTCAAATCATAGAAAGTAAGAGTGTCAGTCCTCTTGTACTTAAGTCGGCATTGTGCCTTTTGTATTTAATTCCGATGCAATTTCTGTGTTTCATCGTCAATAAGAAGGTCGAAGGTATACAGTAAACCTCAAGTGAAGCTTCGGAATCTAAAACTGGACTCCTAGGAGAGGTTCAAATCATAGAAAGTTAAAGAGTCAGTCCTCTTGCACTTAAGTCGGAATTGTGCCTTTTGTATTAAATTCGGATGCAATTTCTGTGTTTCATCGTCAATAAGAAGGTCCAAGGCATACAGTAAACTTGAAGTGAAGCATCGGAATCTAAAACTGGACTCACAGGAGAGATTAATATCATAGAATGTTAGAGTGTCAGTCCTCTTGTACTTAAGTCGGTATTGTGCCTTTTGTATTAAAGTCGGATGCAATTACTGTGTTTCATCGTCAATAAGAAGGTCCAAGGGATACAGCAAACCTCAAGTGAAGCATCGGAATCTAAAACTGGACTCACAGGAGAGGTTCAAATCATAGAAAGTTAGAGCGTCAGTCCTCTTGTACTTATGTCGGCATTGTGCTTTTTGAATTTAATTTCGATGAAATTTCTGTGCTTCATCCTCAATAAGAATGTCCAAGGTATACAGTAAACCTGAAGTGAATCATCGGAATCTAAAACTGGACTCACAGGAGAGTTTCAAATCATAGAAAGTTAGTGTGTCAGTGTTCTTGTACTTAAGTCGGCATTGCGCCTTTTGAATTTAATTCCGATGCAATATCTGTGCTTCATCGTCAATAAGAAGGTCCAAGGGATACAGTAAACCTAAAGTGAAGCATCGGAATCTAAAACTGGACTCACAGGAGAGGTTCAAATAATAGAAAGTTAGAGTGTCAGTCCTGTTGTACTTCAGTCGGCATTGTGCCTTTTGTATTAAATTCGGATGCAATTTCTGTCTATCATCGTCAATAAGATGGTCGAAGTGATACAGTAAACCTGCAGTGCAGCATCGGAATCCAAAACCGGACTCACAGGAAAGGCTCAAATCATAGAAAGTTAGAGTGTCAGTCCTCTTGCACTTAAGTCGACATTGTGCCTTTTTAATTTAATTCCGATGCAATTTCTGTGCTTCATCGTCAATAAGAAGGTCCAAGGTATACAGTAAACCTGAAGTGAAGCATCGGAATCTAAAACTGGACTCACAGGAGAGGTTCAGATTATAGAAAGTTAGAGTGTCAGTCCTCTCGTACTGAAGTCGACATTGTGATTTTGAATTAAGTTCGGATGCAATTTCTGTGTTTCATCGTCAATAAGAAGGTCCAAGGGATACAGTAAACCTGAAGTGAAGCATCGGAATCTAAAACTGGACTCACAGGAGAGGATCAGATTATAGAAAGTTAGAGTGTCAGTCCTCTCGTACTGAAGTCGACATTGTGATTTTGAATTAAGTTCGGATGCAATTTCTGTGTTTCATCGTCAATAAGAAGGTCCAAGGGATACAGTAAACCTGAAGTGAAGCATCGGAATCTAAAACTGGACTCACAGGAGAGGTTCAAATCATAGAAAGTTAGAGTGTCAGTCCTCTTGTACTTAAGTCCAAATTGTGCCTTTTGAATTTAATTCCGATGCAATTTCTGTGCTTCATCGTCAATACGAAGGTCCAAGGTATACAGTAAACCTGAAGTGAAGCATCGGAATCAAATACTGGACTCACAGGAGACGTTCAAGTCATAGAAAGTGAGAGTGTCAGTCCTCTTGTACTTAAGTCGGCATTGTGCCTTTTGTATTTAATTCCGATGCAATTTCTGTGTTTCATCGTCAATAAGGAGGTCCAAGGTATACAGTAAAGCTGAAGTGAAGCATCGGAATCTAAAACTGGACTCCTAGGAGAGGTTCAAATCATAGAAATTAAGAGTGCCCGTCCTCTTGTACTTAAATCGGCATTGTGACTTTTGTATAAAATTCGGATGCAATTTCTGTGTTTCATCGTCAATAAGAAGGTCCAAGGGATACAGTAAACCTGAAGTGAAGCATCGGAATCTAAAACTGGACTCACAGGAGATGTTCAAATCATAGAAAATTGGTGTGTCAGTCCTCTTGTACTTAAGTCGGCATTGTGCCTTTTGAATTTAATTCCAATGCAATTTCTGTGCTTTATCGTCAATAAGTAAGTCCAAGGTATACAGTAAACCTCAAGTGAAGCATTGGAAACGAAAACCGGACTCACAGGAGAGGTTCAAATCATAGAATGTTAGTGAGTCAGTCCTCTTGTACTTAAGTCGGCATTGTGCCTTTTGAATTTAATTCCGATGCAATTTCTGTCTTTCATCGTCAATAATAAGGTCCAAGGTATACAGTAAACCTGAAGTGAAGCATCGGAATCTAAAACTGGACTCACAGGAGAGGTTCAAATCGTAGAAAGTTAGAGTGTCAGTCCTCTTGTACTTTAGTCGGCATTGTGCTTTTTTATTAAATTAGGATGCAATTTCTGTGTTTCATCGTCAATAAGAAGGTCCAAGGGATACAGGAAACCTGAAGTGATGCATCGGAATCTAAAACTGTACTCACAGGAGATGTTCAAATCATACGAAATTGAAGTGTCAGTCCTCTTGCACTTAAGACTGCATTGTGCATTTTGAATTTAATTTCGATGCAATTTTTGTGCTTCATCGTCAATAAGAAGGTCCGAGGTATACAGTAAACCTGAAGTAAAGCATCGGAATTTAAAAATTGACTCACAGGAGAGATTCAAATCATAGAAAATTGTTGTGTCAGTCCTCGTGTACTTAAGTCGGCATTGTGTCTTTTAAATATAATTCCAATGCAATTTCCGTGTTTCATCGTCAATAAGAAAGTCCAAGGTATACAGTAAACCTGAAGTGAAGCATCGGAATCGAAAACAGGACTCACAGGAGACGTTCAAATCATAGAATGTCAGAGTGTCAGTCCTCTTGTACTTAAGTCGGCATTGTGCCTTTTCTATTTAATTCGGATGCAATTTCTGTGTTTCATCGTCAATAAGAAGGTCCAAGGGATACAGTAAACTTGAAGTGAAGCATCAGAATCTAAAACTGGACTCACAGGAGAGATTCAAATCATAGAATGTTAGAGTGTCAGTCCTCTTGTACTTCAGTCGGCATTGTGCCTTTTGTATTAAATTGGGATGCAATTACTGTGTTTCATCGTCAATAAGAAGGTCCAAGGGATACAGTAAACCTGAAGTGAAGCATCGGAATCTAAAACTGGACTCACAGAAGAGGTTCAAATCATAGAAAGTCAGAGTGTCAGTCCTCTTGTACTTAAGTCGGCATTGTGACTTTTCTATTTAATTCGGATGCAATTTCTGTGTTTCATCGTCAATAAGAAGGTCCAAGGGTTACAGTAAACCAGAAGTGAAGCATCGGAATCTAAAACTGGGCCCACAGAAGAGGTTCAAATCATAGAAAGTTAGAGTGTCTGTCCTCTTGTACTTAGGTCGGCATTGTCTCTTTTGAATTAAATTCGGATGCAATTTCTGTCTTTCATCGTCAATAAGAAGGTCCAAGGGATACAGTAAACCTGAAGTGAAGCAACGGAAATTAAAACTGGACTCACTGGAGACGTTCAAATCATAGAAAGTAAGAGTGTCAGTCCTCTTGTACTTAAGTCGGCATTGTGCCTTTTGTATTTAATTCCGATGCAATTTCTGTGTTTCAACGTCAATAAGGAGGTCGAAGGTATACAGTAAACCTCAAGTGAAGCTTCGGAATCTAAAACTGGACTCCTAGGAGAGGTTCAAATCATAGAAAGTTAAAGAGTCAGTCCTCTTGCACTTAAGTCGGAATTGTGCCTTTTGTATTAAATTCGGATGCAATTTCTGTGTTTCATCGTCAATAAGAAGGTCCAAGGCATACAGTAAACTTGAAGTGAAGCATCGGAATCTAAAACTGGACTCACAGGAGAGATTAATATCATAGAATGTTAGAGTGTCAGTCCTCTTGTACTTAAGTCGGTATTGTGCCTTTTATATTAAAGTCGGATGCAATTACTGTCTTTCATCGTCAATAAGAAGGTCCAAGGGATACAGCAAACCTCAAGTGAAGCATCGGAATCTAAAACTGGACTCACAGGAGAGGTTCAAATCATAGAAAGTTAGAGCGTCAGTCCTCTTGTACTTATGTCGGCATTGTGCTTTTTGAATTTAATTCCGATGAAATTTCTGTGCTTCATCCTCAATAAGAATGTCCAAGGTATACAGTAAACCTGAAGTGAATCATCGGAATCTAAAACTGGACTCACAGGAGAGTTTCAAATCATAGAAAGTTAGTGTGTCAGTGTTCTTGTACTTAAGTCGGCATTGTGCCTTTTGAATTTAATTCCGATGCAATTTCTGTGCTTCATCGTCAATAAGAAGGTCCAAGGGATACAGTAAACCTGAAGTGAAGCATCGGAATCTAAAACTGGACTCACAGGAGGGGTTCAAATAATAGAAAGTTAGAGTGTCAGTCCTGTTGTACTTCAGTCGGCATTGTGCCTTTTGTATTAAATTCGGATGCAATTTCTGTCTATCATCGTCAATAAGATGGTCGAAGTGATACAGTAAACCTGCAGTGCAGCATCGGAATCCAAAACCGGACTCACAGGAAAGGCTCAAATCATAGAAAGTTAGGGTGTCAGTGTTCTTGTACTTAAGTCGGCATTGTGCCTTTTGAATTTAATTCCGATGCAATTTCTGTGCTTCATCGTCAATAAGAATGTCCAAGGTATACAGTAAACCTGAAGTGAAGCATCGGAATCTAATACGGGACTCACAGGAGACGTTCAAGTCATAGAAAGTGAGAGTGTCAGTCCTCTTGTACTTAAGTCGGCATTGTGCCTTTTGTATTTAATTCCGATGCAATTTCTGTGTTTCATCGTCAATAAGGAGGTCCAAGGTATACAGTAAATCTGAAGTGAAGCATCGGAATCTAAAACTGGACTCCTAGGAGAGGTTCAAATCATAGAAATTAGGAGTGCCAGTCCTCTTGTACTTATATCGGCATTGTGACTTTTGTATAAAATTCGGATGCAATTTCTGTGTTTCATCGTCAATAAGAAGGTCCAAGGGATACAGTAAACCTGAAGTGAAGCATCGGAATCTAAAACTGGACTCACAGGAGAGGTTCAAATCATAGAAAGTTTGTGTGTCAGTCCTCATGTACTTAAGTCGGCATTGTGCTTTTTGAAATTCATTCCGATGCAATTTCTGTGTTTCATCGTCAATAAGACGGTCCAAGGGAATCAGTAAACCTGAAGTGAAGCATCCAAATCTAAAACTGGACTCACAGGAGAGGTTCAAATAATAGAATGTTAGAGTGTCAGTCCTCTCGTACTTAAGTCGGCATTGTGCCTTTAGAATTCAATTCCGACGCAATTTCTGTGCTTCATCGTCAATAAGAAGGTCCAAGGTACACAGTAAACCTGAAGTAAAGCATCGGATATATAAAACTGGACTTACAGGAGAGGTTCAAATCATAGAAAGTTAGAGTGTCAGTCCTCTTGTACTTAAGTCGGCATTGTGTCTTTTGTATTAAATTCGGATGCAATTTCTGTGTTTCATCGTCAATAAGAAGGTCCAAGGGATACAGTAATCCTGAAGTGAAGCATCGGAATCTAAAACTGGACTCACAGGAGATGTTCAAATCATAGAAAATTGGTGTGTCAGTCCTCTTGTACTTAAGTCGGCATTGTGCCTTTTGAATTTAATTCCAATGCAATTTCTGTGCTTTATCGTCAATAAGCAAGTCCAAGGTATACAGTAAACCTCAAGTGAAGCATTGGAAACGAAAACCGGACTCACAGGAGAGGTTCAAATCATAGAATGTTAGTGAGTCAGTCCTCTTGTACTTAAGTCGGCATTGTGCCTTTTGAATTTAATTCCGATGCAATTTGTGTCTTTCATCGTCAATAATAAGGTCCAAGGTATACAGTAAACCTGAAGTGAAGCATCGGAATCTAAAACTGGAGTCACAGGAGAGGTTCAAATCGTAGAAAGTTAGAGTGTCAGTCCTCTTGTACTTTAGACGGCATTGTGCTTTTTTATTAAATTAGGATGCAATTTCTGTGTTTCATCGTCAATAAGAAGGTCCAAGGGATACAGGAAACCTGAAGTGATGCATCGGAATCTAAAACTGTACTCACAGGAGATGTTCAAATCATACGAAATTGAAGTGTCAGTCCTCTTGCACTTAAGACTGCATTGTGCATTTTGAATTTAATTTCGATGCAATTTTTGTGCTTCATCGTCAATAAGAAGGTCCAAGGTATACAGTAAACCTGAAGTAAAGCATCGGAATTTAAAAATTGACTCACAGGAGAGATTCAAATCATAGAAAATTGTTGTGTCAGTCCTCGTGTACTTAAGTCGGCATTGTGTCTTTTAAATATAATTCCAATGCAATTTCCGTGTTTCATCGTCAATAAGAAAGTCCAAGGTATACAGTAAACCTGACGTGAAGCATCGGAATCGAAAACAGGACTCACAGGAGAGGTTCAAATCATAGAATGTCAGAGTGTCAGTCCTCTTGTACTTAAGTCGGCATTGTGCCTTTTCTATTTAATTCGGATGCAATTTCTGTGTTTCATCGTCAATAAGAAGGTCCAAGGGATACAGTAAACTTGAAGTGAAGCATCGGAATCTAAAACTGGACTCACAGGAGAGATTCAAATCATAGAATGTTAGAGTGTCAGTCCTCTTGTACTTCAGTCGGCATTGTGCCTTTTGTATTAAATTGGGATGCAATTACTGTGTTTCATCGTCAATAAGAAGGTCCAAGGGATACAGTAAACCTGAAGTGAAGCATCGGAATCTAAAACTGGACTCACAGAAGAGGTTCAAATCATAGAAAGTCAGAGTGTCAGTCCTCTTGTACTTAAGTCGGCATTGTGACTTTTCTATTTAATTCGGATGCAATTTCTGTGTTTCATCGTCAATAAGAAGGTCCAAGGGTTACAGTAAACCAGAAGTGAAGCATCGGAATCTAAAACTGGGCCCACAGAAGAGGTTCAAATCATAGAAAGTTAGAGTGTCTGTCCTCTTGTACTTAGGTCGGCATTGTCTCTTTTGAATTAAATTCGGATGCAATTTCTGTCTTTCATCGTCAATAAGAAGGTCCAAGGGATACAGTAAACCTGATGTGAAGCATCGGAATCTAAAAGTGGACTTACAGGAGAGGTTCAAATCATAGAAAGTTAGAGAGTCAGTCCTCTTGCACTTAAGTCGGAATTGTGCCTTTTGTATTAAATTCGGATGCAATTTGTGTGTTTCATCGTCAATAAGAAGGTCCAAGGGATACAGTAAACTTGAAGTGAAGCATCGGAATCTAAAACTGGACTCACAGGAGAGATTCAAATCATAGAATGTTAGAGTGTCAGTCCTCTTGTAATTAAGTCGGTATTGTGCCTTTTGTATTAAAGTCGGATGCAATTACTGTGTTTCATCGTCAATAAGAAGGTCCAAGGGATACAGCAAACCTCAAGTGAAGCATCGGAATCTAAAACTGGACTCACAGGAGAGGTTCTAATCATAGAAAGTTATAGTGTCAGTCCTCTTGTACTTAAGTCGGCATTGTGCCTTTTGAATTTAATTCCGATGCAATTTCTGTGCTTCATCCTCAATAAGAGAGTCCAAGGTATACAGTAAACCTGAAGTGAATCATCGGAATCTAAAACTGGACTCACAGGAGAGGTTCAAATCATAGAAAGTTAGTGTGTCAGTCCTCTTGTATTTAGGTCGGCATTGTGCCTTTTGAATTTAATTTCGATGCAATTTCTGTTTTTCATCGTCAATAAGAAGGTCCAAGGGATACAGTAAACCTAAAGTGAAGCGTCGGAATCTAAAATTGAACTCACAGGAGAGGTTCAAATCATAGAATGTTGGAGTGTCAGTTCTCTCGTACTTAAGTCGACATTGTGCCTTTTGAATTTAATTCTGACGCAATTTCTGTGCTTCATCGTCAATAATAAAGTCCAAGGTATACAGTAAACCTGAAGTGAAGCATCGGAATCTAAAACTGGACTCACAAGAGAGGTTCAAATCATAGAACGTTAGTGTGTCAGTCTTCTTGTACTTAAGTCGGGACTGTGCCTTTTGAATTTAGTTCCGATGCAATTTCTGTTTTTCATCGTCAATAAGAATTTCCAAGGGATACAGTAAACCTGAAGTGAAGCATCGGAATCTAAGACTGAACAGACAGGACATGTTCAAATCATAGAATGTTAGAGTTTCAGTCCTCTCGTACTTAAATCGGCATTGTGAATTTTGAATTTAATTCCGACGCAATTTCTGTCCTTCATCGTCAATAAGAAACTCCAGTGTGTACAGTAAAACTGAAGTGAATCATCGGAATCTAAAACTGGACTCACAGGAGAGGTTCAAATCATAGAAAGTTAGTGTGTCAGTCCTCTTGTACTTAAGTCGGCATTGTGCCTTTTGAATTTAATTCCGATGCAATTTCTGTCTGTCATCGTCAATAAGATGGTCCAAGGGATACAGTAAACCTGAAGTGAAGCATCGGAATCCAAAACCGGACTCACAGGAAAGGTTCAAATCATAGAAAGTTAGAGTGTCAGTCCTCTTGTACTTAAGTCGGCATTGTGATTTTTGTATTAAATTGGGATGCAATTTCTGTGTTTCATCGTCAATAAGAAGATCCAAAGGATACAGTAAACCTGAAGTGAAGCATCGGAATCTAAAACTGGACTCAAAGGAGAGATTCAAATCACAGAAATTTAGAGTGTCAGTCCTCTTGTACTTAAGTCGGCATTGTGCCTTTTGTATTAAATTGGGATGCAATGTCTGTGTTTCATCGTCAATACGAAGGTCCAAGGGATTCAGTAAACCTGAAGTGAAGCATCGGAATCTAAAACTGGACTCACAGGAGTGGTTCAAATCATAGAAAGTAAGAGTGTCAGTCCTCTTGTACTTAAGTCGGCATTGTGACTTTTGTATTAAATTCGGATGCAATTACTGTGTTTCATCGTCAATAAGAAGGTCCAAGGGATACAGTAAACCTCAAGTGAAGCATCAGAATCTAAAACTGGACTCACAGAAGAGGTTCAAATCATAGAGAGTCGGAGTGTCAGTCCTCTTGTACTTAAGTCGGCATTGTGACTTTTCTATTTAATTCGGATGCAATTTCTGTGTTTCATCGTCAATAAGAAGGTCCAAGGGTTACAGTAAACCAGAAGTGAAGCATCGGAATCTAAAACTGGGCCCACAGAAGAGGTTCAAATCATAGAAAGTTAGAGTGTCTGTCCTCTTGTACTTAGGTCGGCATTGTCTCTTTTGAATTAAATTCGGATGCAATTTCTGTCTTTCATCGTCAATAAGAAGGTCCAAGGGATACAGTAAACCTGATGTGAAGCATCGGAATCTAAAAGTGGACTCACAGGAGAGGTTCAAATCATAGAAAGTTAGAGAGTCAGTCCTCTTGCACTTAAGTCGGAATTGTGCCTTTTGTATTAAATTCGGATACAATTTGTGTGTTTCATCGTCAATAAGAAGGTCCAAGGGATACAGTAAACTTGAAGTGAAGCATCGGAATCTAAAACTGGACTCACAGGAGAGATTCAAATCATAGAATGTTAGAGTGTCAGTCCTCTTGTAATTAAGTCGGTATTGTGCCTTTTGTATTAAAGTCGGATGCAATTACTGTGTTTCATCGTCAATAAGAAGGTCCAAGGGATACAGCAAACCTCAAGTGAAGCATCGGAATCTAAAACTGGACTCACAGGAGAGGTTCTAATCATAGAAAGTTATAGTGTCAGTCCTCTTGTACTTAAGTCGGCATTGTGCCTTTTGAATTTAATTCCGATGCAATTTCTGTGCTTCATCCTCAATAAGAGAGTCCAAGGTATACAGTAAACCTGAAGTGAATCATCGGAATCTAAAACTGGACTCACAGGAGAGGTTCAAATCATAGAAAGTTAGTGTGTCAGTCCTTTTGTATTTAGGTCGGCATTGTGCCTTTTGAATTTAATTTCGATGCAGTTTCTGTTTTTCATCGTCAATAAGAAGGTCCAAGGGATACAGTAAAACTAAAGTGAAGCGTCGGAATCTAAAATTGAACTCACAGGAGAGGTTCAAATCATAGAATGTTGGAGTGTCAGTCCTCTCGTACTTAAGTCGACATTGTGCCTTTTGAATTTAATTCTGACGCAATTTCTGTGCTTCATCGTCAATAATAAAGTCCAAGGTATACAGTAAACCTGAAGTGAAGCATCGGAATCTAAAACTGGACTCACAAGAGAGGTTCAAATCATAGAACGTTAGTGTGTCAGTCTTCTTGTACTTAAGTCGGGACTGTGCCTTTTGAATTTAGTTCCGATGCAATTTCTGTTTTTCATCGTCAATAAGAATTTCCAAGGATACAGTAAACCTGAAGTGAAGCATCGGAATCTAAGACTGAACAGACAGGACAAGTTCAAATCATAGAATGTTAGAGTTTCAGTCCTCTCGTACTTAAATCGGCATTGTGAATTTTGAATTTAATTCCGACGCAATTTCTGTCCTTCATCGTCAATAAGAAACTCCAGTGTGTACAGTAAAACTGAAGTGAATCATCGGAATCTAAAACTGGACTCACAGGAGAGGTTCAAATCATAGAAAGTTAGTGTGTCAGTCCTCTTGTACTTAAGTCGGCATTGTGCCTTTTGAATTTAATTACGATGCAATTTCTGTCTGTCATCGTCAATAAGGTGGTCCAAGGGATACAGTAAACCTGAAGTGAAGCATCGGAATCCAAAACCGGACTCACAGGAAAGGTTCAAATCATAGAAAGTTAGAGTGTCAGTCCTCTTGTACTTAAGTCGGCATTGTGATTTTTGTATTAAATTGGGATGCAATTTCTGTGTTTCATCGTCAATAAGAAGATCCAAAGGATACAGTAAACCTGAAGTGAAGCATCGGAATCTAAAACTGGACTCAAAGGAGAGATTCAAATCATAGAAATTTAGAGTGTCAGTCCTCTTGTACTTAAGTCGGCATTGTGCCTTTGTATTAAATTGGGATGCAATGTCTGTGTTTCATCGTCAATACGAAGGTCCAAGGGATTCAGTAAACCTGAAGTGAAGCATCGGAATCTAAAACTGGACTCACAGGAGTGGTTCAAATCATAGAAAGTAAGAGTGTCAGTCCTCTTGTACTTAAGTCGGCATTGTGACTTTTGTATTAAATTCGGATGCAATTAC
Organism: Schistocerca americana; assembly: GCF_021461395.2. Taxonomy (NCBI): domain Eukaryota; kingdom Metazoa; phylum Arthropoda; class Insecta; order Orthoptera; family Acrididae; genus Schistocerca; species Schistocerca americana. The sequence goes on along the minus strand of NC_060129.1, from coordinate 3,402,098 downwards.
TGTGTTTCATCGTCAATAAGAAGGTCCAAGGGATACAGTAAACCTCAAGTGAAGCATCAGAATCTAAAACTGGACTCACAGGAGAGGTTCAAATCATAGAAACTTAGAGTGTCAGTCCTCTTGTGCTTAATTCGGCATTGTGCTTTTGTATTAAATTCGGATGCAATTACTGTGTTTCATCGTCAATAGGAAAGTACAAGGTATACAGTAAACCTGAAGTGAAGCATCAGAAACTAAAACTGGACTCACTGGAGACGTTCAAATCATAGAAAGTTAGAGTGTCAGTGCTCTTGTACTTAAGTCGGAATTGTGCCTTTTGTATTTAATTCCGATGCAATTTCTGTGTTTCCTCGTCAATAAGGAGGTCCAAGGTATACAGTAAACGTGAAGTGAAGCATCGGAATCTAAAACTGGACTCATAGGAGAGGTTCAAATCACAGAAAGTAAGAGTGTCAGTCCTCTTGTACTTAAGTCGGCATTGTGACTTTTGTATTAAATTCGGATGCAATTACAGTGTTTTATCGTCAATAAGAAGGTCCAAGGGATACAGTAAACCTGAAGTGAAGCATCGGAATCTAAAACTGGACTCACAGGAGAGGTTCAAATCATAGAATGTTAGAGTGTCAGTCCTCTTGCACTTAAAACGGAACTGTGCCTTTTGTATTAAATTCGGATGCAATTTCTGTGTTTCATCGTCAATAAGAAGGTCCAAGGGATACAGTAAACTTGAAGTGAAGCATCGGAATCTAAAACTGGACTCAAAGGAGAGATTCAAATCATAGAAATTTAGAGTGTCAGTCCTCTTGTACTTATGTCGGCATTGTGCCTTTTGTATTAAATTGGGATGCAATGTCTGTGTTTCATCGTCAATACGAAGGTCCAAGGGATTCAGTAAACCTGAAGTGAAGCATCGGAATCTAAAACTGGACTCACAGGAGTGGTTCAAATCATAGAAAGTTAGAGTGTCAGTCCTCTTGTACTTAAGTCGGCATTGTGATTTTTGTATTAAATTGGGATGCAATTTCTGTGTTTCGTCGTCAATAAGAAGATCCAAAGGATACAGTAAACCTGAAGTGAAGCATCGGAATCTGAAAGTGGACTCACAGGAGTGGTTTATATCATAGAAAGTTAGAGTGTCAGTCCTCTTGTACTTAAGTCGGCATTGTGCCTTTTGTATTAAATTCGGATGCAATTTCTGTGTTTCGTCGTCAATAAGAAGGTCCAAGGCATACAGTAAACCTGAAGTGAAGCATCCGAATCTAAAACTGGACACACAGGAGACGTTCAAATCATAGAAAGTTAGTGTGTCAGTCCTCTTGTACTTAAGTCGGCATTGTGCCTTTTGTATTTAATTACGATGCAATTTCTGTGTTTCATCGTCAATAAGGACGTCCAAGGTCTACAGTATACCTGAAGTGAAGCATCGGAATCTAAAACTGGACTCCTAGGAGAGGTTCAAATCATAGAAAGTAAGAGTGTCAGTCCTCTTGTACTTAAGTCGGCATTGTGCCTTTTGAATTTAATTCCGATTCAATTTCTGTGTTTCATCGTCAACACGAAGGTCCAAGGGATACAGTAAACCTGAAGTTAAGCACGGAATCTAAAACGGAACTCACAGGAGAGGTTCAAATCATAGACTGCTAGAGTGTCAGTCCTCTCGTACTTAAGTCGGCATTGTGCGTTTGAAGTTTAATTCCGACGCAATTTCTGTGCTTCATCGTCAATAAGAATGTCCAAGGTATACAGTAAACCTGAAGTGAAGCACCGGATTTTAAAACTGGATTCACAGGAGAGGTTCAAATCATAGGAAATTGGAGTGTCAGTCCTCTTGTACTTGAGACGGCATTGTGCCTTTTGTATTAAATTTGGATGCAATTTCTATGTTTTATCGTCAATATGATTTTCCAAGGGATACAGTAAACCTCAAGTGAAGCATCGGAATCTAAAACTGGACTCACAGGAGAGGTTCAAATCATAGAAAGTTACAGTGTCAGTCCTCTTGTACTTAAGTCGGCATTGTGCCTTTTGTATTAAATTCGGATGCAAATTTCTGTCTTTCATCGTCATTAAGAAGGCCCAAGGGATACAGTAAATCTGAAGTGAAGAATCGGAATCTAAAACTGGACTCACAGGAGAGGTTCAAATCATAGATCGTTAGATTGTCAGTCCTCTTGCACTTACGTCGGCATTGTGCCTTTTGTATTAAATTCGGATGCAATTTCTGTGTTTCATCGTCAATAAGAAGGTCCAAGTAATACAGTAAACCTGAAGTGAAGCATCGGAATCTAAAACTGGACTCACAGTAGAGATTCAAATCATAGAAAGTTAGAGTGTCAGTCCTCTTGTACTTAAGTCGGCATTGTGCCTTTTGTATTAAATTGGGATGCAATTTCTGTGTTTCATCGTCAATAAGAAGGTCCAAGAGATACAGTAAACTTGAAGTGAAGCATCGGAATCTAAAACTAGACGCACAGGAGAGGTTCAAATCGTAGAAAGTTAGAGTGTCAGTCCTCTTGTACTTAAGTAGGCATTGTGCCTTTTGTATTAAATTCGGATGCAATTTCTGTGTTTCATCGTCAATAAGAAGGTCCAAGGGATACAGTAAACCTGAAGTGAAGCATCGGAATCTAAAACTGATCTCACAGGAGAGGTTCAAATCATAGAATGTTAGAGTGTTAGTCCTCTCATACTTAAGTCGGCATTGTGCCTTTTGAATTTAATACCGACGCAAATACTGTGCTTCATCGTCAATAAGAAGGTCCAAGGTATACAGTAAACCTGAAGTGAATCATCGGAATCTAAAACTGGACTCACAGGAGAGGTTCAAATCATAGAAAGTTAGAGTGTCATTCCTCATGTACTTAAGTCGGCATTGTGCCTTTTGTATTAAATTCGGATGCAATTTCAGTGTTTCATCGTCTATAAGAAGGCCCAAGGGATACAGTAAACCTGAAGTGAAGCATTTTGTACTTTTGTATTAAATTGGGAGGCAATTTCTGTGTTTCATCGGCAATAAGAAGGTGCAAGGGATACAGTAAACCTGAAGTGAAGCATCGGAATCTAAAATTGGACTCACCGGAGAGGCTCAAATCATGGAAAGTTAGAGTGTCAGTCGTCTTGTACTTAAGTCGGCATTGTGCCTTTGTATTAAATTCAGATGCAATTTCTCAGTTTCATCGTCAATAAGAAGGTCCAAAGGATACTCTAAACCTGAAGTGAAGCATCGGAATCTAAAACTGGACTCACAGGAGTGGTTCAAATCATAGAAAGTTAGAGTGTCAATCCTCTTGTACTTAAGTCGGCATTGTGCCTCTTGTATTACATTCGGATGCAATTTCTGTGTTTTATCGTCAACAAGAAGGTCCATGGGATACAGTAAACCTGATGTGAGGCATCGGAATCTAAATCTGGACTCACAGGAGAGGTTCAAATCATAGAAGGTTAGAGTGTCTGTCCTCTTGTACTTAAGTGTGCATTGTGCCTTTTGTATTAAATTTGGATGCAATATCTGTCTTTCATCGTCAATAAGAAGGTTCAAGGGATACAGTAAACCTGAAGTGAAGCATCGGATTCTAAAACTGGACTCACAGGAGAGGTTCAAATCATAGAAAGTTAGAGTGTCAGTCCTCTTGTAATTAAGCCGGCATTGTGCCTTTTGTATTTAATTCCGATGCAATTTCTGTGATTCATTGTCAATAAGGATGTCCAAGGTATACAGTAAACCTGAAGTGAAGCGTCGGAATCTAAAACTGGACTCCTAGGAGAGGTTCAAATCATAGAAAGTAAGAGTATCAGTCCTCTTGTACTTAAGTCGGCATTGTGACTTTTGTATTAAATTCGCATGCAATTACTGTGTTTCATCGTCAATAAGAAGGTCCAAGGGATACAGTAAACCTCAAGTGAAGCATCAGAATCTAAAACTGGACTCACAGGAGAGGTTCAAATCATAGAAACTTAGAGTGTCAGTCCTCTTGTGCTTAATTCGGCATTGTGCTTTTGTATTAAATTCGGATGCAATTACTGTGTTTCATCGTCAATAGGAATGTCCAAGGTATACAGTAAACCTGAAGTGAAGCATCGGAAACTAAAACTGGACTCACTGGAGACGTTCAAATCATAGAAAGTTAGAGTGTCAGTGCTCTTGTACTTAAGTCGGAATTGTGCCTTTTGTATTTAATTCCGATGCAATTTCTTTGTTTCCTCGTCAATAAGGAGGTCCAAGGTATACAGTAAACGTGAAGTGAAGCATCGGAATCTAAAACTGGACTCATAGGAGAGGTTCAAATCATAGAAAGTAAGAGTGTCAGTCCTCTTGTACTTAAGTCGGCATTGTGACTTTTGTATTAAATTCGGATGCAATTACAGTGTTTTATCGTCAATAAGAAGGTCCAAGGGATACAGTAAACCTGAAGTGAAGCATCGGAATCTAAAACTGGACTCACAGGAGAGGTTCAAATCATAGAATGTTAGAGTGTCAGTCCTCTTGCACTTAAAACGGAACTGTTCCTTTTGTATTAAATTCGGATGCAATTTCTTTGTTTCATCGTCAATAAGAAGGTCCAAGGGATACAGTAAACTTGAAGTGAAGCATCGGAATCTAAAACTGGACTCAAAGGAGAGATTCAAATCATAGAAAGTTAGAGTGTCAGTCCTATTGTACCTAGGTCGGCATTTTGCCTTTTGTATTAAATTGGGATGCAATGTCTGTGTTTCATCGTCAATACGAAGGTCCAAGGGATTCAGTAAACCTGAAGTGAAGCATCGGAATCTAAAACTGGACTCACAGGAGAGGTTCAAATCGTAGAAAGTTAGAGTGTCAGTCCTCTTGTACTTAAGTCGGCATTGTGATTTTTGTATTAAATTGGGATGCAATTTCTGTGTTTCATCGTCAATAAGAAGATCCAAAGGATACAGTAAACCTGAAGTGAAGCATCGGAATCTGAAAGTGGACTCACAGCAGTGGTTCATATCATAGAAAGTTAGAGTGTCAGTCCTCTTGTACTTAAGTCGGCATTGTGCCTTTTGTATTAAATTCGGATGCAATTTCTGTGTTTCATCGTCAATAAGAAGGTCCAAGGGATACAGTAAACCTGAAGTGAAGCATCGGAATCTAAAACTGGACTCACAGGAGAGATTCAAATCATAGAAAGTTAGAGTGTCAGTCCTCTTGTACTTAAGTCGGCATTGTGCATTTTGTATTAAATTGGGATGCAATTTCTGTGTTTCATCGTCAATAAGAAGATCCAAAGGATACAGTAAACCTGAAGTGAAGCATCGGAATCTGAAAGTGGACTCACAGGAGTGGTTCATATCATAGAAAGTTAGAGTGTCAGTCCTCTTGTACTTAAGTCGGCATTGTGCCTTTTGTATTAAATTCGGATGCAATTTCTGTGTTTCATCGTCAATAAGAAGGTCCAAGGGATACAGTAAACCTGAAGTGAAGCATCGGAATCTAAAACTGGACTCACAGGAGAGGTTCAAATCATAGAAAGTTAGTGTGTCAGTCCTCTTGTATTTAAGTAGGCATTGTGCCTTTTGAATTTAATTTCGATGCAATTTCTGTTTTTCATCGTCAATAAGAAGGTCCAAGGGATACAGTAAACCTGAAGTGAAGCATCGGAATCTAAAACTGAACTCACAGGAGAGGTTCAAATCATAGAATGTTGGAGTGTCAGTCCTCTCGTACTTAAGTCGGCATTGTGCCATTCGAATTTTATTCCGACGCAATTTCTGTGCTTCATCGTCAATAATAAAGTCCAAGGTATACAGTAAACCTGAAGTGAAGCATCGGAATCTAAAACTGGACTCACAAGAGAGGTTCAAATCATAGAACGTTAGTGTGTCAGTCTTCTTGTACTTAAGTCGGGACTGTGCTTTTTGAATTTAGTTCCGATGCAATTTCTGTTTTTCATCGTCAATAAGAATTTCCAAGGGATACAGTAAACCTAAAGTGAAGCATCGGAATCTAAGACTGAACAGACAGGACAAGTTCAAATCATAGAATGTTAGAGTTTCAGTCCTCTCGTACTTAAATCGGCATTGTGAATTTTGAATTTAATTCCGACGCAATTTCTGTCATTCATCGTCAATAAGAAACTCCAAGGTGTACAGTAAAACTGAAGTGAATCATCGGAATCTAAAACTGGACTCACAGGAGAGGTTCAAATCATAGAAAGTTAGTGTGTCAGTCCTCTTGTACTTAAGTCGGCATTGTGCCTTTTGAATTTAATTCCGATGCAATTTCTGTCTGTCATCGTCAATAAGATGGTCCAAGGGATACAGTAAACCTGAAGTGAAGCATCGGAATCCAAATCCGGACTCACAGGAAAGGTTCAAATCATAGAAAGTTAGTGTGTCAGTCCTCTTGCACTTAAGTCGACATTGTGCCACTTTAATTTAATTCCGATGCAATTTCTGTTATTCATCGTCAATAAGAAGGTCCAAGGTATACAGTAAACCTGAAGTGAGGCATCGGAATCTAAAACTGGAGTCACAGGAGACGTTCAAGTCGTAGAAAGTTAGAGTGTCAGTCCTCTTGCATATTAGTCAGCATTGTGCCTTTTGTATTAAATTCGTATGCAATTTCTGTGTTTTATCGTCAATAAGAAGGTCCAAGGGATACAGTAAACCTGAAGTGAAGCATCGGAATCCAAACTGGACTCACAGGAGAGATTGAAATCGTAGAAAGTTAGAGTGTCAGTCCTCTGGTACGTAAGTCGGCATTATGCCTTTTGTATTAACTTGGGATGCAATTTCTGTGTTTCATCGTCAATAAGAAGGTCCAAGGGATACAGTAAACCAGATGTGAAGCATCCCAATCTAAAACTGGACTCACAGGAGAGGTTCAAATCATAGAAAGTTAGAGTGTCAGTCCTCTTGTACTTAAGTCGGCATTGTGCCTTTTTTACTAAATTTGGATGCAATTTCTGTGTTTCATCGTCAATAACAAGGTCCAAGGGATACAGTAAACCTGAAGTGAAGCATCGGAATCTAAAACTGGACTCACAGGAGAGATTAAAATCATAGGAAGTTGAAGTGTCAGTCCTCTTGTACTTAAGACTGCATTGTGCATTTTGAATTTAATTTCGATGCAATTTCTGTGCTTCATCGTCAATAAGAAGGTCCAAGGTATAGAGTAAACCTGAAGTGAAGCATCGGAATTTGAAACTGGACTCACAGGAGAGATTCAAATCATAGAAAATTGGTGTGTCAGTCCTCTTGTACTTAAGTCGGCATTGTGCCTTTTGAATTTAATTCCAACGCAATTTCTGTGTTTCATCGTCAATAAGAAAGTCCAAGGTATACAGTAAACCTGAAGTGAAGCATCGGAATGGAAAACAGGACACACAGGAGAGGTTCAAATCATAGCAAGTTAGAGTGTCAGTCCTGGTGTACTTAAGTCGGCATTGTGCCTTTTGTATTGAATTCGGATGCATTTTCTGTGTTTCATCGTCAATAAGAAGGTCCAAGGGTTACAGTAAACCAGAAGTGAAGCATCGGAATCTACAACTGGACTCACAGAAGAGGTTCAAATCATAGAAAGTTAGAGTGTCAGTCCTCTTGTACTTAAGTCGGCATTGTGCCTTTTCTATTAATTTCGGATGCAATTTCTGTCTTTCATCGTCAATAAGAAGGTCCAAGGGATACAGTAAACCTGAAGTGAAGCTTCAGAATCTAAAACTGGACTCACAGGAGAGGTTCAAATCATAGAAAGTTAGATAGTCAGTCCTCTTGCACTTAAGTCGGAATTGTGCCTATTGTATTAAATTGGAATGCAATTTCTGTGTCTAATCGTCAATAAGAAGGTCCAAGGGATACAGTAAACTTTAAGTGAAGCATCGGAATCTAAAACTGGACTCACAGGAGAGATTAAAATCATAGAATGTTAGAGTGTCAGTACTCTTGTACTTAAGTCGGTATTGTGAATTTTGTATTAAAGTCGGATGCAATTACTGTGTATCATCGTCAATAAGAAGGTACAAGGGATACAGCAAACCTCAAGTGAAGCATCGGAATGTAAAACTGGACTCACAGGAGAGGTTCAAATCATAGAAACTTAGAGTGTCAGTCCTCTTGTACATAATTCGGCATTGCTCTTTTGTATTAAATTCGAATGCAATTACTGTGTTTCATCGTCAATAAGAAGGTCCAAGGTATACAGTAAACCTGAAGTGAAGCAACGGAAATTAAAACTGGACTCACTGGAGACGTTCAAATCATAGAAAGTAAGAGTGTCAGTCCTCTTGTACTTAAGTCGGCATTGTGCCTTTTGTATTTAATTCCGATGCAATTTCTGTGTTTCATCGTCAATAAGCAGGTCGAAGGTATACAGTAAACCTCAAGTGAAGCATCGGAATCTAAAACTGGACTCCTAGGAGAGGTTCAAATCATAGAAAGTTAAAGAGTCAGTCCTCTTGCACTTAAGTCGGCATTGTGCCTTTTGAATTTAATTCCGATGCAATTTCTGTGTTTCATCGTCAATAAGAAGGTCCAAGGGATACAGTAAACCTGAAGTGAAGCATCGGAATCTAAAACTGAACTCACAGGAGAGGTTCAAATCATAGAATGTTAGAGTGTCAGTCCTCTCGTACTTAAGTCGGCATTGTGCCTTTTGAATTTAATTCCGACGCAATTTCTGTGCTTCATCGTCAATAATAAGGTCCAAGGTATACAGTCAAACTGAAGTGAAGCATCGGAATCCAAAACTGGACTCACAAGAGAGGTTCAAATCATAGAAAGTTAGTGTGTCAGTCCTCTTGTACTTAAGTCGGGACTGTGCCTTTTGAATTTAGTTCCGATGCAATTTCTGTTTTTCATCCTCATTAAGAATTTCCAAGGGATACAGTAAACTTGAAGTGAAGCATCGGAATCTAAGACTGAACTCACAGGAGAGGTTCAAATCATAGAATGTTAGAGTGTCAGTCCTCTCGTACTTAAATCGGCATTGTGAATTTTGAGTTTAATTCCGACGCAATTTCTGTCCTTCATCGTCAATAAGAAAGTCCAAGGTATACAGTAAACCTGAAGTGAAGCATCCTTAATCTAAAACTGGACTCACAGGAAATGTTCAGATCATAGAAAGTTAGAGTGTCAGTCCTCTCGTACTTAAGTCGGCATTGTGCCTTTTTAATTTAATTCCGATGCAATTTCTGTGCTTCATCGTCAATAAGAAGGTCCAAGAGATACAGTAAACCTGAAGTGAAGCATCGGAATCTAAAACTGGACTCACAGGAGAGGTTCAAATAATAGAAAGTTAGAGTGTCAGTCCTGTTGTACTTCAGTCGGCATTGTGCCTTTTGTATTAAATTCGGATGCAATTTCTGTCTATCATCGTCAATAAGATGGTCGAAGTGATACAGTAAACCTGCAGTGCAGCATCGGAATCCAAAACCGGACTCACAGGAAAGGCTCAAATCATAGAAAGTTAGAGTGTCAGTCCTCTTGCACTTAAGTCGACATTGTGCCTTTTTAATTTAATTCCGATGCAATTTCTGTGCTTCATCGTCAATAAGAAGGTCCAAGGTATACAGTAAACCTGAAGTGAAGCATCGGAATCTAAAACTGGACTCACAGGAGAGGTTCAGATTATAGAAAGTTAGAGTGTCAGTCCTCTCGTACTGAAGTCGACATTGTGATTTTGAATTAAGTTCGGATGCAATTTCTGTGTTTCATCGTCAATAAGAAGGTCCAAGGGATACAGTAAACCTGAAGTGAAGCATCGGAATCTAAAACTGGACTCACAGGAGAGGTTCAGATTATAGAAAGTTAGAGTGTCAGTCCTCTCGTACTGAAGTCGACATTGTGATTTTGAATTAAGTTCGGATGCAATTTCTGTGTTTCATCGTCAATAAGAAGGTCCAAGGGATACAGTAAACCTGAAGTGAAGCATCGGAATCTAAAACTGGACTCACAGGAGAGGTTCAAATCATAGAAAGTTAGAGTGTCAGTCCTCTTGTACTTAAGTCCAAATTGTGCCTTTTGAATTTAATTCCGATGCAATTTCTGTGCTTCATCGTCAATACGAAGGTCCAAGGTATACAGTAAACCTGAAGTGAAGCATCGGAATCTAATACTGGACTCACAGGAGACGTTCAAGTCATAGAAAGTGAGAGTGTCAGTCCTCTTGTACTTAAGTCGGCATTGTGCCTTTTGTATTTAATTCCGATGCAATTTCTGTGTTTCATCGTCAATAAGGAGGTTCAAGGTATACAGTAAATCTGAAGTGAAGCATCGGAATCTAAAACTGGACTCCTAGGAGAGGTTCAAATCATAGAAATTAAGAGTGCCAGTCCTCTTGTACTTAAATCGGCATTGTGACTTTTGTATAAAATTCGGATGCAATTTCTGTGTTTCATCGTCAATAAGAAGGTCCAAGGGATACAGTAAACCTGAAGTGAAGCATCGGAATCTAAAACTGGACTCACAGGAGAGGTTCAAATTATAGAAAGTTAGTGTGTCAGTCCTCATGTACTTAAGTCGGCATTGTGCTTTTTGAATTTCATTCCGATGCAATTTCTGTGTTTCATCGTCAATAAGACGGTCCAAGGGAATCAGTAAACCTGAAGTGAAGCATCCAAATCTAAAACTGGACTCACAGGAGAGGTTCAAATAATAGAATGTTAGAGTGTTAGTCCTCTCGTACTTAAGTCGGCATTGTGCCTTTAGAATTTAATTCCGACGCAATTTCTGTGCTTCATCGTCAATAAGAAGGTCCAAGGTATACAGTAAACCTGAAGTAAAGCATCGGAATTTAAAACTGGACTTACAGGAGAGGTTCAAATCATAGAAAGTTAGAGTGTCAGTCCTCTTGTACTTAAGTCGGCATTGTGTCTTTTGTATTAAATTCGGATACAATTTCTGTGTTTCATCGTCAATAAGAAGGTCCAAGGGATACAGTAAACCTGAAGCGAAGCATCGGAATCTAAAACTGGACTCACAGGAGATGTTCAAATCATAGAAAATTGGTGTGTCAGTCCTCTTGTACTTAAGTCGGCATTGTGCCTTTTGAATTTAATTCCAATGCAATTTCTGTGCTTTATCGTCAATAAGAAAGTCCAAGGTATACAGTAAACCTCAAGTGAAGCATTGGAAACGAAAACCGGACTCACAGGAGAGGTTCAAATCATAGAATGTTAGTGAGTCAGTCCTCTTGTACTTAAGTCGGCATTGTGCCTTTTGAATTTAATTCCGATGCAATTTCTGTCTTTCATCGTCAATAATAAGGTCCAAGGTATACAGTAAACCTGAAGTGAAGCATCGGAATCTAAAACTGGACTCACAGGAGAGGTTCAAATCGTAGAAAGTTAGAGTGTCAGTCCTCTTGTACTTTAGTCGGCATTGTGCTTTTTTATTAAATTAGGATGCAATTTCTGTGTTTCATCGTCAATAAGAAGGTCCAAGGGATACAGGAAACCTGAAGTGATGCATCGGAATCTAAAACTGTACTCACAGGAGATGTTCAAATCATACGAAATTGAAGTGTCAGTCCTCTTGCACTTAAGACTGCATTGTGCATTTATGGATTTAATTTCGATGCAATTTTTGTGCTTCATCGTCAATAAGAAGGTCCAAGGTATACAGTAAACCTGAAGTAAAGCATCGGAATTTAAAAATTGACTCACAGGAGAGATTCAAATCATAGAAAATTGTTGTGTCAGTCCTCGTGTACTTAAGTCGGCATTGTGTCTTTTAAATATAATTCCAATGCAATTTCCGTGTTTCATCGTCAATAAGAAAGTCCAAGGTATACAGTAAACCTGAAGTGAAGCATCGGAATCGAAAACAGGACTCACAGGAGAGGTTCAAATCATAGAATGTCAGAGTGTCAGTCCTCTTGTACTTAAGTCGGCATTGTGCCTTTTCTATTTAATTCGGATGCAATTTCTGTGTTTCATCGTCAATAAGAAGGTCCAAGGGATACAGTAAACTTGAAGTGAAGCATCGGAATCTAAAACTGGACTCACAGGAGAGATTCAAATCATAGAATGTTAGAGTGTCAGTCCTCTTGTACTTCAGTCGGCATTGTTCCTTTTGTATTAAATTGGGATGCAATTACTGTGTTTCATCGTCAATAAGAAGGTCCAAGGGATACAGTAAACCTGAAGTGAAGCATCGGAATCTAAAACTGGACTCACAGAAGAGGTTCAAATCATAGAAAGTCAGAGTGTCAGTCCTCTTGTACTTAAGTCGGCATTGTGACTTTTCTATTTAATTCGGATGCAATTTCTGTGTTTCATCGTCAATAAGAAGGTCCAAGGGTTACAGTAAACCAGAAGTGAAGCATCGGAATCTAAAACTGGGCCCACAGAAGAGGTTCAAATCATAGAAAGTTAGAGTGTCTGTCCTCTTGTACTTAGGTCGGCATTGTCTCTTTTGAATTAAATTCGGATGCAATTTCTGTCTTTCATCGTCAATAAGAAGGTCCAAGGGATACAGTAAACCTGATGTGAAGCATCGGAATCTAAAAGTGGACTCACAGGAGAGGTTCAAATCATAGAAAGTTAGAGAGTCAGTCCTCTTGCACTTAAGTCGGAATTGTGCCTTTTGTATTAAATTCGGATGCAATTTGTGTGTTTCATCGTCAATAAGAAGGTCCAAGGGATACAGTAAACTTGAAGTGAAGCATCGGAATCTAAAACTGGACTCACAGGAGAGATTCAAATCATAGAATGTTAGAGTGTCAGTCCTCTTGTAATTAAGTCGGTATTGTGCCTTTTGTATTAAAGTCGGATGCAATTACTGTGTTTCATCCTCAATAAGAAGGTCCAAGGGATACAGCAAACCTCAAGTGAAGCATCGGAATCTAAAACTGGACTCACAGGAGAGGTTCAAATCATAGAAAGTTATAGTGTCAGTCCTCTTGTACTTAAGTCGGCATTGTGCCTTTTGAATTTAATTCCGATGCAATTTCTGTGCTTCATCCTCAATAAGAGAGTCCAAGGTATACAGTAAACCTGAAGTGAATCATCGGAATCTAAAACTGGACTCACAGGAGAGGTTCAAATCAGAGAAAGTTAGTGTGTCAGTCCTCTTGTATTTAAGTCGGCATTGTGCCTTTTGAATTTAATTTCGATGCAATTTCTGTTTTTCATCGTCAATAAGAAGGTCCAAGGGATACAGTAAACCTAAAGTGAAGCGTCGGAATCTAAAACTGAACTCACAGGAGAGGTTCAAATCATAGAATGTTGGAGTGTCAGTCCTCTCGTACTTAAGTCGACATTGTGCCTTTTGAATTTAATTCCGACGCAATTTCTGTGCTTCATCGTCAATAATAAAGTCCAAGGTATACAGTAAACCTGAAGTGAAGCATCGGAATCTAAAACTGGACTCACGAGAGAGGTTCAAATCATAGAACGTTAGTGTGTCAGTCTTCTTGTACTTAAGTCGGGACTGTGCCTTTTGAATTTAGTTCCGATGCAATTTCTGTTTTTCATCGTCAATAAGAATTTCCAAGGGATACAGTAAACCTGAAGTGAAGCATCGGAATCTAAGACTGAACAGACAGGACAAGTTCAAATCATAGAATGTTAGAGTTTCAGTCCTCCCGTACTTAAATCGGCATTGTGAATTTTGAATTTAATTCCGACGCAATTTCTGTCCTTCATCGTCAATAAGAAACTCCAAGGTGTACAGTAAAACTGAAGTGAATCATCGGAATCTAAAACTGGACTCACAGGAGAGGTTCAAATCATAGAAAGTTAGTGTGTCAGTCCTCTTGTACTTAAGTCGGCATTGTGCCTTTTGAATTTAATTCCGATGCAATTTCTGTCTGTCATCGTCAATAAGATGGTCCAAGGGATACAGTAAACCTGAAGTGAAGCATCGGAATCCAAAACCGGACTCACAGGAAAGGTTCAAATCATAGAAAGTTAGTGTGTCAGTCCTCTTGCACTTAAGTCGACATTGTGCCACTTTAATTTAATTCCGATGCAATTTCTGTTATTCATCGTCAATAAGAAGGTCCAAGGTATACAGTAAACCTGAAGTGAAGCATCGGAATCTAAAACTGGAGTCACAGGAGACGTTCAAGTCGTAGAAAGTTAGAGTGTCAGTCCTCTTGCATATTAGTCGGCATTGTGCCTTTTGTATTAAATTCGGATGCAATTTCTGTGTTTTATCGTCAATAAGAAGGTCCAAGGGATACAGTAAACCTGAAGTGAAGCATCGGAATCCAAACTGGACTCACAGGAGAGATTGAAATCGTAGAAAGTTAGAGTGTCAGTCCTCTGGTACTTAAGTCGGCATTATGCCTTTTGTATTAAATTGGGATGCAATTTCTGTGTTTCATCGTCAATAAGAAGGTCCAAGGGATACAGTAAACCTGATGTGAAGCATCCCAATCTAAAACTGGACTCACAGGAGAGGTTCAAATCATAGAAAGTTAGAGTGTCAGTCCTCTTGTACTTAAGTCGGCATTGTGCCTTTTTTATTAAATTTGGATGCAATTTCTGTGTTTCATCGTCAATAACAAGGTCCAAGGGATACAGTAAACCTGAAGTGAAGCATCGGAATCTAAAACTGGACTCACAGGAGAGATTCAAATCATAGGAAATTGAAGTGTCAGTCCTCTTGTACTTAAGACTGCATTGTGCATTTTGAATTTCATTTCGATGCAATTTCTGTGCTTCATCGTCAATGAGAAGGTCCAAGGTATAGAGTAAACCTGAAGTGAAGCATCGGAATTTGAAACTGGACTCACAGGAGAGATTCAAATCATAGAAAATTGGTGTGTCAGTCCTCTTGTACTTAAGTCGGCATTGTGCCTTTTGAATTTAATTCCAACGCAATTTCTGTGTTTCATCGTCAATAAGAAAGTCCAAGGTATACAGTAAACCTGAAGTGCAGCATCGGAATGGAAAACAGGACACACAGGAGAGGTTCAAATCATAGCAAGTTAGAGTGTCAGTCCTGTTGTACTTAAGTCGGCATTGTGCCTTTTGTATTGAATTCGGATGCATTTTCTGTGTTTCATCGTCAATAAGAAGGTCCAAGGGTTACAGTAAACCAGAAGTGAAGCATCGGAATCTACAACTGGACTCACAGAAGAGGTTCAAATCATAGAAAGTTAGAGTGTCAGTCCTCTTGTACTTAAGTCGGCATATTGCCTTTGATATTAATTTCGGATGCAATTTCTGTCTTTCATCGTTAATAAGAAGGTCCAAGGGATACAGTAAACCTGAAGTGAAGCTTCAGAATCTAAAAGTGGACTCACAGGAGAGGTTCAAATCATAGAAAGTTAGATAGTCAGTCCTCTTGCACTTAAGTCGGAATTGTGCCTATTGTATTAAATTGGAATGCAATTTCTGTGTCTAATCGTCAATAAGAAGGTCCAAGGGATACAGTGAACTTTAAGTGGATCATCGGAATCTAAAACTGAACTCACAGGAGAGATTAAAATCATAGAATGTTGGAGTGTCAGTACTCTTGTACTTAAGTCGGTATTGTGCCTTTTGTATTAAAGTCGGATGCAATTACTGTGTATCATCGTCAATAAGAAGGTCCAAGGGATACAGCAAACCTCAAGTGATGCATCGGAATCAAAAACTGGACTCACAGGAGAGGTTCAAATCATAGAAACTTAGAGTGTCAGTCCTCTTGTACTTAATTCGGCATTGCTCTTTTGTATTAAATTCGAATGCAATTACTGTGTTTCATCGTCAATAAGAAGGTCCAAGGTATACAGTAAACCTGAAGTGAAGCAACGGAAATTAAAACTGGACTCACTGGAGACGTTCAAATCATAGAAAGTAAGAGTGTCAGTCCTCTTGTACTTATGTCGGCATTGTGCCTTTTGTATTTAATTCCGACGCAATTTCTGTGCTTCATCGTCAATAATAAGGTCCAAGGTATACAGTAAAACTGAAGTGAAGCATCGGAATCTAAAACTGGACTCACAAGAGAGGTTCAAATCATAGAAAGTTAGTGTGTCAGTCCTCTTGTACTTAAGTCGGGACTGTGCCTTTTGAATTTAGTTCCGATGCAATTTCTGTTTTTCATCCTCATTAATAATTTCCAAGGGATACAGTAAACTTGAAGTGAAGCATCGGAATCTAAGACTGAACTCACAGGAGAGGTTCAAATCATAGAATGTTAGAGTGTCAGTCCTCTCGTACTTAAACCGGCATTGTGAATTTTGAATTTAATTCCGACGCAATTTCTGTCCTTCATCGTCAATAAGAAAGTCCAAGGTATACAGTAAACCTGAAGTGAAGCATCCTTAATCTAAATCTGGACTCACAGGAAATGTTCAGATCATAGAAAGTTAGAGTGTCAGTCCTCTCGTACTTAAGTTGGCATTGTGCCTTTTTAATTTAATTCCGATGCAATTTCTGTGCTTCATCGTCAATAAGAAGGTCCAAGGGATACAGTAAACCTGAAGTGAAGCATCGGAATCTAAAACTGGACTCACAGGAGAGGTTCAAATAATAGAAAGTTAGAGTGTCAGTCCTGTTGTACTTCAGTCGGCATTGTGCCTTTTGTATTAAATTCGGATGCAATTTCTGGCTATCATCGTCAATAAGATGGTCGAAGTGATACAGTAAACCTGCAGTGCAGCATCGGAATCCAAAACCGGACTCACAGGAAAGGCTCAAATCATAGAAAGTTAGAGTGTCAGTCCTCTTGCACTTAAGTCGACATTGTGCCTTTTTAATTTAATTCCGATGCAATTTCTGTGCTTCATCGTCAATAAGAAGGTCCAAGGTATACAGTAAACCTGACGTGAAGCATCGGAATCTAAAACTGGACTCACAGGAGAGGTTCAGATTATAGAAAGTTGGAGTGTCAGTCCTCTCGTACTGAAGTCGACATTGTGATTTTGAATTAAGTTCGGATGCAATTTCTGTGTTTCATCGTCAATAAGAAGGTCCAAGGGATACAGTAAACCTGAAGTGAAGCATCGGAATCTAAAACTGGACTCACAGGAGAGGTTCAGATTATAGAAAGTTAGAGTGTCAGTCCTCTCGTACTGAAGTCGACATTGTGATTTTGAATTAAGTTCCGATGCAATTTCTGTGTTTCATCGTCAATAAGAAGGTCCAAGGGATACAGTAAACCTGAAGTGATGCATCGGAATCTAAAACTGGACTCACAGGAGAGGTTCAAATCATAGAAAGTTAGAGTGTCAGTCCTCTTGTACTTAAGTCCAAATTGTGCCTTTTGAATTTAATTCCGTTGCAATTTCTGTGCTTCATCGTCAATACGAAGGTCCAAGGTATACAGTAAACCTGAAGTGAAGCATCGGAATCTAATACTGGACTCACAGGAGACGTTCAAGTCATAGAAAGTGAGAGTGTCAGTCCTCTTGTACTTAAGTCGGCATTGTGCCTTTTGTATTTAATTCCGATGCAATTTCTGTGTTTCATCGTCAATAAGGAGGTCCAAGGTATACAGTAAATCTG
This sequence comes from Schistocerca americana, assembly GCF_021461395.2. Taxonomy (NCBI): domain Eukaryota; kingdom Metazoa; phylum Arthropoda; class Insecta; order Orthoptera; family Acrididae; genus Schistocerca; species Schistocerca americana. The sequence goes on along the minus strand of NC_060129.1, from coordinate 3,384,699 downwards.
AAGTGAAGCATCGGAATCTAAAACTGGACTCCTAGGAGAGGTTCAAATCATAGAAATTAAGAGTGCCGGTCCTCTTGTACTTAAATCGGCATTGTGACTTTTGTATAAAATTCGGATGCAATTTCTGTGTTTCATCGTCAATAAGAAGGTCCAAGGGATACAGTAAACCTGAAGTGAAGCATCCAAATCTAAAACTGGACTCACAGGAGAGGTTCAAATAATAGAATGTTAGAGTGTCAGTCCTCTCGTACTTAAGTCGGCATTGTGCCTTTAGAATTTAATTCCGACGTAATTTCTGTGCTTCATCGTCAATAAGAAGGTCCAAGGTATACAGTAAACCTGAAGTAAAGCATCGGAATATAAAACTGGACTTACAGGAGAGGTTCAAATCATAGAAAGTTAGAGTGTCAGTCCTCTTGTACTTAAGTCGGCATTGTGTCTTTTGTATTAAATTCGGATGCAATTTCTGTGTTTCATCGTCAATAAGAAGGTCCAAGATATACAGTAAACCTGATGTGAAGCATCCCAATCTAAAACTGGACTCACAGGAGAGGTTCAAATCATAGAAAGTTAGAGTGTCAGTCCTCTTGTACTTAAGTCGGCATTGTGCCTTTTTTATTAAATTTGGATGCAATTTCTGTGTTTCATCGTCAATAACAAGGTCCAAGGGATACAGTAAACCTGAAGTGAAGCATCGGAATCTAAAACTGGACTCACAGGAGAGATTCAAATCATAGGAAATTGAAGTGTCAGTCCTCTTGTACTTAAGACTGCATTGTGCATTTTGAATTTCATTTCGATGCAATTTCTGTGCTTCATCGTCAATGAGAAGGTCCAAGGTATAGAGTAAACCTGAAGTGAAGCATCGGAATTTGAAACTGGACTCACAGGAGAGATTCAAATCATAGAAAATTGGTGTGTCAGTCCTCTTGTACTTAAGTCGGCATTGTGCCTTTTGAATTTAATTCCAACGCAATTTCTGTGTTTCATCGTCAATAAGAAAGTCCAAGGTATACAGTAAACCTGAAGTGCAGCATCGGAATGGAAAACAGGACACACAGGAGAGGTTCAAATCATAGCAAGTTAGAGTGTCAGTCCTGTTGTACTTAAGTCGGCATTGTGCCTTTTGTATTGAATTCGGATGCATTTTCTGTGTTTCATCGTCAATAAGAAGGTCCAAGGGTTACAGTAAACCAGAAGTGAAGCATCGGAATCTACAACTGGACTCACAGAAGAGGTTCAAATCATAGAAAGTTAGAGTGTCAGTCCTCTTGTACTTAAGTCGGCATATTGCCTTTGATATTAATTTCGGATGCAATTTCTGTCTTTCATCGTTAATAAGAAGGTCCAAGGGATACAGTAAACCTGAAGTGAAGCTTCAGAATCTAAAAGTGGACTCACAGGAGAGGTTCAAATCATAGAAAGTTAGATAGTCAGTCCTCTTGCACTTAAGTCGGAATTGTGCCTATTGTATTAAATTGGAATGCAATTTCTGTGTCTAATCGTCAATAAGAAGGTCCAAGGGATACAGTGAACTTTAAGTGGATCATCGGAATCTAAAACTGAACTCACAGGAGAGATTAAAATCATAGAATGTTGGAGTGTCAGTACTCTTGTACTTAAGTCGGTATTGTGCCTTTTGTATTAAAGTCGGATGCAATTACTGTGTATCATCGTCAATAAGAAGGTCCAAGGGATACAGCAAACCTCAAGTGATGCATCGGAATCAAAAACTGGACTCACAGGAGAGGTTCAAATCATAGAAACTTAGAGTGTCAGTCCTCTTGTACTTAATTCGGCATTGCTCTTTTGTATTAAATTCGAATGCAATTACTGTGTTTCATCGTCAATAAGAAGGTCCAAGGTATACAGTAAACCTGAAGTGAAGCAACGGAAATTAAAACTGGACTCACTGGAGACGTTCAAATCATAGAAAGTAAGAGTGTCAGTCCTCTTGTACTTATGTCGGCATTGTGCCTTTTGTATTTAATTCCGATGCAATTTCTGTGTTTCATCGTCAATAAGGAGGTCGAAGGTATACAGTAAACCTCAAGTGAAGCATCGGAATCTAAAACTGGACTCCTAGGAGAGGTTCAAATCATAGAAAGTTAAAGAGTCAGTCCTCTTGCACTTAAGTCAGAATTGTGCCTTTTGTATTAAATTCGGATGCAATTTCTGTGTTTCATCGTCAATAAGAAGGTCCAAGGCATACAGTAAACTTGAAGTGAAGCATCGGAATCTAAAACTGGACTCACAGGAGAGATTAATATCATAGAATGTTAGAGTGTCAGTCCTCTTGTACTTAAGTCGGTATTGTGCCTTTTGTATTAAAGTCGGATGCAATTACTGTGTTTCATCGTCAATAAGAAGGTCCAAGGGATACAGCAAACCTCAAGTGAAGCATCGGAATCTAAAACTGGACTCACAGGAGAGGTTCAAATCATTGAAAGTTAGAGCGTCAGTCCTCTTGTACTTATGTCGGCATTGTGCTTTTTGAATTTAATTCCGATGAAATTTCTGTGCTTCATCCTCAATAAGAATGTCCAAGGTATACAGTAAACCTGAAGTGAATCATCGGAATCTAAAACTGGACTCACAGGAGAGTTTCAAATCATAGAAAGTTAGTGTGTCAGTGTTCTTGTACTTAAGTCGGCATTGTGCCTTTTGAATTTAATTCCGATGCAATTTCTGTGTTTCATCGTCAATAAGAAGGTCCAAGGGATACAGTAAACCTGAAGTGAAGCATCGGAATCTAAAACTGAACTCACAGGAGAGGTTCAAATCATAGAATGTTAGAGTGTCAGTCCTCTCGTACTTAAGTCGGCATTGTGCCTTTTGAAGTTAATTCCGACGCAATTTCTGTGCTTCATCGTCAATAATAAGGTCCAAGGTATACAGTAAAACTGAAGTGAAGCATCGGAATCTAAAACTGGACTCACAAGAGAGGTTCAAATCATAGAAAGTTAGTGTGTCAGTCCTCTTGTACTTAAGTCGGGACTGTGCCTTTTGAATTTAGTTCCGATGCAATTTCTGTTTTTCATCCTCATTAATAATTTCCAAGGGATACAGTAAACTTGAAGTGAAGCATCGGAATCTAAGACTGAACTCACAGGAGAGGTTCAAATCATAGAATGTTAGAGTGTCAGTCCTCTCGTACTTAAACCGGCATTGTGAATTTTGAATTTAATTCCGACGCAATTTCTGTCCTTCATCGTCAATAAGAAAGTCCAAGGTATACAGTAAACCTGAAGTGAAGCATCCTTAATCTAAATCTGGACTCACAGGAAATGTTCAGATCATAGAAAGTTAGAGTGTCAGTCCTCTCGTACTTAAGTTGGCATTGTGCCTTTTTAATTTAATTCCGATGCAATTTCTGTGCTTCATCGTCAATAAGAAGGTCCAAGGGATACAGTAAACCTGAAGTGAAGCATCGGAATCTAAAACTGGACTCACAGGAGAGGTTCAAATAATAGAAAGTTAGAGTGTCAGTCCTGTTGTACTTCAGTCGGCATTGTGCCTTTTGTATTAAATTCGGATGCAATTTCTGGCTATCATCGTCAATAAGATGGTCGAAGTGATACAGTAAACCTGCAGTGCAGCATCGGAATCCAAAACCGGACTCACAGGAAAGGCTCAAATCATAGAAAGTTAGAGTGTCAGTCCTCTTGCACTTAAGTCGACATTGTGCCTTTTTAATTTAATTCCGATGCAATTTCTGTGCTTCATCGTCAATAAGAAGGTCCAAGGTATACAGTAAACCTGACGTGAAGCATCGGAATCTAAAACTGGACTCACAGGAGAGGTTCAGATTATAGAAAGTTGGAGTGTCAGTCCTCTCGTACTGAAGTCGACATTGTGATTTTGAATTAAGTTCGGATGCAATTTCTGTGTTTCATCGTCAATAAGAAGGTCCAAGGGATACAGTAAACCTGAAGTGAAGCATCGGAATCTAAAACTGGACTCACAGGAGAGGTTCAGATTATAGAAAGTTAGAGTGTCAGTCCTCTCGTACTGAAGTCGACATTGTGATTTTGAATTAAGTTCCGATGCAATTTCTGTGTTTCATCGTCAATAAGAAGGTCCAAGGGATACAGTAAACCTGAAGTGATGCATCGGAATCTAAAACTGGACTCACAGGAGAGGTTCAAATCATAGAAAGTTAGAGTGTCAGTCCTCTTGTACTTAAGTCCAAATTGTGCCTTTTGAATTTAATTCCGTTGCAATTTCTGTGCTTCATCGTCAATACGAAGGTCCAAGGTATACAGTAAACCTGAAGTGAAGCATCGGAATCTAATACTGGACTCACAGGAGACGTTCAAGTCATAGAAAGTGAGAGTGTCAGTCCTCTTGTACTTAAGTCGGCATTGTGCCTTTTGTATTTAATTCCGATGCAATTTCTGTGTTTCATCGTCAATAAGGAGGTCCAAGGTATACAGTAAATCTGAAGTGAAGCATCGGAATCTAAAACTGGACTCCTAGGAGAGGTTCAAATCATAGAAATTAAGAGTGCCGGTCCTCTTGTACTTAAATCGGCATTGTGACTTTTGTATAAAATTCGGATGCAATTTCTGTGTTTCATCGTCAATAAGAAGGTCCAAGGGATACAGTAAACCTGAAGTGAAGCATCCAAATCTAAAACTGGACTCACAGGAGAGGTTCAAATAATAGAATGTTAGAGTGTCAGTCCTCTCGTACTTAAGTCGGCATTGTGCCTTTAGAATTTAATTCCGACGTAATTTCTGTGCTTCATCGTCAATAAGAAGGTCCAAGGTATACAGTAAACCTGAAGTAAAGCATCGGAATATAAAACTGGACTTACAGGAGAGGTTCAAATCATAGAAAGTTAGAGTGTCAGTCCTCTTGTACTTAAGTCGGCATTGTGTCTTTTGTATTAAATTCGGATGCAATTTCTGTGTTTCATCGTCAATAAGAAGGTCCAAGATATACAGTAAACCTGAAGTGAAGCATCGGAATCTAAAACTGGACTCACAGGAGATGTTCAAATCATAGAAAATTGGTGTGTCAGTCCTCTTGTACTTAAGTCGGCATTGTGCCTTTTGAATTTAATTCCAATGCAATTTCTGTGCTTTATCGTCAATAAGAAAGTCCAAGGTATACAGTAAACCTCAAGTGAAGCATTGGAAACGAAAACCGGACTCACAGGAGAGGTTCAAATCATAGAATGTTAGTGAGTCAGTCCTCTTGTACTTAAGTCGGCATTGTGCCTTTTGAATTTAATTCCGATGCAATTTCTGTCTTTCATCGTCAATAACAAGGTCCAAGGTATACAGTAAACCTGAAGTGAAGCATCGGAATCTAAAACTGGACTCACAGGAGAGGTTCAAATCGTAGAAAGTTAGAGTGTCAGTCCTCTTGTACTTTAGTCGGCATTGTGCTTTTTTATTAAATTAGGATGCAATTTCTGTGTTTCATCGTCAATAAGAAGGTCCAAGGGATACAGGAAACCTGAAGTGATGCATCGGAATCTAAAACTGTACTCACAGGAGATGTTCAAATCATACGAAATTGAAGTGTCAGTCCTCTTGCACTTAAGACTGCATTGTGCATTTTGAATTTAATTTCGATGCAATTTTTGTGCTTCATCGTCAATAAGAAGGTCCAAGGTATACAGTAAACCTGAAGTAAAGCATCGGAATTTAAAAATTGACTCACAGGAGAGATTCAAATCATAGAAAATTGTTGTGTCAGTCCTCGTGTACTTAAGTCGTCATTGTGTCTTTTAAATATAATTCCAATGCAATTTCAGTGTTTCATCGTCAATAAGAAAGTCCAAGGTATACAGTAAACCTGAAGTGAAGCATCGGAATCGAAAACAGGACTCACAGGAGAGGTTCAAATCATAGAATGTCAGAGTGTCAGTCCTCTTGTACTTAAGTCGGCATTGTGCCTTTTCTATTTAATTCGGATGCAATTTCTGTGTTTCATCGTCAATAAGAAGGTCCAAGGGATACAGTAAACTTGAAGTGAAGCATCGGAATCTAAAACTGGACTCACAGGAGAGATTCAAATCATAGAATGTTAGAGTGTCAGTCCTCTTGTACTTCAGTCGGCATTGTGCCTTTTGTATTAAATTGGGATGCAATTACTGTGTTTCATCGTCAATAAGAAGGTCCAAGGGATACAGTAAACCTGAAGTGAAGCATCGGAATCTAAAACTGGACTTACAGAAGAGGTTCAAATCATAGAAAGTCAGAGTGTCAGTCCTCTTGTACTTAAGTCGGCATTGTGCCTTTTCTACTTAATTCGGATGCAATTTCTGTGTTTCATCGTCAATAAGAAGGTCCAAGGGATACAGTAAACTTGAAGTGAAGCATCGGAATCTAAAACTGGACTCACAGGAGAGATTCAAATCATAGAATGTTAGAGTGTCAGTCCTCTTGTACTTCAGTCGGCATTGTGCCTTTTGTATTAAATTGGGATGCAATTTCTGTGTTTCATCGTCAATAAGAAGGTCCAAGGGATACAGTAAACCTGAAGTGAAGCATCGGAATCTAAAACTGGACTCACAGGAGAGGTTCAAATCGTAGAAAGTTAGAGTGTCAGTCCTCTTGTACTTAAGTCGGTATTGTGCCTTTTGTACTTAATTCCGATGCAATTTCTGTGTTCCATTGTCAATAAGGACGTCCAAGGTATACAGTAAACCTGAAGTGAAGCGTCGAAATCTAAAAGTGGACTCCTAGGAGAGGTTCAAATCATTGAAAGTAAGAATGTCAGTCCTCTTGTACTTAAGTCGGTATTGTGACTTTTGTATTAATGTCGGTTGCAGTTATTGTGTTCCATCGTCAATAAGAAGGTCCAAGGGATACAGTAAACCTCAAGTGAAGCATCGGAATCTAAAACTGGACTCACAGGAGAGGTTCAAATCATAGAAACTTAGACTGTCAATCCTATTTACTTAATTCTGCATTGTGCCTTTTGTATTTAATTCGGATGCAATTTCTGTGTTTCATCGTCAATAAGGAGGTCCAAGGTATACAGTAAACCTGAAGTGAAGCATCGGAATCTAAAACTGGACTCCTAGGAGAGGTTCAAATCATAGATAGTAAGAGTGTCAGACCTCTTGTACTTAAGTTGGCATTGTGACTTTTGTATTAATTCGGATGCAATTACTGTGTTTCATCGTCAATAAGAAGGTCCAAGGGATACAGTAAACCTGAAGTGAAGCATCGGAATCTAAAACTGGACTCACAGGAGAGGATCAAATCATAGAAAGTTAGAGTGTCAGTCCTCTTGTACTTAAGTCGGCATTGTGCCTTTAGAATTTAATTCCGACGCAATTTCTGTGCTTCATCGTCAATAAGAAGGTCCAAGGTATACAGTAAACCTGAAGTAAAGCATCGGAATCTAAAACTGGACTTACAGGAGAGGTTCAAATCATAGAAAGTTAGAGTGTCAGTCCTCTTGTACTTAAGTCGGCATTGTGCCTTTTGAATTAAATTCGGATGCAATTTCTGTGTTTCATCGTCAATAAGAAGGTTCAAGGGATACAGTAAACCTGATGTGAAGCATCGGAATCTAAAACTGGTCTCACAGGAGATGTTCAAATCATAGAAAACTGGTGTGTCCGTCCTCTTGTACTTAAGTCCGCATTGTGCCTTTTGAATTTAATTCCAATGCAATTTCTGTGCTTTATCGTCAATAAGAAAGTCCAAGGTATACAGTAAACCTCAAGTGAAACATTGGAAACGAAAACCGGACTCACAGGAGAGGTTCAAATCATAGAATGTTAGTGTGTCAGTCCTCTCGTACTTAAGTCGGCATTGTGCCTTTTGAATTTAATTCCGATGCAATTTCTGTCTTTCATCGTCAATAAGAAGGTCCAAGGGAATCAGTAAACCTGATGTAAAAAATCGGAATCTAAAACTGAACTCACAGGAGAGGTTCAAATCATAGAATGTTAGAGTCTCAGCCCTCTTGTACTTTAGTCGGCATTGTGCCTTTTTTATTAAATTAGGATGCAATTTCTGTGTTTCATCGTCAATAAGAGGGTCCAAGGGATACAGTAAACCTGAAGTGATGCATCGGAATCTAAAACTGGACTCACAGGAGATGTTCAAATCATAGGAAATTGAAGTGTCAGTCCTCTTGTACTTAAGACTGCATTGTGCATTTTGAATTGAATTTCGATGCGATTTCTGTGCTTCATCGTCAATAAGAAGGTCCAGGGTATACAGTAAACCTGAAGTGAAGCATCGGAATTTAAAAATTGACTCACAGGAGAGATGCAAATCATAGAAATTTGGTGTGTCAGTCCTCTTGTACTTAAGTCGGCATTGTGTCTTTTAAATTCCAATGCAATTTCAGTGTTTCATCGTCAATAAGAAAGTCCAAGGTATACAGTAAACCTGAAGTGAAGCATCGGAATCGAAAACAGGACTCACAGGAGAGGTTCAAATCATAGAAAGTCAGAGTGTCAGTCCTCTTGTACTTAAGTCGGCATTGTGCCTTTTCTATTTAATTCGGATGCAATTTCTGTTTCATCGTCAATAAGAAGGTCCAAGGGATACAGTAAACTTGAAGTGAAGCATCGGAATCTAAAACTGGACTCACAGGAGAGATTCAAATCATAGAATGTTAGAGTGTCAGTCCTCTTGTACTTCAGTCGGCATTGTGCCTTTTGTATTAAATTGGGATGCAATTTCTGTGTTTCATCGTCAATAAGAAGGGCCAAGGGATACAGTAAACCTGAAGTGAAGCATCGGAATCTAAAACAGGACTCACAGAATAGGTTCAAATCATAGAAAGTTAGAGTGTCAGTCCTCTTGTACTTAAGTCGGCATTGTGCCTTTTCTATTTAATTCGGATGCAATTTCTGTGTTTCATCGTCAATAAGAAAGTCCAAGGGATACAGTAAACTTGAAGTGAAGCATCGGACTCTAAAACTGGACTCACAGGAGAGATTCAAATCATAGAATGTTAGAGTGTCAGTCCTCTTGTACTTCAGTCATCATTGTGCCTTTTGTATTAAATTGTGATGCAATTTCTGTGTTTCATCGTCAATAAGAAGGTCCCAGGGATACAGTAAACCTGAAGTGAAGCATCGGAATCTAAAACTGGACTCACAGGAGAGGTTCAAATCGTAGAAAGTTAGAGTGTCAGTCCTCTTGTACTTAAGTCGGTATTGTGCCTTTTGTACTTGATTCCGATGCAATTTCTGTGTTTCAATGTCAATAAGGACGTCCAAGGTATACAGTAAACCTGAAGTGAAGCGTCGGAATCGAATACTAGACTCCTAGGAGAGGTTCAAATCATAGAAAGTAAGAGTGTCAGTCCTCTTGTACTTAAGTCGGCATTGTGACTTTTGTATTAATGTCGGTTGCAATTACTGTGTTCCATCGTCAATAAGAAGGTCCAAGGGATACAGTAAACCTCAAGTGAAGAATCGGAATCTAAAACCGGACTCATAGGAGAGGTTTAAATCATAGAAACTTAGAGTGTCAGTCCTCTTTACTTAATTCGGCATTGTGCTTTTGTATTAAATTCGGATGCAATTTCTGTTTTTCATCGTCAATAAGAAGGTCCAAGGTATACAGTAAACCTGAAGTAAAGCATCATAAACTAAAACTGGACTCACTGGAGACGTTCAAATCATAGAAAGAAAGAGTGTCAGTCCTCTTGTACTTAAGTCGGCATTGTGACTTTTGTATTAATTCGGATGCAATTACTGTGTTTCATCGTCAATAAGAAGGTCCAAGGGATACAGTAAACCTGAAGTGAAGCATCGGAATCTAAAACTGGGCTCACAGGAGAGGATCAAATCATAGAAAGTTAGAGTGTCAGTCCTCTTGTACTTAAGTCGGCATTGTGACTTTTGTATTAATTCGGATGCAATTACTGTGTTTCATCGTCAATAAGAAGGTCCAAGGGATACAGTAAACCTGAAGTGAAGCATCGGAATCTAAAACTTGACTAACAGGAGAGGTTCAAATCGTAGAAAGTTAGAGTGTCAGTCCTCTTGTACTTAAGTCGGCACTGTGACTGTTTTATTAAATTCGGATGCAATTTCTGTGTTTCATCGTCAATAAGATGGTCCAAGGGATACAGTAAACCTGAAGTGAAGCATCGGAATCTAAAACTGGACTCACAGGAAATGTTCAAATTATAGGAAATTGGAGTGTCAGTCGTCTTGTACTTAAGAGGGCATTGTGCATTTTGAATTTAATTCCGATGCAATTTCTGTGCTTCATCGTCAATACGAATGTCCAAGGTATACAGCAAACCTGAAGTGAAGCATCGGAATCTAAAATTGCACTCACAGGAGAGATTCAAATCATAGAAAGTTAGAGTGTCAGTCCTGTTGTACTAAAGTCGGCATTGTGCCTTTTGTATTAAATTCCGATGCAATTCCTGTGTTTCATCGTCAAAAAGAAGGTCCAAGGGAATCAGTAAACCTGAAGTGTAGCATCGGAATCTATAACTGAACTCACAGGAGAGGTTTACATCATAGAAACTTAGAGTGTCAGTCCTCTTGTACTTAAGTCGCCATTGTGCCTTTTGTATTAAATTCGGATGCAATTACTGTGTTTCATCGTCAATAAGAAGCACCAAGGTATACAGTAAACCTGAAGTGAAGCATCGGGATCTAAAACTGGACTCACTGGAGACGTTCAAATCATAGAAAGTTAGAGTGTCAGTCCTCTTGTACTTAAGTCGGCATTGTGCCTTTTGTATTTAATTCCGATGCAATTTCTGTGTTTCATCGTCAATAAGAAGGTCCAAGGGATACAGTAAACTTGAAGTGAAGCATCGGAATCTAAAACTGGACTCACAGGAGAGATTCAAATCATAGAACGTTAGAGTGTCAGTCCTCTTGTACTTCAGTCGGCATTGTGCCTTTTGCATTACATTGGGATGCAATTTCTGTGTTTCATCGTCAATAAGAAGGGCCAAGGGATACAGTAAACCTGAAGTGAAGCATCGGAATCTAAAACAGGACTCACAGAATAGGTTCAAATCATAGAAAGTCAGAGTGTCAGTCCTCTTGTACTTAAGTCGGCATCGTGACTTTTGTATTAATTCGGATGCAATTACTGTGTTTCATCGTCAATAAGAAGGTCCAAGGGATACAGTAAACCTGAAGTGAAGCATCGGAATCTAAAACTGGACTCACAGGAGAGGATCAAATCATAGAAAGTTAGAGTGTCAGTCCTCTTGTACTTAAGTCGGCATTGTGACTTTTGTATTAATTCGGATGCAATTACTGTGTTTCATCGTCAATAAGAAGGTCCAAGGGATACAGTAAACCTGAAGTGAAGCATCGGAATCTAAAACTGGACTAACAGGAGAGGTTCAAATCGTAGAAAGTTAGAGTGTCAGTCCTCTTGTACTTAAGTCGGCACTGTGACTGTTTTATTAAATTCGGATGCAATTTCTGTGTTTCATCGTCAATAAGAAGGTCCAAGGGATACAGTAAACCTGATGTGAAGCATCGGAATCTAAAACTGGACTCACAGGAAATGTTCAAATTATAGGAAATTGGAGTGTCAGTCCTCTTGTACTTAAGAGGGCATTGTGCATTTTAATTTAATTCCGATGCAATTTCTGTGTTTCATCGTCAATACGAATGTCCAAGGTATACAGTAAACCTGAAGTGAAGCATCGGAATCTACAATTGCACTCACAGGAGAGATTCAAATCATAGAAAGTTAGAGTGTCAGTCCTGTTGTACTAAAGTCGGCATTGTGCCTTTTGTATTACATTCCGATGCAATTCCTGTGTTTCATCGTCAAAAAGAAGGTCCAAGGGAATCAGTAAACCTGAAGTGTAGCATCGGAATCTAAAACTGAACTCACAGGAGAGGTTTAAATCATAGAAACTTAGAGTGTCAGTCCTCTTGTACTTAAGTCGGCATTGTGCCTTTTGTATTAAATTCGGATGCAATTACTGTGTTTCATCGTCAATAAGAAGGTCCAAGGTATACAGTAAACCTGAAGTGAAGCATCGGGATCTAAAACTGGACTCACTGGAGACGTTCAAATCATAGAAAGGTAGAGTGTCAGTCCTCATGTACTTAAGTCGGCATTGTGCCTTTTGTATTTAATTCCGATGCAATTTCTGTGTTTCATCGTCAATAAGAAGGTCCAAGGGATACAGTAAACTTGAAGTGAAGCATCGGAATCTAAAACTGGACTCACAGGAGAGATTCAAATCATAGAATGTTAGAGTGTCAGTCCTCTTGTACTTCAGTCGGCATTGCGCCTTTTGTATTAAATTGGGATGCAATTTCTGTGTTTCATCGTCAATAAGAAGGGCCAAGGGATACAGTAAACCTGAAGTGAAGCTTTGGAATCTAAAACAGGACTCACAGAATAGGTTCAAATCATAGAAAGTCAGAGTGTCAGTCCTTTTGTACTTAAGTTGGCATTGTGCCTTTTCTATTTAATTCGCATGCAATTTCTGTGTTTCATCGTCAATAAGAAGGTCCAAGATATACAGTAAACTTGAAGTGAAGCATCGGAATCTAAAACTGGACTCACAAGAGAGATTCAAATCATAGAATGTTAGAGTGTCAGTCCTCTTGTGCTTCAGTCATCATTGTGCCTTTTGTATTAAATTGTGATGCAATTTCTGTGTTTCATCGTCAATAAGAAGGTCCCAGGGAACAGTAAACCTGAAGTGAAGCATCGGAATCGAAAACTGGACTCACAGGAGAGGTTCAAATCGTAGAAAGTTAGAGTGTCAGTCCTCTTGTACGTAAGTCGGTATTGTGCCTTTTGTACTTAATTCCGATGCAATTTCTGTGTTTCAATGTCAATAAGGACGTCCAAGGTATACAGTAAACCTGAAGTGAAGCGTCGGAATCGAATACTGGACTCCTAGGAGAGGTTCAAATCATAGAAAGTAAGAGTGTCAGTCCTCTTGTACTTAAGTCGGCATTGTGACTTTTGTATTAATGTCGGTTGCAATTACTGTGTTCCATCGTCAATAAGAAGGGCCAAGGGATACAGTAAACCTCAAGTGAAGCATCGGAATCTAAAACTGGACTCATAGGAGAGGTTCAAATCATAGAAACTTAGAGTGTCAGTCCTCTTTACTTAATTCGGCATTGTGCTTTTGTATTAAATTCGGATGCAATTTCTGTTTTTCATCGTCAATAAGAAGGTCCAAGGTATACAGTAAACCTGAAGTAAAGCATCGGAAAATAAATATGGACTCACTGGAGACGTTTAAATCATAGAAAGAAAGAGTGTCAGTCCTCTTGTACTTAAGTCGGCATTGTGACTTTTGTATTAATTCGGATGCAATTAGCGTGTTTCATCGTCAATAAGAAGGTCCAAGGGATACAGTAAACCTAAAGTGAAGCATTGGAATCTAAAACTGGACTCACAGGAGAGGATCAAATCATAGAAAGTTAGAGTGTCAGTCCTCTTGTACTTAAGTCCGCATTGTGACTTTTGTATTAATTCGGATGCAATTACTGTGTTTCGTCGTCAATAAGAAGGTCCAAGGGATACAGTAAACCTGAAGTGAAGCATCGGAATCTAAAAGTGGACTAACAATAGAGGTTCAAATCGTAGAAAGTTAGAGTGTCAGTCCTCTTGTACTTAAGTCGGCACTGTGATTGTTTTATTAAATTCGGATGAAATTTCTGTGTTTCATCGTCAATAAGAAGGTCCAAGGGATACAGTAAACCTGAAGTGAAGCATCGGAATCTAAAACTGGACTCACAGGAAATGTTCAAATTATAGGAAATTCGAGTGTCAGTCCTCTTGTACTTAAGAGGGCATTGTGCATTTTGAATTTAATTCCGATGCAATTTCTGTGCTTCATCGTCAATACGAATGTCCAAGGTATACAGTAAACCTGAAGTGAAGCATCGGAATCTAAAATTGCACTCACAGGAGAGATTCAAATCATAGACAGTTAGAGTGTCAGTCCTGTTGTACTAAAGTCGGCATTGTGCCTTTTGTATTAAATTCCGATGCGATTCCTGTGTTTCATCGTCAATAAGAAGGTCCAAGGTATACAGTAAACCTGAAGTAAAGCATCGGAATCTAAAACTGGACTTACAGGAGAGGTTCAAATCATAGAAAGTTAGAGTGTCAGTCCTCTTGTACTTAAGTCGGCATTGTGCCTTTTGAATTAAATTCGGATGCAATTTCAGTGTTTCATCGTCAATAAGAAGGTTCAAGGGATACAGTAAACCTGAAGTGAAGCATCAGAATCTAAAACTGGACTCACAGGAAATGTTCAAATCATAGAAAACTGGTGTGTCCGTCCTCTTGTACTTAAGTCGGCATTGTGCCTTTTGAATTTAATTCCAATGCAATTTCTGTGCTTTATCGTCAATAAGAAAGTCCAAGGTATACAGTAAACCTCAAGTGAAGCATTGGAAACGAGAACCGGACTCACAGGAGAGGTTCAAATCATAGAATGTTAGTGTGTCAGTCCTCTTGTACTTAAGTTGGCATTGTACCTTTTGAATTTAATTCCGATGCAATTTCTGTCTTTCATCGTCAATAAGAAGGTCCAAGGGAATCAGTAAACCTGATGTAAAAAATCGGAATCTAAAACTGAACTCACAGGAGAGGTTCAAATCATAGAATGTTAGAGTGTCAGTCCTCTTGTACTTTAGTCGGCATTGTGCCTTTTTTATTAAATTAGGATGCAATTTCTGTGTTTCATCGTCAATAAGAGGGTCCAAGTTATACAGTAAACCTGAAGTGATGCATCGGAATCTAAAACTGGACTCACAGGAGATGTTCAAATCATAGGAAATTGAAGTGTCAGTCCTCTTGTACTTAAGACTGCATTGTGCATTTTGAATTTAATTTCGATGCGATTTCTGTGCTTCATCGTTAATAAGAAGGTCCAGGGTATACAGTAAACCTGAGGTGAAGCATCGGAATTTAAAAATTGACTCACAGGAGAGATTCAAATCATAGAAATTTGGTGTGTCAGTCCTCTTGTACTTAAGTCGGCATTGTGTCTTTTAAATATAATTCCCATGCAATTTCTGTGTTTCATCGTCAATAAGAAAGTCCAAGGTATACAGTAAACCTGAAGTGAAGCATCGGAATCGAAAACAGGACTCACAGGAGAGGTTCAAATCATAGAAAGTAAGAGTGTCAGTCCTCTTGTACTTAAGTCGGCATTGTGCCTTTTCTATTTAATTCGGATGCAATTTCTGTTTCATCGTCAATATGAAGGTCCAAGGGATACAGTAAACTTGAAGTGAAGCATCGGAATCTAAAACTGGACTCACAGGAGAGATTCAAATCATAGAATGTTAGAGTGTCAGTCCTCTTGTACTTCAGTCGGCATTGTGCCTTTTGTATTAAATTGGGATGCAATTTCTGTGTTTCATCGTCAATAAGAAGGGCCAAGGGATACAGTAAACCTGAAGTGAAGCATCGGAATCTAAAACAGGACTCACAGAATAGGTTCAAATCATAGAAAGTCAGAGTGTCAGTCCTCTTGTACTTAAGTCGGCATTGTGCCTTTTCTATTTAATTCGGATGCAATTTCTGTGTTTCATCGTCAATAAGAAGGTCCAAGGGATACAGTAAACTTGAAGTGAAGCATCGGAATCTAAAACTGGACTCACAGGAGAGATTCAAATCATAGAATGTTAGAGTGTCAGTCCTCTTGTACTTCAGTCATCATTGTGCCTTTTGTATTAAATTGTGATGCAATTTCTGTGTTTCATCGTCAATAAGAAGGTCCCAGGGATACAGTAAACCTGAAGTGAAGCATCGGAATCTAAAACTGGACTCACAGGAGAGGTTCAAATCGTAGAAAGTTAGAGTGTCAGTATTCTTGTACTTAAGTCGGTATTGTGCCTTTTGTACTTAATTCCGATGCAATTTCTTTGTTTCAATGTCAATAAGGACGTCCAAGGTATACAGTAAACCTGAAGTGAAGCGTCGGAATCGAATACTGGACTCCTAGGAGAGGTTCAAATCATAGAAAGTATGAGTGTCAGTCCTCTTGTACTTAAGTCGGCATTGTGACTTTTGTATTAATGTCGGTTGCAATTACTGTGTTCCATCGTCAATAAGAAGGTCCAAGGGATACAGTAAACCTCAAGTGAAACATAGGAATCTAAAACTGGACTCATAGGAGAGGTTCAAATCATAGAAACTTAGAGTGTCAGTCCTCTTTACTTAATTCGGCATTGTGCTTTTGTATTAAATTCGGATGCAATTTCTGTTTTTCATCGTCAATAAGAAGGTCCAAGGTATACAGTAAACCTGAAGTAAAGCATCGGAAACTAAAACTGGACTCACTGGAGACGTTCAAATCATAGAAAGAAAGAGTGTCAGTCCTCTTGTACTTAAGTCGGCATTGTGACTTTTGTATTAATTCGGATGCAATTACTGTGTTTCATCGTCAATAAGAAGGTCCAAGGGATACAGTAAACCTGAAGTGAAGCATCGGAATCTAAAACTGGACTCACAGGAGAGGATCAAATGATAGACAGTTAGAGTGTCAGTCCTCTTGTACTTAAGTCGGCATTGTGACTTTTCTATTAATTCGGATGCAATTACTGTGTTTCATCGTCAATAAGAAGGTCCAAGGGATACAGTAAACCTGAAGTGAAGCATCGGAATCTAAAACTGGACTAACAGGAGAGGTTCAAATCGTAGAAAGTTAGAGTGTCAGTCCTCTTGTACTTAAGTCGGCACTGTGACTGTTTTATTAAATTCGGATGCAATTTCTGTGTTTCATCGTCAATAAGAAGGTCCAAGGGATACAGTAAACCTGAAGTGAAGCATCGGAATCTAAAACTGGACTCTCAGGAAATGTTCAAATTATAGGAAATTGGAGTGTCAGTCCTCTTGTACTTAAGAGGGCATTGTGCACTTTGAATTTAATTCCGATGCAATTTCTGTGCTTCATCGTCAATACGAAAGGTATACAGTAAACCTGAAGTGAAGCATCGGAATCTAAAATTGCACTCACAGGAGAGATTCAAATCATAGAAAGTTAGAGTGTCAGTCCTGTTGTACTAAAGTCGGCATTGTGCCTTTTGTATTAAATTCCGATGCAATTCCTGTGTTTCATCGTCAAAAAGAAGGTCCAAAGGAATTAATAAACCTGAAGTGTAGCATCGGAATCTAAAACTGAACTCACAGGAGAGGTTTAAATCATAGAAACTTAGAGTGTCAGTCCTCTTGTACTTAAGTCGGCATTGTGCCTTTTGTATTAAATTCGGATGCAATTACTATGTTTCATGGTCAATAAGAAGGTCCAAGGTATACAGTAAACCTGAAGTGTAGCATCGGGATCTAAAACTGGACTCACTGGAGACGTTCAAATCATAGAAAGTTAGAGTGTCAGTCCTCTTGTACTTAAGTCGGCATTGTGCCTTTTGTATTTAATTCCGATGCAATTTCTGTGTTTCATCGTCAATAAGGAGGTCCAAGGTATACAGTAAACCTGAAGTGAAGCATCGGAATCTAAAACTCTACTCCTAGTAGAGGTTCAAATCATAGAAAGTAAGAGTGTCAGTCCTCTTATACTTAAGTCAGCATTGTGACTTTTATATTAAATTTGGATGCAATTACTGTGTTTCATCGTCAATTAGAAGGTCCAAGGGATACAGTAAACCTGAAGTGAAGCATCGGATTCTAAAACTGGACTCACAAGAGAGGATCAAATCATAGAAAGTTAGAGTGTCAGACCTCTTGTACTTAAGTCGGCATTGTGCCTTTTGAATTTAATTCCGATGCAAATTCTGTGCTTCATCGTCAATAAGAAGGTCCAACGTATACAGTAAACCTGAAGTGAATCATCGGAATCTAAAACAGGACTCACAGGAGAGATTCAAATCATAGAAAGTTAGTGTGTCAGTCATCTTGTACTTAAGTCGGAATTGTGCCTTTTGAATTTAATTCCGATGCAATATCTGTGTTTCATCGTCAATAAGATGGTCCAAGGGATTCAGTAAACCTGATTTGAAGCATCGGAATCTATAACTGAACTCACAGGAGATGTTCAAATCATAGAATGTTAGAGTGTCAGTCCTCTCGTACTTAAGTCGGCATTGTGCCGTTTGAATTTAATTCCGACGCAATTTCTGTGCTTCATCGTCAATAATAAGGTCCAAGGTATACAGTAAACCTGAAGTGAAGCATCGGAATCTAAAACTGGACTCACAGGAGAGGTTCAAATCGTAGAAAGTTAGAGTGTCAGTCCTCTTGTACTTAAGTCGGCATTGTGACTGTTTTATTAAATTCGGATGCAATTTCTGTGTGTCATCGTCAATAAGAAGGTCCAAGGGATAAAGTAAACCTGAAGTGAAGCATCGGAATCTAAAACTGGACTCACAGGAAATGTTCAAATTATAGGAAATTGGATTGTCAGTCCTCATGTACTTAAGAGGGCATTATGCATTTTGAATTTAATTCCGATGCAATTCCTGTGCTTCATCGTTAATACGAATGTCCAAGGTATACAGTAAACCTGACGTGAAGCATCGGAATCTAAAATTGCACTCACAGGAGAGATTCAAATCATAGAATGTTAGTGTGTCAGTCCTCTTGTACTTAAGTCGGCATTGTGCCTTTTGTATTAAATTCCGATGCAATTCCTGTGTTTCATCGTCAATAAGAAGGTCCAAGGGAATCAGTAAACCTGAAGTGTAGCATCGGAATCTAAAACTGAACTCAAAGGAGAGGTTTAAATCATAGAAACTTAGAGTGTCAGTCCTCTTGTACTTAAGTCGGCATTGTGCCTTTTGTATTAAATTCGGATGCAATTACTGTGTTTCATCGTCAATAAGAAGGTCCAAGGTATACAGTAAACCTGAAGTGAAGCATCGGAATCTAAAACTCTACTCCTAGTAGAGGTTCAAATCATAGAAAGTAAGAGTGTCAGTCCTCTTATACTTAAGTCGGCATTGTGACTTTTATATTAAATTTGGATGCAATTCCTGTGTTTCATCGTCAATTCGAAGGTCCAAGGGATACAGTAAACCTGAAGTGAAGCATCGGAATCTAAAACTGGACTCACAGGAGAGGATCAAATCATAGAAAGTTAGAGTGTCAGTCCTCTTGTACTTAAGTCGGCATTGTGCCTTTTGTATTTAATTCCGATGCAATTTCAGTGTTTCATCGTCAATAAGGAGGTCCAAGGTATACAGTAAACCTGAAGTGAAGCATCGGAATCTAAAACTCTACTCCTAGTAGAGGTTCAAATCATAGAAAGTAAGAGTGTCAGTCCTCTTATACTTAAGTCAGCATTGTGACTTTTATATTAAATTTGGATGCAATTACTGTGTTTCATCGTCAATTAGAAGGTCCAAGGGATACAGTAAACCTGAAGTGAAGCATCGGATTCTAAAACTGGACTCACAAGAGAGGATCAAATCATAGAAAGTTAGAGTGTCAGACCTCTTGTACTTAAGTCGGCATTGTGCCTTTTGAATTTAATTCCGATGCAAATTCTGTGCTTCATCGTCAATAAGAAGGTCCAACGTATACAGTAAACCTGAAGTGAATCATCGGAATCTAAAACAGGACTCACAGGAGAGATTCAAATCATAGAAAGTTAGTGTGTCAGTCATCTTGTACTTAAGTCGGAATTGTGCCTTTTGAATTTAATTCCGATGCAATATCTGTGTTTCATCGTCAATAAGATGGTCCAAGGGATTCAGTAAACCTGATTTGAAGCATCGGAATCTATAACTGAACTCACAGGAGATGTTCAAATCATAGAATGTTAGAGTGTCAGTCCTCTCGTACTTAAGTCGGCATTGTGCCGTTTGAATTTAATTCCGACGCAATTTCTGTGCTTCATCGTCAATAATAAGGTCCAAGGTATACAGTAAACCTGAAGTGAAGCATCGGAATCTAAAACTGGACTCACAGGAGAGGTTCAAATCGTAGAAAGTGAGAGTGTCAGTCCTCTTGTACTTAAGTCGGCATTGTGACTGTTTTATTAAATTCGGATGCAATTTCTGTGTGTCATCGTCAATAAGAAGGTCCAAGGGATAAAGTAAACCTGAAGTGAAGCATCGGAATCTAAAACTGGACTCACAGGAAATGTTCAAATTATAGGAAATTGGAGTGTCAGTCCTCATGTACTTAAGAGGGCATTATGCATTTTGAATTTAATTCCGATGCAATTCCTGTGCTTCATCGTTAATACGAATGTCCAAGGTATACAGTAAACCTGAAGTGAAGCATCGGAATCTAAAATTGCACTCACAGGAGAGATTCAAATCATAGAATGTTAGTGTGTCAGTCCTCTTGTACTTAAGTCGGCATTGTGCCTTTAGAATTTAATTCCGACGCAATTTCTGTGCTTCATCGTCAATAAGAAGGTCCAAGGTATACAGTAAACCTGAAGTAAAGCATCGGAATCTAAAACTGGACTTACAGGAGAGGTTCAAATCATAGAAAGTTTGAGTGTCAGTCCTCTTGTACTTAAGTCGGCATTGTGCCTTTTGTATTAAATTCGGATGCAATTTCTGTGTTTCATCGTCAATAAGAGGTTCCAGGGATACAGTAAACCTGAAGTGAAGCATCGGAATCTAAAACTGGACTCACCGGAGATGTTCAAATCATAGAAAATTGGTGTGTCCGTCTTCTTGTACTTAATTCGGCATTGTGCCTTTTGAATTTAATTCCAATGCAATTTCTGTGCTTTATCGTCAATAAGAAAGTCCAAGGTATACAGTAAACCTCAAGTGAAGCATTGGAAACGAAAACCGGACTCACAGGAGAGGTTCAAATCATAGAATGTTAGTGTGTCATTCCTCTTGTACTTAAGTCGGCATTGTGCCTATTGAATTTAATTCCGATGCAATTTCTGTCTTTCATCGTCAATAAGAAGGTCCAAGGGAATCAGTAAACCTGATGTGAAACATCGGAATCTAAAACTGAACTCACAGGAGAGGTTCAAATCATAGAATGTTAGAGTTTCAGTCCTCTCGTACTTAAGTCGGCATTGTGCCGTTTGAATTTAATTCTGACGCAATTTCTGTGCTTCATCGTCAATAATAAGGTCCAAGGTATACAGTAAACCTGAAGTGAAGCATCGGAATCTAAAACTGGACTCACAGGAGAGGTTCAAATCGTAGAAAGTTAGAGTGTCAGTCCTCTTGTACTTTAGTCGGCATTGTGCCTTTTTTATTAAATTAGGATGCAATTTCTGTGTTTCATCGTCAATAAGAAGGTCCAAGGGATACAGTAAACCTGAAGTGATGCATCGGAATCTAAAACTGGACTCACAGGAGATGTTCAAAACATAGGAAATTGAAGTGTCAGTCCTCTTGTACTTAAGACTGCATTGTGCATTTTTAATTTAATTTCGATGCAATTTCTGTGCTTCATCGTCAATAAGAAGGTCCAAGGTATACAGTAAACCTGAAGTGAAGCATCGGAATTTAAAAATTGACTCACAGGAGAGATTCAAATCATAGAAAATTGGTGTGTCAGTCCTCTTGTACTTAAGTCGGCATTGTGTCTTTTAAATATAATTTCAATGCAATTTCAGTGTTTCAATGTCAATAAGGACATCCAAGGTATACAGTAAACCTGAAGTGAAGCGTCGGAACCTAATACTGGACTCCTAGGAGAGGTTCAAATCATAGAAAGTAAGAGTGTCAGTCCTCTTGTTCTTATGTCGGCATTGTGACATTTGTATTAATGTCGGTTGCAATTACTGTGTTCCATCGTCAATAAGAAGGTCCCAGGGATACAGTAAACCTGACGTGAAGCATCGGAATCTAAAACTGGACTCACAGGAGAGGTTCAAATCGTAGAAAGTTAGAGTGTCAGTCCTCTTGTACTTAAGTCGGTATTGTGCCTTTTGTACTTAATTCCGATGCAATTTCTGTGTTTCAATGTCAATAAGGACATCCAAGGTATACAGTAAACCTGAAGTGAAGCGTCGGAACCTAATACTGGACTCCTAGGAGAGGTTCAAATCATAGAAAGTAAGAGTGTCAGTCCTCTTGTTCTTATGTCGGCATTGTGACATTTGTATTAATGTCGGTTGCAATTACTGTGTTCCATCGTCAATAAGAAGGTCCAGGGGATACAGTAAACCTCAAGTGAAGCATCGGAATCTAAAACTGGACTCACAGGAGAGGTTCAAATCGAAGAAACTTAAAGTGTCAGTCCTCTTTACTTAATTCGGCATTGTGCTTTTGTATTAAATTCGGATGCAATTTCTGTTTTTCATCACCAATAAGAAGGTCCAAGGGATACAGTAAACCTGAAGTGAAGCATCGGAATCTAAAACTGTACTCACAGGAGAGGATCAAATCATAGAAAGTTAGAGTGCCAGTCCTCTTGTACTTAAGTCGGCATTGTGCCTTTTGAATTTAATTCCGATGCAATTACTGTGTTTCATCGTCAATAAGAAGGTCGAAGGTATATAGTAAACCTGAAGTGAAGCATCGGGATCTAAAACTGGACTCACTGGAGACGTTCAAATCATAGAAAGTTAGAGTGTCAGTCCTCTTGTACTTAAGTCGGCATTGTGCCTTTTGTATTTAATTCCGATGCAATTTCTGTGTTGCATCGTCAATAGGGAGGTCCAAGGTATACAGTAAACCTGAAGTGAAGCATCGGAATCTAAAACTCTACTCCTAGTAGAGGTTCAAATCATAGAAAGTAAGAGTGTCAGTCCTCTTATACTTAAGTCGGCATTGTGACTTTTATATTATATTTGGATGCAATTGCTGTGTTTCATCGTCAATTAGAAGGTCCAAGGGATACAGTAAACCTGAAGTGAAGCAACGGAATCTAAAACTGGACTCACAGGAGAGGATCAAATCATAGAAAGTTAGAGTGTCAGTCCTCTTGTACTTAAGTCGGCATTGTGCCTTTAGAATTTAATTCCGACGCAATTTATGTGCTTCATCGTCAATAAGAAGGTCCAAGGTATACAGTAAACCTGAAGTAAAGCATCGGAATCTAAAACTGGACTTGCAGGAGAGGTTCAAATCTAGAACGTTAGAGTGTCAGTCCTCTTGTACTTAAGTCGGCATTGTGCCTTCTGTATTAAATTCGGATGCAATTTCTGTGTTTCATCGTCAATAAGAAGGTTCAAGGGATACAGTAAACCTGAAGTGAAGCATCGGAATCTAAAACTGGACTCACAGGAGATGTTCAAATCATAGAAAATTGGTGTGTCCGTCCTCTTGTACTTAAGTCGGCATTGTGACTTTTGAATTTAATTCCAATGCAATTTCTGTGCTTTATCGTCAATAAGAAAGTCCAAGGTATACAGTAAACCTCAAGTGAAGCATTGGAAACGAAAACCGGACTCACAGGAGAGGTTCAAATCATAGAATGTTAGAGTTTCAGTCCTCTCGTACTTAAATCGGCATTGTGCCGTTTGAATTTAATTCTGACGCAATTTCTGTGCTTCATCGTCAATAATAAGGTCCAAGGTATACAGTAAACCTGAAGTGAAGCATCGGAAACTAAAACTGGACTCACAGGAGAGGTTCAAATCGTAGAAAGTTAGAGTGTCAGTCCTCTTGTACTTTAGTCGGCATTGTGCCTTTTTTATTAAATTAGGATGCAATTTCTGTGTTTTTTCGTTAATAAGAAGGTCCAAGGGATACAGTAAACCTGAAGTGAAGCATCGGAATTTAAAAATTGACTCACAGGAGAGATTCAAATCATAGAAAATTGGTGTGTCAGTCCTCTTGTACTTAAGTCGGCATTGTGTCTTTTAAATATAATTCCAATGCAATTTCAGTGTTTCATCGTCAATAAGAAAGTCCAAGGTATACAGTAAACCTGAAGTGAATCATCGGAATCGAAAACAGGACTCACAGGAGAGGTTCAAATCATAGAAATTCAGAGTGTCAGTCCTGTTGTACTTAAGTCGGCATTGTGCCTTTTGTATTAAATTCGGATACAATTACTGTGTTTCATCGTCAATAAGAAGGTCCAAGGTATACAGTAAACCTGAAGTGAAGCATCGGGATCTAAAACTGGACTCACTGGAGACGTTCAAATCATAGAAAGTTAGAGTGTCAGTCCTCTTGTACTTAAGTCGGCATTGTGCCTTTTGTATTAAATTCCGATGCAATTTCTGTGTTTAATCGTCAATAAGGAGGTCCAAGGTATACAGTAAACCTGAAGTGAAGCATCGGAATCTAAAACTCTACTCCTAGTAGAGGTTCAAATCATAGAAAGTAAGAGTGTCAGTCCTCTTATACTTAAGTCGGCATTGTGACTTTTATATTAAATTTGGATGCAATTACTGTGTTTCATCGTCAATTAGAAGGTCCAAGGGATACAGTAAACCTGAAGTGAAGCATCGGATTCTAAAACTGGACTCACAAGAGAGGATCAAATCATAGAAAGTTAGAGTGTCAGACCTCTTGTACTTAAGTCGGCATTGTGCCTTTTGATTTTAATTCCGATGCCAATTCTGTGCTTCATCGTCAATAAGAAGGTCCAACGTATACAGTAAACCTGAAGTGAATCATCGGAATCTTAAACTGGACTCACAGGAGAAGTTCAAATCATAGAAAGTTAGTGTGTCAGTCCTCTTGTACTTAAGTCGGAATTGTGATTTTTGAATTTAATTCCGATGCAATATCTGTGTTTCATCGTCAATAAGAAGGTCCAAGGGATACAGTAAACCTGATTTGAAGCATCGGAATCTAAAAGTGAACTCACAGGAGAGGTTCAAATAGTAGAATGTTAGAGTGTCAGTCCTCTCGTACTTAAGTCGGCATTGTGCCTTTTGAATTTAATTCCGACGCAATTTCTGTGCTTCATCGTCAATAATAAGGTCCAAGGTATACAGTAAACCTGAAGTGAAGCATCGGAATCTAAAACTGGACTCACAGGAGAGGTTCAAATCGTAGAAAGTTAGAGTGTCAGTCCTCTTGTACTTAAGTCGGCATTGTGACTGTTTTATTAAATTCGGATGCAATTTCTATGTTTCATCGTCAATAAGAAGGTCCAAGGGATACAGTAAACCTGAAGTGAAGCATCGGAATCTAAAACTGGACTCACAGGAAATGTTCAAATTACAGGAAATTGGAGTGTCAGTCCTCATGTACTTAAGATGGCATTGTGCATTTTGAATTCAATTCCGATGTAATTTCTGTGCTTCATCGTCAATACGAATGACCAAGGTATACAGTAAACCTGAAGTGAAGCATCGAAATCTAAAATTGCACTCACAGGAGAGATTCAAATCATAGAAAGTTAGTGTGTCAGTCCTCTTGTACTTAAGTCGGCATTGTGCCTTTTCTATTAAATTCCGATGCAATTCCTGTGTTTCATCGTCAATAAGAAGGTCCAAGGGAATCAGTAAACCTGAAGTGTAGCATCAGAATCTAAAACTGAACTCACAGGAGAGGTTTAAATCATATAAACTTAGAGTGTCAGTCCTCTTGTACTTAAGTCGGCATTGTGCCTTTTGTATTAAATTCGGATGCAATTACTGTGTTTCATCGTCAATAAGAAGGTCCAAGGTATACAGTAAACCTGAAGTGAAGCATCGGGATCTAAAACTGGACTCACTGGAGACGTTCAAATCATAGAAAGTTAGAGTGTCAGTCCTCTTGTACTTAAGTCGGCATTGTGCCTTTTGTATTTAATTCCTATGCAATTTCTATGTTTCATCGTCAATAAGGAGGTCCAAGGTATACAGTAAACCTGAAGTGAAGCATCGGAATCTAAAACTCTACTCCTAGTAGAGGTTCAAATCATAGACAGTAAGAGTGTCAGTCCTCTTATACTTAAGTCGGCATTGTGACTTTTATATTAAATTTGGATGCAATTACTGTGTTTCATCGTCAATTAGAAGGTCCAAGCGATACAGTAAACCTGAAGTGAAGCATCGGATTCTAAAACTGGACTCACAGGAAATGTTTAAATTATAGGAAATTGGAGTGTCAGTCCTCATGTACTTAAGAGGGCATTGTGCCTTTTGAATTAATTCCGACGCAATTTCTGTGCTTCGCGTCAATAAAAAGGTCCAAGGTTTACAGTAAACCTGAAGTGAAGCATCGGAATCTAAAACGGGACTCACAGGAGAGGTTCAAATCGTAGAAAGTTAGAGTGTCAGTCCTCTTGTACTTTAGTCGGAATTGTGACTTTTTTATTAAATTCGGATGCAATTTTTGTGTTTCAACGTCAATAAGAAGATCCGAGGGATACAGTAAACCTGAAGTGAAGCATCGGAATCTAAAACTGGACTCACAGGAGATATTCAAATCATAGAAAATTGGTGTGTCAGTCCCCTTGTACTTAAGTCGGCATTGTACCTTTTGAATTTAATTCCAATACAATTTCTGTGCTTCATTGTCAATAAGAAAGTCCAAGGTATACAGTAAACCTGAAGTGAAGCATCGGAATCGAATACAGGACTCACTGGAGAGGTTCAAATCATAGCAAGTTAGAGTGTCAGTCCGGTTGTACTTAAGTCGGCATTGTGCATTTTGTATTAAATTCGGAGGCATTTTCTGTGTTTCATCGTCAATAAGAGTGTCCAAGGGTTACAGTAAACCTGAAGTGAAGCATTGGAATCTAAAACTGGACTCACAGGAGAGGTTCAAATCATAGAAAATAAGAGTGTCAGTCCTCTTGTACTTATGTCGGAATTGTGCCTTTTGTATTAAATTCGGATGCAACTTCTGTGTTTCATCGTCAATAAGAAGGTCCAAGGGATACAGTAAACTTGAAGTGACGCATCGGAATCTAAAACTGTACTCATAGGAGAGATTCAAATCATCGAAAGTTAGAGTGTCAGTCCTCTTGTACTTAAGTCGGCATTGTGCCTTTTGTATTTAATTCCGATGCAATTCCTGTGTTTCATCGTCAATAAGAAGGTCCAAGGGAATCAGCTAACCTGAAGTGAAGCATCGGATTCTAAAACGGGACTCACAGGAGAGGTTCAAATCGTAGAAAGTTAGAGTGTCAGTCCTCTTGTACTTTAGTCGGAATTGTGACTTTTTTATTAAATTCGGATGCAATTTTTGTGTTTCAACGTCAATAAGAAGATCCGAGGGATACAGTAAACCTGAAGTGAAGCATCGGAATCTAAAACTGGACTCACAGGAGAGATTCAAATCATAGAAAATTGGTGTGTCAGTCCTCTTGTACTTAAGTCGGCATTGTACCTTTTGAATTTAATTCCAATACAATTTCTGTGCTTCATTGTCAATAAGAAAGTCCAAGGTATACAGTAAACCTGAAGTGAAGCATCGGAATCGAATACAGGACTCACATGAGAGGTTGAAATCATAGCAAGTTAGAGTGTCAGTCCGGTTGTACTTAAGTCGGCATTGTGCATTTTGTATTAAATTCGGAGGCATTTTCTGTGTTTCATCGTCAATAAGATGGTCCAAGGGTTACAGTAAACCTGAAGTGAAGCATCGGAATCTAAAACTGGACTCACAGGAGAGGTTCAAATCATAGAAAATAAGAGTGTCAGTCCTCTTGTACTTATGTCGGAATTGTGCCTTTTGTATTAAATTCGGATGCAACTTCTGTGTTTCATCGTCAATAAGAAGGTCCAAGGGATACAGTAAACTTGAAGTGAAGCATCGGAATCTAAAACTGTACTCATAGGAGAGATTCAAATCATCGAAAGTTAGAGTGTCAGTCCTCTTGTACTTAAGTCGGCATTGTGCCTTTTGTATTTAATTCCGATGCAATTCCTGTGTTTCATCGTCAATAAGAAGGTCCAAGGGAATCAGCTAACCTGAAGTGAAGCATCGGAATCTAAAACGGGACTCACAGGAGAGGTTCAAATCGTAGAAAGTTAGAGTGTCAGTCCTCTTGTACTTTAGTCGGAATTGTGACTTTTTTATTAAATTCGGATGCAATTTTAGTGTTTCAACGTCAATAAGAAGATCCAAGGGATACAGTAAACCTGAAGTGAAGCATCGGAATCTAAAACTGGACTAACAGGAGAGGTTCAAATCGTAGAAAGTTAGAGTGTCAGTCCTCTTGTACTTAAGTCGGCATTGTGACTGTTTTATTAAATTTCGATGCGTTTTCTATGTTTCATCGTCAATAAGAAGTCCCAAGGGATACAGTAAACCTGAAGAGAAGCTTCGGAATCTAAAACTGGACTCACAGGAAATGTTCAAATTATAGGAAATTGGAGTGTCAGTCCTCTTGTACTTAAGAGGGCATTGTGCATTTTGAATTTAATTCCGATGCAATTTCAGTGCTACATCGTCAATACGAATGTCCAAGGTATACAGTAAACCTGAAGTGAAGCATCGGAATCTAAAATTGCACTCACAGGAGAGATTCAAATCATAGAAAGTTAGTGTGTCAGTCCTGTTGTACTTAAGTCGGCATTGTGCCTTTTGTATTAAATTCCGATGCAATTCCTGTGTTTCATCGTCAATAAGAAGGTCCAAGGGAATCAGTAAACCTGAAGTGTAGCATCGGAATCTAAAACTGAACTCACAGGAGAGGTTTAAATCATAGAAACATAGAGTGTCAGTCCTCTTTTACTTAAGTCGGCATTGTGCCTTTTGTATTAAATTCGGATGCATTTACTGTGATTCATCGTCAATAAGAAGGTCGAAGGTATACAGTATACCTGAAGTGAAGCATCGGGATCTAAAACTGGACTCACTGGAGAAGTTCAAATCATAGAAAGTTAGAGTGTCAGTCCTCTTGTACTTAAGTCGGCATTGTGCCCTTTGTATTTAATTCCGATGCAATTTCTGTGTTTCATCGTCAATAAGGAGGTCCAAGGTATACAGTAAACCTGAAGTGAAGCATCGGAATCTAAAACTCTACTCCTAGTAGAGGTTCAAATCATAGAAAGTAAGAGTGTCAGTCCTCTTATACTTAAATCGGCATTGTGACTTTTATATTAAATTTGGATGCAATTACTGTGTTTCATCGTCAATTAGAAGGTCCAAGGGATACAGTAAACCTGAAGTGAAGCATCGGATTCTAAAACTGGACTCACAGGAGAGGAGCAAATCATAGAAAGTTAGTGTGTCAGTCCTCTTGTATTTAAGTCGGCATTGTGACTTTTGAATTTAATTCCGATGCAAATTCTGTGCTTCATCGTCAATAAGAAGGTCCAACGTATACAGTAAACCAGAAGTGAATCATCGGAATCTAAAACTGGACTCACAGGAGAGGTTCAAATCATAGAAAGTTAGTGTGTCAGTCCTCTTGTACTAAAGTCGGAATTGTGCCTTTTGAATTTAATTCCGATGCAATATTTGTGTTTCATCGTCAATAAGAAGGTCCAAGGGATACAGTAAACCTGATTTGAAGCATCGGAATCTTAAACTGAACTCACAGGAGAGGTTCAAATCATAGAATGTTAGAGTGTCAGTCCTCTCGTACTTAAGTCGGCATTGTGCCTTTTGAATTTAATTCCGACGCAATTTCTGTGCTTCATCGTCAATTATAAGGTCCAAGGTATACAGTAAACCTGAAGTGAAGCATCGGAATCTAAAACTGGACTCACAGGAGAGGTTCAAATCGTAGAAAGTTAGAGTGTCAGTCCTCTTGTACTTAAGTCGGCATTGTGACTTTTATTAAATTCGGATGCAATTTCTGTGTTTCATCGTCAGTAAGAAGGTCCAAGGGATACAGTAAACCTGACGTGAAGCATCGGAATCTAAATCTGGACTCACAGGAAATGTTCAAATTATAGGAAATTCTAGTGTCAGTCTTCATGTACTTAAGAGGGCATTGTGCATTTTGAATTTAATTCCGATGCAATTTCTGTGCATCATCGTCAATACGAATGTCCAAGGTATACAGTAAACCTGAAGTGAAGCATCGGAATCTAAAATTGCACTCACAGGAGAGATTCAAATCTCAGAAAGTTAGTGTGTCAGTCCTCTTGTACTTAAGTCGGCATTGTGCCTTTTGTATTAAATTCCGATGCAATTCCTGTGTTTCATCGTCAATAAGAAGGTCCAAGGGAATCAGTAAACCTGATTTGAAGCATCGGAATCTTAAACTGAACTCACAGGAGAGGTTCAAATCATAGAATGTTAGAGTGTCAGTCCTCTCGTACTTAAGTCGGCATTGTGCCTTTTGAATTTAATTCCGACGCAATTTCTGTGCTTCATCGTCAATTATAAGGTCCAAGGTATACAGTAAACCTGAAGTGAAGCATCGGAATCTAAAACTGGTCTCACAGAAGATGTTCAAATCTCAGGAAATTAGAGTGTCAGTCCTCTTGTACCTAAGACGGCATTGTGCATTTTGAATTTAATTCCGATGCAATTTCTGTGCTTCATCGTCAATAAGAATGTCCAAGGTATACAGTAAACCTGAAGTGAAGCATCGGAATCTAAAACTGGACTCACAGGAGAGATTCAAATCATAGAAAATTGGTGTGTCAGTCCTCTTGTACTTAAGTCGGCATTGTACCTTTTGAATTTAATTCCAATGCAATTTCTGTGCTTCATCGTCAATAAGAAAGTCCAAGGTATACAGTAAACCTGAAGTGAAGCATCGGAATCGAATACAGGACTCACAGGAGAGGTTCAAATCATAGCAAGTTAGAGTGTCAGTCCTGTTGTACTTAAGTCGGCATTGTGCATTTTGTATTAAATTCGGAAGCATTTTCTGTGTTTCATCGTCAATAAGATGGTCCAAGGGTTACAGTAAACCTGAAGTGAAGCATCGGAATCTAAGACTGGACTCACAGGAGATGTTCAAATCATAGAAAATTAGAGAGTCAGTCCTCTTGTACTTATGTCGGAATTGTGCCTTTTGTATTAAATTCGGATGCAATTTCTGTGTTTCATCGTCAATAAGAACGTCCAAGGGATTCAGTAAACTTGAAGTGAAGCATCGGAATTTAAAACTGTACTCATAGGAGAGATTCAAATCATAGAAAGTTAAAGTGTCAGTCCCCTTGTACTTAAGTCGGCATTGTGCCTTTTGTATTAAATTCGGATGCAATTTCTGTGTTTCATCGTCAATAAGAAGGTCCACGGGATACAGTAAACCTGAAGTGAAGCATCGGAATCTAAAACTGGACTCACAGGAGAGGTTCAAATCATAGAAAATTAGAGTGTCAGTCCTCTTGTACTTAAGACGGCATTGTGCATTTTGAATTTAATTCCGATGCAATTTCTGTGCTTCATCGTCAATAAGAATGTCCAAGGTATACAGTAAACCTGAAGTGAAGCATCGGAAACTAAAACTGGACTCACTTGAGAGATTCAAATCATAGAAAATTAGAGTGTCAGTCCTCTTGTACTTAAGTCGGCATTGTGCCTTTTGTATTTAATTCCGATGCAAATTCTGTGATTCATCGTCAATAAGGACGTCCAAGGTATACAGTAAACCTGAAGTGAAGCGTCGGAATCTAAAACTGGACTCCTAGGAGAGGTTCAAATCATAGAAAGTAAGAGTGTCAGTCCTCTTGTACTTAAGTCGGCATTGTGACTTTTGTATTAAATTCGGAAGCATTTTCTGTGTTTCATCGTCAATAAGATGGTCCAAGGGTTACAGTAAACCTGAAGTGAAGCATCGGAATCTAAGACTGGACTCACAGGAGATGTTCAAATCATAGAAAATTAGAGAGTCAGTCCTCTTGTACTTATGTCGGAATTGTGCCTTTTGTATTAAATTCGGATGCAATTTCTGTGTTTCATCGTCAATAAGAACGTCCAAGGGATTCAGTAAACTTGAAGTGAAGCATCGGAATTTAAAACTGTACTCATAGGAGAGATTCAAATCATAGAAAGTTAGAGTGTCAGTCCCCTTGTACTTAAGTCGGCATTGTGCCTTTTGTATTAAATTCGGATGCAATTTCTGTGTTTCATCGTCAATAAGAAGGTCCACGGGATACAGTAAACCTGAAGTGAAGCATCGGAATCTAAAACTGGACTCACAGGAGAGGTTCAAATCATAGCAAGTTAGAGTGTCAGTCCTGTTGTACTTAAGTCGGCATTGTGCATTTTGTATTAAATTCGGAAGCATTTTCTGTGTTTCATCGTCAATAAGATGGTCCAAGGGTTACAGTAAACCTGAAGTGAAGCATCGGAATCTAAGACTGGACTCACAGGAGATGTTCAAATCATAGAAAATTAGAGTGTCAGTCCTCTTGTACTTAAGTCGGCATTGTGCCTTTTGTATTTAATTCCGATGCAATTTCTGTGATTCATAGTCAATAAGGACGTCCAAGGTATACAGTAAACCTGAAGTGAAGCGTCGGAATCTAAAACTAGACTCCTAGGAGAGGTTCAAATCATAGAAAGTAAGAGTGTCAGTCCTCTTGTACTTAAGTCGGCATTGTGACTTTTGTATTAAATTCGGATGCCATTACTGTGTTTCATCGTCAATAAGAAGGTCCAAGGGATACAGTATACCTCAAGTGAAGCATCAGAATCTAAAACTGGACTCACAGGAGAGGTTCAAATCATAGAAACTTAGAGCGTCAGTCCTCTCGTACTTAAGTCGGCAATGTGCCATTTGAATTTAATTCCGACGCAATTTCTGTGCTTCATCGTCAATAATAAGGTCCAAGGTATACAGTAAACCTGAAGTGAAGCATCGGAATCTAAAACTGGACTCACAGGAGAGGTTCAAATCGTAGAAAGTTAGAGTGTCAGTCCTCTTGTACTTTAGTCGGCATTGTGCCTTTTTTATAAAATTCGGATGCAATTTTTGTGTTTCATCGTCAATAAGAAGATCCAAGGGATACAGTTAACCTGAAGTGAAGCATCGGAATCTAAAACTGGACTCACAGGAGATGTTCAAATCATAGGAAATTGGAGTGTCAGTCCTCTTGTACTTAAGACGGCATTGTGCATTTTGAATTTAATTCCGATGCAATTTCTGTGCTTCATCGTCAATAAGAATGTCCAAGGTATACAGTAAACCTGAAGTGAAGCATCGGAAACTAAAACTGGACTCACTTGAGAGATTCAAATCATAGAAAATTAGAGTGTCAGTCCTCTTGTACTTAAGTCGGCATTGTGCCTTTTGTATTTAATTCCGATGCAAATTCTGTGATTCATCGTCAATAAGGACGTCCAAGGTATACAGTAAACCTGAAGTGAAGCATCGGAATCGAATACAGGACTCACAGGAGAGGTTCAAATCATAGCAAGTTAGAGTGTCAGTCCTGTTGTACTTAAGTCGGCATTGTGCATTTTGTATTAAATTCGGAAGCATTTTCTGTGTTTCATCGACAATAAGATGGTCCAACTGTTACAGTAAACCTGAAGTGAAGCATCGGAATCTAAGACTGGACTCACAGGAGATGTTCAAATCATAGAAAATTAGAGAGTCAGTCCTCTTGTACTTATGTCGGAATTGTGCCTTTTGTATTAAATTCGGATGCAATTTCTGTGTTTCATCGTCAATAAGAACGTCCAAGGGATTCAGTAAACTTGAAGTGAAGCATCGGAATTTAAAACTGTACTCATAGGAGAGATTCAAATCATAGAAAGTTAGAGTGTCAGTCCCCTTGTACTTAAGTCGGCATTGTGCCTTTTGTATTAAATTCGGATGCAATTTCTGTGTTTCATCGTCAATAAGAAGGTCCACGGGATACAGTAAACCTGAAGTGAAGCATCGGAATCTAAAACTGGACTCACAGGAGAGGTTCAAATCATAGCAAGTTAGAGTGTCAGTCCTGTTGTACTTAAGTCGGCATTGTGCATTTTGTATTAAATTCGGAAGCATTTTCTGTGTTTCATCGTCAATAAGATGGTCCAAGGGTTACAGTAAACCTGAAGTGAAGCATCGGAATCTAAGACTGGACTCACAGGAGATGTTCAAATCATAGAAAATTAGAGTGTCAGTCCTCTTGTACTTAAGTCGGCATTGTGCCTTTTGTATTTAATTCCGATGCAATTTCTGTGATTCATAGTCAATAAGGACGTCCAAGGTATACAGTAAACCTGAAGTGAAGCGTCGGAATCTAAAACTAGACTCCTAGGAGAGGTTCAAATCATAGAAAGTAAGAGTGTCAGTCCTCTTGTACTTAAGTCGGCATTGTGACTTTTGTATTAAATTCGGATGCCATTACTGTGTTTCATCGTCAATAAGAAGGTCCAAGGGATACAGTATACCTCAAGTGAAGCATCAGAATCTAAAACTGGACTCACAGGAGAGGTTCAAATCATAGAAACTTAGAGCGTCAGTCCTCTCGTACTTAAGTCGGCAATGTGCCATTTGAATTTAATTCCGACGCAATTTCTGTGCTTCATCGTCAATAATAAGGTCCAAGGTATACAGTAAACCTGAAGTGAAGCATCGGAATCTAAAACTGGACTCACAGGAGAGGTTCAAATCGTAGAAAGTTAGAGTGTCAGTCCTCTTGTACTTTAGTCGGCATTGTGCCTTTTTTATAAAATTCGGATGCAATTTTTGTGTTTCATCGTCAATAAGAAGATCCAAGGGATACAGTTAACCTGAAGTGAAGCATCGGAATCTAAAACTGGACTCACAGGAGATGTTCAAATCATAGGAAATTGGAGTGTCAGTCCTCTTGTACTTAAGACGGCATTGTGCATTTTGAATTTAATTCCGATGCAATTTCTGTGCTTCATCGTCAATAAGAATGTCCAAGGTATACAGTAAACCTGAAGTGAAGCATCGGAAACTAAAACTGGACTCACTTGAGAGATTCAAATCATAGAAAATTAGAGTGTCAGTCCTCTTGTACTTAAGTCGG
Organism: Schistocerca americana; assembly: GCF_021461395.2. NCBI lineage: Eukaryota > Metazoa > Arthropoda > Insecta > Orthoptera > Acrididae > Schistocerca > Schistocerca americana. Next base: position 3,350,112 of record NC_060129.1, on the reverse strand, counting down.
CATTGTGCCTTTTGTATTTAATTCCGATGCAAATTCTGTGATTCATCGTCAATAAGGACGTCCAAGGTATACAGTAAACCTGAAGTGAAGCGTCGGAATCTAAAACTGGACTCCTAGGAGAGGTTCAAATCATAGAAAGTAAGAGTGTCAGTCCTCTTGTACTTATGTCGGCATTGTGACTTTTGTATTAAATTCGGATGCAATTACTGTGTTTCATCGTCAATAAGAAGGTCCAAGGGATACAGTAAACCTCAAGTGAAGCATCAGAATCTAAAACTGGACTCACAGGAGAGGTTCAAATCATAGAAACTTAGAGTGTCAGTCCTCTTGTGCTTAATTCGGCATTGTGCTTTTGTATTAAATTCGGATGCAATTACTGTGTTTCATCGTCAATAGGAAAGTACAAGGTATACAGTAAACCTGAAGTGAAGCATCGGAAACTAAAACTGGACTCACTGGAGACGTTCAAATCATAGAAAGTTAGAGTGTCACTGCTCTTGTACTTAAGTCGGAATTGTGCCTTTTGTATTTAATTCCGATGCAATTTCTGTGTTTCCTCGTCAATAAGGAGGTCCAAGGTATACAGTAAACGTGAAGTGAAGCATCGGAATCTAAAACTGGACTCATAGGAGAGGTTCAAATCACAGAAAGTAAGAGTGTCAGTCCTCTTGTACTTAAGTCGGCATTGTGACTTTTGTATTAAATTCGGATGCAATTACAGTGTTTTATCGTCAATACGAAGGTCCAAGGGATACAGTAAACCTGAAGTGAAGCATCGGAATCTAAAACTGGACTCACAGGAGAGGTTCAAATCATAGAATGTTAGAGTGTCAGTCCTCTTGCACTTAAAACGGAACTGTGGCTTTTGTATTAAATTCGGATGCAATTTCTGTGTTTCATCGTCAATAAGAAGGTCCAAGGGATACAGAAAACTTGAAGTGAAGCATCGGAATCTAAAACTGGACTCAAAGGAGAGATTCAAATCATAGAAATTTAGAGTGTCAGTCCTCTTGTACTTAAGTCGGCATTGTGCCTTTTGTATTAAATTGGGATGCAATGTCTGTGTTTCGTCGTCAATACGAAGGTCCAAGGGATTCAGTAAACCTGAAGTGAAGCATCGGAATCTAAAACTGGACTCACAGGAGTGGTTCAAATCATAGAAAGTTTGAGTGTCAGTCCTCTTGTACTTAAGTCGGCATTGTGATTTTTGTATTAAATTGGGATGCAATTTCTGTGTTTCATCGTCAATAAGAAGATCCAAAGGATACAGTAAACCTGAAGTGAAGCATCGGAATCTGAAAGTGGACTCACAGGAGTGGTTCATATCATAGAAAGTTAGAGTGTCAGTCCTCTTGTACTTAAGTCGGCATTGTGCCTTTTGTATTAAATTCGGATGCAATTTCTGTGTTTCGTCGTCAATAAGAAGGTCCAAGGCATACAGTAAACCTGAAGTGAAGCATCCGAATCTAAAACTGGACACACAGGAGACGTTCAAATCATAGAAAGTTAGTGTGTCAGTCCTCTTGTACTTAAGTCGGCATTGTGCCTTTTGTATTTAATTACGATGCAATTTCTGTGTTTCATCGTCAATAAGGACGTCCAAGGTCTACAGTATACCTGAAGTGAAGCATCGGAATCTAAAACTGGACTCCTAGGAGAGGTTCAAATCATAGAAAGTAAGAGTGTCAGTCCTCTTGTACTTAAGTCGGCATTGTGCCTTTTGAATATAATTCCGATTCAATTTCTGTGTTTCATCGTCAATACGAAGGTCCAAGGGATACAGTAAACCTGAAGTTAAGCACGGAATCTAAAACGGAACTCACAGGAGAGGTTCAAATCATAGACTGCTAGAGTGTCAGTCCTCTCGTACTTAAGTCGGCATTGTGCGTTTGAAGTTTAATTCCGACGCAATTTCTGTGCTTCATCGTCAATAAGAATGTCCAAGGTATACAGTAAACCTGAAGTGAAGCACCGGATTTTAAAACTGGATTCACAGGAGAGGTTCAAATCAAGAAAGTTAGAGTGTCAGTCCTCTTGTACTTAAGTCGGCATTGTGCCTTTTGTATTAAATTTGGATGCAATTTCTATGTTTTATCGTCAATATGATGGTCCAAGGGAACAGTAAACCTCAAGTGAAGCATCGGAATCTAAATCTGGACCCACAGGAGAGGTTCTAATCGTAGAAAGTTGGAGTGTCAGTCCTCTTGTACTTAAGCCGGCATTGTGCCTTTTGTATTAAATTCGGATGTAATTTCTGTCTTTCATCTTCAATAAGAAGGTCCATGGGATACAGTAAACCTGAGGTGAAGCATCGGAATCTAAAACTGGACTCACAGGAGAGGTTCAAATTATAGAAAGTTAGTGTGTCAGTCCTCTTGCACTTAAATCGGCATTGTGCCTTTTGTATTAAATTCGGATGCAATTTCTGTGTTTCATCGTCAATAAGAAGGTCCAAGGGATACAGCAAACCTGAAGTGAAGCATCGGAATCTAAAACTGGACTCACAGGAGAGATTCAAATCATAGAAAGTTAGAGTGTCAGTCCTCTTGTACTTAAGTCGGCATTGTGCATTTTGTATTAAATTGGGATGCAATTTCTGTGTTTCATCGTCAATAAGAACGTCCAAGGGATACAGTAAACCTGAAGTGAAGCATCGGAATCTAAAACTGGACTCACAGGAGATATTCAAATCATAGGAAATTGAAGTGTCAGTCCTCTTGTACTTGAGACGGCATTGTGCATTTTGAATTTAATTCCGATGCAATTTCTGTGCTTCATCGTCAATAAGAATGTCCAAGGTATACAGTAAACCTGAAGTGAAGCACCGGATTTTAAAACTTGACTCACAGGAGAGGTTCAAATCATAGAAAGTTAGAGTGTCAGTCCTCTTGTACTTAAGTCGGCATTGTGCCTTTTGTATTAAATTTGGATGCAATTTCTATGTTTTATCGTCAATATGATGGTCCAAGGGATACAGTAAACCTCAAGTGAAGCATCGGAATCTAAAACTGGACTCACACGAGAGGTTCAAATCATAGAAAGTTACAGTGTCAGTCCTCTTGTACTTAAGTCGGCATTGTACCTTTTGTATTAAATTCGGATGCAAATTTCTGTCTTTCATCGTCATTAAGAACGCCCAAGGGATACAGTAAATCTGAAGTGAAGAATCGGAATCTAAAACTGGACTCACAGGAGAGTTCAAATCATAGATCGTTAGAGTGTCAGTCCTCTTGCACTTACGTCGGCATTGTGCCTTTTGTATTAAATTCGGATGCAATTTCTGTGTTTCATCGTCAATAAGAAGGTCCAAGTAATACAGTAAACCTGAAGTGAAGCATCGGAATCTAAAACTGGACTCACAGTAGAGATTCAAATCATAGAAAGTTAGAGTGTCAGTCCTCTTGTACTTAAGTCGGCATTGTGCCTTTTGTATTAAATTGGGATGCAATCCTGTGTTTCATCGTCAATAAGAAGGTCCAAGAGATACAGTAAACTTGAAGTGAAGCATCGGAATCTAAAACTAGACGCACAGGAGAGGTTCAAATCGTAGAAACTTAGAGAGTCAGTCCTCTTGTACTTAAGTAGGCATTGTGCCTTTTGTATTAAATTCGGATGCAATTTCTGTGTTTCATCGTCAATAAGAAGGTCCAAGGGATACAGTAAACCTGAAGTGAAGCATCGGAATCTAAAACTGATCTCACAGGAGAGGTTCAAATCATAGAATGTTAGAGTGTTAGTCCTCTCATACTTAAGTCGGCATTGTGCCTTTTGTATTAAATTCGGATGCAATTTCAGTGTTTCATCGTCTATAAGAAGGCCCAAGGGATACAGTAAACCTGAAGTGAAGCATTTTGTACTTTTGTATTAAATTGGGAGGCAATTTCTGTGTTTCATCGGCAATAAGAAGGTGCAAGGGATACAGTAAACCTGAAGTGAAGCATCGGAATCTAAAATTGGACTCACCGGAGAGGCTCAAATCATGGAAAGTTAGAGTGTCAGTCGTCTTGTACTTAAGTCGGCATTGTGCCTTTGTATTAAATTCAGATGCAATTTCTCAGTTTCATCGTCAATAAGAAGGTCCAAAGGATACTGTAAACCTGAAGTGAAGCATCGGAATCTAAAACTGGACTCACAGGAGTGGTTCAAATCATAGAAAGTTAGAGTGTCAATCCTCTTTTACTTAAGTCGGCATTGTGCCTCTTGTATTAAATTCGGATGCAATTTCTGTGTTTTATCGTCAATAAGAAGGTCCAAGGGATACAGTAAACCTGATGTGAGGCATCGGAATCTAAATCTGGACTCACAGGAGAGGTTCAAATCATAGAAGGTTAGAGTGTCTGTCCTCATGTACTTAAGTGTGCATTGTGCCTTTTGTATTAAATTCGGATGCAATATCTGTCTTTTATCGTCAATAAGAAGGTCCAAGGGATACAGTAAACCTGAAGTGAAGCATCGGATTCTAAAACTGGACTCACAGGAGAGGTTCAAATCATAGAAAGTTAGAGTGTCAGTCCTCTTGTAATTAAGCCGGCATTGTGCCTTTTGTATTTAATTCCGATGCAATTTCTTAGATTCATTGTCAATAAGGATGTCCAAGGTATACAGTAAACCTGAAGTGAAGCGTCGGAATCTAAAACTGGACTCCTAGGAGAGGTTCAAATCATAGAAAGTAAGAGTGTCAGTCCTCTTGTACTTAAGTCGGCATCGTGACTTTTGTATTAAATTCGGATGCAATTACTGTGTTTCATCGTCATTAAGAAGGTCCAAGGGATACAGTAAACCTCAAGTGAAGCATCAGAATCTAAAACTGGACTCACAGGAGAGGTTCAAATCATAGGAAATTGGAGTGTCAGTCCTCTTGTACTTAAGACGGCATTGTGCATTTTGAATTTAATTCCGATGCAATTTCTGTGCTTCATCGTCAATAAGAATGTCCAAGGTATACAGTAAACCTGAAGTGAAGCATCGGAAACTAAAACTGGACTCACTTGAGAGATTCAAATCATAGAAAATTAGAGTGTCAGTCCTCTTGTACTTAAGTCGGCATTGTGCCTTTTGTATTTAATTCCGATGCAAATTCTGTGATTCATCGTCAATAAGGACGTCCAAGGTATACAGTAAACCTGAAGTGAAGCGTCGGAATCTAAAACTGGACTCCTAGGAGAGGTTCAAATCATAGAAAGTAAGAGTGTCAGTCCTCTTGTACTTAAGTCGGCATTGTGACTTTTGTATTAAATTCGGATGCCATTACTGTGTTTCATCGTCAATAAGAAGGTCCAAGGGATACAGTAAACCTCAAGTGAAGCATCAGAATCTAAAACTGGACTCACAGGAGAGGTTCAAATCATAGAAACTTAGAGCGTCAGTCCTCTCGTACTTAAGTCGGCAATGTGCCATTTGAATTTAATTCCGACGCAATTTCTGTGCTTCATCGTCAATAATAAGGTCCAAGGTATACAGTAAACCTGAAGTGAAGCATCGGAATCTAAAACTGGACTCACAGGAGAGGTTCAAATCGTAGAAAGTTAGAGTGTCAGTCCTCTTGTACTTTAGTCGGCATTGTGCCTTTTTTATAAAATTCGGATGCAATTTTTGTGTTTCATCGTCAATAAGAAGATCCAAGGGATACAGTTAACCTGAAGTGAAGCATCGGAATCTAAAACTGGACTCACAGGAGATGTTCAAATCATAGGAAATTGGAGTGTCAGTCCTCTTGTACTTAAGACGGCATTGTGCATTTTGAATTTAATTCCGATGCAATTTCTGTGCTTCATCGTCAATAAGAATGTCCAAGGTATACAGTAAACCTGAAGTGAAGCATCGGAAACTAAAACTGGACTCACTTGAGAGATTCAAATCATAGAAAATTAGAGTGTCAGTCCTCTTGTACTTAAGTCGGCATTGTGCCTTTTGTATTTAATTTCGATGCAAATTCTGTGATTCATCGTCAATAAGGACGTCCAAGGTATACAGTAAACCTGAAGTGAAGCGTCGGAATCTAAAACTGGACTCCTAGGAGAGGTTCAAATCATAGTAAGTAAGAGTGTCAGTCCTCTTGTACTTATGTCGGCATTGTGACTTTTGTATTAAATTCGGATGCAATTACTGTGTTTCATCGTCAATAAGAAGGTCCAAGGGATACAGTAAACCTCAAGTGAAGCATCAGAATCTAAAACTGGACTCACAGGAGAGGTTCAAATCATAGAAACTTAGAGTGTCAGTCCTCTTGTGCTTAATTCGACATTGTGCTTTTGTATTAAATTCGGATGCAATTACTGTGTTTCATCGTCAATAGGAAAGTACAAGGTATACAGTAAACCTGAAGTGAAGCATCGGAAACTAAAACTGGACTCACTGGAGACGTTCAAATCATAGAAAGTTAGAGTGTCAGTGCTCTTGTACTTAAGTCGGAATTGTGCCTTTTGTATTTAATTCCGATGCAATTTCTGTGTTTCCTCGTCAATAAGGAGGTCCAAGGTATACAGTAAACGTGAAGTGAAGCATCGGAATCTAAAACTGTACTCATAGGAGAGGTTCAAATCACAGAAAGTAAGAGTGTCAGTCCTCTTGTACTTAAGTCGGCATTGTGACTTTTGTATTAAATTCGGATGCAATTACAGTGTTTTATCGTCAATAAGAAGGTCCAAGGGATACAGTAAACCTGAAGTGAAGCATCGGAATCTAAAACTGGACTCACAGGAGAGGTTCAAATCATAGAATGTTAGAGTGTCAGTCCTCTTGCACTTAAAACGGAACTGTGCCTTTTGTATTAAATTCGGATGCAATTTCTGTGTTTCATCGTCAATAAGAAGGTCCAAGGGATACAGAAAACTTGAAGTGAAGCATCGGAATCTAAAACTGGACTCAAAGGAGAGATTCAAATCATAGAAATTTAGAGTGTCAGTCCTCTTGTACTTAAGTCGGCATTGTGCCTTTTGTATTAAATTGGGATGCAATGTCTGTGTTTCATCGTCAATACGAAGGTCCAAGGGATTCAGTAAACCTGAAGTGAAGCATCGGAATCTAAAACTGGACTCACAGGAGTGGTTCAAATCATAGAAAGTTAGAGTGTCAGTCCTCTTGTACTTAAGTCGGCATTGTGATTTTTGTATTAAATTGGGATGCAATTTCTGTGTTTCATCGTCAATAAGAAGATCCAAAGGATACAGTAAACCTGAAGTGAAGCATCGGAATCTGAAAGTGGACTCACAGGAGTGGTTCATATCATAGAAAGTTAGAGTGTCAGTCCTCTTGTACTTAAGTCGGCATTGTGCCTTTTGTATTAAATTCGGATGCAATTTCTGTGTTTCGTCGTCAATAAGAAGGTCCAAGGCATACAGTAAACCTGAAGTGAAGCATCCGAATCTAAAACTGGACACACAGGAGACGTTCAAATCATAGAAAGTTAGTGTGTCAGTCCTCTTGTACTTAAGTCGGCATTGTGCCTTTTGTATTTAATTACGATGCAATTTCTGTGTTTCATCGTCAATAAGGACGTCCAAGGTCTACAGTATACCTGAAGTGAAGCATCGGAATCTAAAACTGGACTCCTAGGAGAGGTTCAAATCATAGAAAGTAAGAGTGTCAGTCCTCTTGTACTTAAGACGGCATTGTGAATTTTGAATATAATTCCGATTCAATTTCTGTGTTTCATCGTCAATACGAAGGTCCAAGGGATACAGTAAACCTGAAGTTAAGCACGGAATCTAAAACGGAACTCACAGGAGAGGTTCAAATCATAGACTGCTAGAGTGTCAGTCCTCTCGTACTTAAGTCGGCATTGTGCGTTTGAAGTTTAATTCCGACGCAATTTCTGTGCTTCATCGTCAATAAGAATGTCCAAGGTATACAGTAAACCTGAAGTGAAGCACCGGATTTTAAAACTGGATTCACAGGAGAGGTTCAAATCAAGAAAGTTAGAGTGTCAGTCCTCTTGTACTTAAGTCGGCATTGTGCCTTTTGTATTAAATTTGGATGCAATTTCTATGTTTTATCGTCAATATGATGGTCCAAGGGAACAGTAAACCTCAAGTGAAGCATCGGAATCTAAATCTGGACCCACAGGAGAGGTTCTAATCGTAGAAAGTTGGAGTGTCAGTCCTCTTGTACTTAAGCCGGCATTGTGCCTTTTGTATTAAATTCGGATGCAATTTCTGTCTTTCATCTTCAATAAGAAGGTCCATGGGATACAGTAAACCTGAGGTGAAGCATCGGAATCTAAAACTGGACTCACAGGAGAGGTTCAAATCATAGAAAGTTAATGTGTCAGTCCTCTTGCACTTAAATCGGCATTGTGCCTTTTGTATTAAATTCGGATGCAATTTCTGTGTTTCATCGTCAATAAGAATGTCCAAGGTATACAGTAAACCTGAAGTGAAGCACCGGATTTTAAAACTTGACTCACAGGAGAGGTTCAAATCATAGAAAGTTAGAGTGTCAGTCCTCTTGTACTTAAGTCGGCATTGTGCCTTTTGTATTAAATTTGGATGCAATTTCTATGTTTTATCGTCAATATGATGGTCCAAGGGATACAGTAAACCTCAAGTGAAGCATCGGAATCTAAAACTGGACTCACAGGAGAGGTTCAAATCATAGAAAGTTACAGTGTCAGTCCTCTTGTACTTAAGTCGGCATTGTGCCTTTTGTATTAAATTCGGATGCAAATTTCTGTCTTTCATCGTCATTAAGAAGGCCCAAGGGATACAGTAAATCTGAAGTGAAGAATCGGAATCTAAAACTGGACTCACAGGAGAGGTTCAAATCATAGATCGTTAGAGTGTCAGTCCTCTTGCACTTACGTCGGCATTGTGCCTTTTGTATTAAATTCGGATGCAATTTCTGTGTTTCATCGTCAATAAGAAGGTCCAAGTAATACAGTAAACCTGAAGTGAAGCATCGGAATCCAAAACTGGACTCACAGTAGAGATTCAAATCATAGAAAGTTAGAGTGTCAGTCCTCTTGTACTTAAGTCGGCATTGTGCCTTTTGTATTAAATTGGGATGCAATTTCTGTGTTTCATCGTCAATAAGAAGGTCCAAGAGATGCAGTAAACTTGAAGTGAAGCATCGGAATCTAAAACTAGACGCACAGGAGAGGTTCAAATCGTAGAAAGTTAGAGTGTCAGTCCTCTTGTACTTAAGTAGGCATTGTGCCTTTTGTATTAAATTCGGATGCAATTTCTGTGTTTCATCGTCAATAAGAAGGTCCAAGGGATACAGTAAACCTGAAGTGAAGCATCGGAATCTAAAACTGATCTCACAGGAGAGGTTCAAATCATAGAATGTTAGAGTGTTAGTCCTCTCATACTTAAGTCGGCATTGTGCCTTTTGAATTTAATACCGACGCAAATACTGTACTTCATCGTCAATAAGAAGGTCCAAGGTATACAGTAAACCTGAAGTGAATCATCGGAATCTAAAATTGGACTCACCGGAGAGGCTCAAATCATGGAAAGTTAGAGTGTCAGTCGTCTTGTACTTAAGTCGGCATTGTGCCTTTGTATTAAATTCAGATGCAATTTCTCAGTTTCATCGTCAATAAGAAGGTCCAAAGGATACTGTAAACCTGAAGTGAAGCATCGGAATCTAAAACTGGACTCACAGGAGTGGTTCAAATCATAGAAAGTTAGAGTGTCAATCCTCTTGTACTTAAGTCGGCATTGTGCCTCTTGTATTAAATTCGGATGCAATTTCTGTGTTTTATCGTCAATAAGAAGGTCCAAGGGATACAGTAAACCTGATGTGAGGCATCGGAATCTAAATCTGGACTCACAGGAGAGGTTCAAATCATAGAAGGTTAGAGTGTCTGTCCTCATGTACTTAAGTGTGCATTGTGCTTTTTGTATTAAATTCGGATGCAATATCTGTCTTTTATCGTCAATAAGAAGGTCCAAGGGATACAGTAAACCTGAAGTGAAGCATCGGATTCTAAAACTGGACTCACAGGAGAGGTTCAAATCATAGAAAGTTAGAGTGTCAGTCCTCTTGTAATTAAGCCGGCATTGTGCCTTTTGTATTTAATTCCGATGCAATTTCTGTGATTCATTGTCAATAAGGATGTCCAAGGTATACAGTAAACCTGAAGTGAAGCGTCGGAATCTAAAACTGGACTCCTAGGAGAGGTTCAAATCATAGAAAGTAAGAGTGTCAGTCCTCTTGTACTTAAGTCGGCATTGTGACTTTTGTATTAAATTCGGATGCAATTACTGTGTTTCATCGTCATTAAGAAGGTCCAAGGGATACAGTAAACCTCAAGTGAAGCATCAGAATCTAAAACTGGACTCACAGGAGAGGTTCAAATCATAGAAACTTAGAGTGTCAGTCCTCTTGTGCTTAATTCGGCATTGTGCTTTTGTATTAAATTCGGATGCAATTACTGTGTTTCATCGTCAATAGGAATGTCCAAGGTATACAGTAAACCTGAAGTGAAGCATCGGAAACTAAAACTGGACTCACTGGAGACGTTCAAATCACAGAAAGTTAGAGTGTCAGTGCTCTTGTACTTAAGTCGGAATTGTGCCTTTTGTATTTAATTCCGATGCAATTTCTTTGTTTCCTCGTCAATAAGGAGGTCCAAGGTATACAGTAAACGTGAAGTGAAGCATCGGAATCTAAAACTGGACTCATAGGAGAGGTTCAAATCATAGAAAGTAAGAGTGTCAGTCCTCTTGTACTTAAGTCGGCATTGTGACTTTTGTATTAAATTCGGATGCAATTACAGTGTTTTATCGTCAATAAGAAGGTCCAAGGGATACAGTAAACCTGAAGTGAAGCATCGGAATCTAAAACTGGACTCACAGGAGAGGTTCAAATCATAGAATGTTAGAGTGTCAGTCCTCTTGCACTTAAAACGGAACTGTTCCTTTTGTATTAAATTCGGATGCAATTTCTGTGTTTCATCGTCAATAAGAAGGTCCAAGGGATACAGTAAACTTGAAGTGAAGCATCGGAATCTAAAACTGGACTCAAAGGAGAGATTCAAATCATAGAAAGTTAGAGTGTCAGTCCTCTTGTACCTAAGTCGGCATTTTGCCTTTTGTATTAAATTGGGATGCAATGTCTGTGTTTCATCGTCAATACGAAGGTCCAAGGGATTCAGTAAACCTGAAGTGAGGCTTCGGAATCTAAAACTGGACTCACAGGAGAGGTTCAAATCGTAGAAAGTTAGAGTGTCAGTCCTCTTGTACTTAAGTCGGCATTGTGATTTTTGTATTAAATTGGGATGCAATTTCTGTGTTTCATCGTCAATAAGAAGATCCAAAGGATACAGTAAACCTGAAGTGAAGCATCGGAATCTGAAAGTGGACTCACAGGAGTGGTTCATATCATAGAAAGTTAGAGTGTCAGTCCTCTTCTACTTAAGTCGGCATTGTGCCTTTTGTATTAAATTCGGATGCAATTTCTGTGTTTCATCGTCAATAAGAAGGTCCAAGGGATACAGTAAACCTGAAGTGAAGCATCGGAATCTAAAACTGGACTCACAGGAGAGATTCAAATCATAGAAAGTTAGAGTGTCAGTCCTCTTGTACTTAAGTCGGCATTGTGCATTTTGTATTAATTTGGGATGCAATTTCTGTGTTTCATCGTCAATAAGAACGTCCAAGGGATACAGTAAACCTGAAGTGAAGCATCGGAAACTAAAACTGGACTCACAGGAGATATTCAAATCATAGGAAATTGGAGTGTCAGTCCTCTTGTACTTGAGACGGCATTATGTATTTTGAATTTAATTCCGATGCAATTTCTGTGCTTCATCGTCAATAAGAATGTCCAAGGTATACAGTAAACCTGAAGTGAAGCACCGGATTTTAAAACTGGACTCACAGGAGAGGTTCAAATCATAGAAAGTTAGAGTGTCAGTCCTCTTGTACTTAAGTCGGCATTGTGCCTTTTGTATTAAATTTGGATGCAATTTCTATGTTTTATCGTCAATATGATGGTCCAAGGGATACAGTAAACCTCAAGTGAAGCATCGGAATCTAAAACTGGACTCACAGGAGAGGTTCAAATCATAGAAAGTTACAGTGTCAGTCCTCTTGTACTTTAGTCGGCATTGTGCCATTTGTATTAAATTCGGATGCAAATTTCTGTCTTTCATCGTCAATAAGAAGGCCCAAGGGATACAGTAAATCTGAAGTGAAGAATCGGAATCTAAAACTGAACTCACAGGAGAGGTTCAAATCATAGATCGTTAGAGTGTCAGTCCTCTTGCACTTACGTCGGCATTGTGCCATTTGTATTAAATTCGGATGCAATTTCTGTGTTTCATCGTCAATAAGAAGGTCCAAGTAATACAGTAAACCTGAAGTGAAGCATCGGAATCTAAAACTGGACTCACAGTAGAGATTCAAATCATAGAAAGTTAGAGTGTCAGTCCTCTTGTACTTAAGTCGGCATTGTGCCTTTTGTATTAAATTGGGATGCAATTTCTGTGTTTCATCGTCAATAAGAAGGTCCAAGAGATACAGTAAACTTGAAGTGAAGCATCGGAATCTAAAACTAGACGCACAGGAGAGGTTCAAATCGTAGAAAGTTAGAGTGTCAGTCCTCTTGTACTTAAGTAGGCATTGTGCCTTTTGTATTAAATTCGGATGCAATTTCTGTGTTTCATCGTCAATAAGAAGGTCCAAAGGATACAGTCAACCTGAAGTGAGGCATCGGAATCTAAAACTGGACTCCTAGGAGAGGTTCAAATCATAGAAAGTTAGAGTGTCAGTCCACTTGTACTTAAGTCGGCATTGTGCCTTTTGAATTTAATTCCGATGCAATTTCATTGTTTCGTCGTCAATAAGAAGGTCCAAGGGATACAGTAAACCTGAAGTGAAGCATCGGAATCTAAAACTGATCTCACAGGAGAGGTTCAAATCATAGAATGTTAGAGTGTTAGTCCTCTCATACTTAAGTCGGCATTGTGCCTTTTGAATTTAATACCGACGCAATTTCTGTGCTTCATCGTCAATAAGAAGGTCCAAGGTATACAGTAAACCTGACGTGAATCATCGGAATCTAAAACTGGACTCACAGGAGAGGTTCAAATCATAGAAAGTTAGAGTGTCAGTCCTCATGTACTTAAGTCGGCATTGTGCCTTTTGTATTAAATTCCGATGCAATTTCAGTGTTTCATCGTCTATAAGAAGGCCCAAGGGATACAGTAAACCTGAAGTGAAGCATTTTGTACTTTTGTATTAAATTGGGAGGCAATTTCTGTGTTTCATCGGCAATAAGAAGGTGCAAGGGATACAGTAAACCTGAAGTGAAGCATCGGAATCTAAAATTGGACTCACCGGAGAGGCTCAAATCATGGAAAGTTAGAGTGTCAGTCGTCTTTTACTTAAGTCGGCATTGTGCCTTTGTATTAAATTCAGATGCAATTTCTCAGTTTCATCGTCAATAAGAAGGTCCAAAGGATACTGTAAACCTGAAGTGAAGCATCGGAATCTAAAACTGGACTCACAGAAGAGGTTCAAATCATAGAAAGTTAGAGTGTCAGTCCTCTTATACTTAAGTCGGCATTGTGATCTTGGTATTAAATTGGGATGCAATTTCTGTGTTTCATCGTCAACAAGAAGATCCAAAGGATACAGTAAACCTGAAGTGAAGCATCGGAATCTGAAAGTGGACTCACAGGAGTGGTTCATATCATAGAAAGTTAGAGTGTCAGTCCTCTTGTACTTAAGTCGGCACTGTGCCTTTTGTATTAAATTCGGATGCAATTTCTATGTTTCGTCGTCAATAAGAAGGTCCAAGGCATACAGTAAACCTGAAGTGAAGCATCCGAATCTAAAACTGGACTCACAGGAGACGTTCAAATCATAGAAAGTTAGTGTGTCAGTCCTCTTGTACTTAAGTCGGCATTGTGCCTTTTTTATATAATTCCGATGCAATTTCTGTGTTTCATCGTCAATAAGGACGTCCAAGGTATACAGTATACCTGAAGTGAAGCATCGGAATCTAAAACTGGACTCCTAGGAGAGGTTCAAATCATAGAAAGTAAGAGTGTCAGTCCTCTTGTACTTATGTCGGCATTGTGCCTTTTGAATTTAATTCCGATTCAATTTCTTTGTTTCATCGTCAATACGAAGGTCCAAGGGATACAGTAAACCTGAAGTTAAGCACGGAATCTAAAACGGAACTCACAGGAGAGGTTCAAATCATAGAATGCTAGAGTGTCAGTCCTCTCGTACTTAAGTCGGCATTGTGCGTTTTGAGTTTAATTCCGACGCAATTTCTGTGCTTCATCGTCAATAAGAATGTCCACGGTATACATTAAACCTGAAGTGAAGCACCGGATTTTAAAACTGGATTCACAGGAGAGGTTCAAATCATAGAAAGTTAGAGTGTCAGTCCTCTTGTACTTAAGTCGGCATTGTGCCTTTTGTATTAAATTTGGATGCAATTTCTATGTTTTATCGTCAATATGATGGTCCAAGGGAACAGTAAACCTCAAGTGAAGCATCGGAATCTAAAACTGGACTCACAGGAGAGGTTCTAATCGTAGAAAGTTGGAGTGTCAGTCCTCTTGTACTTAAGCCGGCATTGTGCCTTTTGTATTAAATTCGGATGCAATTTCTGTCTTTCATCTTCAATAAGAAGGTCCAAGGGATACAGTAAACCTGATGTGAGGCATCGGAATCTAAATCTGGACTCACAGGAGAGGTTCAAATCATAGAAGGTTAGAGTGTCTGTCCTCTTGTACTTAAGTGTGCATTGTGCCTTTTGTATTAAATTCGGATGCAATATCTGTCTTTCATCGTCAATAAGAAGGTCCAAGGGATACAGTAAACCTGAAGTGAAGCATCGGATTCTAAAACTGGACTCACAGGAGAGGTTCAAATCATAGAAAGTTAGAGTGTCAGTCCTCTTGTAATTAAGCCGGCATTGTGCCTTTTGTATTTAATTCCGATGCAATTTCTGTGATTCATTGTCAATATGGATGTCCAAGGTATACAGTAAACCTGAAGTGAAGCGTCGGAATCTAAAACTGGACTCCTAGGAGAGGTTCAAATCATAGAAAGTAAGAGTGTCAGTCCTCTTGTACTTAAGTCGGCATTGTGACTTTTGTATTAAATTCGGATGCAATTACTGTGTTTCATCGTCATTAAGAAGGTCCAAGGGATACAGTAAACCTCAAGTGAAGCATCAGAATCTAAAACTGGACTCACAGGAGAGGTTCAAATCATAGAAACTTAGAGTGTCAGTCCTCTTGTGCTTAATTCGTCATTGTGCTTTTGTATTAAATTCGGATGCAATTACTGTGTTTCATCGTCAATAGGAATGTCCAAGGTATACAGTAAACCTGAAGTGAAGCATCGGAAACTAAAACAGGACTCACTGGAGACGTTCAAATCATAGAAAGTTAGAGTGTCAGTGCTCTTGTACTTAAGTCGGAATTGTGCCTTTTGTATTTAATTCCGATGCAATTTCTTTGTTTCCTCGTCAATAAGGAGGTCCAAGGTATACAGTAAACGTGAAGTGAAGCATCGGAATCTAAAACTGGACTCATAGGAGAGGTTCAAATCATAGAAAGTAAGAGTGTCAGTCCTCTTGTACTTAAGTCGGCATTTTGCCTTTTGTATTAAATTGGGATGCAATGTCTGTGTTTCATCGTCAATACGAAGGTCCAAGGGATTCAGTAAACCTGAAGTGAAGCATCGGAATCTAAAACTGGACTCACAGGAGAGGTTCAAATCGTAGAAAGTTAGAGTGTCAGTCCTCTTGTACTTAAGTCGGCATTGTGATTTTTGTATTAAATTGGGATGCAATTTCTGTGTTTCATCGTCAATAAGAAGATCCAAAGGATACAGTAAACCTGAAGTGAAGCATCGGAATCTGAAAGTGGACTCACAGGAGTGGTTCATATCATAGAAAGTTAGAGTGTCAGTCCTCTTGTACTTAAGTCGGCATTGTGCCTTTTGTATTAAATTCGGATGCAATTTCTGTGTTTCATCGTCAATAAGAAGGTCCAAGGGATACAGTAAACCTGAAGTGAAGCATCGGAATCTAAAACTGGACTCACAGGAGAGATTCAAATCACAGAAAATTAGAGTGTCAGTCCTCTTGTACTTAAGTCGGCATTGTGCATTTTGTATTAAATTGGGATGCAATATCTGTGTTTCATCGTCAATAAGAACGTCCAAGGGATACAGTAAACCTGAAGTGAAGCATCGGAATCTAAAACTGGACTCACAGGAGATATTCAAATCATAGGAAATTGGAGTGTCCGTCCTCTTGAACTTGAGACGGCATTGTGCATTTTGAATTTAATTCCGATGCAATTTCTGTGCTTCATCGTCAATAAGAATGTCCAAGGAATACAGTAAACCTGAAGTGAAGCACCGGATTTTAAAACTGGACTCACAGGAGAGGTTCAAATCATAGAAAGTTAGAGTGTCAGTCCTCTTGTACTTAAGTCGGCATTGTGCCTTTTGTATTAAATTTGGATGCAATTTCTATGTTTTTTCGTCAATATGATGGTCCAAGGGATACAGTAAACCTCAAGTGAAGCATCGGAATCTAAAACTGGACTCACAGGAGAGGTTCAAATCATAGAAAGTTACAGTGTCAGTCCTCTTGTACTTAAGTCGGCATTGTGCCTTTTGTATTAAATTCGAATGCAAATTTCTGTCTTTCATCGTCAATAAGAAGGCCCAAGGGATACAGTAAATCTGAAGTGAAGAATCGGAATCTAAAACTGAACTCACAGGAGAGGTTCCAATCATAGATCGTTAGAGTGTCAGTCCTCTTGCACTTACGTCGGCATTGTGCCTTTTGTATTAAATTCGGATGCAATTTCTGTGTTTCATCGTCAATAAGAAGGTCCAAGTAATACAGTAAACCTGAAGTGAAGCATCGGAATCTAAATTTGGACTCACAGTAGAGATTCAAATCATAGAAAGTTAGAGTGTCAGTCCTCTTGTACTTAAGTCGGCATTGTGCCTTTTGTATTAAATTGGGATGCAATTTCTGTGTTTCATCGTCAATAAGAAGGTCCAAGAGATACAGTAAACTTGAAGTGAAGCATCGGAATCTAAAACTAGACGCACAGGAGAGGTTCAAATCGTAGAAAATTAGAGTGCCAGTCCTCTTGTACTTAAGTAGGCATTGTGCCTTTTGTATTAAATTCGGATGCAATTTCTGTGTTTCATCGTCAATAAGAAGGTCCAAAGGATACAGTCAACCTGAAGTGAGGCATCGGAATCTAAAACTGGACTCCTAGGAGAGGTTCAAATCATAGAAAGTTAGAGTGTCAGTCCACTTGTACTTAAGTCGGCATTGTGCCTTTTGAATTTAATTCCGATGCAATTTCTGTGTTTCGTCGTCAATAAGAAGGTCCAAGGGATACAGTAAACCTGAAGTGAAGCATCGGAATCTAAAACTGATCTCACAGGAGAGGTTCAAATCATAGAATGTTAGCGTGTTAGTCCTCTCATACTTAAGTCGGCATTGTGCCTTTTGAATTTAATACCGACGCAATTTCTGTGCTTCATCGTCAATAAGAAGGTCCAAGGTATACAGTAAACCTGAAGTGAATCATCGGAATCTAAAACTGGACTCACAGGAGAGGTTCAAATCATAGAAAGTTAGAGTGTCAGCCCTCATGTACTTAAGTCGGCATTGTGCCTTTTGTATTAAATTCCGATGCAATTTCAGTGTTTCATCGTCTATAAGAAGGCCCAAGGGATACAGTAAACCTGAAGTGAAGCATTTTGTACTTTTGTATTAAATTGGGAGGCAATTTCTGTGTTTCATCGGTAATAAGAAGGTGCAAGGGATACAGTAAACCTGAAGTGAAGCATCGGAATCTAAAATTGGACTCACCGGAGAGGCTCAAATCATGGAAAGTTAGAGTGTCAGTCGTCTTGTACTTAAGTCGGCATTGTGCCTTTGTATTAAATTCAGATGCAATTTCTCAGTTTCATCGTCAATAAGAAGGTCCAAAGGATACTGTAAACCTGAAGTGAAGCATCGGAATCTAAAACTGGACTCACAGGAGAGGTTCTAATCATAGAAAGTTAGAGTGTCAGTCCTCTTGTACTTAAGTCGGCATTGTGATTTTGGTATTAAATTGGGATGCAATTTCTGTGTTTCATCGTCAACACGAAGATCCAAAGGATACAGTAAACCTGAAGTGAAGCATCGGAATCTGAAAGTGGACTCACAGGAGTGGTTCATATCATAGGAAGTTAGAGTGTCAGTCCTCTTGTACTTAAGTCGGCACTGTGCCTTTTGTATTAAATTCGGATGCAATTTCTATGTTTCGTCGTCAATAAGAAGGTCCAAGGCATACAGTAAACCTGAAGTGAAGCATCCGAATCTAAAACTGGACTCACAGGAGACGTTCAAATCATAGAAAGTTAGTGTGTCAGTCCTCTTGTACTTAAGTCGGCATTGTGCCTTTTGTATTTAATTCCGATGCAATTTCTGTGTTTCATCGTCAATAAGGACGTCCAAGGTATACAGTATACCTGAAGTGAAGCATCGGAATCTAAAACTGGACTCCTAGGAGAGGTTCAAATCATAGAAAGTAAGAGTGTCAGTCCTCTTGTACTTATGTCGGCATTGTGCCTTTTGAATTTAATTCCGATTCAATTTCTTTGTTTCATCGTCAATACGAAGGTCCAAGGGATACAGTAAACCTGAAGTTAAGCACGGAATCTAAAACGGAACTCACAGGAGAGGTTCAAATCATAGAATGCTAGAGTGTCAGTCCTCTCGTACTTAAGTCGGCATTGTGCGTTTTGAGTTTAATTCCGACGCAATTTCTGTGCTTCATCGTCAATAAGAATGTCCACGGTATACAGTAAACCTGAAGTGAAGCACTGGATTTTAAAACTGGATTCACAGGAGAGGTTCAAATCATAGAAAGTTAGAGTGTCAGTCCTCTTGTACTTAAGTCGGCATTGTGCCTTTTGTATTAAATTTGGATGCAATTTCTATGTTTTATCGTCAATATGATGGTCCAAGGGAACAGTAAACCTCAAGTGAAGCATCGGAATCTAAAACTGGACTCACAGGAGAGGTTCTAATCGTAGAAAGTTGGAGTGTCAGTCCTCTTGTACTTAAGCCGGCATTGTGCCTTTTGTATTAAATTCGGATGCAATTTCTGTCTTTCATCTTCAATAAGAAGGTCCGAGGGATACAGTAAACCTGAGGTGAAGCATCGGAATCTAAAACTGGACTCACAGGAGAGATTCAAATCATAGAAAGTTAGTGTGTCAGTCCTCTTGCACTTAAGTCGGCATTGTGCCTTTTGTATTAAATTCGGATGCAATTTCTGTGTTTCATCGTCAATAAGAAGGTCCAAGGGATACAGTAAACCTGAAGTGAAGCATCGGAATCTAAAACTGGACTCACAGGAGGGATTCAAATCATAGAAAGTTAGAGTGTCAGTCCTCTTGTACTTAAGTCGGCATTGTGCCTTTTGTATTAAATTCGGATGCAAATTTCTGTCTTTCATCGTCAATAAGAAGGTCCAAGGGATACAGTAAACCTGAAGTGAAGCATCGGAATCTAAAACTGGACTCACAGTAGAGATTCAAATCATAGAATGTTAGAGTGTTAGTCCTCTCATACTTAAGTCGGCATTGTGCCTTTTGTATTACATTCGGATGCAATATGTGTCTTTCATCGTCAATAAGAAGGTCCAAGGGATACAGTAAACCTGAAGCGAAGCATCGGAATCTAAAACTGGACTCACAGGAGATGTTCAAATCATAGAAAATTAGTCCTTCAGTCCTCTTGTACTTAATTCGGCATTGTACTTTTGTATTAAATTCGGTTGCAATTACTGTGATTCATCGTCAATAAGAAGGTCCAAGGTATACAGTAATCTTGAAGTGAAGCATCAGAATCTAAAACTGGACGCACAGGAGAGGTTGAAATAGTAGAAAGATAGAGTGTCAGTCCTCTTGTACTTAAGTCGGCATTGTGCCTTTTGTATTAAATTCGAATGCAATTTCTGTGTTTCATCGTCAATAAGAAGGTCCAAAGGATACAGTCAACCTGAAGTGAGGCATCGGAATCTAAAACTGGACTCCTAGGAGAGGTTCAAATCATAGAAAGTTAGAGTGTCAGTCCACTTGTACTTAAGTCGGCATTGTGCCTTTTGAATTTAATTCCCATGCAATTTCTGTGTTTCATCGTCAATATGAAGGTCCAAGGAATACAGTAAACCTGAAATGAATCATCGGAATCTAAAGCTGGACTCACAGGAGAGGTTCAAATCATAGAAAGTTAGTGTGTCAGTCCTGTTGTACTTAAGTCGGCATTGTGCCTTTTGAATTTAATTCCGATGCAATTTCTGTGTTTCGTCGTCAATAAGAAGGTCCAAGGGATACAGTAAACCTGAAGTGAAGCATCGGAATCTAAAACTGATCTCACAGGAGAGGTTCAAATCATAGAAAGTTAGAGTGTCAGTCCTCATGTACTTAAGTCGGCATTGTGCCTTTTGTATTAAATTCGGATGCAATTTCAGTGTTTCATCGTCAATAAGAAGGCCCAAGGGATACAGTAAACCTGAAGTGAAGCATTTGGTACTATTGTATTAAATTGGGATGCAATTTCTGTGTTTCATCGGCAATAAGAAGGTGCAAGGGATACAGTAAACCGGAAGTGAAGCATCGGAATCTAAAATTGGACTCACCGGAGAGGCTCAAATCATGGAAAGTGAGAGTGTCAGTTGTCTTGTACTTAAGTCGGCATTGTGCCTTTGTATTAAATTCGGATGCAATTTCTCAGTTTCATCGTCAATAAGAAGGTCCAAAGGATACTGTAAACCTGAAGTGAAGCATCGGAATCTAAAACTGGACTCACAGGAGTGGTTCAAATCATAGAAAGTTAGAGTGTCAATCCTCTTGTACTTAAGTCGGCATTGTGCCTTTTGTATTAAATTCGGATGCAATTTCTGTGTTTTATCGTCAATAAGAAGGTCCAAGGGATACAGTAAACCTGATGTGAGGCATCGGAATCTAAATCTGGACTCACAGGAGAGGTTCAAATCATAGAAGGTTAGAGTGTCTGTCCTCTTGTACTTAAGTGTGCATAGTGCCTTTTGTATTAAATTCGGATGCAATATCTGTCTTTCATCGTCAATAAGATGGTCCAAGGGATACAGTAAACCTGAAATGAAGCATCGGATTCTAAAACTGGACTCACAGGACAGGTTCAAATCATAGAAAGTTAGAATGTCAGTCCTCTCATACTTAAGTCGGCATTGTGCCTCTTGAATTTAATTCCGACGAAATTTCTGTGCTTCATCGTCAATTAGAAGGTCCAAGGTGTACAGTAAACCTGAAGTGAAGCATCGCAATCTAAAACTGGACTCACAGGAGAGGTTCAAATCATAGAAGGTTAGAGTGTCTGTCCTCTTGTACTTAAGTGTGCATTGTGCCTTTTGTATTACATTCGGATGCAATATGTGTCTTTCATCGTCAATAAGAAGGTCCAAGGGATACAGTAAACCTAAAGCGAAGCATCGGAATCTAAAACTGGACTCACAGGAGATGTTCAAATCATAGAAAATTGGTCCTTCAGACCTCTTGTACTTAATTCGGCATTGTACTTTTGTATTAAATTCGGTTGCAATTACTGTGATTCATCGTCAATAAGAAGGTCCAAGGTATACAGTAAACTTGAAGTGAAGCATCGGAATCTAAAACTGGACGCACAGGAGAGGTTCAAATCGTAGAAAGATAGAGTGTCAGTCCTCTTGTACTTAAGTCGGCATTGTGCCTTTTGTATTAAATTCGGATGCAATTTCTGTGTTTCATCGTCAATAAGAAGGTCCAAAGGATACAATCAACCTGAAGTGAGGCATCGGAATCTAAAACTGGACTCCTAGGAGAGGTTCAAATCATAGAAAGTTAGAGTGTCAGTCCACTTGTACTTAAGTCGGCATTGTGCCTTTTCAATGTAATTCCCATGCAATTTCTGTGTTTCATCGTCAATATGAAGGTCCAAGGGATACAGTAAACCTGAAGTGAAGCATCGGAATCTAAAACTGATCTCACAGGAGAGGTTCAAATCATAGAATGTTAGAGTGTTAGTCCTCTCATACTTAAGTCGGCATTGTGCCTTTTGAATTTAATTCCGACGCAATTTCTGTGCTTCAATGTCAATAAGAAGGTCCAAGGTATACAGTAAACCTGAAGTGAAGCATCGGAATCTAAAACTGGACTCACAGGAGAGGTTCAAATCATAGAAAGTTAGAGTGTCAGTCCTCATGTACTTAAGTCGGCATTGTGCCTTTTGTATTAAATTCGGATGCAATTACAGTGTTTCATCGTCAATAAGAAGGCCCGAGGGATACAGTAAACATGAAGTGAAGCATTTTGTACTTTTGTATTAAATTGGGATGCAATTTCTCAGTTTCATCTTCAATAAGAAGGTCCAGAGGATACTGTAAACCTGAATTGAAGCATCGGAATCTAAAACTGGATTAACAGGAGTGGTTCAAATCTTAGAAAGTTAGTGTGTCAGTCCTCTTGTACTTAAGTCGGCATTGTGCATTTTGAATTTAATTCAGACGAAATTTCTGTGCTTCATCGTCAATAAGAAGGTCCAAGATATACAGTAAACCTGAAGTGAAGCATCGCAATCTAAAAGTGGAGTCACAGGAGAGGTTCAAATCATAGAAAGTTAGAGTGTCAGTCCTCATGTACTTAAGTCGGCATTGTGCCATTTGTATTAAATTCGGATGCAATTTCTGTGTTTCATCGTCAATAAGGAGGTCCAAGGGATACAGTAAACCTGAAGCGAAGCATCGGAATCTAAAACTGGACTCACAGGAGATATTCAAATCATAGAAAATTGGTCTTTCAGTCCTCTTGTAGTTAATTCGGCAACGTGCTTTTGTAGTAAATTCAGTTGCAATTACTGTGATTCATCGTCAATAAGAAGGTCCTAGGTATACAGTAAACTTGAAGTGAAGCATCAGAATCTAAAACTGGACTCACTGGAAACGTTCAAATCATAGAAAGTTAGAGTGTCAGTCCTCTTGTACTTATGTCGGCATTGTGCCTTTTGTATCTAATGCCGATGCAATATCTGTGTTTCATCGTCAATACGGAGGTCCAAGGTATACAGTAAACCTGAAGTGAAGCATCGGAATCTAAAACTGGACTCACAGGAGAGGTTCATATCATAGAAAGTAAGAGTGTCAGTCCTCTTGTACATAAGTCGGCATTGTGACTTTTGTATTGAATTCGGATGCAATTACTGTGTTTCATCGTCAATAAGAAGCTCCAAGGGATACAGTAAACCTGAAGTGAAGCATCGGAATCTAAAACTTTACTCACAGGAGAAGTTCAAATCATAGAAAGTTAGAGTGTCAGTCCTCTTGTACTTAAGTCGGCATTGTGCCTTTTATATTAAATTCGGATGCAATTTCTGTGTTTCATCGTCAATAAGAAGGTGCAAGGGATACTGTAAACCTGAAGTGAGGCATCAGAATCTAAATCTGGACTCACAGGACAGGTTCAAATCACAGAAAGTTAGAGTGTCAGTCGTCTTGTACTTAAGTGTGCATTGTGCCTTTTGTATTAAATTCGGATGCAATATCTGTCTTTCATCGTCAATAAGAAGGTCCATGGGATACAGTAAACCTGAAGTGAAGCATCGGATTCTAAAAGTGGACTCACAGGAGAGGTTCAAATCATAGAAAGTTAGAGTGTCAGTCCTCTTGCACTTAAATCGGCATTGTGCCTTTTGTATTATATTCTGATGCAATTTCTGTGTTTCATCGTCAATAAGAAGGTCAAAGGGATACAGTAAACCTGAAGTGAGGCATCGGAATCTGAAACTGGACTAGTGTTTCATCGTCAATAAGAAGGCCCAAGGGATACAGTAAACATGAAGTGAAGCATTTTGTACTTTTGTATTAAATTCGGATGCAATTTCTCAGTTTCATCGTCAATAAGAATGTCCAAAGGATACTGTAAACCTGAAGTGAAGCATCGGAATCTAAAACTGGACTCACAGGAGTGGTTCAAATCATAGAAAGTTAGAGTGTCAGTCCTCTTGTACTTAAGTCGGCATTGTGCCTTTTGAATTTAATTCAGACGAAATTTCTGTGCTTCATCGTCAATAAGAAGGTCCAAGGTATACAGTAAACCTGAAGTGAATCATCGCAATCTAAAACTGGACTCACAGGAGAGGTTCAAATCATAGAAAGTTAGAGTGTCAGTCCTCATGTACTTAAGTCGGCATTGTGCCATTTGTATTAAATTCGGATGCAATTTTTGTGTTTCATCGTCAATAAGAAGGTCCAAGGGATACAGTAAACCTGAAGCGAAGCATCGGAATCTAAAACTGGACTCACAGGAGATGTTCAAAACATAGAAAATTGGTCTTTCAGTCCTCTTGTACTTAATTCGGCATTGTGCTTTTGTATTAAATTCGGTTGCAATTACTGTGATTCATCGTCAATAAGAAGGTCCTAGGTATACAGTAAACTTGAAGTGAAGCATCGGAATGTAAAACTGGACTCACTGGAGACGTTCAAATCATAGAAAGTAAGAGTGTCAGACCTCTTGTACCTATGTCGGCATTGTGCCTTTTGTATCTAATGCCGATGCAATATCTGTGTTTCATCGTCAATAGGGAGGTCCAAGGTATACAGTAAACCTGAAGTGAAGCATCGGAATCTAAAACTGGACTCACAGGAGAGGTTCAAATCATAGAAAGTAAGAGTGTCAGTCCTCTTGTACATAAGTCGGCATTGTGACTTTTGTATTAAATTCGGATGCAATTACTGTGTTTCATCGTCAATAAGAAGCTCCAAGGGATACAGTAAACCTGAAGTAGAGCATCGGAATCTAAAACTTTACTCACAGGAGAAGTTCAAATTATAGAAAGTTAGAGTGTCAGTCCTCTTGTACATAAGTCGGCATTGTGCCTTTTGTATTAAATTCGGATGCAATTTCTGTGTTTCATCGTCAATTAGAAGGTCCAAGGAATACAGTAAACCTGAAGTGAGGCATCAGAATCTAAATCTGGACTCACAGGACAGGTTCAAATCATAGAAAGTTAGAGTGTCAGTCGTCTTGTACTTAAGTGTGTATTGTGCCTTTTGTATTAAATTCGGATGCAATATCTGTCTTTCATCGTTAATAAGAAGGTCCAAGGGATACAGTAAACCTGAAGTGAAGCATCGGATTCTAAAAGTGGACTCACAGGAGAGGTTCAAATCATAGAAAGTTAGAGTGTCAGTCCTCTTGCACTTAAATTGGTATTGTGCCTTTTGTATTAAATTCTGATGCAATTTCTGTGTTTCATCGTCAATAAGAAGGTCCAAGGGATACAGTAAACCTGAAGTGAAGCATCGGAATCTGAAACTGGACTCACAGGAGAGATTCAAATCATAGAAAGTTAGAGTGTCAGTCCTCTTGTATTTAAGACGGCATTGTGCCTTTTGTATTAAATTGGGACGCAATTTCTGTGCTTCATCGTCAATAAGAAGGTCCAAGGGATACAGTAAACCTGAAGTGAAGCATCGGATTCTAAAAGTGGACTCACAGGAGAGGTTCAAATCATAGAAAGTTAGAGTGTCAGTCCTCTTGCACTTAAATCGGCATTGTGCCTTTTGTATTATATTCTGATGCAATTTCTGTGTTTCATCGTCAATAAGAAGGTCAAAGGGATACAGTAAACCTGAAGTGAAGCATCGGAATCTGAAACTGGACTAGTGTTTCATCGTCAATAAGAAGGCCCAAGGGATACAGTAAACATGAAGTGAAGCATTTTGTACTTTTGTATTAAATTCGGATGCAATTTCTCAGTTTCATCGTCAATAAGAAGGTCCAAAGGATACTGTAAACCTGAAGTGAAGCATCGGAATCTAAAACTGGACTCACAGGAGTGGTTCAAATCATAGAAAGTTAGAGTGTCAGTCCTCTTGTACTTAAGTCGGCATTGTGCCTTTTGAATTTAATTCAGACGAAATTTCTGTGCTTCATCGTCAATAAGAAGGTCCAAGGTATACAGTAAACCTGAAGTGAAGCATCGCAATCTAAAACTGGACTCACAGGAGAGGTTCAAATCATAGAAAGTTAGAGTGTCAGTTCTCATGTACTTAAGTCGACATTGTGCCATTTGTATTAAATTCGGATGCAATTTTTGTGTTTCTTCGTCAATAAGAAGGTCCAAGGGATACAGTAAACCTGAAGCGAAGCATCGGAATCTAAAACTGGACTCACAGGAGATGTTCAAAACATAGAAAATTGGTCTTTCAGTCCTCTTGTACTTAATTCGGCATTGTGCTTTTGTATTAAATTCGGTTGCAATTACTGTGGTTCATCGTCAATAAGAAGGTCCTAGGTATACAGTATACTTGAAGTGAAGCATCGGAATGTAAAACTGGACTCACTGGAGACGTTCAAATCATAGAAAGTAAGAGTGTCAGTCCTCTTGTACTTATGTCGGCATTGTGCCTTTTGTATCTAATGCCGATGCAATATCTGTGTTTCATCGTCAATAGGGAGGTCCAAGGTATACAGTAAACCTGAAGTGAAGCATCGGAATCTAAAACTGGACTCAGAGGAGAGGTTCAAATCATAGAAAGTAAGAGTGTCAGTCCTCTTGTACATAAGTCGGCATTGTGACTTTTGTATTAAATTCGGATGCAATTACTGTGTTTCATCGTCAATAAGAAGCTCCAAGGGATACAGTAAACCTGAAGTGAAGCATCGGAATCTAAAACTTTACTCACAGGAGAAGATCAAATCATAGAAAGTTAGAGTGTCAGTCCTCTTGTACATAAGTCGGCATTGTGCCTTTTGTATTAAATTCGGATGCAATTTCTGTGTTTCATCGTCAATTAGAAGGTCCAAGGAATACATTAAACCTGAAGTGAGGCATCAGAATCTAAATCTGGACTCACAGGACAGGTTCAAATCATAGAAAGTTAGAGTGTCAGTCGTCTTGTACTTAAGTGTGTATTGTGCCTTTTGTATTAAATTCGGATGCAATATCTGTCTTTCATCGTTAATAAGAAGGTCCAAGGGATACAGTAAACCTGAAGTGAAGCATCGGATTCTAAAAGTGGACTCACAGGAGAGGTTCAAATCATAGAAAGTTAGAGTGTCAGTCCTCTTGCACTTAAATCGGCATTGTGCCTTTTGTATTAAATTCTGATGCAATTTCTGTGTTTCATCGTCAATAAGAAGGTCCAAGGGATACAGTAAACCTGAAGTGAAGCATCGGAATCTGAAACTGGACTCACAGGAGAGATTCAAATCATAGAAAGTTAGAGTGTCAGTCCCCTTGTACTTAAGACGGCATTGTGCCTTTTGTATTAAATTGGGACGCAATTTCTGTGCTTCATCGTCAATAAGAAGGTCCAAGGGATACAGTAAACCTGAAGTGAAGCATCGGATTCTAAAAGTGGACTCACAGCAGAGGTTCAAATCGTAGAAAGTTAGAGTGTCAGTCCATTTGTACTTAAGACGGCATTGGGCCTTTTGTATTAAATTCGGATGCAATTTCTGTGTTTCATCGTCAATAAGAAGGTCCAAGGTATACAGTAAACCTGAAGTGAAGCATCGGAGTCTAAAACTGAACTCACAGGAGAAGTTCGAATCAATGAAAGTTAGAGTGTCAGTCCTCTTGTACTTAAGTCGGCATTGTGCCTTTTGTATTTAATTCCGATGCAATTTCTGTGTTTCATCGTCAATAAGGAGGTCCAAGGTATACAGTAAACCTGAAGTGAAGCATCGGAATCTAAAACTGGACCCCTAGGAGAGGTTCAAATCATGGAAAGTAAGAGTGTCAGTCCTCTTGTACTTAAGTCGGCATTATGACTTTTGTATAAAATTCGGATGCAATTACTGTGTTTCATCGTCAATAAGAAGGTCCAAGGGATTCAGTAAACCTCAAGTGAAGCAACGGAATCTAAGACTGGACTCACAGGAGAGGTTCATATCATAGAAACTTAGAGTGTCCGTCCTCTTGTACTTAATTCGGCAATTTGCTTTTGTATTAAATTCGGATGCAATTACTGTGTTTCATCGTCAATAAGAAGGTCCAAGGTAAACAGTAAACCTCAAGTGAAGCATCGGAATCTAAAACTGGACTCACAGGAGAGGTTCAAATCAGAGAAAGTTAGAGTGTCAGTCTTCTTGTACTTAAGTCGGCATTGTGCCTTTTGAATTTAATTCGATGCAATTTCTGTGTTTCATCGTCAATAAGAAGGTCCAAGGTATACAGTAAACCTGAAGTAAAGCATCGGAATCTAAAACTGGACTCACAGGGGAGGTTCAAATCATAGAAAGTTAGAGTGTCAGTCCACTTTTACTTAATTCGGCATTGTGCCTTTTGTATTAAATTCGGATGCAATTACTATGTTTCATCGTCAATAAGACGGTCCAAGGTATACAGTCAAACAGAGCTGAAGCATCGCAATCTAAAACTGGGCTCACAGGAGAGGTTCAAATAATAGAAAGTTAGAGTGTCAGTCCTCATGTACTTAAGTCGGCATTGTGCCTTTTGTATTAAATTCGGATGCAATTTCTGTGTTTCAACGTCTATAAGAAAGTGCTAGGGATACAGTAAACCTGAAGTGAAGCATCGGAATCTAAAACTGGACTCACAGGAGATGTTCAAATCATAGAAAGAGTGACAGTCCTCTTGTACTTAAGTCGGCATTGTGCCTTTTGTATGTAATTCCAAAGCAATATCTGTGTTTCATCGTCAATAAGGAGGTCCAAGGAATACAGTAAACCTGAAGTGAAGCATCGGAATCTAAAACTGGACTACTAGCACAGGTTCAAATCATAGAAAGTAAGAGTGTCAGTCCTTTTGTACTTCAGTCGGCATTGTGACTTTTGTATTAAATTCGGATGCAATTACTGTGTTTCATCAACAATAAGAAGGTCCAAGGGATACAGTAAACCTGAAGTGAAGCATCGGAATCTAAAACTGGACTCGCAGCAGAGGATCAAATCATAGAAAGTTAGAGTGTCAGTCGTCTCGTACTGAAGTCGGCATTGTGCCTTTTGAATTTAATTCCGACGCAGTTTCTGTGCTTCATCGTCAATAAAAAAGTTCAAGGTATACAGTACACCTGAAGTGAATCATCGGAATCTAAAACTGTACTCACAGGAGAGGTTCAAATCATAGAAAGTTAGAGTGTCAGTCCACATTTACTTAATTCGGCATTGTGCCTTTTGTATTAAATTCGGATGCAATTACTATGTTTCATCGTCAATAAGAATGTCCAAGGTATACAGTAAATCTTTGCTGAAGCATCGGAATCTGAAACTGGACTCACAGGAGATGTTCAAATAATAGAAAGTTAGAGTGTCAGTCCTCTTGCACTTAAATCGGCATAGTGCCTTTTGAATTAAATTCTGATGCAATTTCTGTGTTTCATCGTCAATAAGAAGGTCCAAGGGATACTGTAAACCTGAAGTGAAGCATCGGAATCACAAATTGGACTCACAGGAGAGATTCAAATCATAGAAAGTTAGAGTGTCAGTCCTCTTGTACTTAAGTCGGCATTGTGCATTTTGTATTAAATTGGGATGCAATTTCTGTGCTTCATCGTCAATAAGTCGGTCCAAGGGATACATTAACCTGAAGTGAAGCATCGGAAACTAAAACTGTACTCACAGGAGTGGTTCAAATCATAGAAACTTAGAGTGTCAGTCCTCTTGTACTTAAGTCGGCATTGTGCATTTTGTATTAAATTCGGATGCAATTTCTGTGTTTAATCGTCAATAAGAAGGTCCAAAGGATACAGTTAATTTCAAGTGAAGCATCGGAATCAAAAACTGCACTCACAGGAGAGGTTCAAATCATAGAAAGTTAGAGTGTCAGTCCATTTGTACTTAAGTCGGCATTGGGCTTTTTGTATTAAATTCGGATGCAATTTCTGTGTTTCATCGTCAATAAAAAGGTCCAAGGGATACAGTAAACCTGAAGTGAAGCATCGGAATCTAAAACTGGACCCCTAGGAGAGGTTCAAATCATAGACAGTAAGAGTGTCAGTCTCTTGTACTTAAGTCGGCAATATGACTTTTATATAAAATTCGGATGCAATTACTGTGTTTCATCGTCAATAAGAAGGTCCAAGGGATTCAGTAAACCTCAAGTGAAGCATCGGAATCTCAAACTGGACTCACAGGAGAGGTTCAAATCATAGAAAGTTAGAGTGTCAGTCCACTTTTACTTAATTCGGCATTGTGCCTTTTCTATTAAAGTCGGATGCAATTACTATGTTTCATCGTCAAAAAGAAGGTCCAAAGGATACAGTAAACCTGAAGTGAAGCATCGGAATCTAAAACTGCACTCACAGGAGAAGTTCAAATCATAGAAAGTTAGAGGGTCAGTCCACTTGTACATAAGTCGGCATTGTGCCTTTTGTATTAAATTCGGATGCAATTTCTGTGTTTCATCGTCAATAAGAAGGTCCAAAGGATACAGTAAACCTGAAGTAAAGCATCGGAATCTAAAACTGCACTCACAGAAGAGGTTCAAATCATAGAAAGTTAGAGTGTCCGTCCACTTGTACTTATGTCGGCATTGTGATTTGGATTAAATTCTGATGCAATTTCTGTGTTTCATCGTCAATAAGAAGGTCCAAGGGATACAGTAAACCTGAAGTGAAGCATCGGAATCTAAAACTGGACTCAAAGGAGAGATTTAAATCATAGAAAGTTAGAGTGTCAGTCCTCTTGTACTTAAGTCGGCATTGTGCCTTTTGTATTAAATTGGGATGCAATCTCTGTGTTTCATCGTCTATAAGAAGGTCCAAGGGATACAGTAAACCTGAAGTGAAGCATCGGAATTTAAACTGGACTCACAGGAGTGGTTAAAATCAAAGAAAGTTAGAGTGTCAGTCCTCTTGTACTTAAGTCGGCATTGTGCATTTTGTATTAAATTCGGATGCAATTTCTGTGTTTCATCGTCAATAAGAAGGTCCAAAGGATACAGTAAACCTAAAGTGAAGCATCGGAATCTATAACTGCACTCACAGGAGAGGTTCAAATCATAGATAATTAGAGTCTCAGTCCACTTGAACTTAAGTCGGCATTGTGCCTTTTGTATTAAATTCGGATGCAATTTCTGTGTTTCATCGTCAATAAGAAGGTCCAAGCTATACAGTAAACCTGAAGTGAAGCATCGGAGTCTAAACCTGGACTCACAGGAGACGTTCAAATCATAGAATGTTAGAGTGTCAGTACTCTTGTACAGAAGTCGGCATTGTGCCTTTTGTATTTAATTCCGATGCAATATCTGTGTTCCATCGTCAATAAGGAGGTCCAAGGTATACAGTAAACCTGAAGTGAAGCATCGGAATCTAAAACTGGACCCCTAGAAGAGGTTCAAATCATAGAAAGTAAGAGTGTCAGTCCTCTAGTACTTAAGTCGGCATTATGACTTTTGTATAAAATTTGGATGCAATTACTGTGTTTCATCGTCAATAAGAATTTTCAAGGGATACAGTAAACCTCAAGTGAAGCATCGGAATCTAAAACTGGACTCACAGGAGAGGTTCAAATCATTGAAACATAGAGTGTCAGTCCACTTTTACTTAATTCGGCATTGTGTCTTTTGTATTAAATTCGGATGCAATTACTACGTTTCATCGTCAATAAGAGGCTCCAAGGTATACAGTAATACTGAGCTGAAGCCTCGGAATCTAGAACTGGACTCACAGGAGAGCTTCAAATAATAGAAAGTTAGAGTGTCAGTCCTCATGTACTTAAGTCGGCATTGTGCCTTTCGTAATAATTTCGGATGCCATTTCTGTGTTTCATCGTCTATCAGAAGGTCCTAGGGATACAGTAAACCTGAAGTGAAGCATCGGAATCTAAAACTGGACTTCTAGGACAGGTTCAAATCATAGAAAGTAAGAGTGTCAGTCCTTTTGTATATCAGTCGGGATTGTGACTTTTGTATTAAATTCGGATGCAATTACTGTGTTTCATCATCAATAAGAAGGTCCAAGGGATACAGTAATCCTGAAGTGAAGCATCGGAATCTAAAACTGGACTCACAGGAGAGGATCAAATCATAGAAATTTAGAGTGTCAGTCGTCTCGTACTGAAGTCGGCATTGTGCCTTTTGAATTTAATTCCAACGCAGTTTCTGTGCTTCATCGTCAATAAGAAAGTCCAAGGGATACAGTACACGTGAAGTGAAGCATCGGAATTTAAAACTGGACCCACAGGAGAGGTTCAAATCATAGAAGGTTAGACTGTCAGTCCACTTTTACTTAATTCGGCATTGTGCCTTTTGTATTAAATTTGGATGCAATTACTATGTTTCATCGTCAATAAGAAGGTACAAGGTGTACAGTAAAACTGAGCTGAAGCATCGGAATCTAAAACTGGACTCACAGGAGAGGTTCAAATAATAGAAAGTTAGAGTGTCAGTCCTCATGTACTTAAGTCTGCATTGTGCATTTTGTATTAAATTCGGGTGCAATTTCTGTGTTTCATCGTCTATAAGAAGGTCCTAGGGATACAGTAAACCTGAAGTGAAGCATCGGAATCTAAAGCTGGACTCACAGGAGAGGTTCAAATCATAGAAAGTTAGAGGTTCAGTCCTCTTGTACTTAAGTCCGCATTTTGCATTTTGAATTTAATTCCGATGCAATTTCTGTGCTTCATCGTCAATAAGAAGGTCCAAGGTATACAGTAAACCTGAAGTGAAGCATCGGAATCTGAAACTGGACTCACAGGAGAGATTCAAATCATAGAAAGTTAGAGTGTCAGTCCTATTGTACTTAAGTCGGCATTGTGCATTTTGTATTAAATTGGGATGCAATTTCTGTGCTTCATCGTCAATAAGTAGGTCCAAGGGATACATTAACCTGAAGTGAAGCATCGGAATCTAAAACTGGACTCACAGGAGAGGTTCAAAGATAGAAAGTTAGATTGTCAGTCCTCTTGTACTTAAGTCGGCATTGTGCCATTTGTATGTAATTCCGATGCAATTTCTGTGCTTCATCGTCAATAAGGAGGTCCACGGTATACAGTAAACCTGAAGTGAAGCATCAGAATCTAAAACTGGACTCCTAGGAAAGGTTCAAATTATAGAAAGTAAGAGTGTCAGTCCTATTGTACTTCAGTCGGCATTGTGACTTTTGTATTAAATTCGGATGCAATTACTGTGTTTCATCATCAATAAGAAGGTCCAAGGGATACAGTAACCCTGAAGTGAAGCATCGGAATCTAAAACTGGACTCACAGGAGAGGTTCAAATCATAGAAAGTTAGAGTGTCAGTCCACTTTTACTTAATTCGGCATTGTGCCTTTTCTATTAAAGTCGGATGCAATGACTATGTTTCATCGTCAATAAGAAGGTCCAAAGGATACAGTAAACCTGAAGTGAAGCATCGGAATCTAAAACTGCACTCACAGGAGAAGTTCAAATCATAGAAAGTTAGAGGGTCAGTCCACTTGTACTTAAGTCGGCATTGTGCCTTTTGTATTAAATTCGGATGCAATTTCTGTGTTTCATCGTCAATAAGAAGGTCCAAGGGATACAGTAAACCTGAAGTGAAGCATCGGAATCTAAAACTGGACTCAAAGGAGAGATACAAATCATAGAAAGTTAGAGTGTCAGTCCTCTTGTACTTAAGTCGGCATTGTGCCTTTTGTATTAAATTGGGATGCAATTTCTGTGTTTCATCGTCTATAAGAAGGTCCAAGGGATACAGTAAACCTGAAGTGAAGCATCGGAATTTAAACTGGACTCACAGGAGTGGTTAAAATCAAAGAAAGTTAGAGTGTCAGTCCTCTTGTACTTAAGTCGGCATTGTGCATTTTGTATTAAATTCGGATGCAATTTCTGTGTTTCATCGTCAATAAGAAGGTCCAAAGGATACAGTAAAGCTGAAGTGAAGCATCGGAATCTAAAACTGCAATCACAGGAGAGGTTCAAATCATAGATAATTAGAGTCTCAGTCCACTTGAACTTAAGTCGGCATTGTGCCTTTTGTATTAAATTCGGATGCAATTTCTGTGTTTCATCGTCAATAAGAAGGTAAAAGCTATACAGTAAACCTG
This sequence comes from Schistocerca americana, assembly GCF_021461395.2. Lineage (NCBI taxonomy): Eukaryota > Metazoa > Arthropoda > Insecta > Orthoptera > Acrididae > Schistocerca > Schistocerca americana. The sequence goes on along the minus strand of NC_060129.1, from coordinate 3,316,102 downwards.
AAGTGAAGCATCGGAGTCTAAACCTGGACTCACAGGAGACGTTCAAATCATAGAAAGTTAGAGTGTCAGTACTCTTGTACAGAAGTCGGCATTGTGCCTTTTGTATTTAATTCCGATGCAATATCTGTGTTTCATCGTCAATAAGGAGGTCCAAGGTATACAGTAAACCTGAAGTGAAGCATCGGAATCTAAAACTGGACCCCTAGAAGAGGTTCAAATCATAGAAAGTAAGAGTGTCAGTCCTCTAGTACTTAAGTCGGCATTATGACTTTTGTATAAAATTTGGATGCAATTACTGTGTTTCATCGTCAATAAGAATTTTCAAGGGATACAGTAAACCTCAAGTGAAGCATCGGAATCTAAAACTGGACTCACAGGAGAGGTTCAAATCATCGAAACATAGAGTGTCAGTCCACTTTTACTTAATTCGGCATTGTGTCTTTTGTATTAAATTCGGATGCAATTACTATGTTTCATCGTCAATAAGAAGCTCCAAGGTATACAGTAAAACTGAGCTGAAGCATCGGAATCTAGAACTGGACTCACAGGAGAGCTTCAAATAATAGAAAGTTAGAGTGTCAGTCCTCATGTACTTAAGTCGGCATTGTGCCTTTCGTAATAATTTCGGATGCCATTTCTGTGTTTCATCGTCTATCAGAAGGTCCTAGGGATACAGTAAACCTGAAGTGAAGCATCGGAATCTAAAACTGGACTCACAGGAGAGGTTCAGATCATAGAATGTTAGAGTGTCAGTCATCTCGTACGTAAGTCGGCATTGTGATTTTGAATTAAGTTCGGATGCAATTTCTGTGTTTCGTCGTCAATAAGAAGGTCCAAGGGATACAGTAAACCTGAAGTGAAGCATCGGAATCTAAAACTGGACTTCTAGGACAGGTTCAAATCATAGAAAGTAAGAGTGTCAGTCCTTTTGTATATCAGTCGGGATTGTGACTTTTGTATTAAATTCGGATGCAATTACTGTGTTTCATCATCAATGAGAAGGTCCAAGGGATACAGTGATCCTGAAATGAAGCATCGGAATCTAAAACTGGACTCACAGGAGAGGATCAAATCATAGAAATTTAGAGTGTCAGTCGTCTCGTACTGAAGTCGGCATTGTGCCTTTTGAATTTAATTCCAACGCAGTTTCTGTGCTTCATCGTCAATAAGAAAGTCCAAGGGATACAGTACACGTAAAGTGAAGCATCGGAATTTAAAACTGGACCCACAGGAGAGGTTCAAATCATAGAAGGTTAGACTGTCAGTCCACTTTTACTTAATTCGGCATTGTGCCTTTTGTATTAAATTTGGATGCAATTACTATGTTTCATCGTCAATAAGAAGGTACAAGGTGTACAGTAAAACTGAGCTGAAGCAGCGGAATCTAAAACTGGACTCACAGGAGAGGTTCAAATAATTGAAAGTTAGAGTGTCAGTCCTCATGTACTTAAGTCGGCATTGTGCATTTTGTATTAAATTCGGATGCAATTTCTGTGTTTCATCGTCTATAAGAAGGTCCTAGGGATACAGTAAACCTGAAGTGAAGCATCGGAATCTAAAGCTGGACTCACAGGAGAGGTTCAAATCATAGAAAGTTAGAGTGTCAGTCCTCTTGTACTTAAGTCCGAATTTTGCATTTTGAATTTAATTCAGATGCAATTTCTGTGCTTCATCGTCAATAAGAAGGTCCAAGGTATACAGTAAACCTGAAGTGAAGCATCGGAATCTAAAACTGGACTCACAGGAGAGGTTCAAATCATAGAAAGCTAGAGTGTCAGTACTCTTGTACTTAAGTTGGCATTGTGCCTTTTGAAATTAATTGCGATGCAATTTCTGTGTTTCATCGTCAATAAGAAGGTCCAAGGTATACAGTAAACCTGAAGTGAAGCAACGGAATTTAAAACTGGACCACAGGAGAGGTTCAAATCATAGAAGGTTAGAGTGTCAGTCCACTTTTACTTAATTCGGCATTGTGCCTTTTGTATTAAATTCGGATGCAATTACTATGTTTCATCGTCAATAAGAAGGTCCAAGGTGTACAGTAAAACTGAGCTGAAGCATCGGAATCTAAAACTGCACTCACAGGAGAGGTTCAAATCATAGAAAGTTAGAGTGTCAGTCCACTAGTACTTAAGTCGACATTGGGCCTTTTGTATTAAATTCGGATGCAATTTCTGTGTTTCATCGTCTATAAGAAGGTCCTAGGGATACAGTAAACCTGAAGTGAAGCATCGGAATCTAAAACTGGACTCACAGGAGAGGTTCAAATCATAGAAAGTTAGAGTGTCAGTCCTCTTGTACTTAAGTCCGCATTTTGCATTTTGAATTTAATTCCGATGCAATTTCTGTGCTTCATCGTCAATAAGAAGGTCCAAGGTATACAGTAACCCTGAAGTAAAGCATCGGAATCTAAAACTGGACTCACAGCAGAGGTTCAAATCATAGAAAGTTATAGTGTCAGTCCACTTTTACTTAATTCGGCATTGTGCCTTTTCTATTAAAGTCGGATGCAATTACTATGTTTCATCGTCAATAAGAAGGTCCAAAGGATACAGTAAACCTGAAGTGAAGCATCGGAATCTAAAACTGCACTCACATGAGAGGTTCAAATCAAAGAAAGTTAGAGGGTCAGTCCACTTGTACTTAAGTCGGCATTGTGCGTTTTGTATTAAAATCGGATGCAATTTCTGTGTTTCATGGTCAAAAAGAAGGGCCAAAGGATGCAGTAAACCTGAAATGAAGCATCGGAATCTAAAACTGCACTCACAGGAGAGGGTCAAATCATAGAAAGTTAGAGTGTCCGTCCACTTGTACTTATGTCGGCATTGTGCCTTTTGTATTAAATTCTGATGCAATTTCTGTGTTTCATCGTCAATAAGAAGGTCCAAGGGATACAGTAAACCTGAAGTGAAGCATCGGAATCTAAAACTGGACTCAAAGGAGAGATTCAAATCATAGAAAGTTAGAGTGTCAGTCCTCTTGTACTTAAGTCGGCATTGTGCCTTTTGTATTAAATTGGGATGCAATTTCTGTGTTTCATCGTCAATAAGAAGGTCCAAGCTATACAGTAAACCTGAAGTGAAGCATCGGAGTCTAAAACTGGACTCACAGGAGACGTTCATATCATAGAAATTTAGAGTGTCAGTCCTCTTGTATTTAAGTCGGCATTGTGCCTTTTGTATTTAATTCCGATGCAAAATCTGTGTTTCATCGTCAATAAGGAGGTCCAAGGTATAAAGTAAACCTGAAGTGAAGCATCGGAATCAAAAACTGGACCCCTAGGAGAGGTACAAATCATAGAAAGTAAGAGTGTCAGTCCTCTAGTACTTAAGTCGGCACTATGACTTTTGTATAAAATTTGGATGCAATTACTGTGTTTCATCGTCAATAAGAATTTTCAAGGGATACAATAAACCTCAAGTGAAGCATCGGAATCTAAAACTGGACTCACAGGAGAGGTTCAAATCATTGAAACATAGAGTGTCAGTCCACTTTTACTTAATTCGGCATTGTGCCTTTTGTATTAAATTCTGATGCAATTACTATGTTTCATCGTCAATAAGAAGGTCCAAGGTGTACAGTAAAACTGAGCTGAAGCATCGGAATCTAAAACTGGACTCACAGGAGAGGTTCAAATAATAGAAAATTAGAGTGTCAGTCCTCATGTACTTAAGTCGGCATTGTGCCTTTTGTATTAAATTCGGATGCAATTTCTGTGTTTCATCGTCTATAAGAAGGTCTTAGGGATACAGTAAACCTGAAGTGAAGCATCGGAATCTAAAACTGGACTCACAGGGGAGGTTCAAATCATAGAAAGATTGAGTGTCAGTCCACTTGTACTTAAGTCCGCATTTTGCATTTTGAATTTAATTCCGATGCAATTTCTGTGCTTCATCGTCAATAAGAAGGTCCAAGGTATACAGTAAACCTGAAGTGAAGCATCGGAATCTAAAACTGGACTCACAGGAGATGTTCAAATCATAGTAAGGGTGTCAGTCCTCTTGTACTTAAGTCGGCATTGTGCCTTTTGTATGTAATTCCGATGCAATTTCTGTGTTTCATCGTCAATAAGGAGGTCCAAAGTATACAGTATACCTGAAGTGAAGCATCGGAATCTAAAACTGGACTCCTAGGACAGGTTCAAATCATAGAAAATAGGAGTGTCAGTCCTATTGTTCTTCAGTCGGCATTGTGACTTTTGTATTAAATTCGGATGCAATTACTGTGTTTCATCATCAATAAGAAGGTCCAAGGGATACAGTGAACCTGAAGTGAAGCATCGGAATCTAAAACCGGACTCACAGGAGACGATCAAATCATAGAAAGTTAGAGTGTCAATCTTCTCGTACTGAAGTCGGCATTGTGCCTTTTGAATTTAATTCCGACGCAGTTTCTGTGCTTCATCGTCAAAAAGAAAGTTCAAGGTATACAGTACACCTGAAGTGAAGCATCGGAATCTAAAACTGGACTCACAGGAGAGGTTCAAATCATAGAAAGTTAGAGTGTCAGTCCACTTTTACTTAATTCGGCATTGTGCCTTTTGTATTAAATTCGGATGCATTTACTATGTTTCATCGTCAATAAGAACGTCCAAGGTATACAGTAAATCCTTGCTGAACCATCGGAATCTAAAACTGGACTCACAGGAGAGGTTCAAAGAATAGAAAGTTAGAGTGTCAGTCCACTTGTACCTAAGTCGGCATTGTGCCTTTAGTATTAAATTCTGATGCAATTGCTGTGTTTCATCGTCAATAAGAAGGTCCAAGGGATACAGTAAACCTGAAGTGAAGCATCAGAATCTAAAACGGGACTCACAGGAGAGATTCAAATCATAGAAAGTTAGAGTGTCAGTCCTCTTGTACTTAAGTCGGCATTGTGCCTTTTGTATTAAATTGGGATGCAATTTCTGTGATTCATCGTCAATAAGAAGGTCCATGGGATACGGTAAACCTGAAGTGAAGCATCGGAATCTAAAACTGGACTCACAGGATTGGCTCAAATCATAGAAAGTTAGAGTGTCAGTCCACTTGTACTTAAGCCGGCATTGTGCATTTTGTATTAAATTCGAATGCAATTTCTGTGTTTCATCGTCAATAAGTAGGTACAAAGGATACAGTAAACCTGAAGTGAAGCATCGGAATCTAAAACTGCACTCACAGAAAGGGTTCAAATCATAGAAAGTTAGAGTGTCAGTCCACTTGTACTTAAGTCGGCATTGTGCCTTTTGTATTTAATTCCGATGCAATTTCTGTGTTTCATCGTCAATAAGGAGGTCCAAGGTATACAGTAAACCTGAAGTGAAGCATCGGAATCTAAAACTGGACCCCTAGGAGAGGTTCAAATCATAGAAAGTAAGAGTGTCAGTCCTGTTGTACTTAAGTCGGCATAATGACTTTTGTATAAAATTCGGATGCAATTACTGTGTTTCATCGTCAATAAGAAGGTCCAAGGGATACAGTAAACCTCAAGTGAAGCATCGGAATCTAAAACTGGACTCACATTAGAGGTTCAAATTATAGAAACATAATGTGTCAGTCCGCTTGTACTTAATACGGCATTGTGATTTTTTATTAAATTCGGATGCAATTACTGTGTTTCATCGTCAATAAGAAGGTCCAAGGTAAACAGTAAACCTCAAGTGAGGCATCGGAATCTAAAACTGGACTCACAGGAGAGGTTCAAATCAGAGAAAGTTACAGTGTCAGTCCTCTTGTACTTAAGTCGGCATTGTGCCTTTTGAATTTAAATCGATGAAGTTTCAGTGTTTCATCGTCAATAAGAAGTTCCAAGGTATACAGTAAACCTGAAGTAGGGCATCGGAATCTAAAACTGGACTCACAGGAGAGGATCAAATCATAGAAAGTAAGAGTGTCAGTCCTATTGTACTTCAGTCGGCATTGTGCCTTTCGTAATAAATTCGGATGCAATTTCTGTGTTTCATCGTCTATCAGAAGGTCCTAGGGATACAGTAAACCTGAAGTAAAGCATCGGAATCTAAAACTGGGCTCCTAGGACAGGTTCAAATCATAGAAAGTAAGAGTGTCAGTCCTTTTCTACTTCAGTCGGTATTGTGACTTTTGTATTAAATTCGGATGCAATTACTGTGTATCATCATCAATAAGAAGGTCCAAGGGATACAGTAAATCTGAAGTGAAGAATCGGAATCTAAAACTGGACTCACAGGAGAGGATCAAATCATAGAAAGTTAGAGTGTCAGTCGTCTCGTACTGAAGTCGGCATTGTGCCTTTTGAATTTAATTCCGACGCAGTTTCTGTGCTTCATCGTCAATAAGAAAGTCCAAGGTATACAGTACACCTGAAGTGAAGCATCGTAATCTAAAACTGGACTCACAGGAGAGGTTCAAATCATAGAATGTTTGAGTGTCAGTCGACTTTTACTTAATTCGGCATTGTGCCTTTTGTATTAAATTCGGATGCAATTACTATGTTTCATCGTCAATAAGAAGGTCCAAGGTATACAGCAAAAACTGAGCTGAAGCATCGGAATCTAAAACTGGACTCACAGGAGAGGTTCAAATAATAGAAAGTTTGAGTGTCAGTCGTCTCGTACTGAAGTCGGCATTGTGCCTTTTGAATTTAATTCCGACGCAGTTTCTGTGCTTCATCGTCAATAAGAAAGTTCAAGGTATACAGTAAAACTGAGCTGAAGCATCGGAATCTAAAACTGGACTCACAGGAGAGGTTCAAATAATAGAAAGTTAGAGTGTCAGTCCTCATGTACTTAAGTCGGCATTGTGCCTTTTGTATTAAATTCGGATGCAATTTCTGTGTTTCATCGTCTATACGAAGGTCCTAGGGATACAGTAAACCTGAAGTGAAACATCGGAATCTAAAACTGAACTCACAGGAGAGGTTCAGATCATAGAAAGTTAGAGTGTCAGTCCTCTCGTACAAAAGTCGGCATTGTAATTTTGAATTAATTTCGGATGCAATTTCTGTGTTTCATCATCAATAAGAAGGTCCAAGGGATACAGTAAACCTGAAGTAAAGCATCGGAACCTAAAACTGGACTCACTGGAGAGGTTCATATCGTAGGAAGTTAGAGTGTCAGTCCTCTTGTACTTAAGTCGCCATTGTGCCTTTTGTATTTAATTCGGATGCAATTTCTGTGTTTCATCGTCAATAAGGAGGTCCAAGGTATACAGTAAACCTGAAGTGAAGCATCGGAATCTAAAACTGGACTCCTAGGACAGGTTCAAATCATAGATAGTAAGAGTGTTAGTCCTTTTGTACTTCAGTCGGCATTGTGACTTTTATATTAAATTCGGATGCAATTACTGTGTTTCATCATCAATAAGAAGGTCCAAGGGATACAGTAAACCTGAAGTGAAGCATCGGAATCTAAAACTGGACTCACAGGAGAGGTTCAAATCATAGAAAGTTATAGTGTCCGTCCTCTTGTACTTAAGTCGGCATTTTGCCTTTTGAATTTAATTCCGATGCAATTTCTGTGCTTCATCATCAATAAAAAGGTCCAAGGTATACAGTAATCCTGAAGTGAAACATCGGAATCTAAAACTGGATTCACAGGAGAGGTTCAAATCATAGAAAGTTTGAATGTCAGTACTCTTGCACTTAAGTCGGCATTGTGCCTTTTGAAATTAACTCCGATGCAATTTCTGTGTTTCATCGTCAATAAGATGGTCAAAGGGATAGGGTAAACCTGAAGTGAAGCATTGGAATCTAAAACTGAACTCACAGGAAAAGGTCAAATCATAGAATGTTAAAATGTCAGTCCTCTCGTACTTATGTCGGCATTGTGGCTTTTGAATTTAATTCCGATGCAATTTCTGTGCTTCATCGTCAATAAGAACGTCCAAGGTATACAGTAAACCTGAAGTTAAGCATCCGAATCTAAAACTGGACTCACAGGAGATGTTCAAATCATAGGAAGAGTGTCATTCCTCTTGTACTTAAGTCGGCATAGCGCCTTTTGTATGTAATTCCGATGCAATTTCTGCGTTTCATCACCAATAAAGAGGTCCAAGGTATACAGTAAACCTGAAGTGAAGCATCGGAATCTAAAACTGGACTCCTAGGACAGGATCAAATCATAGAAAGTAAGAGTGTCAGTCCATTTGTACTTCAGTCGGCATTGTGACTTTTGTATTAAATTCGGATGCAATTACTGTGTTTCATTATCAATATGAAGGTCCAAAGGATACAGAAAAACCTGAAGTGAAGCATCGGAATCTAAAACTGGACTCACAAGAGATGATCAAATCATAGAAAGTTAGAGTGTCAGTCCTCTTGTACTTAAGTCGGCATTGTGCCTTTTGAATTTAATTCCGATGCAATTTCTGTGTTTCATCGTCAATAAGAAGGTCCAAGGGATACAGTTAACCTGAAGTGAAGCATCGGAATTTAAAACTGAACTTACAGGAGAGGTTCTAATCATAGAAAGTTAGAGTGTCAGTCCTCTTGTACTTAAGTCAGCATTGTGCCTTTTGAATTTAATTCCGATGCAATTTCTGTGTTTCATCGTCAATAAGAAGGTCCAAGGGATACAGTTAACCTGAAGTGAAGCATCGGAATTTAAAACTGAACTTACAGGAGAGGTTCAAATCATAGAACGATAGAGTGTCAGTCCTCTCGTACTTAAGTCGGCATTGTGCCTTTTGAATTTAATTCCGATGCACTTTCTGTGCGTCATCGTCAATAAGAAGGTCCAAGGTATGCAGTAAACCTGACGTGAAGCAGCGGAATCTAAAACTGGACTCACAGGAGAGGTTCAAATCATAGGATGTTAGAGTGTCAGTCCTCTTGTACTTAAGTCGGCATTGTGCCTTTTGTTTTAAATTCGGATGCAATTTCTGTGTTTCATCGTCAATAAGAAGGTCGAAGGGATACAGTAAACCTGAAGTGAAGCATCGGAATCTAAAACTGGACAGACAGGAGATGTTCAAATCATAGGATGTTAGAGTGTCAGTCCTTTGTACTTAAGTCGGCATTGTGCCTTTTGTATTACATTCGGATGCAATTTCCGTGTTTCATCGTCAATCAGAAGTTCGAAGGGATACAGTAAACCTGAAGTGAAGCATCGGAATCTAAAACTGGACACACAGGAGATGTTCAAATCATAGGAAGTTAGAGTGTCTTTCCTCTTCTACTTAAGTCGGTATGGTGCCTTTTGAATTTAATTCCGATGCAATTTCTGTGCTTCATCGTCAATACGAAGGTCCAAGGTATACAGAAAATCTGAAGTGAAGCATCGGAATCTAATACTGGACTCACAGCAGAGGTTCAAATCATAGAAAGTTAGAGTGCCAGTCCTGTTCTACTTAAGTCGGCATTGTGCCATTTGTATTAAATTCGGATGCAATTTCTGTGTTTCATCGTCAATAAGAGGGTCCAAGGGATACAGTAAACCTGAAGTGAAGCATTGGAATCTAAAACTGAACTCACAGGAAAAGGTCAAATCATAGAATGTTAGAATGTCTGTCCTCTCGTACTTATGTCGGCATTGTGGCTTTTGAATTTAATTCCGATGCAATTTCTGTGCTTCATCGTCAATAAGAACGTCCAAGGTATACAGTAAACCTGAAGTTAAGCATCCGAATCTAAAACTGGACTCACAGGAGATGTTCAAATCATAGAAAGAGTGTCATTCCTCTTGTACTTAAGTCGGCATTGTGCCTTTTGTATGTAATTCCGATGCAATTTCTGCGTTTCATCACCAATAAGGAGGTCCAAGGTATACAGTAAACCTGAAGTGAAGCATCGGAATCTAAAACTGGACTCCTAGGACAGGTTCAAATCATAGAAAGTAAGAGTGTCAGTCCATTTGTACTTCAGTCGGCATTGTGACTTTTGTATTAAATTCGATTGCAATTACTGTGTTTCATTATCGATATGAAGGACCAAAGGATACAGAAAAACCTGAAGTGAAGCATCGGAATCTAAAACTGGACTCACAAGAGATGTTCAAATCATAGAAAGTTAGAGTGTCAGTAATCTTGTACTTAAGTCGGCACTGTGCCTTTTGAATTTAATTCCGATGCAATTTCTGTGCGTCATCGTCAATAAGAAGGTCCAAGGTATACAGTAAACCTGAAGTGAAGCATTGGACTCTAAAACTGCACTCACATGAGAGGATCAAGTCATAGAAAGTTAGAGTGTCAGTCCTCTCGTACTTAAGTCGGCCTTCTGACTTTTGAATTTAATTCCGACGCAGTTTCTGGGCTTCATCGTCAATAAGAAAGTCCGAGGTATACAGTAAACCTGAAGTGAAGCATCGGAATCTTAAACTGGACTCACAGCGGAGGTTGAGATCATAGAAACTTTAGAGTGTCAATATTCTTGTACTTAATTCGGCATTGTGCTTTTGTATTAAATTCGGATGCAATTACTGTGTTCCATTGTCAATAAGAAGGTCTAAGGTATGCAGTAAACCTGAAGTGAAGCATCGGAATCTGAAACTGGACCCACAGGAGAGGTACAAATCATAGAAAGTTAGAGTGTCAGTCCTCTTGGACTTAAGTCGGCATTGTGCCTTTAGAATTGAATTCCGATGCAATTTCTGTGCTTCATCGTCAATAAGAAAGTCCAAGGTATACAGTAAACGTGAGGTGAAGCATCGGAATCTAAAACTGTACTCACAGGAGACGTTCAAATCATAGAAAGTTAGTGTGTCTGTCCTCTTGTACTTAAGTCGGCATTGTGCCTTTAGTATTTAATTCCGATGCAATTTCTGTGTTTCATCGTCAATAAGGAGGTCCAAGGTATACAGTAAAACTGACGTGAAGCATCGGAATCTAAAAATGGACTCCTAGGAGAGGTTCAAATCATAGAAAGTAAGAGTGTCAGTTCTCTTGTACTTAAGTCGGCATTGTAACTTTTGTTTTAAATTCGGATGCAATTACTGTGTTTCATCGTCAATAAGAAGGTCCAAGCGACACAGTAAACCTGAAGTGAAGCATCGGAATCTAAAACTGGATTCACAGGAGAGGTTCAAATCATAGAAATTAGAATGTCAGTCCTCTTGTACTTAAGTCGGCATTGTGCCTTTTGAATTTCATTCCGATGCAATTTCTGTGTTTCATCGTCAATAAGAAGGTCCAAGGGATACAGTTAACCTGAAGTGAAGCATCGGAATTTAAAACTGAACTCACAGGAGAGGTTCAAATCATAGAACGATAGAGTGTCAGTCCTCTCGTACTTAAGTCGGCATTGTGCCTTTTGAATTTAATTCCGATGCACTTTCTGTGCGTCATCGTCAATAAGAAGGTCCAAGGTATGCAGTAAACCTGACGTGAAGCAGCGGAATCTAAAACTGGACTCACAGGAGAGGTTCAAATCATAGGATGTTAGAGTGTCAGTCCTCTTGTACTTAAGTCGGCATTGTGCCTTTTGTTTTAAATTCGGATGCAATTTCTGTGTTTCATCGTCAATAAGAAGGTCGAAGTGATACAGTAAACCTGAAGTGAAGCATCGGAATCTAAAACTGGACACACAGGAGATGTTCAAATCATAGGATGTTAGAGTGTCAGTCCTTTGTACTTAAGTCGGCATTGTGCCTTTTGTATTAAATTCGGATGCAATTTCCGTGTTTCATCGTCAATCAGAAGTTCGAAGGGATACAGTAAACTTGAAGTGAAGAATCGGAATCTAAAACTGGACACACAGGAGATGTTCAAATCATAGGAAGTTAGAGTGTCTTCCCTCTTCTACTTAAGTCGGTATGGTGCCTTTTGAATTTAATTCCGATGCAATTTCTGTGCTTCATCGTCAATAAGAAGGTCCAAGGTATACAGAAAACCTGAAGTGAAGCATCGGAATCTAATACTGGACTCACAGCAGAGGTTCAAATCATAGAAAGTTAGAGTGCCAGTCCTGTTCTACTTAAGTCGGCATTGTGCCATTTGTATTAAATTCGGATGCAATTTCTGTGTTTCATCGTCAATAAGAAGGTCCAAGGGATACAGTAAACCTGAAGTGAAGCATTGGAATCTAAAACTGAACTCACAGGAAAAGGTCAAATCATAGAATGTTAGAATGTCAGTCCTCTCGTACTTATGTCGGCATTGTGGCTTTTGAATTTAATTCCGATGCAATTTCTGTGCTTCATCGTCAATAAGAACGTCCAAGATATACAGTAAACCTGAAGTTAAGCATCCGAATCTAAAACTGGACTCACAGGAGATGTTCAAATCATAGAAAGAGTGTCATTCCTCTTGTACTTAAGTCGGCATTGTGCCTTTTGTATGTAATTCCGATGCAATTTCTGCGTTTCATCACCAATAAGGAGGTCCAAGGTATACAGTAAACCTGAAGTGAAGCATCGGAATCTAAAACTGGACTCCTAGGACAGGTTCAAATCATAGAAAGTAAGAGTGTCAGTCCATTTGTACTTAAGTCGGCATTGTGACTTTTGTATTAAATTCGGATGCAATTACTGTGTTTCATTATCAATATGAAGGTCCAAAGGATACAGAAAAAACTGAAGTGAAGCATCGGAATCTAAAACTGGACTCACAAGAGATGTTCAAATCATAGAAAGTTAGAGTGTCAGTCCTCTTGTACTTAAGTCGGCACTGTGCCTTTTGAATTTAATTCCGATGCAATTGCTGTGCGTCATCGTCAATAAGAAGGTCCAAGGTATACAGTATACCTGAAGTGAAGCATTGGACTCTAAAACTGCACTCACATGAGAGGATCAAGTCATAGAAAGTTAGAGTGTCAGTCCTCTCGTACTTAAGTCGGCAGTCCGAGGTATACAGTAAACCTGAAGTGAAGCATCGGAATCTTAAACTGGACTCACAGCGGAGGTTCAGATCATAGAAACTTTAGAGTGTCAATATTCTTGTACTTAATTCGGCATTGTGCTTTTGTATTAAATTCGGATGCAATTACTGTGTTCCATTGTCAATAAGAAGGTCTAAGGTATGCAGTAAACCTGAAGTGAAGCATCGGAATCTGAAACTGGACCCACAGGAGATTTTCAAATCATAGAAAGTTAGAGTGTCAGTCCTCTTGGACTTAAGTCGGCATTGTGCCTTTAGAATTGAATTCCGATGCAATATCTGTGCTTCATCGTCAATAAGAAAGTCCAAGGTATACAGTAAACGTGAAGTGAAGCATCGGAATCTAAAACTGTACTCACAGGAGACGTTCAAATCATAGAAAGTTAGTGTGTCTGTCCTCTTGTACTTAAGTCGGCATTGTGCTTTTAGTATTTAATTCCGATGCAATTTCTGTGTTTCATCGTCAATAAGGAGGTCCAAGGTATACAGTAAACCTGAAGTGAAGCATCGGAATCTAAAAATGGACTCCTAGGAGAGGTTCAAATCATAGAAAGTAAGAGTGTCAGTCGTCTTGTACTTAAGTCGTCATTGTAACTTTTGTATTAAATTCGGATGCAATTACTGTGTTTCATCGTCAATAAGAAGGTCCAAGCGATACAGTAAACCTGAAGTGAAGCATCGGAATCTAAAACTGGATTCACAGGAGAGGTTCACATCATAGAAAGTTAGAGTGTCAGTCCTCTTGTACTTAAGTCGGCATTGTGCCTTTTGAATTTAATTCCGATGCAATTTCTGTGTTTCATCGTCAATAAGAAGGTCCAATGGGATACAGTTAACCTGAAGTGAAGCATCGGAATTTAAAACTGAACTCATAGGAGAGGTTCAAATCATAGAACGATAGAGTGTCAGTCCTCTCGTACTTAAGTCGGCATTGTGCATTTTGAATTTAATTCCGATGCACTTTCTGTGCGTCATCGTCAATAAGATGGTCGAAGGTATGCAGTAAACCTGACGTGAAGCAGCGGAATCTAAAACTGGACTCACAGGAGAGGTTCAAATCATAGGATGTTAGAGTGTCAGTCCTTTGTACTTAAGTCGGCATTGTGCCTTTTGTATTATATTCGGATGCAATTTCCGTGTTTCATCGTCAATCAGAAGTTCGAAGGGATACAGTAAACTTGAAGTGAAGCATCGGAATCTAAAACTGGACACACAGGAGATGTTCAAATCATAGGAAGTTAGAGTGTCTTTCCTCTTCTACTTAAGTCGGTATGGTGCCTTTTGAATTTAATTCCGATGCAATTTCTGTGCTTCATCGTCAATAAGAAGGTCCAAGGTATACAGAAAACCTGAAGTGAAGCATCGGAATCTAATACTGGACTCACAGCAGAGGTTCAAATCATAGAAAGTTAGAGTGCCAGTCCTGTTCTACTTAAGTCGGCATTGTGCCATTTGTATTAAATTCGGATGCAATTTCTGTGTTTCATCGTCAATAAGAAGGTCCAAGGGATACAGTAAACCTGAAGTGAAGCATCGGAATCTAAAACTGGACTCACAGGAGAGGTTCAAATCGTAGAAAGTTAGACTGTCAGTCCTCTTGTACTTAAGTCGGCATTGTGCCTTTTGTATTAAATTCGGATCCAATTTCTGTGTTTCATTGTCAAGAAGTTGGTCCAAAGGATTCAGTAAACCTGAAGTGGAGCATCGGAATCTAAAACTGGACTCACAGGAGAGATTCAAATCATAGAAAGTTAGAGTGTCAGTCCTCTAGTTTTTTAGTCGGCATTGCGCCTTTTGTATTAAATTCGGATGCAATTTCTGTGTTTCATCGTCAATAAGATGGTCCAAGGGATACAGTAAACCTGAAGTGAAGCAACGAAATCTAAAACTGGACTCACAGGAGAGGTTCAAATCATAGAAAGTTAGAGTGTCAGGCCTCTTGTACCTAAGTCGGCTTTGTGCCATTTGTATTAAATTCGGATGCAATTTCTGAGTTTCATCGTCAATAAGAATATCCAAGGGATACAGCAAACCTGAAGTGAAGCACCGGAATCTAAAACTGGACTCACAGGAGAGGTTCAAATCATAGAAAGTTAGAGTGTCAGTCCTCTTGTGCTTAAGTCGACATTGTGCCTTTTGTACTAAATTCGGATGCAATTTCTGTGTTTCATCGTCAATAAGAAGGTTCAATGGATACAGTAAACCTGAAGTGAAGCATCGGAATCTAAAACTGCACTCGCAGTAGATGTTCAGATCATAGAAAGTTAGTGTGTCAGTCCTCTTGTACTTAAGTCGGCATTGTGCTTTTTGTATTACATTCGGATGCAATTTCTGTGTTTCATCTTCAATAAGAAGGTCCAAGGGATACAGCAAACCTCAAGTGAAGCATCGGAATCTAAAACTGGACTCACAGGAGAGGTTCAAATCACAGAAAATTAGAGTGTCAGTCCTCTTGTAATTAAGTCGGCATTGAGCATTTTGAATTTGATTCCGATGCAATTTCTGTGCTTCATCGTCAATAAGAAGGTCCAAGGTATACTGTAAACCTCAAGTGAAGCATTGGAATCCGTAACTGGACTCACAGGAGAGGTTCAAATCATAGAAACTTAGATTGTCAGTCATCTTGTACTTAAGTCGCCATTGTGCCTTTTGTATTAAATTCGGATGCAATTTCTGAGTTTCATCGTCAATAAGAAGGTCCAATGGATACAGTAAACGTAAAGTGAAGCATCGGAATCTAAAACTGGATTCACAGGAGAGGTTCAAACAAAAGAAAGTTAAAGTGTAAGTGCTCTTGTACATAATTCGGCATTGTGCCTTTTGAATTTAATTCCGATGCAATTTCTGTGCTTCATCGTCAATAAGAAGGTCCAAGGGATACAGTAAACCTGAAGTGAAGCATCGGAAACAAAAACTGGACTCACAGGAGAGGTTCAAATCATAGAAAATTAGAGTGTCAGTCCTCTCTTACTTAAGTCGACATTGTACTTTTTGTATTACATTCAGATGCAATTTCTGTGTTTCATCGGCAATAAGAAGGTTCAAGGGATACAGTAAACCTGTAGTGAAGCATCGGAAACGAAAACTGGACTCACAGGAGAGGTTCATATCATAGAAAGTGAGAGAGTCAGTCCTCTTGTACTTAAGTCGGCATTGTGCCTTTTGTATTAAATTTGGATTTAATTTCTGTGTTTCATCGTCAATAAGAATGTCCAAGGGATACAGCAAACCAGAAGTGAAGCATCGGAATCTAAAACTGGCCTCACAGGAGAGGTTCAAATCATAGAAAGTTAGAGTGTCAGTCCTCTTGAACTTAAGTCGGCATTGTGACTTTTGTATTAAATTCGGAAGCAATATCTGTGTTTCATCGTCAATAAGAAGGTCCAATGGATACAGTAAACCTGAAGTGAAGCATCGGAATCTAAAACTGGACTTACAGGAGAGGTTCAAATCATAGAAGGTTAGAGTGTCACTCCTCTTGTACTTAAGTCGGCATTGTGCCTTTTGTATTAAATTCGGATGCAATTTCTGTGTTTCATCGTCAATAAGTAGGTCCAAAGAATACAGCAAACCTGAAGTGAAGCATCGGAATCTAAAACTGGACTCGCAGGAGAGGTTCAAATCATAGAAAGTTAGAGTGTCAGTCCTCTTGTACTTAAGTCGGCATTGAGCATTTTGAATTTAATTCCGATGCAATTTCTGTGCTTCATCGTCAATAAGATAGTCCGAGGTATACAGTAAACCTGAAGTGAAGCATCGGAATCTAAAACTGAACTCACAGCAGAGGTTCAGATCATAGAAAGTTAGAGTGTCAGTACTCTTGCACCTAAGTCGGCATTGTGCCTTTTGAAATTAACTCCGATGGAATTTCTGTGTTTCATCGTCAATAAGAAGGTCAAAGGAATAGAGTAAACCTGAAGTGAAGCATTGGAATCTAAAACTGAACTCACAGGAAAAGGTCAAATCATAGAATGTTAGAATGTCAGTCCTCTCGTACTTATGTCGGCATTGTGCTTTTTGAATTTAATTCCGATGCAATTTCTGTGCTTCATCGTCAACAAGAATGTCCAGGGTATACAGTAAACATGAAGTGAAGCATCGGAAACTAAAACTGGACTCACAGGAGATGTTCAAACCATAGAAAGAGTGTCAATATTCTTGTACTTAATTCGGCATTGTGCTTTTGTATTAAATTCGGATGCAATTACTGTGTTCCATCGTCAATAAGAAGGTCCAAGGTATACAGTAAACCTGAAGTGAAGCATCGGAATCTAAAACTGGACCCACAGGAGAGGTTCAAATCATAGAAAGTTAGAGTGTCAGTCCGCTTGTACTTAAGTCGGCATTGTGCCTTTAGAATTGAAGTCCGATGCAATTTCTGTGCTTCATCGTCAATAAGAAGGTCCAAGGTATACAGTAAACGTGAAGTGAAGCATCTTAATCTAAAACTTGACTCACAGGAGAGGTTCAAATCATAGAAAGTTAGAGTGTCAGTCCTCTTGTACTTAAGTCATCATTGTGCCTTTCGAATTTAATTCCGATGCAATTTCTGTGCTTCATCATCAATAAGAAGGTCCAAGGTATACAGTAATCCTGAAGTGAAGCATCGGAATCTAAAACTGGACTCACAGGAGAGGTTCAAATCATAGAAAGTTAGAGTGTCAGTACTCCTGCACCTAAGTCGGCATTGTGCCTTTTGAAATTAACTCCGATGGAATTTCTGTGTTTCATCGTCAATAAGAAGGTCAAAGGAATAGAGTAAACCTGAAGTGAAGCATTGGAATCTAAAACTGAACTCACAGGAAAAGGTCAAATCATAGAATGTTAGAATGTCAGTCCTCTCGTACTTATGTCGGCATTGTGCTTTTTGAATTTAATTCCGATGCAATTTCTGTGCTTCATCGTCAACAAGAATGTCCAGGGTATACAGTAAACATGAAGTGAAGCATCGGAAACTAAAACTGGACTCACAGGAGATGTTCAAACCATAGAAAGAGTGTCATTCCTCTTGTACTTAAGTCGGCATTGTGCCTTTTGTATGTAATTCGGATGCAATTTCTGTGTTTCATCACCAATAAGGAGGTCCCAGGTATACAGTAAACCTGAAGTGAAGCATCGGAATCTAAAACTGGACTCCTAGGACAGGTTCAAATCATAGAAAGTAAGAGTGTCAGCCCTTTTGTACTTCAGTCGGCATTGTGACTTTTGTATTAAATTCGGATGCAATTACTGTGTTTCATCATCAATATGTAGGTCCAAGGTATACAGTACACCTGAAGTGAAGCATCGGAATCTAAAACAGGACACACAGGAGATGTTCAAATCATAGAAAGTTAGAGTGTCAGTCCTCTCGTACTTAAGTCGGCATTCTGACTATTGAATGTAATTCCGACGTAGTTTCTGGGCTTAATCGTCAATAAGAAAGTCCGACGTATACAGTAAACCTGAAGTGAAGCATCGGAATCTAAAACTGGACTCACAGGAGAGGTTCAAATCATAGAAAGTTAGAGTGTCAGTCCTCTTGTACTTAAGTCGGCATTGTGCCTTTTGAATTTAATTCCGATGCAATTTCTGTGTTTCATCGTCAATAAGAAGGTCCAAGGGATACAGTTAACCTGAAGTGAAGCATCGGAATTTAAAACTGAACTCACAGGAGAGGTTCAAATCATAGAATGATAGAGTGTCAGTCCTCTCGTACTTAAGTCGGCATTGTGCCTTTTGAATTTAATTCCGATGCACTTTCTGTGCGTCATCGTCAATAAGAAGGTCCAAGGTATGCAGTAAACCTGACGTGAAGCAGCGGAATCCAAAACTGGACTCTCAGGAGAGGTTCAAATCATAGGATGTTAGAGTGTCAGTCCTCTTGTACTTAAGTCAGCATTGTGCCTTTTGTATTAAATTCGGATGCAATTTCTGTGTTTCATCGTCAATAAGAAGGTCGAAAGGATACAGTAAACCTGAAGTGAAGCATCGGAATCTAAAACAGGACACACAGGAGATGTTCAAATCATAGGATGTTAGAGTGCAGTCCTTTGTACTTAAGTCGGCATTGTGCCTTTTGTATTAAATTCGGATGCAATTTCTGTGTTTCATCGTCAATAAGAAGTTCGAAGGGATACAGTAAACCTGAAGTGAAGCATCGGAATCTAAAACTGGACACACAGGAGATAATCAAATCATTGAAAGTTAGAGTGTCTTTCCTCTTCTAATTAAGTCGGCATTGTGCCTTTTGAATTTAATTCCGATGCAATTTCTGTGCTTCATCGTCAATAAGAAGGTCCAAGGTATACAGAAAACCTGGAGTGAAGCATCGGAATCTAAAACTGGACTCACAGCAGAGGTTCAAATCATAGAAAGGTAGAGTGCCAGTCCTGTTGTATTGAAGTCGGCATTGTGCCATTTGTATTAAATTCGGATGCAATTTCTGTGTTTCATCGTCAATAAGAAGGTCCAAGGGATACAGTAAACCTGAAGTGAAGCACCGGAATCTAAAACTGGACTCACAGGAGAGGTTCTAATCGTAGAAAGTTAGAGTGTCAGTCCTCTTGTACTTAAGTCGGCATTGTGCCTTTTGTATTAAATTCAGATGCAATTTCTGTGTTTCATCGTCAAGAAGAAGGTCCAAGGGATTCAGTAAACCTGAAGTGGAGCATCGGAATCTAAAACTGGACTCACAGGAGAGATTCAAATCATAGAAAGTTAGAGTGTCAGTCCTCTAGTTATTAAGTCGGCATTGCGCGTTTTGTATTAAATTCGGATGCAATTTCTGTGTTTCATCGTCAATAAGAAGGTCCAAGGGATACAGTAAACCTGAAATGAAGTAACGAAATCTAAAACTGGACTCACAGGAGACGTTCAAATCATAGAAAGTTTGAGTGTCAGTCCTCTTGTACTTAAGTCAGCTTTGTGCCATTTGTATTAAATTCGGATGCAATTTCTGAGTTTCATCGCCAATAAGAATGTCCAAGGGATACAGCAAACCTGAAGTGAAGCACCGGAAACTAAAACTGGACTCACAGGAGAGGTTCAAATCATAGAAAGTTAGAGTGTCAGTCCTCTTGTGCTTAAGTCGACATTGTGCCTTTTGTATTAAATTCGGATGCAATTTCTGTGTTTCATCGTCAATAAGAAGGTCCAATGGATACAGTAAACCTGAAGTGAAGCATCGGAATCAAAAACTGCACTCACAGTAGAGGTTCAGATCATAGAAAGTTAGAGTGTCAGTCCTCTTGTAGTATGTCGGCATTGTGCTTTTCGTATTAAATTCGGATGCAATTTCTGTGTTTCATCTTCAATAAGAAGGTCCAAGGGATACAGCAAATCTCAAGTGAAGCATCGGAATCTAAAACTGGACTCACAGGAGAGGTTCAAATCACAGAAGATTAGAGTGTCAGTCCTCTTGTACTTAAGTCGGCATTGAGCCTTTTGAATTTGATTCCGATGCAATTTCTGTGCCTCATCGTCAATAAGAAGGTCCAAGGGATACTGTAAACCTCAAGTGAAGCATTGGAATCTATAACTGGACTCACAGGAGAGGTTCAAATCATAGAAACTTAGTGTGTCAGTCCTCTTGTACTTAAGTCACCATTGTGCCTTTTGTATTAAATTCGGATGCAATTTCTGAGTTTCATCGTAAATAAGAAGGTCCAATGGATACAGTAAACGTAAAGTGAAGCATCGGAATCTAAAACTGGATTCACAGGAGAGGTTCAAATAATAGAAAGTTAAAGTGTAAGTGCTCTTGTACATAATTCGGCATTGTGCCTTTTGAATTTAATTCCGATGCAATTTCTGTGCTTCATCGTCAATAAGAAGGTCCAAGGGATACTGTAAACCTGAAGTGAAGCATCGGAAACAAAAACTGGACTTACAGGAGAGGTTCAAATCATAGAAAATTAGAGTGTCAGTCCTCTTGTACTTAAGTCGATATTGTGCTTTTTGTATTACATTCGGATGCAATTTCTGTGTTTCATCGGCAATAAGAATGTCCAAGGGATACAATAAACCTGTAGTGAAGCATCGGAAACGAAAGCTGGACTCACAGGTGAGGTTCATATCATAGAAAGTGAGATTGTCAGTCCTCTTGTACTTAAGTCGCCATTGTGCCTGTGGTATTAAATTGGGATGCAATTTCTGTGTTTCTTCGTCAATAAGAAGGTCCAAGGGATACAGTAAACCTGAAGTGAAGCATCGGAATCTAAAAGTAGACTCACAGGAGAGGTTAAAATCATAGAAAGTTAGATTGTCAGTCCTCTTGTACTTAAGTCGGCATTGTGCCTTTTGTATTAAATTTGGATGTAATTTCTGTGTTCCATCGTCAATAAGAATGTCCAAGGGATACAGCAAACCTGAAGTGAAGCATCGAAATCTAAAACTGGCCTCACAGGAGAGGTTCAAATCATAGAAAGTTAGAGTGTCAGTCCTCTTGAACTTAAGTCGGCATTGTGCCTTTAGAATTGAATTCCGATGCAATTTCTGTGCTTCATCGTCAATAAGAAGGACCAAGGGATACTGGAAAACTCAAGTGAAGCATCGGAATCTAAAACTGGACTCACAGGAGAGGTTCAAATCATAGAAATCTAGAGTGTCAGTCCTCTTGTAATTAAGTCGGCATTGTGCCTTTTGTATTATATTCGGATGCAATTTCTGTGTTTCATCGTCAATAAGAAGGTCCAAGGTATACAGTAAACCTGAAGTGAAGCATCGGAATCTAAAACTGGACCCACAGGAGAGGTTCAAATCATAGAAAGTTAGAGTGTCAGTCCTCTTGTACTTAAGTCGGCATTGAGCCTTTTGAATTTAATTCCGACGCAATTTCTGTGCTTCATCGTCAATAAGAAGGTCCAAGGGACACTGGAAAACTCAAGTGAAGCATCGGAATCTAAAACTGGACTCACAGGAGAGGTTCAAATCATAGAAATCTAGAGTGTCAGTCCTCTTGTAATTAAGTCGGCATTGTGCCTTTTGTATTATATTCGGATGCAATTTCTGTGTTTCATCGTCAATAAGAAGGTCCAAGGGATACAGTAAACCTGAAGTGCAGCATTAGAATCTAAAACTGGACTCACATGAGAGGATCAAATCATAGAAAGTTAGAGTGTCAGTCCTCTCGTACTTAAGTCGGCATTCTGACTTTTGAATTTAATTCCGACGCAGTTTCTGGGCTTCATCGTCAATAAGAAATTCCGAGGTATACAGTAAACCTGAAGTGAAGCATCGGAATCTAAAACTGGACTCACAGCAGAGGTTCAGATCATAGAAACTTAGAGTGCCAATATTCTTGTACTTAATTCGGCATTGTGCTTTTGTATTAAATTCGGATGCAATTACTGTGTTCCATCGTCAACAAGAAGGTCCAAGGTATACAGTAAACCTGAAGTGAAGCATCGGAATCTAAAACTGGAACTACAGGAGAGGTTCAAATCATAGAAAGTTAGAGTGTCAGTCCTCTTGTACTTAAGTCGGCATTGTGCATTTTGTATTTAATTCCGATGCAATTTCTGTGTTTCATCGTCAATAAGGAGGTCCAAGGTGTACAGTAAACCTGAAGTGAAGCATCGGAATCTAAAACTGGACTCCTAGGAGAGGTTCAAATCATAGAATGTAAGAGTGTCAGTCCTCTTGTACTTAAGTCGGCATTGTAACTTTTGTATTAAATTCGGATGCAACTACTGTGTTTCATCGTCAATAAGAAGGTCCAAGCGATACAGTAAACCTGAAGTGAAGCATCGGAATCTAAAACTGGACTCACAGGAGAGGTTCAAATCATAGAAAGTTAGAGTGTCAGTCCTCTTGTACTTAAGTCGGCATTGCGCCTTTTGTATTAAATTCGGATGCAATTTCTGTGCTTCATCGTCCAAAAGAAGGTCGAAGGGATACAGTAAACCTGAAGTGAAGCATCGGAATCTAAAACTGGACACACAGGAGATGTTCAAATCATAGAATTTTAGAGTGTCTTTCCTCTTCTACTTAAGTCGCCATTGTGCGTTTTGAATTTAATTCCGATGCAATTTCTGTGCTTCATCGTCAATAAGAAGGTCCAAGGTATACAGTAAACCTGAAGTGAAGCATCGGAAACTAAAACTGGACTCACAGCAAAGATTCAATTCATAGAAAGTTAGAGTGCCAGTCCTGTTGTACTTAAGTCGGCATTGTGCCTTTTGAATTTAATTCCGATGCAATTTCTGTGCTTCATCGTCAATAAGAAGGTCCAAGGGATACAGTAAACCTGAAGTGAAGCATCGGAATCTAAAACTGGACTCCTAGAAGAGGTTCAAATCATAGAATGTAAGAGTGTCAGTCCTCTTGTACTTAAGTCGGCATTGTAACTTTTGTATTAAATTCGGATGCAACTACTATGTTTCATCGTCAATAAGAAGGTAAAAGCGATACAGTAAACCTGAAGTGAAGCATCGGAATCTAAAACTGGACTCACAGGAGAGGTTCAAATCATAGAAAGTTAGAGTGTCAGTCTTCTCGTACTTACGTCGGCACTATGACTTTTGAATTTAATTCCGATGCACTTTCTGTGCTTCATCGTCGATAAGAAGTTCGAAGGGATACAGTAAACCTGAAGTGAAGCATCGGAATCTAAAATTGGACACACAGGAGATGTTCAAATCATAGAAAGTTAGAGTGTCTTTCCTCTTCTACTTAAGTCGGCATTGTGCCTTTTGAATTTAATTCCGATGCAATTTCTGTGCTTCATCGTCAATAAGAAGGTCCAAGGTATACAGTAAACCTGAAGTGAAGCATCGGAATCTAAAACTGGGCTCACAGCAGAGGTTCAAATCATATAAAGTTAGAGTGCCAGTCCTGTTGTACTTTAGTCGGCATTGTGCCATTTGTATTACATTCGGATGCAATTTCTGTGTTTCATCGTCAATAAGAAGGTCGAAGGGATACAGTAAACCTGAAGTGAAGCATCGGAATCTAAAACTGGACTCACAGGAGAGATTCAAATCATAGAAAGTTAGAGTGTCAGTCCTCTTGTACTTAAGTCGGCATTGTGCCTTTTGTATTAAATTGGGATCAATTTATGTGTTTCATCGTCAATAAGAAGGTCCAAGCTATACAGTAAACCTGAAGTGAAGCATCGGTATCTAAAACTGGACTCACAGCAGAGGTTCAAATCATAGAAAGTAAGAGTGTCAGTCCTCTTGTACTTAAGTCGGCATTGTAACTTTTGTATTAAATTCGGATGCAACTACTGTGTTTCATCGTCAATAAGAAGGTCCAAGGGATACAGTAAACCTGAAGTGAAGCATCGGAATCCATAACTGGACTCACAGGAGAGGTTCAAATCATAGAAAGTTAGAGTGTCAGTCCTCTTGTACTTAAGTCGGCATTGTGCCTTTTCAATTTAATTCCGATGCAATTTCAGTTTCATCGTCAATAAGAAGGTCCAAGGTATACAGTAAACCTGAAGTGAAGCATCGGAATCTATACTGGACACACAGGAGAGGTTCAAATAATAGAAAGTTAGAGTGTCAGTCCTCTTGTACTTCAGTCGGCATTGTGCCTTTTGAATTTAATTCCGATGCAATTTCTGTGTTTCATCGTCAATAAGAAGGTCCAAGGGATACAGTTAACCTGAAGTGAAGCATCGGAATCTAAAACTGGGCTCACAGCAGAGGTTCAAATCATATAAAGTTAGAGTGCCAGTCCTGTTGTACTTTAGTCGGCATTGTGCCATTTGTATTACATTCGGATGCAATTTCTGTGTTTCATCGTCAATAAGAAGGTCGAAGGGATACTGTAAACCTGAAGTGAAGCATCGGAATCTAAAACTGGACTCACAGGATAGTTTCAAATCGTAGAAAGTTAGAGTGCCAGTCCTCTTGTACTTAAGTCGGCATTGTGCCTTTTGTATTAAATTCGGATGCAATTTCTGTCTTTCATCGTCAGTAAGAACGTCCAAGGGATACAGTAAACCTGAAGTGAAGCATCGGATCTAAAACTGGACTCACAGGAGAGGTTCAAATCATTGAAAGTCAGAGTGTCAGTCCTCTTGCACTTATGTCGGCATTGTGCATTTTGTATTAAATTCGGATGCAATTTCCGTGTTTCATCGTCAATAAGAAAGTCCAAGGGATTCAGTAAACCTGAAGTGAAGCATCGGAATCTAAAACTGGACTCACAGGAGAGATTCAAATCATAGAAAGTTAGAGTGTCAATCCTCTTGCACTTAAGTCGGCATTGTGCCTTTTGTATTAAATTGGGATGCAATTTCTGTGTTTGATCGTCAATAAGAAGGTCCAAGGGATACAGTAAATCTGAAGTGAAGCATCGGAACCTAAAACTGGACTCACAGGAGAGGTTCAAATCACAGAAATTTAGAATGTCAGTCCTCTTGTACTTATGTCAGCATTGTGCCTTTTGTATTAAATTCGGATGCAATTTCTGTGTTTCATCGTTAATAAGACGGTCCAAAGGATACAGTAAACCTGAAGTGAAGCATTGGAATCTAAAACTGGACTCACTGGTGAGGTTCAAATAATAGAAAGTTAGAGTGTCTGTCCTCTAGTTTTTAAGTCGTCATTGTGCCTTTTGTATTAAATTCGGTTGCAATTTCTGAGTTTCATCGTCAATAAGAATGTCCAGGGAATACAGCAAACCTGAAGTGATGCATCGAAATCTAAACCTGGAATCACAGGAGAGGTTCAAAACACAGTAAATTAGAGTGTCATTCCTCTTGTGCTTAAGTCGACATTGTGCCTTTTGTGTTAAATTCGGATGCAATTTCTGTGTTTCATCGGCAATAATAAGGTCAAATGGATACAGTAAACCTGAAGTGAAGCATCGGAATCTAAAACTGCACTCACAGGAGAGGTTCAGATCATAGAAAGTTAGAGTGTCAGTCCCCTTGTACTTAAGTCGGCATTGTGCTTTTTGTATTAAATTCGGATGCAATTTCTGTGTTTCATCGTCAATAAGAAGGTCCAGAGGGATACAGTAAACCTGAAGTGAAGCATCGGAATCTAAAACTGGACTCACAGGATAGGTTCAAATCACAGAAAATTAGAGTGTCAGTCCTCTTTTACTTAAGTCGGCATTGAGCCTTTTGAATTTGATTCTGATGCAATATCTGTGCTTCATCGTAAATAAGAAGGTCCAAGGGATACTGTAAACCTCAAGTGAAGCATTGGAATCTATAACTGGACTCACAGGAGAGGTTCAAATCATAGCAACTTAGAGTGTCAGTCCTCTTGTACTTATGTCGCCATTGTGACTTTTGTATTAAATTCGGATGCAATTTCTGTGCTTCATCGGCAATAAGAAGGTCCAAGGGATACAGTAAACCTGTAGTGAAGCATCGGAAACGAAAACTGGTCTCACAGGAGAGGTTCAAATCACAGAAAATTAGAGTGTCAGTCCTCTTTTACTTAAGTCGGCATTGAGCCTTTTGAATTTGATTCTCATGCAATTTCTGTGCTTCATCGTAAATAAGAAGGTCCAAGGGATACTGTAAACCTCAAGTGAAGCATTGGAATCTATAACTGGACTCACAGGAGAGGTTCAAATCATAGCAACTTAGAGTGTCAGTCCTCTTGTACTTATGTCGCCATTGTGACTTTTGTATTAAATTCGGATGCAATTTCTGTGCTTCATCGTCAATAAGAAGGTCCAAGGGATACGGTAAACCTGAAGTGAAGCATCGGAATCTAAAAGTGGACTCACAGGAGAGGTTAAAATCATAGAAAATTAGAGTGTCAGTCCTCTTGTACTTAAGTCGGCATTGCGCCTTTTGTATTAAATTTGGATGTAATTTCTGTGTTTCATCGTCAATAAGAATGCCCAAGGGATACAGCAAACCTGAAGTGAAGCATCGGAATCTAAAACTGGACTCACAGGAGAGGTTCAAATCATAGAAAGTTAGAGTGTCAGTCCTCTTGAACTTAAGTCGGAATTGTGACTTTTGTATTCAATTCGGATGCAATATCTGTGTTTCATCGTCAATGAGAAGGTCCAATGGATACAGTAAACCTGAAATGAAGCATCGGAATCTAAAACTGGACTCACAGGAGAGGTTCAAATCATAGAAAGTTAGAGTGTCACTCCTCTTGTACTTAAGTCGGCATTGTGACTTTTGTATTAAATTCGGATGCAATTTCTGTGTTTCATCGTCAATAAGTAGGTCCAAGGAATACAGTAAACCAGAAGTGAAGCATCGGAATCTAAAACCGGACTCACAGGAGACGTTCAAATCATAGAAAGTTAGAGTGTCAGTCCTCTTGTACTTAAGTCGGCATTGAGCCTTTTGAATTTAATTCCGATGCAATTTCTGTGCTTCATCGTCAATAAGAAGGTCCAAGTGATACTGGAAAACTCAAGTGGAGCATCGGAATCTAAAACTGGACTCACAGGAGAGGTTCAAATCATAGAAACTTAGAGTGTCAGTCCTCTTGTACTTAAGTCGCCATTGTGGCTTTTGTATTAAATTCGGATGCAATTTTTGAGTATCATCGTCAATAAGAAGGTCCAATGGATACAGTAAACCTGAAGTGAAGCATCGGAATCTGAAACTGGACTCCCAGGATAGGTTCAAATCATAGAAAGTTAGTGTCAGTCCTCTTGTACATAAGTCGGCATTGTGCCTTTTGATTTTAATTCCGATGCAATATCTGTGCTTCATCGTCAATAAAAAGGTTGAAGGGACACAGTAAACCTGAAGTGAAGCATCGGAATCTAAAACTGGACTCACAGGAGTGGTTCAAATCATTGAAAATTAGAGTGTCAGTCCTCTTATACTTAACTGGGCATTGTGCTTTTTGTATTAAATTCGGATGCAATTTCTGAGTTTCATCGTCAATAAGAAGGTCCAAGGGATACAGTAAACCTGAAGTGAAGCATCGGAATCTAAAACTGGACTCACAGGAGAGGTTCAAATCATAGAAAATTTGAGTGTCTGTCCTCTTGTACTTAAGTAGGCATTGTGCCTTTTGTATTAAATTCGGATGCAATTTCTATATTTCATCGTCAATAAGAAGGTCCAAGGGATAAAGTAAACCTTAAGTGAAGCATCGGAATCTAAAACTGGACTCACAGGGGAGATACAAATCATAGAAAGTTGTAGTGTCAGTCCTCTTGTACTTAAGTCGGCATTGTGCCTTTTGAATTTAATTCCGATGCAGTATCTGTGATCATCGACAATAAGAAGGTCCAAGGGATACAGTAAACCTGAAGTGAAGCATCGGAATTTGAAACAGGACTTACAGCAGAGGTTCAAATCACAGAAAGTTAGAGTGTCAGTCCTCCTGTACTTTAGTCGGCATTGTGCCTTTGTATTAAATTCGGATGCAATTTCTGCATACATCGTCAATAAGAAGGTCCAAGGGATACAGTAAACCTGAAGTGAAGCATCGGAATCTAAAACTGGACTCACAGGAGAGTTTCAAATCATAGAAAGTTGGAGTGTCAGTCCTCTTGTACTTAAGTCGGCATTGTGCCTTTTGTATTAAATTCGGATGCATTGTCTGTGAATCATCGTCAATAAGAAGGTCTAAGGAATACGGTAAACGTGAAGTGAAGCATCGGAATCTAAAACTGCACTCACAGGAGTGGTTCAAATCATAGAAAGTTGGAGTGTTAGCCCTCTTGCACTAAAGTCGGCATTGTGCCATTTGTATTACATTCGGATGCAATTTCTGTGATTCATCGTCAATAAGAAGGTCCAAGGGATTCAGTAAACCTGAAGTGAAGCATCGGAATCTAAAACTGGACTCACAGGAGAGTTTCAAATCATTGAAAGTTAGAGTGTCAGTCCCCTTGTACTTATATCAGCATTGTGGCTTCTGTATTAAATTCGGATGCAATTTCTGTGTATCATCGTCAAAAAGACGGTTCAAGGGATACAGTAAACCTGAAGTGAAGCATCGGAATCTAAAACTGGACTCACAGGAGAGGTTCATATCATAGAAAATTAGAGTGTCAGTCCTCTTGTACTTAAGTCGGCATTGTGCCTTTTGAATTCAATTCCGATGCAATTTCTGTGTTACGCCGTCAATAAGAAGTTCTAAGGTATATAGTAAACCTGAAGTGAAGCATCGGAATCTAAAACTGGACTCACAGGAGCGGTTCAAATCATAGATAGTTAGAGTGTCAGTCCTCTTATACTTAAGTCGGCATTGTGCCCTTTGAATTTAATTCCGATGCAATTTCTGTGCTTCATCGTCAATAAGAAGGTCCAAGGTATACAGTAAACCTGAAGTGAAACATCGGAATCTAAAACTGGACTCACAGGAGAGGTTCAAGTCATATAAAGTTGGAGTAACAGTCCTCTTGTACTTATGTCGGCATTGTGCCTTTTGAATTTAATTCCAATGCAATTTCTGTGTTTCATCGTCAATATGATGGTCCAAGGTATACAGTAAACCTGAAGTGAAGCATTGGAATCTAAAACTGGACTCACAGAAGAGGTTCTAATCATAGAACGTTAGAGTGTCAGTACTCTTGTACTTAAGAAGGCATTGTGCCTTTTGTATTAAATTCAGATGCAATTTCTATGTTTCATCGTCAATAGGATGGTCCAAGGGATACAGTAAAACTGAAGTGAAGCATCGGAATCTAAAACTGGACTCACAGGAGCGGTACAAATCATAGAAAGTTAAAGGGTCAGTCCTCTTGTACTTTAGTCGCCATTGTGCCTTTTGAATTTAATTCGATGCAATTTCTGTGTTTCATCGTCAAGAAGAAGGTCCAAGGTATACAGTAAACCTGAAGTCAAGCATCGGAATCTAAAACTGGACTCACAGGAGAGGTTCAAATCATTCAAAGTTAGAGTGTCAGTTGTCTTGTACTTAAGTCGGCATTGTGGCTTTTGAATAAAATTCGGATGTAATTTCGGTGTTTCATCGTCAATAAGAAGGTCCAAGGGATACACTAAACCTAAAGTGAAGCATCGGAATCTAAAACTGGACTCACAGGAGAGGATCAAATCATAGAAAGTTAGAGTGTCAGTCCTCTTGTACTTAAGTCTGCATTGTGCCTTTTGAATTTAATTCCGAAGCAATTCCTGTGTTTCATCGTCAATAAGAAGGTCCAAGGGATACAGTAAACCTGAAGTGAAGCTTCGGAATCTAAAACTAGACTCAAGGAGAAATTCAAATCATCGAAAGTTAGAGTGTCAGTCCCCTTGTACTTAAGTCGGCATTGTGCCTTTTGAATTTAATTCCGACGCAATTTCTGAGCTTCATCGTCAATAAGAAGGTCCAAGGTATACAGTAAACCGGACGTGAAGCATCGTAATCTAAAACTGGACTCACAGGAGAGGTTCCAATCATAGAAAGTTAGAGTGTCAGTCCTCTTGTACTTAAGTCGGCATTGTGCCTTTTGTATTAAATTCGGATGCAATTTCTGTGTTTGATCGTCAATAAGAAGGTCCAAGGGATACACTAAACCAGAAGTGAAGCATCGGAATCTAAAACTGGACTCACAGGAGAGGTTCAAATCATTGAAAGTTAGAGTGTCAGCCCTCTTGTACTTAAGTCGGCATAGTGTCTTTTGAATTTAATTCCGAAGCAATTTATGTCTTTCATCGTCAATAAGAAGGTCCAAGGATTACAGTAAACCTGAAGTGAAGCTTCGGAATTTATAATTAGACTCACAGGAGAAACTCAAATCATAGAAAGTTAGAGTGTTAGTCCTCTTGTACTTAAGTCGGTATTGTGACTTTTGATTTTAATTCCGACGCAATTTCTATGTTTCACCGTCAATAAGAAGGTCCCAGGTATACAGTAAACCGGAAGTGAAGCATCGGAATCTAAAACTGGACTCTCAGGAGAGGTTCCAATCATAGAAAGTTAGAGTGTCAGTCCTCTTCTACTTTAGTCGGCATTGTGCCTTTTGTATTAAATTCGGATGCAATTTCTGTGTTTCATCGTCAATAAGAAAGTCCAAGGGATACAGTAAACCTGAAGTGAAGCATCGGAATCTAAAACTGGACTCACAGGAGTGGTTCAAATCATAGAATGTTAGAGTGTCAGTCCTCTTGTACTTAAGTCGGCATTGTGCGTTTTGTATTAAATTCGGATGCAATTTCTGTGTTTCATCGTCAATAAGAAGGTCAAAGGGATACAGTAAACTTGAAGTGAAGAATCGGAATCTAAAACTGGACTCTTAGGAGACGTTCAAATCATAGAAAGTTAGAGTGTCAGTTCTCTTGTACTTAAGTCGGCATTCTGCCTTTTGCATTAAATTCGGACGCAATTTCTGTGCATCTTCGTCAATAAGAAGGTCCAAGGGATACAGAAAACCTGAAGTGAAGCATCGGAATCTAAAACTGGAATCACAGGAGATGTTCAAATCATAGGAAGTTGGAGGGTCAGTCCTCTTGTACTTAAGTCGGCATTATGCCTTTTGTATTACATTTGGATGTCATTTCTGTGTTTCATCGTCAATTAGAAGGTCCAAGGAATACAGTAAACCTGAAGTAATGCGTCGGAATCGAAAACGGGACTTACAGGAGGGGCTTAAACCATTGAAAGTTAGAGTGACAGTCCGTTTGTACTTAATTCGGCATTGTGCCTTCTGTATTAAATTCGATGCAATTTCTGTGTTTCATCATCAATAAGAAGGTCCAAGGGATACAGTAAACCAAAAGTGAAGCATCGGAATCTGAAACTAGACTCACAGGAGAGGTTCAAATCACAGAAATGTAGAGTATCAGTCCTCTTGTAATTAAGTCGGCATTGTGCCTTTTGTATTAAATCTGTATGCAATTTCTGTGTTTCATCGTCAATAATAAGGTCCAAGGTATACAGTAAACCTGAAGTGAAGCATCGGAATCTAAAACTGGACTCACAGGAGAGGTTAAAATCATAGAAAGTTAGAGTGTCAGTCCTCTTGTACTTAAGACGGCATTGTGCCTTTTGAATTAAATTCGATGCAATTTCTGTGTTTCATCTTCAATAAGAAGGTCCAAGGGATACAGTAAACTTGAAGTGAAGCATCGGAATCTAAAACTGGACTCACAGGAGAGGTTCAAATCATAGAAAGTTAGAGAGTCAGTCCTCTTGTACTTAAGTCGGCAATGTGTCTTTTGTATTAAATTCTGATGCAATTTCTGTGTATCATCGTCTAAAAGACGGTCCAAGGGATACAGTAAACCTGAAGTGAAGCATCGGAATCTAAAACTGGATTCACAGGAGAGGTTCAAATCACAGAACGTTAGAGTGTCAGTCCTCTTGTACTTAAGAAGGCATTGTGCCTTTTGTATTAAATTCAGATGCAATTTCTTTGTTTCATCGTCAATAGGAAGGTCCAAGGGATACAGTAAATCTGAAGTGAAGCATCGGAATCTAAAACTGGACTCACAGGAGAGGTTCAAATCATAAAAAGTGAGTGTGTCAGACCTCAAGTACTTAAGTCGGCATTGTGCCGTTTGAATTTAATTCCGATGCAATTTCTGTTCTTCATCGTCAATAAGAAGGTCCAAGGTATACAGTAAACCTGAAGTGAAGCATCGGAATCTAAAACTGGACTCACAGGAGAGGTTCAAATCATTCAAAGTTAGAGTGTCAGTTGTCTTGTACTTAAGTCGGCTTTGTGCCTTTTGAATTAAATTCGGATGTAATTTCGGTGTTTCATCGTCAATAAGAAGGTCCAAGGGATACACTAAACCTGAAGTGAAGCATCGGAATCTAAAACTGGATTCACAGGAGAGGTTCAAATCACAGAACGTTAGAGTGTCAGTCCTCTTGTACTTAAGAAGGCATTGTGCCTTTTGTATTAAATTCAGATGCAATTTCTTTGTTTCATCGTCAATCGGAAGGTCCAAGGGATACAGTAAATCTGAAGTGAAGCATCGGAATCTAAAACTGGACTCACAGGAGAGGTTCAAATCATAAAAAGTTAGAGTGTCAGTCCTCTTGTATTTAAGTCGGTATTGTGCCTTTTGAATTTAATACCAATGCAATTTCTGTGTTCCATCGTCAATAAGAAGGTCCAAGGTATACAGTAAACCTGAAGTGAAGCATCGGAATCTAAAACTGGACTCACAGGAGAGGTTCAATTCATTGAAAATTAGAGTGTCAGTCCTCTTGTACTTAAGTCGGCATTGTGCCTTTTGAATTCAATTCCGATGCAATTTCTGTGTTACGCCGTCAATAAGAAGTTCTAAGGTATATAGTAAACCTGAAGTGAAGCATCGGAATCTAAAACTGGACTCACAGGAGCGGTTCAAATCATAGAAAGTTAGAGTGTCAGTCCTCTTTTACTTAAGTCGGCATTGTGACTTTTGAATTTAATTCCGATGCAATTTCTGTGCTTCATCGTCAATAAGAAGGTCCAAGGTATACAGTAAACCTGAAGTGAAACATCGGAATCTAAAACTGGACTCACAGGAGAGAGTCAAATCATAGAAAGTTGGAGTAACAGTCCTCTTGTACTTATGTCGGCATTGTGCCATTTGAATTTAATTCCAATGCAATTTCTGTGTTTCATCGTCAATAAGAAGGTCCAAGGTATACAGTAAACCTGAAGTGAAGCATTGGAATCTAAAACTGGACTCACAGAAGAGGTTCTAATCATAGAACGTTAGAGTGTCAGTACTCTTGTACTTAAGAAGGCATTGTGCCTTTTGTATTAAATTCAGATGCAATTTCTATGTTTCATCGTCAATAGGATGGTCCAAAGGATACAGTAAAACTGAAGTGAAGCATCGGAATCTAAAACTGGACTCACAGGAGCGGTACAAATCATAGAAAGTTAAAGGGTCAGTCCTCTTGTACTTTAGTCGCCATTGTGCCTTTTGAATTTAATTTGATGCAATTTCTGTGTTTCATCGTCAATAAGAAGGTCCAAGGTATACAGTAAACCTGAAGTGAAGCATCGGAATCTAAAACTGGACTCACAGGAGAGGTTCAAATCATTCAAAGTTAGAGTGTCAGTTGTCTTGTACTTAAGTCGGCTTTGTGCCTTTTGAATTAAATTCGGATGTAATTTCGGTGTTTCATCGTCAATAAGAAGGTCCAAGGGATACACTAAACCTGAAGTGAAGCATCGGAATCTAAAACTGGATTCACAGGAGAGGTTCAAATCACAGAACGTTAGAGTGTCAGTCCTCTTGTACTTAAGAAGGCATTGTGCCTTTTGTATTAAATTCAGATGCAATTTCTTTGTTTCATCGTCAATCGGAAGGTCCAAGGGATACAGTAAATCTGAAGTGAAGCATCGGAATCTAAAACTGGACTCACAGGAGAGGTTCAAATCATAAAAAGTTAGAGTGTCAGTCCTCTTGTATTTAAGTCGGCATTGTGCCTTTTGAATTTAATACCAATGCAATTTCTGTGTTCCATCGTCAATAAGAAGGTCCAAGGTATACAGTAAACCTGAAGTGAAGCATCGGAATCTAAAACTGGACTCACAGGAGAGGTTCAATTCATTGAAAATTAGAGTGTCAGTCCTCTTGTACTTAAGTCGGCATTGTGCCTTTTGAATTCAATTCCGATGCAATTTCTGTGTTACGCCGTCAATAAGAAGTTCTAAGGTATATAGTAAACCTGAAGTGAAGCATCGGAATCTAAAACTGGACTCACAGGAGCGGTTCAAATCATAGAAAGTTAGAGTGTCAGTCCTCTTTTACTTAAGTCGGCATTGTGACTTTTGAATTTAATTCCGATGCAATTTCTGTGCTTCATCGTCAATAAGAAGGTCCAAGGTATACAGTAAACCTGAAGTGAAACATCGGAATCTAAAACTGGACTCACAGGAGAGAGTCAAATCATAGAAAGTTGGAGTAACAGTCCTCTTGTACTTATGTCGGCATTGTGCCATTTGAATTTAATTCCAATGCAATTTCTGTGTTTCATCGTCAATAAGAAGGTCCAAGGTATACAGTAAACCTGAAGTGAAGCATTGGAATCTAAAACTGGACTCACAGAAGAGGTTCTAATCATAGAACGTTAGAGTGTCAGTACTCTTGTACTTAAGAAGGCATTGTGCCTTTTGTATTAAATTCAGATGCAATTTCTATGTTTCATCGTCAATAGGATGGTCCAAAGGATACAGTAAAACTGAAGTGAAGCATCGGAATCTAAAACTGGACTCACAGGAGCGGTACAAATCATAGAAAGTTAAAGGGTCAGTCCTCTTGTACTTTAGTCGCCATTGTGCCTTTTGAATTTAATTTGATGCAATTTCTGTGTTTCATCGTCAATAAGAAGGTCCAAGGTATACAGTAAACCTGAAGTGAAGCATCGGAATCTAAAACTGGACTCACAGGAGAGGTTCAAATCATTCAAAGTTAGAGTGTCAGTTGTCTTGTACTTAAGTCGGCTTTGTGCCTTTTGAATTAAATTCGGATGTAATTTCGGTGTTTCATCGTCAATAAGAAGATCCAAGGGATACACTAAACCTGAAGTGAAGCATCGGAATCTAAAACTGGATTCACAGGAGAGGTTCAAATCACAGAACGTTAGAGTGTCAGTCCTCTTGTACTTAAGAAGGCATTGTGCCTTTTGTATTAAATTCAGATGCAATTTCTTTGTTTCATCGTCAATAGGAAGGTCCAAGGGATACAGTAAATCTGAAGTGAAGCATCGGAATCTAAAACTGGACTCACAGGAGAGGTTCAAATCATAAAAAGTTAGAGTGTCAGTCCTCTTGTATTTAAGTCGGCATTGTGCCTTTTGAATTTAATACCAATGCAATTTCTGTGTTCCATCGTCAATAAGAAGGTCCAAGGTATACAGTAAACCTGAAGTGAAGCATCGGAATCTAAAACTGGACTCACAGGAGAGGTTCAATTCATTGAAAATTAGAGTGTCAGTCCTCTTGTACTTAAGTCGGCATTGTGCCTTTTGAATTCAATTCCGATGCAATTTCTGTGTTACGCCGTCAATAAGAAGTTCTAAGGTATATAGTAAACCTGAAGTGAAGCATCGGAATCTAAAACTGGACTCACAGGAGCGGTTCAAATCATAGAAAGTTAGAGTGTCAGTGCTCTTTTACTTAAGTCGGCATTGTGACTTTTGAATTTAATTCCGATGCAATTTCTGTGCTTCATCGTCAATAAGAAGGTCCAAGGTATACAGTAAACCTGAAGTGAAACATCGGAATCTAAAACTGGACTCACAGGAGAGAGTCAAATCATAGAAAGTTGGAGTAACAGTCCTCTTGTACTTATGTCGGCATTGTGCCATTTGAATTTAATTCCAATGCAATTTCTGTGTTTCATCGTCAATAAGAAGGTCCAAGGTATACAGTAAACCTGAAGTGAAGCATTGGAATCTAAAACTGGACTCACAGAAGAGGTTCTAATCATAGAACGTTAGAGTGTCAGTACTCTTGTACTTAAGAAGGCATTGTGCCTTTTGTATTAAATTCAGATGCAATTTCTATGTTTCATCGTCAATAGGATGGTCCAAAGGATACAGTAAAACTGAAGTGAAGCATCGGAATCTAAAACTGGACTCACAGGAGCGGTACAAATCATAGAAAGTTAAAGGGTCAGTCCTCTTGTACTTTAGTCGCCATTGTGCCTTTTGAATTTAATTTGATGCAATTTCTGTGTTTCATCGTCAATAAGAAGGTCCAAGGTATACAGTAAACCTGAAGTGAAGCATCGGAATCTAAAACTGGACTCACAGGAGAGGTTCAAATCATTCAAAGTTAGAGTGTCAGTTGTCTTGTACTTAAGTCGGCTTTGTGCCTTTTGAATTATATTTGGATGTAATTTCGGTGTTTCATCGTCAATAAGAAGGTCCAAGGGATACACTAAACCTGAAGTGAAGCATCGGAATCTAAAACTGGACTCACAGGAGAGGAACAAATCATAGAAAGTTAGAGTGTCAGTCCTCTTGTACTTAAGTCGGCATTGTGCCTTTTGAATTTAATTCCGAAGCAATTCCTGTGTTTCATCGTCAATAAGAAGGTCCAAGGGATACAGTAAACCTGAAGTGAAGCATCGGAATCTAAAACTAGACTCACAGGAGAAATTCAAATCATCGAAAGTTAGAGTGTCAGTCCTCTTGTACTTAAGTCGGCATTGTGCCTTTTGAATTTAATTCCGACGCAATTTCTGTGCTTCATCGTCAATAAGAAGGTCCAAGGTATACAGTAAACCGGAAGTGAAGCATCGGAATCTAAAACTGGAATCACAGGAGAGGTTCCAATCATAGAAAGTTAGAGGGTCAGTCCTCTTGTACTTAAGTCGGCATTGTGCCTTTTGTATTAAATTCGGATGCAATTTCTGTGTTTGATCGTCAATAAGAAGGTCCAAGGGATACACTAAACCAGAAGTGAAGCATCGGAATCTAAAACTGGACTCACAGGAGTGGTTCAAATCATAGAATGTTAGAGTGTCAGTCCTCTTGTACTTAAGTCGGCATTGTGCGTTTTGTATTAAATTCGGATGCAATTTCTGTGTTTCATCGTCAATAAGAAGGTCAAAGGGATACAGTAAACCTGAAGTGAAGCATCGGAATCTAAAACTGGACACTTAGGAGACGTTCAAATCATAGAAAGTTAGAGTGTCAGTCCTCTAGTACTTAAGTCGGCATTCTGCCTTTTGCATTAAATTCGGACGCAATTTCTGTGCATCTTCGTCAATAAGAAGGTCCAAGGGATACAGAAAACCTGAAGTGAAGCATCGGAATCTAAAACTGGAATCACAGGAGATGTTCAAATCATAGAAAGTTGGAGGGTCAGTCCTCTTGTACTTAAGTCGGCATTATGCCTTTTGTATTACATTTGGATGCAATTTCTGTGTTTCATCGTCAATTAGAAGGTCCATGGGATACAGTAAACCTGAAGTGATGCGTCGGAATCGAAAACTGGACTCACAGGAGGGGCTTAAACCATTGAAAGTTAGAGTGACAGTCCGTTTGTACTTAATTCGGCATTGTGCCTTTTGTATTAAATTCAGATGCAATTTCTGTGTTTCATCGTCAATAGGAAGGTCCAAGGAATACAGTAAACCTGAAGTGAAGCATCGGAATCTAAAACTGGACTCACAGGAGAGGTTCAAATCATAAAAAGTGAGTGTGTCAGTCCTCAAGTACTTAAGTCGGCATTGTGCCGTTTGAATTTAATTCCGATGCAATTTCTGTTCTTCATCGTCAATAAGAAGGTCCAAGGTATACAGTAATCCTGATGTGAAGCATCAGAATCTAAAACTGGAATCACAGGAGAGGTTCAAATCATAGAAAGTTAGAGTGTCAGTCCTCTTGTATTTAAGTCGGCATTGTGCCTTTTGAATTTAATACCAATGCAATTTCTGTGTTCCATCGTCAATAAGAAGGCCCAAGGTATACAGTAAACCTGAAGTGAAGCATCGGAATCTAAAACTGGACTCACAGGAGAGGTTCAATTCATAGAAAGTTAGAGGGTCAGTCCTCTTGTACTTAAGTCGGCATTGTGCCTTTTGTATTAAATTCGGAAGCAATTTCTGTGTTTCATCGTCAATAAGAAGGTCCAAGGGATACAGTAAACCTGAAGGGATGCAGCGGAATCTAAAACTGGACTCACAGAAGAGGTTCACATCACAGAAAGTTTGAGTGTCAGTCCTCTTGTACTTAAGTCGGCATTGTACCTTTTGAATTTAATGCCGATGCAATTTCTGTGTTTCGCCGTCAATAAGATGGTCCAAGGTATACAGTAAACCCGAAGTGAAGCATCGGCGTCTAAAACTGGACTCACAGGAGAGGTTCAAATCAAAGAAAGTTAGAGTGTCAGTCCTCTTGTACTTAAGTCGGCATTGTGCCTTTTGAATATAATTCCGATGCAATTTCTGTGCTTCATCGTCAATAAGAAGATCCAAAGTATACAGTAAACCTGAAGTGAAGCATCGGAATCTAAAACTGGTCTCACAGGAGAGGTTCAAGTTATAGAAAGTTCGAGTGTCAGTCCTCTTGTACTTAAGTCGGCATTGTGCCTTTTGTATTAAATTCGGATGCAATTTCTGTGCTTCATCGTCAATAAGGAGGTCCAAGGTATACAGTAAACCTGAATTGAAGCATCTGAATCTAAAACTGGACTCACAGGAGAGGTTCCAATCATAGAAATATAAAGTGTCAGTCCTCTTGTACTTAAGTCGGCATTGTGCCTTTTGTATTAAATTCGGATGCAATTTCTGTGTTTCGTCGTCAATAAGAAGGTCCAAGGGATACACTAAACCTGAAGTGAAGCATTGGAATCTAAAACTGGACTCACAGGAGAGGTTCAAATCATAGAAAGTTAGAGTGTCAGTCCTCTTGTACTTAAGTAGGCATTGTGCCTTTTGAATTTAATTCCGAAGCAATTTCTGTGTTTCATCGTCAATAAGAAGGTCCAAGGGATACAGTAAACCTGAAGTGAAGCTTCGGAATCTAAAATTAGACTCACAGGAGAAATTCAAATCATAGAATATTAGAGTGTCAGTCCTCTTGTACTTAAGTCGGCATTGTGCCTTTTGAATTTATTTCCGACACAATTTCTGTGCTTCATCGTCAATAAGAAGGTCCAAGGTATACAGTAAACCGGAAGTGAAGCATCGGAATCTAAAACTGGACTCACAGGAGAGGTTCCAAGCATAGAAAGTTAGAGAGTCTGTCCACTTGTACTTAAGTCGGTTTTTGACTTTTGTATTAAATTCGGATGCAATTTCTGTGTTTCATCGTCAATATGAAGTCCAAGTGGTACACTAAACCTGAAGTGAAGCATCGGAATCTAAAACTGGAATCACAGCAGTGGTTCAAATCATAGAAAGTTAGAGTGTCAGCAATCTTGTACTTAAGTCGGCATTGTGCCTTTTGAATTTAATTCCAATGCAATTTCTTTGTGTCATCGTCAAAACGACGGTCCAAGGGATACAGTAAACCTAAAGTGAATCATCGGAATCTAAAACTGGACTCACAGGAGAGTTTCAAATCATAGAAAATTAGAGTGTCAGTCCTCTAGTACTTAAGTCGGCATTGTGCCTTTTGTATTAAATTCGGATGCAATTTCTGTGTTTGATCGTCAATAAGAAGGTCCAAGGGATACACTAAACCAGAAGTGAAGCATCGGAATCTAAAACTGGACTCACAGGAGTGGTTCAAATCATAGAATGTTAGAGTGTCAGTCCTCTTGTACTTAAATCGGCATTGTGCGTTTTGTATTAAATTCGGATGCATTTTCTGTGTTTCATCGTCAATAAGAAGGTCAAAGGGATACAGTAAACCTGAAGTGAAGCATCGGAATCTAAAACTGGACACTTAGGAGACGTTCAAATCATAGAAAGTTAGAGTGTCAGTCCTCTAGTACTTAAGTCGGCATTCTGCCTTTTGCATTAAATTCGGACGCAATTTCTGTGCATCTTCGTCAATAAGAAGGTCCAAGGGATACAGAAAACCTGAAGTGAAGCATCGGAATCTAAAACTGGAATCACAGGAGATGTTCAAATCATAGAAAGTTGGAGGGTCAGTCCTCTTGTACTTAAGTCGGCATTATGCCTTTTGTATTACATTTGGATGCAATTTCTGTGTTTCATCGTCAATTAGAAGGTCCATGGGATACAGTAAACCTGAAGTGATGCGTCGGAATCGAAAACTGGACTCACAGGAGGGGCTTAAACCATTGAAAGTTAGAGTGACAGTCCGTTTGTACTTAATTCGGCATTGTGCCTTTTGTATTAAATTCAGATGCAATTTCTGTGTTTCATCGTCAATAGGAAGGTCCAAGGAATACAGTAAACCTGAAGTGAAGCATCGGAATCTAAAACTGGACTCACAGGAGAGGTTCAAATCATAAAAAGTGAGTGTGTCAGTCCTCAAGTACTTAAGTCGGCATTGTGCCGTTTGAATTTAATTCCGATGCAATTTCTGTTCTTCATCGTCAATAAGAAGGTCCAAGGTATACAGTAATCCTGATGTGAGCATCAGAATCTAAAACTGGAATCACAGGAGAGGTTCAAATCATAGAAAGTTAGAGTGTCAGTCCTCTTGTATTTAAGTCGGCATTGTGCCTTTTGAATTTAATACCGATGCAATTTCTGTGTTCCATCGTCAATAAGAAGGCCCAAGGTATACAGTAAACCTGAAGTGAAGCATCGGAATCTAAAACTGGACTCACAGGAGAGGTTCAATTCATAGAAAGTTAGAGGGTCAGTCCTCTTGTACTTAAGTCGGCATTGTGCCTTTTGTATTAAATTCGGAAGCAATTTCTGTGTTTCATCGTCAATAAGAAGGTCCAAGGGATACAGTAAACCTGAAGGGATGCAGCGGAATCTAAAACTGGACTCACAGAAGAGGTTCACATCACAGAAAGTTTGAGTGTCAGTCCTCTTGTACTTAAGTCGGCATTGTACCTTTTGAATTTAATGCCGATGCAATTTCTGTGTTTCGCCGTCAATAAGATGGTCCAAGGTATACAGTAAACCCGAAGTGAAGCATCGGCGTCTAAAACTGGACTCACAGGAGAGGTTCAAATCAAAGAAAGTTAGAGTGTCAGTCCTCTTGTACTTAAGTCGGCATTGTGCCTTTTGAATATAATTCCGATGCAATTTCTGTGCTTCATCGTCAATAAGAAGATCCAAAGTATACAGTAAACCTGAAGTGAAGCATCGGAATCTAAAACTGGTCTCACAGGAGAGGTTCAAGTTATAGAAAGTTCGAGTGTCAGTCCTCTTGTACTTAAGTCGGCATTGTGCCTTTTGTATTAAATTCGGATGCAATTTCTGTGTTTCATCGTCAATAAGGAGGTCCAAGGTAT
The DNA here is from genome assembly GCF_021461395.2 of Schistocerca americana. Taxonomy (NCBI): domain Eukaryota; kingdom Metazoa; phylum Arthropoda; class Insecta; order Orthoptera; family Acrididae; genus Schistocerca; species Schistocerca americana. The sequence goes on along the minus strand of NC_060129.1, from coordinate 3,274,670 downwards.
ACAGTAAACCTGAATTGAAGCATCTGAATCTAAAACTGGACTCACAGGAGAGGTTCCAATCATAGAAAGATAAAGTGTCAGTCCTCTTGTACTTAAGTCGGCATTGTGCCTTTTGTATTAAATTCGGATGCAATTTCTGTGTTTCGTCGTCAATAAGAAGGTCCAAGGGATACACTAAACCTGAAGTGAAGCATTGGAATCTAAAACTGGACTCACAGGAGAGGTTCAAATCATAGAAAGTTAGAGTGTCAGTCCTCTTGTACTTAAGTAGGCATTGTGCCTTTTGAATTTAATTCCGAAGCAATTTCTGTGTTTCATCGTCAATAAGAAGGTCCAAGGGATACAGTAAACCTGAAGTGAAGCTTCGGAATCTAAAATTAGACTCACAGGAGAAATTCAAATCATAGAATATTAGAGTGTCAGTCCTCTTGTACTTAAGTCGGCATTGTGCCTTTTGAATTTATTTCCGACACAATTTCTGTGCTTCATCGTCAATAAGAAGGTCCAAGGTATACAGTAAACTGGAAGTGAAGCATCGGAATCTAAAACTGGACTCACAGGAGAGGTTCCAAGCATAGAAAGTTAGAGAGTCTGTCCACTTGTACTTAAGTCGGTTTTTGACTTTTGTATTAAATTCGGATGCAATTTCTGTGTTTCATCGTCAATATGAAGTCCAAGTGGTACACTAAACCTGAAGTGAAGCATCGGAATCTAAAACTGGAATCACAGCAGTGGTTCAAATCATAGAAAGTTAGAGTGTCAGCAATCTTGTACTTAAGTCGGCATTGTGCCTTTTGAATTTAATTCCAATGCAATTTCTTTGTGTCATCGTCAAAACGACGGTCCAAGGGATACAGTAAACCTAAAGTGAATCATCGGAATCTAAAACTGGACTCACAGGAGAGGTTCAAATCATAGAAAATTAGAGTGTCAGTCCTCTAGTACTTAAGTCGGCATTGTGCCTTTTGAATTCAATTCCGATGCAATTTCTGTGTTTCTCCGTCAATACGAAGTTCTAAGGTATACAGTAAACCTGAAGTGAAGCATCGGAATCTAAAACTGGACTCACAGGAGAGGCTCAAATCATAGAAAGTTAGAGTGTCAGTCCTCTTTTACTTAAGTCGACATTGTGCCTTTTGAATTTAATTCCGATGCAATTTCTGTGCTTCATCGTCAATATGAAGGTCCAAGGGATACAGTTAACCTGAAATGAAGCATCGCAATCTAAAACTGGAGTCACAGGAGAGGTTCAAAACATAGAAAGTTAGAGTGTCAGTAATCTTGTACTTGAGTCGGCATTGTGCCTTTTGAATTTAATTCCAATGCAATTTCTGTGTTTCATCGTCAATAAGGTGGTCCAAGGTATACAGTAATTCTGAAGTGAAGCATCGGAATCTAAAACTGGACTCACAGGAGAGGTTCAAATCATAGAACGTTTGAGTGTCAGTCCTCTTGTACTTAAGTCGGCATTGTGCCTTTTGAATTTAATTCCGAAGAAATTTCTGTGTTTCATCGTCAATAAGAAGGTCCAAGGGATACAGTAAACCTGAAGTGAAGCTTCGGAATCTAAAATTAGACTCACAGGAGAAATTCAAATCATAGAATATTAGAGTGTCAGTCCTCTTGTACTTAAGTCGGCTTTGTGCCTTTTGAATTCAGTTCCGAAACAATTTCTGTGCTTCATCGTCAATAAGAAGGTCCAAGGTATACAGTAAACCGGAAGTGAAGCATCGGAATCTAAAACTGGACTTACAGGAGAGGTCCCAATCATAGAAAGTTAGAGTGTCAGTCCTCTTGTACTTAAGTCGGCATTGTGACTTTTGTATTAAATTCGGATGCAATTTCTGTGTTTCATCGTCAATATGAAGGTCCAAGGGATACACTAAACCTGAAGTGAAGCATCGGAATCTAAAACTGGACTCACAGGAGTGGTTCAAATCATAGAACGTTAGAGTGTCTGTCCTCTTGTACTTAAGAAGGCATTGTGCCTTTTGTATTAAATTCGGATGCAATTTCTGTGTTTCATCGTCAATAGGAAGGTCCAAGGGATACAGGAAACCTGAAGTGAAGCATCGGAATCTAAAACTGGACTCACAGGAGAGGTTCAAATCATTGAAAGTGAGAGTGTCAGTCCTCAAGTACTTTAGTCGGCATTGTGCCTTTTGTATTAAATTCGGATGCAATTTTTGTGTTTCATCGTCAATAAGAAGGTCCAAGGGATACACTAAACCTGAAGTGAAGCATCGGAATCTAATACTGGACTCACAGTAGAGGTTCAAATCATAGAAAGTTAGAGTGTCAGTCCACTTGTACTTAAGTCGGCATTGTGCCTTTTGAATTTAATTCCAATGCAATTTCTGTGTTTCATCGTCAATAAGGTGGTCCAAGGTATACAGTAATCCTGAAGTGAAGCATCGGAATCTAGAACTGGACTCACAGGAGAGGTTCAAATCATAGAACGTTTGAGTGTCAGTCCTCTTGTACTTAAGTCGGCATTGTGCCTTTTGAATTTAATTCCGAAGCAATTTCTGTGTTTCATCGTCAATAAGAAGGTCCAAGGGATACAGTAAACCTGAAGTGAAGCTTCGGAATCTAAAATTAGACTCACAGGAGAAATTCAAATCATAGAATATTAGAGTGTCAGTCCTCTTGTACTTAAGTCGGCATTGTGCCTTTTGAATTTAATTCCGATGCAATTTCTGTTCCCCATCGTCAATAAGAAGGTACAAGGTATACAGTAAACCTGATGTGAAGCATCGGAATCTAAAACTGGAACCACAGGAGAGGTTCAAATCATAGAAAGCTAGAGTGTCAGCCCTCTTGTACTAACGTTGACATAGTGCCTTTTGAATTTAATACCAATGCAATTTCATTGTTTCATCGTCAATAAGAAGGTCCAAGGTATACAGTAAACCTGAAGTGAAGCATTGGAATCTGAAACTAACCTCAAAGGAGAGGTTCAATTCATAGAAAGTTAGAGTGTCAGTGCTCTTGTACTTAAGTCGCCATTGTGCCTTTTGAATTTAATTCGATGCAATTTCTGTGTTTCATCGTCAATAAGAAGGTCCAAAGAATACAGTAAACCTGAAGTGAAGCATCGGAATCTAAAACTGGACTCACAGGAGAGGTTCAAATCATAGAAAGTTCGAGTGTCAGTCCTCTTGTACTTAAGTCGCCATTGTGACTTTTGAATTTAATACGATGCAATTTCTGTGTTTCATCGTCAATAAGAAGGTCCAAGGTATACAGGAAACCTGAAGTGAAGCATCGGAATCTAAAACTGGACTCACAGGAGTGGTTCAAATCATTCAAAGTAAGAGTGTCAGTCCTCTTGTACTTAAGTCGGCATTGTGCCTTTTGAATTAAATTCGGATGTAATTTCTGTGTTTCATCGTCAATAAGAAGGTCCAAGGAATACAGGAAACCTGAAGTGAAGCATCGGAATCTAAAACTGGACTCACAGGAGGGGTTCAAATCATTCAAAGTAAGAGTTTCAGTCCTCTTCTACTAAAGTCGGCGTTGTGCCTTTTGAATTTAATTCCGATGCAATTTCTGTTTTTCAGCGTCAATATGATGGTCCAAGGTATACAGTAACCCTGAAGTGAAGCATCTGAATCTAAAACTGGACTCACAGGAGTGGTTCAAATCATAGAAAGATAGAGTGTCAGTCCTCTTGTACTTATGTCGGCATTGTGCCTTTTGTTTTAAATTCGGATGCAATTTCTGTGTTTCTTCGTCAATAAGAAGGTCCAAGGGATACACTAAACCTGAAGTGAAGCATCGGAATCTAATACTGGACTCACAGGAGAGGTTTAAATCATAGAAAGTTAGAGTGTCAGTCCTCTTGTACTTAAGTCGGCATTGTGCCTTTTGAATTTAATTCCGAAGCAATTTCTGTGTTTCATCGTCAATAAGATGGTCCAAGGGATACAGTAAACCTGAAGTGAAGCTTCGGAATCTAAAACAAGACTCACAGGAGTAATTCAAATCATAGAAAGTTAGAGTGTCAGTCCTCTTGTACTTAAGTCGGCATTGTTCCTTTTGAATTTAATTCCGACGCAATTTCTGTGCTTCATCGTCAATAAGAAGGTACAAGGTATACAGTTAAATGGAAGTGAAGCATCGTAATCTAAAACTGGACTCACAGGAGAGGTCCTAATCATAGAAAGTTAGAGTGTCAGTCCTCTTGCACTTAAGTCGGCATTGTGCCTTTTGTATTAAATTCGGATGCAATTTCTGTGTTTCATCGTCGATAAGAAGGTCCAAGGGATACACTAAACCTGAAGTGAAGCATCGGAATCTAAAACTGGACTCACAGGAGAAATTCAAATCATAGAATATTAGAGTATCAGTTCTCTTGTACTTAAGTCGCCATTGTGCCTTTTGAATTTAATTCGATGCAATTTCTGTGTTTCATCGTCAATAAGAAGGTCCAAGGTATACAGGAGACCTGAAGTGAAGCATCGGAATCTAAAACTGGACTCACAGGAGAGGTTCAAATCATTCAAAGTAAGAGTGTCAGTCCTCTTGTACTTAAGTCGGCATTGTGCCTTTTGAATTAAATTCGGACGTAATTTCTGTGTTTCATCGTCAATAAGAAGGTCCAAGGAATACAGTAAACCTGAAGTGAAGCATCGGAATCTAAAACTGGGCTCACAGGAGAGGTTCAAATCATAGAAAGTTAGAGTTTCAGTCCTCTTGTACTTAAGTCGGCATTGTGAATTTTGAATTTAATTCCGATGCAATTTCTGTGTTTCGTCGTCAATATGATGGTCCAAGGTATACAGTAACCCTGAAGTGAAGCATCTGACCCTAAAACTGAACTCACAGGAGAGGTTCAAATCATAGAAAGATAGAGTGTCAGTCCTCTTGTACTTAAGTCGGCATTGTACCTTTTGTATTAAATTCGGATGCAATTTCTGTGTTTCATCGTCAATAAGAAGGTCCAAGGGATACACTAAACCTGAAGTGAAGCATCGGAATCTAAAACTGGACTCACAGGAGAAATTCAAATCATAGAATATTAGAGTGTCAGTCCTCTTGTACTTAAGTCGGCATTGTGCCTTTTGAATTTAGTTCCGACACAATTTCTGTGCTTCATCGTCGATAAGAATGTCCAAGGTATACGGTAAACCGGAAGTGAAGCATCGGAATCTAAAACTGGACTCACAGGAGAGGTCCCAATCATAGAAAGTTAGAGTGTCAGTCCTCTTGTACTTAAGTCGGCATTGTGCATTTTGTATTAAATTCGGATGCTATTTCTGTGTTTCATCGTCAATATGAAGGTCCAAGGCATACACTAAACCTGAAGTGAAGCATCGGAATCTAAAACTGGACTCACAGGAGAGGTTCAAATCATAGAAAGTTAGAGTGTCGGTAATCTTGTACTTAAATCGGCATTGTGCCTTTTGAATTTAATTCCAATGCAATTTCTGTGTGTCATCGTCACAACGACGGTCCAAGGGATACAGTAAACCTAAAGTGAAGCAACGGAATCTAAAACTGGACTCACAGGAGAGGTTCATATCATAGAAAATTAGAGTGTCAGTCCTCTAGTACTTAAGTCGGCATTGTGCCTTTTGAATTCAATTCCGACGCAATTTCTGTGTTTCTCCGTCAATACGAAGTTCTAAGGTATACAGTAAACCTGAAGTGAAGCATCGAAATCTAAAACTGGACTCACAGGAGAGGTTCAAATCGTAGAAAGTTAGAGGGTCAGTCCTCTTTTACTTAAGTCGGCATTGTGCCTTTTGAATTTAATTCCGATGCAATTTCTGTGCTTCATCATCAATAAGAAGGTCCAAGGTATACAGTAAACCTGAAGTGAAGCATCGGAATCTAAAACTGGAATCACATGAGAGGTTCAATTCATAGAATGTTAGAGGGTCAGTACTCTTGTACTTAAGTCGGCATTGTGCCTTTTGTGTTAAATTTGGATGCAATTTCTGTGTTTCATCGTCAATAAGAAGGTCCAAGGGATACAGTAAACCTGAAGTGAATCATCGGAATCTATAACTGGACTCACAGAAGAAGTACAGATCATAGAAAGTTAGAGTGTCATTCCTCTTGTACTTAAGTCGGCCTTGTGCCTTTTGAATTTAATGCCGATGCAATTTCTGTGTTTCGCCGTCAATAAGATGGTCCAAGGTATATAGTAAACGCGAAGTGAATCATCGGAATCTTAAACTGGACTCACAGGAGAGGTTCAAATCATAGAAAGTTAGAGTGTCATTCCTCTTGTACTTAAGTCGGCATTGTGCCTTTTGAATTTAATTCCGATGCAATTTCTGTGCTTCATCGTCAATACGAAAATCCAAGGTATACGGGAAACCTGAAGTGAAGCATCGGAATCTTAAACTGGTCTAACAGGAGAGGTTCAAATCATAGAAAGTTAGAGTGTCAGTCCTCTTGTACTTAAGTCGCCATTGTGCCTTTTGAATTTAATTCGACGTAATTTCTGTGTTTCATCGTCAATAAGAAGGTCAAGGTATACAGTAAACCTAAAGTGAAGCATCGGAATCTAAAACTTGACTCACATTAGAGGTTCAAACCATTCAAAGTTAGAGTGTCAGTCCTCGTGTACTTAAGTCGGCATTGTGCCTTTTGAATTAAATTCGGATGTAATTTCTGTGTTTCATCGTCATTAACAAGGTCCAGAGGATACAGTAAACCTGAAGTGAAGCATCGAAATCTAAAACTGGACTCACAGGAGAGGTTCAAATCATAGAAAGTTAGAGTTTCAGTCCTCTTGCGCTTAAGTCAGCATTGTGCCTTTTGAATTTAATTCCGATGCAATTTCTGTGATTCGTCGTCAATATGATGGTCCAAGGCATACAGTAATCCTGAAGTGAAGCATCTGAATCTAAAACTGGACTCACAGGAGAGGTTTAAATCATAGAAAAATAGAGTGTCAGTCCTCCTGTACTTATGTCGGCATTGTGCCTTTTGTATTAAATTCGGATGCAGTTTCTGTGTTTCATCGTCAATAAGAAGGTCTAAGGGATACACTAAACCTGAAGTGAAGCATCGGAATCTAAAACTGGACTCACAGGAGACGTACAAATCATAGAAAGTTAGAGTGTCAGTCCTCTTGTACTTAAGTCGGCATTGTGCCTTTTGAATCTAATTCCGAAGCAATTTCTGTGTTTAATCGTCAATAAGAAGGTCCAAGGGATACAGTAAACCTGAAGTGAAGCTTCGGAATCTAAAACAAGACTCACAGGAGAAATTCAAATCATAGAAAGTTAGAGTGTCAGTCCTCTTGTACTTAAGTCGGCATTGTGCCTTTTGAATTTAATCCCGACGCAATTTCTGTGCTTCATCGTCAATAAGAAGGTACAAGGTATACAGTAAACCTGAAGTGAAGCTTCGGAATCTAAAACTAGACTCACAGGAGAAATTCAAATCATATAAAGTTACAGTGTCAGTCCTCTTGTACTTAAGTCGGCATTGTGACTTTTGAATTTAATTACGACGCAATTTCTGTGCTTCATCGTCAATAAGAAGGTCCAAGGTATACAGTAAACCGGAAGTGAAGCATCGGAATCCAAAACTGGACTCACAGGAGAGGTTCCAATCATATAAAGTTACAGTGTCAGTCCTCTTGTACTTAAGTCGGCATTGTGACTTTTGAATTTAATTACGACGCAATTTCTGTGCTTCATCGTCAATAAGAAGGTCCAAGGTATACAGTAAACCTGAAGCGAAGCATTGGAATATAAATCTGGACCCACCGGAGAGGTTCAAATCATAGAAAGTTAGAGTGTCAGTCCTCTTGTAATTAAGTCGGCATTGTGCCTTTTGAACTTAATTCCAATGCAATTTCTGTGTTTCATCGTCAATAAGATGGTCCAAGGTATACAGCAATCCTGAAGTGAAGCATCGGAATCTAAAACTGGATGCACAGTAGAGGTTCAAATCATAGAACGTTAGAGTGTCTGTCCTCTTGTACTTAAGAAGGCATTGTGCCTTTTGTATTAAATTCGGATGCAATTTCTGTGTTTCATCGTCAATAGGAAGGTCCAAGGGATACAGGAAAGCTGAAGTGAAGCATCGGAATCTAAAACTGAACTCACAGGAGAGGTTCAAATCATAGAAAGTGAGAGTGTCAGTGCTCAAGTACTTAAGTCGGCATTGTGCCATTTGAATTTAATTCCGATGCAATTTCTGTTCCCCATCGTCAATAAGAAGGTACAAGGTATACAGTAAACCTGATGTGAAGCATCGGAATCTAAAACTGCAATCACAGGAGAGGTTCAAATCATAGAGAGCTAGAGTGTCAGTCCTCTTGTACTAACGTTGACATAGTGCCTTTTGAATTTAATACCAATGCAATTTCAGTGTTTCATCGTCAATAAGAAGGTCCAAGGTATACAGTAAACCTGAAGTGAAGCATTGGAATCTAAAACTAACCTCACAGGAGAGGTTCAATTCATAGAAAGTTAGAGTGTCAGTGCTCTTGTACTTAAGTCGCCATTGTGCCTTTTGAATTTAATTCGATGCAATTTCTGTGTTTCATCGTCAATAAGAAGGTCGAAGGTATACAGTAAACCTAAAGTGAAGCATCGGAATCTGAAACTGGACTCACATTAGAGGTTCAAACCATTCAAAGTTAGAGTGTCAGTTCTCGTGTACTTAAGACGGCATTGTGCCTTTTGAATTAAATTCGGATGTAATTTCTGTGTTTCATCGTCAATAAGAAGGTCCAAAGAATACAGTAAACCTGAAGTGAAGCATCGGAATCTAAAACTGGACTCACAGGAGAGGTTCAAATCATAGAACGTTAGAGTTTCAGTCCTCTTGCGCTTAAGTCGGCATTGTGCCTTTTGAATTTCATTCCGATGCAATTTCTGTGTTTCGTCGTCAATATGATGGTCCAAGGCATACAGTAATCCTGAAGTGAAGCATCTGAATCTAAAACCGGACTCACAGGAGAGGTTCAAATCATAGGAAATTAGAGTGTCAGTCCTCTTGTACTTAAGTCGGCATTGTGCCTTTTGTATTAAATTCGGATGCCATTTCTGTGTTTCATCGTGAATAAGAAGGTCCAAGGGATACACTAAACCTGAAGTGAAGCATCGGAATCTAAAACTGGACTCACAGGAGAGGTTCAAATCATAGAAAGTTAGAGTGTCAGTCCACTTGTACTTAAGTCGGCATTGTGCCTTTTGAATTTAATTCCGAAGAAATTTCTGTCTTTCATCGTCCATAAGAAAGTCCAAGGGATACACTAAACCTGAAGTGAAGCATCGGAATCTAAAACTGGACTCACAGGAGAGGTTCAAATCATAGAAAGTTCGAGTGTCAGTCCTCTTGTACTTAAGTCGCCATTGTGACTTTTGAATTTAATACGATGCAATTTCTGTGTTTCATCGTCAATAAGAAGGTCCAAGGTATACAGGAAACCTGAAGTGAAGCATCGGAATCTGAAACTGGACTCACAGGAGAGGTTCAAATCATTCAAAGTAAGAGTGTCAGTCCTCTTGTACTTAAGTCGGCATTGTGCCTTTTGAATTAAATTCGGATGTAACTTCTGTGTTTCATCGTCAATAAGAAGGTCCAAGGAATACAGTAAACCTGAAGTCAAGCATCGGAATCTAAAACTGGACTCACAGGAGAGGTTCTAATCATAGAAAGTTAGAGTTTCAGTCCTCTTGTACTTAAGTCGGCGTTGTGCCTTTTGAATTTAATTCTGATGCAATTTCTGTTTTTGGCGTCAATATGATGGTCCAAGGTATACAGTAACCCTGAAGTGAAGCATCTGAATCTAAAACTCTACTCACAGGAGAGGTTCAAATCATAGAAAGTTAGAGTGTCAGTCCTCTTGTACTTAAGTCGGCATTGTTCCTTTTGAATTTAATTCCGACGCAATTTCTGTGCTTCATCGTCAATAAGAAGGTACAAGGTATACAGTTAAATGGAAGTGAAGCATCGTAATCTAAAACTGGACTCACAGGAGAGGTCCTAATCATAGAAAGTTAGAGTGTCAGTCCTCTTGCACTTAAGTCGGCATTGTGCCTTTTGTATTAAATTCGGATGCATTTTCTGTGTTTCAACGTCAATAAGAAGGTCCAAGGGATACAGTAAACCTGAAGTGAAGCATCGGATTCTAAATCTGGACTCACAGGTGTGGTACAAATCATAGAATGTTAGAGTGTCAGTTCTCTTGTACTTAAGTCGCCATTGTGCCTTTTGAATTTAATTCGATGCAATTTCTGTGTTTCATCGTCAATAAGAAGGTCCAAGGTATACAGGAGACCTGAAGTGAAGCATCGGAATCTAAAACTGGACTCACAGGAGAGGTTCAAATCATTCAAAGTAAGAGTGTCAGTCCTCTTGTACTTAAGTCGGCATTGTGCCTTTTGAATTTAGTTCCGACACAATTTCTGTGCTTCATCGTCGATAAGAATGTCCAAGGTATACAGTAAACCGGAAGTGAAGCATCGGAATCTAAAACTGGACTCACAGGGGAGGTCCCAATCATAGAAAGTTAGAGTGTCAGTCCTCTTGTACTTAAGTCGGCATTGTGCATTTTGTATTAAATTCGGATGCTATTTCTGTGTTTCATCGTCAATATGAAGGTCCAAGGGATACACTAAACCTGAAGTGAAGCATCGGAATCTAAAACTGGACTCACAGGAGAGGTTCAAATCATAGAAAGTTAGAGTGTCGGTAATATTGTACTTAAGTCGGCATTGTGCCTTTTGAATTTAAATCCAATGCAATTTCTGTGTGTCATCGTCACAACGACGGTCCAAGGGATACAGTAAACCTATAGTGAAGCAACGGAATCTAAAACTGGACTCACAGGAGAGGTTCAAATCATAGAAAGTTAGAGGGTCAGTCCTCTTTTACTTAAGTCGGCATTGTGCCTTTTGAATTTAATTCCGATGCAATTTCTGTGCTTCATCATCAATAAGAAGGTCCAAGGTATACAGTAAACCTCAAGTATAGGATTGGAATCTAAAACTGGACTCACAGGAGAGGTTCAAATCATAGAAAGTTAGAGTGTCAGTAATCTTGTACTTAAGTCGGCATTGTGCCTTTTTAATTTAATTCCAATGCAATTTCTGTGTTTCATCGTCAATAAGATGGTCCAAGGTATACAGTAATCCTGAAGTGAAGCATCGGAAACTAAAACTGGACGAGAGGTTCAAACCATAGAAAGTTAGAGTGTCAGTCCTCGTGTACTTAAGTCGGCCTTGTGCCTTTTGAATTTAATTCCGATGCAATTTCTGTTCTCCATCGTCAATAAGAAGGTACAAGGTATACAGTAAACCTGATGTGAAGCATCGGAATCTAAAACTGGAATCACAGGAGAGGTTCAAATCATAGTAAGTTAGAGTGTCAGTCCTCTTGTACTTAAGTCGGCATAGTACCTTTTGAATTTAATACCAATGCAATTTCAGTGTTTCATCGTCAATAAGATGGTCCAAGGTATACAGTAAACCTGAAGTGAAGCATCGGAATCTAAAACTGGACTCACATGAGAGGTTCAATTCATAGAAAGTTAGAGGGTCAGTACTCTCGTACTTAAGTCGGCATTGTGCCTTTTGTATTAAATTCGGATGCAATTTCTGTGTTTCATCGTCAATATGAAGGTCCAAGGGATACAGTAAACCTGAAGTGAATCATCGGAATCTAAAACTGGACTCACAGAAGAAGTACAGATCATAGAAAGTTAGAGTGTCATTCCTCTTGTACTTAAGTCGGCCTTGTGCCTTTTGAATTTAATGCCGATGCAATTTCTGTGTTTCGCCGTCAATAAGATGGTCCAAGGTATATAGTAAACCCGAAGTGAATCATCGGAATCTTAAACTGGACTCACAGGAGAGGTTCAAATCATAGAAAGTTAGAGTGTCATTCCTCTTGTACTTAAGTCGGCATTGTGCCTTTTGAATTTAATTCCGATGCAATTTCTGTGCTTCATCGTCAATACGAAAATCTTAGGTATACGGTAAACCTGAAGTGAAGCATCGGAATCTTAAACTGGTCTCACAGGAGAGGTTCAAACCATTCAAAATTAGAGTGTCAGTCCTCGTGTACTTAAGTCGGCATTGTGCCTTTTGAATTAAATTCGGATGTAATTTCTGTGTTTCATCTTCAATAAGAAGGTCCAAAGGATACAGTAAATCTGAAGTGAAGCATCGAAATCTAAAACTGGACTCACAGGAGTGGTTCAAATCATAGAAAGTTAGAGTTTCAGTCCTCTTGCGCTTAAGTCAGCATTGTGCTTTTGAATTTAATTCCGATGCAATTTCTGTGTTTCGTCGTCAATATGATGGTCCAAGGCATACAGTAATCCTGAAGTGAAGCATCTGAATCTAAAACTGGACTCGGAGGAGAGGTTTAAATCATAGAAAAATAGGGTGTCAGTCCTCCTGTACTTATGTCGGCATTGTGCCTTTTGTATTATATTCGGATGCAGTTTCTGTGTTTCATCGTCAATAAGAAGGTCTAAGGGATACACTAAACCTGAAGTGAAGCATCGGAATCTAAAACTTGACTCACAGGAGAGGTTCAAATCATAGAAAGTTAGAGTGTCAGTCCTCTTGTACTTAAGTCGGCATTGTGCCTTTTGAATCTAATTCCGAAGCAATTTCTGTGTTTAATCGTCAATAAGAAGGTCCAAGGGATACAGTAAACCTGAAGTGAAACTTCGGAATCTAAAGCAAGACTCACAGGAGAAATTCAAATCTTAGAAAGTTAGTGTGTCAGTCCTCTTGTACTTAAGTCGGCATTGTGCCTTTTGAATTTAATTCCGACGCAATTTCTGTGCTTCATCGTCAATAAGAAGGTACAAGGTATACAGTAAACCTGAAGTGAAGCTTCGGAATCTAATACTAGACTCACAGGAGAAATTCAAATCATATAAAGTTACAGTGTCAGTCCTCAAGTACTTAAGTCGGCATTGTGCCATTTGAATTTAATTCCGATGCAATTTCTGTTCCCCATCGTCAATAAGAAGGTACAAGGTATACAGTAAACCTGATGTGAAGCATCGGAATCTAAAACTGCAATCACAGGAGAGGTTCAAATCATAGAAAGCTAGAGTGTCAGTCCTCTTGTACTAACATTGACATAGTGCCTTTTGAATTTAATACCAATGCAATTTCAGTGTTTCATCGTCAATAAGAAGGTCCAAGGTATACAGTAAACCTGAAGTGAAGCATTGGAATCTAAAACTAACCTCACAGGAGAGGTTCAATTCATGGAAAGTTAGAGTGTCAGTTGTCTTGTACTTGAGTCGCCATTGTGCCTTTTGAATTTAATTCGATGCAATTTCTGTGTTTCATCGTCAATAAGAAGGTCGAAGGTATACAGTAAACCTAAAGTGAAGCATCGGAATCTGAAACTGGACTCACATTAGAGGTTCAAACCATTCAAAGTTAGAGTGTCAGTTCTCGGGTACTTAAGACGGCATTGTGCCTTTTGAATTAAATTCGGATGTAATTTCTGTGTTTCATCGTCAATAAGAAGGTCCAAAGAAAACAGTAAACCTGAAGTGAAGCATCGGAATCTAAAACTGGACTCACAGGAGAGGTTCAAATCATAGAACGTTAGAGTTCCAGTCCTCTTGCGCTTAAGTCGGCATTGTGCCTATTGAATTTAATTCCGATGCATTCTCTGTGGTTCGTCGTCAATATGATGGTCCAAGGCATACAGTAATCCTGAAGTGAAGCATCTGAATCTAAAACTGGACTCATAGGAGAGGTTCAAATCACAGAAAGTTAGAGTGTCAGTCCTCTTGTACTTAAGTCGGCATTGTGCCTTTTGTATTAAATTCGGATGCAATTTCTGTGTTTCATCGTCAATAAGAAGGTCCAAGGGATACACTAAACCTGAAGTGAAGCATCTAAATCTAAAACTGGACTCACAGGAGAGGTTCAAATCATAGAAAGATAGAGTGTCAGTCCTCTTGTACTTATGTCGGCATTGTGCATTTTGTATTAAATTCGGATGCAATTTCTGTGTTTCTTCGTCAATAAGATTGTCCAAGGGATACACTAAACCTGAGGTGAAGCATCGGAATCTAAAACTGGACTCAAGGAGAGGTTTAAACCATAGAAAGTTATTGTGTCAGTCCTCTTGTACTTAAGTCGGCATTGTGCCTTTTGAATTTAATTCCGAAGCAATTTCTGTGTTTCATCGTCAATAAGATGGTCCAAGGTATACAGTAAACCTGAAGTGAAGCTTCGGAATCTAAAACAAGACTCACAGGAGTAATTCAAATCATAGAAAGTTAGTGTCAGTCCTCTTGTACTTAAGTCAGCATTGTGCCTTTTGAATTTAATTCCGACGCAATTACTGTGCTTCATCGTCAATAAGAAGGTACAAGGTATACAGTTAAATGGAAGTGAAGCATCGTAATCTAAAACTGGACTCACAGGAGAGGTCCTAATCATAGAAAGTTAGAGTGTCAGTCCTCTTGTACTTAAGTCGGCATTGTGCCTTTTGTATTAAATTCGGATGCAATTTCTGTGTTTCATCGTCAATAAGAAGGTCCAAGGGATACACTAAACCTGAAGTGAAGCATCGGAATCTAAAACTGGACTCACAGGAGAGGTTCAAATCATAGAAAGTCAGAGTGTCAGTCCACTTGTACTTAAGTCGGCATTGTGCCTTTTGAATTTAATTCCGAAGCAATTTCTGTCTTTCATCGTCCATAAGAAGGTCCAAGGGATACAGTAAACCTGAATGAATCCTCAGAATCTAAAACTAGACTCACGGGAGAAATTTAAATCATATAAAGTTAGAGTGACAGTCCCGTCGTACTTAAGTCGGCATTGTGCCTTTTGTATTACGTTCGGATGCATTTTCTGTGTTTCATCGTCAATAAGAAGGTCCAAGGGATACAGTAAACCTGAAGTGAAGCATCGGAATCTAAATCTGGACTCACAGGAGTGGTTCAAATCATAGAATGTTAGAGTGTCAGTTCTCTTGTACTTAAGTCGCCATTGTGCCTTTTGATTTTAATTCGATGCAATTTCTGTGTTTCATCGTCAATAAGAAGGTCCAAGGTATACAGGAGACCAGAAGTGAAGCATCGGAATCTAAAACTGGACTCACAGGAGAGGTTCAAATCATTCAAGGTAAGAGTGTCAGTCCTCTTGTACTTAAGTCGGCATTGTGCCTTTTGAATTAAATTCGGATGTAATTTCTGTGTTTCATCGTCAATAAGAAGGTCCAAGGAATACAGTAAACCTGAAGTGAAGCATCGGAATCTAAAACTGGACTCACAGGAGAGGTTCAAATCATAGAAAGTTAGAGTTTCAGTCCTCTTGTACTTAAGTCGGCATTGTGCCTTTTGAATTTAATTCCGATGCAATTTCTGTGTTTCGTCGTCAATATGATGGTCAAAGGTATACAGTAACCCTGAAGTGAAGCATCTGAACCTAAAACTGGACTCACAGGAGAGGTTCAAATCATAGAAAGTTAGAGTTTCAGTCCTCTTGTACTTAAGTCGGCATTGTGCCTTTTGAATTTAATTCCGATGCAATTTCTGTGTTTCGTCGTCAATATGATGGTCAAAGGTATACAGTAACCCTGAAGTGAAGCATCTGAACCTAAAACTGGACTCACAGGAGAGGTTCAAATCATAGAAAGATAGAGTGTCAGTCCTCTTGTACTTAAGTCGGCATTGTGACTTTTGTATTAAATTCGATGCAATTTCTGTGTTTCATCGTCAATATGAAGGTCCAAGGGATACACTAAACCTGTTGTGAAGCATCGGAATCTAAAACTGGACTCACAGGAGAGGTTCAAATCATAGAAAATTAGAGTGTCGGTAATCTTGTACTTAAGTCGGCATTGTGCCTTTTGAATTTAATTCCAATGCAATTTCTGTGTGTCATCGTCACAACGACGGTCCAAGGGATACAGTAAACGTAAAGTGAAGCAACGGAATCTAAAACTGGACTCACAGGAGAGGATCATATCATAGAAAATTAGAGTGTCAGTCCTCTAGTACTTAAGTCGGCATTGTGCCTTTTGAATTCAATTCCGATGCAATTTCTGTGTTTCTCCGTCAATACGAAGTTCTAAGGTATACAGTAAACCTGAAGTGAAGCATCGAAATATAAAACTGGACTCACAGGAGAGGTTCAAATCATAGAAAGTTAGAGAGTCAGTCCTCTTGTACTTAAGTCGGCATAGTGCCTTTTGAATTTAATACCAATGCAATTTCAGTGTTTCATCGTCAATAAGATGGTCCAAGGTATACAGTAAACTTGAAGTGAAGCATCGGAACCTAAAACTGGACTCACAGGAGAGGTTCAATTCATAGAGAGTTAGAGGATCAGTACTCTTGTACTTAAGTCGGCATTGTGCCTTTTGTATTAAATTCGGATGCAATTTTTGTGTTTCATCGTCAATAAGAAGGTCCAAGGGATACAGTAAACCTGAAGTGAATCATCGGAATCTAAAACTGGACTCACAGAAGAAGTACAGATCATAGAAAGTTAGAGTGTCATTCCTCTTGTACTTAAGTCGGCCTTGTGCCTTTTAAATTTAATGCCGATGCAATTTCTGTGTTTCGCCGTCAATAAGATGGTCCAAGGTATACAGTAAACCCTAAGTGAATCATCGGAATCTTAAACTGGACTCACAGGAGAGGTTCAAATCATAGAAAGTTAGACTGTCATTCCTCTTGTACTTAAGTCGGCATTGTGCCTTTTGAATTTAATTCCGATGCAATTTCTTTGCTTCATCGTCAATACGAAAATCCAAGGTATACGGTAAACCTGAAGTGAAGCATCGGAATCTTAAACTGGTCTCACAGGAGAGGTTCAAATCATAGAAAGTTAGAGTGTCAGTCCTCTTGTACTTATGTCGCCATTGTGCCTTTTGAATTTAATTCGATGTAATTTCTGTGTTTAATAGTCAATAAGAAGGTCAAGGTATACAGTAAACCTAAAGTGAAGCATCGGAATCTAAAACTTGACTCACATTAGAGGTTCAAACCATTCAAAATTAGAGTGTCAGTCCTCGTGTACTTAAGTCGGCATTGTGCCTTTTGAATTAAATTCGGATGTAATTTCTGTGTTTCATCGTCAATAAGAAGGTCCAAAGGATACAGTAAACCTGAAGTGAAGCATCGAAATCCAAAACTGGACTCAGAGGAGAGGTTCAAATCATTGAAAGTTACAGCATCAGTCCTCTTGTACTTAAGTCGGCATTGTGCCTATTGAATCTAATTCCGAAGCAATTTCTGTGTTTAATCGTCAATAAGAAAGTCCAAGGGATACAGTAAACCTGAAGTGAAGCTTCGGAATCTAAAACAAGACTCACAGGAGAAATTCAAATCATAGAAAGTTAGAGTGTCAGTAATCTTGTACTTAAGTCGGCATTGTGCCTTTTGAATTTAATTCCAATGCAATTTCTGTGTTTCATCGTCAATAAGATGGTCCAAGGTATACAGTAATCCTGAAGTGAAGCATCGGAAACTAAAACTGGACTCACAGGAGAGGTTCAAACCATAGAAACTTAGAGTGTCAGTCCTTGTGTACTTAAGTCGGCCTTGTGCATTTGAAATTAATTCCGATGCAATTTTTATTCTCCATCGTCAATAAGAAGGTACAAGGTATACAGTAATCCTGATGTGAAGCATCGGAATCTAAAACTGGAATCACAGGAGAGGTTCAAATCATAGAAAGTTAGAGTGTCAGTCCTCTTGTACTTAAGTCGGCATAGTGCCTTTTGAATTTAATACCAATGCAATTTCAGTGTTTCATCGTCAATAAGATGGTCCAAGGTATACAGTAAACCTGAAGTGAAGCATCGGAATCTAAAACTGGACTCACAGGAGAGGTTCAATTCATAGAAAGTTAGAGGGTCAGTACTCTTGTACTTAAGTCGGCATTGTGCCTTTTGTATTAAATTCGGATGCAATTTTTGTGTTTCATCGTCAATAAGAAGGTCCAAGGGATACAGTAAACCTGAAGTGCACCATCGGAATCTAAATCTGGACTCACAGGAGTGGTTCAAATCATAGAAAGTTAGAGTGTCAGTCCTCTTGTACTTAATTCGGCATTGTTCCTTTTGTATTAAATTCGGATGAAATTTCTGTGTTTCATCGTCAATGAGAAGGTCTAAGGGATACAGTAAACCTGAAGTGAAGCATCGGAATCTAAAACTGGACTAACAGGAGCGGTTCAATTCATAGAAAGTTAGAGTGTCAGTCCTCTTGTACTTAAGTCTGCATTGTGCCTTTTGAATATAATTCAGATGCCATTTCTGTGTTTCAACGTCAATAAGAAGGTCCAAAGGATACAGTAAACCTGAAGTGAAGCATCGAAATCTAAAACTGGACTCACAGGAGAAATTCAAATCATAGAAAGTTAGAGTGTCAGTCCTCTTGTACTTAAGTCGGCATTGTGCCTTTGAATTTAATTCCGACGCAATTTCTGTGCTTCATCGTCAATAAGAAGGTACAAGGTATACAGTAAACCTGAAGTGAAGCTTCGGAATCTAAAACTAGACTCGCAGGAGAGATTCAAATCATATAAAGTTACAGTGTCAGTCCTCTTGTACTTAAGTCGGCATTGTGACTTTTGAATTTAATTACGACGCAATTTCTGTGCTTCATCGTCAATAAGAAGGTCCAAGGTATACAGTAAACCGGAAGTGAAGCATCGGAATCTAAAACTGGACTCACAGGAGAGGTTCCAATCATAGAAAGTTAGAGTGTCAGACCACTCATACTTAAGTCGGCATTGTGCCTTTTGTATTAAATTCGGATGCAATTTCTGTGTTTCATCGTCAATAAGAAGGTCCAAGGGATACAGTAAACCTGAAGTGCACCATCGGAATCTACATCTGGACTCACAGGAGTGGTTCAAATCATAGAAAGTTAGAGTGTCAGTCCTCTTGTACTTAATTCGGCATTGTTCCTTTTGTATTAAATTCGGATGAAATTTCTGTGTTTCATCGTCAATGAGAAGGTCTAAGGGATACAGTAAACCTGAAGTGAAGCATCGGAATCTAAAACTGGACTAACAGGAGCGGTTCAATTCATAGATAGTTAGAGTGTCAGTCCTCTTGTACTTAAGTCTGCATTGTGCCTTTTGAATATAATTCCGATGCCATTTCTGTGTTTCATCGTCAATAAGAAGGTCCAAGGTATAGAGTAAACCTGAACAGAAGCATCGGTATCTAAAACTGGACTCACAGGAGAGGTTCAAATCATAGAAAGTTAGAGTGTCAGTCCTGTTGTACTTAAGTCGGCATTGTGCCCTTTCTATTATATTCGGATGCAATTTCCGTGGTTCATCGTCAATAAGAAGGTCCAAGGGATACAGTAAACCGAAAATGAAGCATCGGATTCTAATCCTGGACTCACAGGAAGGGTTCAAATCATTGAAAGTTAGAGTGTCAGTCCTCTTGTACTTAAGTCGGCATTGTGCCCTTTCTATTAAATTCGGATGCAATTTCTGTGGTTCATCGTCAATAAGAAGGTCCAAGGGATACAGTAAACCTGAAGCCAAGCGCTGGAATATAAATCTGGACCCACCGGAGAGGTTCAAATCATAGAAAGTTAGAGTGTCAGTCCTCTTGTAATTAAGTCGGCATTGTGCTTTTTCAATTTAATTCCGATGTAATTTCAGTGCTTCATCGGCAATAAGAAGGTCCAAGGTATACAGTAAACCTGAAGTGAAGCATCGGAATCTGAAACAGGACACACAGGAGAGGTTCAAATCATAGAAAGTTAGAGTGTCAGTCCCAGTGTACTTAAGTCGGTATTGTGCCTTTTGAATATAATTCCGATGCAATTTCTGTGTTCCTTCGTCAATAAGAAGGTCCAAGGTATACAGTAAACCTGAAGTGAAGCATCGGAATCTACAACTGGACTCACAGGAGAGGTTCAAATCATTGAAAGTTAGAGTGTTAGTCCTCTTGTACTTAATTCGGCATTGTGCCTTTGAATTTAATTCGATGGAATTTCTGTGTTTCATTGTCAATAAGGAGGTCTAAGGTATACAGTAAACCTGAAGTGAAGCATCTGAATCTAAAACTGGACTCACAGTAGAGGTCAAATCATAGAAAGTTAGAGTGTCAGTCCTGTTGTACTTAAGTCAGCATTGTGCCTTTGGTATTAAATTCGGATGCAATTTCTGTGGTTCATCGTCAATAAGAAGGTCCAAGGGATACAGGAAACCTAGAGTGAAGCATCGGAATCTAATCCTGGACTTACAGGAGAGGTACAAATCATTGAAAGTTAGAGTGTCAGTCCTCTTGTACTTAATATCGGCATTGTGCCTTTTGTATTAAATTCGGATGCAATTTCGGTGTTTCATCTTCAATAAGAAGGTCCAAGGGATACAGTAAACCTGAAGCGAAGCATCGGAATCTAAAACTGGACCCACAGTAGAGGTTCAAATCATAGATATTTAGAGTGTCAGTCCTCTTGTACTTAAGTCGGCATTGTGCCTATTGAATTTAATTCCGATGCAATTACTGTGCTTCATCGGCAATAACAAGGTCCAAGGTATACGGTAAACCTGAAGTTAAGCATCGGAATATGAAACTGGACACACAGGAGAGGTTCAAATCATAGAAAGTTAGAGTGTCAGTCTCCTTGTACTTAGGTCGGTATTGTGCCTTTTGAATATAATTCCGATACAATTTCTGTGTTTCATCGTCAATAAGAAGGTCCAAGGTATACAGTAACCCTGAAGAGAAGCATCGGAAACGAAAACTGGACTCACAGGTGAGGTTCCAATCATTGAAAGTTAGAGTGTCAGTCCTGTTGTACTTAAGTAGGCAATGTGCCTTTTGAATTTAATTCGATGCAATTTCTGTGTTTCATCGTCAATAAAAAGTTCCAAGGGATACAGTAAACCTGAAGTGAAGCATCGGAATCTAAAACTGGACTCACAGGAGAGGTTCAAATCATAGAAAGTTAGAGTGTCAGTCCTCTTTTACTGAACTCGGCACTGTGCCTTTTGAATTTAATTCCGATGCAATTTCTGTGCTTCATCGTCAATAAGAAGGTCCAAGGTATTCAGTAAACCTGAAGTGAAGCATCGGAATCTAAAACTGGACTCACAGGAGAGGTTCAAATCATAGAAAGTGGGAGTGTCAGTCCTCTTGTACTTAAGTCTTCATTGTGCCTTTTGAATTTAATTCCAATGCAATTTCTGTGTTTCATCGTCAATAAGAAGGTCCAAGGTATACAGTAAACCTGAAGTGTAGCATCGGAATCTAAAACTGGACTCACAGGTGAGGTTCAGATCATAGAAAGTTAGAGTGTCAGTCCTATTGGACTGAAGTCGGCATTGTGCCTTTCGAATTTAATTCCGATGCAATTTATGTGTTTCGCCGTCAATAAGAAGGTCAAGGTATACAGCAAACCTGTAGTGAAGCATCGGAATCTAAAACTGGAATAACAGGAGTGGTCAAATCATAGAGAGTTAGAGTTTTAGTCCTCTTGTACTCAAGTCGGCATTGTGCCTTTTGAATTTAATTCCGATGCTATTTCTGTGCTTCATCGTCAATAAGAAGGTCCAAGGAATACAGTAAACCTGAAGTGAAGCATCGGAATCTAAAGCTGGACTCACAGGAGAGGTTCAAATCTAAAACTGGACTCACAGGAGAGGCTCAAATCATAGAAAGTTAGATTGTCAGTCCTCTTGTACTTAAGTCGGCATTGTGTCTTTTGAATTTAATTAGATGCAATTTCTGTGTTTCATCGTCAAAAAGAAGTTCGAAGGTATACAGTAAACCTGAAGTGAAGCATCGGAATCTAAAACTGCACTCACAGCAGAGGTTCATATCATAGAAAGTTAGAGTGTCAGTCCTCTTGTACTTAGGTCTGCATTGTGATTTTTGTATTACATTCGGATGCAATTTCTGTGTTTCATCGTCAATTAGAAGGTCCAAGGGATACAGTAAACCTGAAGTGAAGCATCGGAATCTAAAACTGGACTCACAGGAGACGTTCAAATCATTGAAAGTTGGAGTGTCAGTCCTCTTGTACATAATTCGGCATTGTGCCTTTTGTATTAAATTCGGATGCAATTTCTATGTTTCATCGTCAATTAGAAGGGCCAAGGGGTACAGTAAACCTGAAGTGAAGTATCGGAATCTAAAACTGGACTCACAGGACAGGTTAAAATCATAGAAAGTTAGAGTGTCAGTCCTCTTATACTTAAGTCGGCATTGTGCCTGTTGTATTAAATTCGGATGCAATTTCGGTGTTTGATCGTCAATAAGAAGGTCCAAGGTATACAGTAAACCTGAAGTGAAGCATCGGAATCGAAAACTGGACTCACAGGAGAGGTTCAAATCATTGAAAGTTAGAGTGTCAGTCCTGTTGTACTTAAGTAGGCATTGTGCCTTTTGAATTTAATTCGATGCTATTTCTGTGTTTCATCGTCAATAAGATGGTCCAAGGGATACAGTAAACCTGAAGTGAAGCATCGGATTCTTAAACTGGACTCACAGGAAAGGTTCCAATCATAGAAAGTTAGAGTTTCAGTCCTCTTGTACTTAAGTCGGCATTATGCTTTTGAATTTAATTCGATGCAATGTCTGTGTTTGATCGTCAATAAGAAGGTCCAAGGTATACAGTAACCCTGAAGAGAAGCATCGGAAACGAAAACTGGACTCACAGGAGAGGTTCCAATCATTGAAAGTTAGAGTGTCAGTCCTGTTGTACTTAAGTAGGCATTGTGCCTTTTGAATTTAATTCGATGCAATTTCTGTTTTTCATCGTCAATAAGAAGGTCCGAGGGATTCAGTAAACCTGAAGTGAAGCATCGGAATCTAAAACTGGACTCACAAGAGAGGTTCAAATCATAGAAAGTTAGAGTTTCAGTCCCCTTGTACTTAAGTCGGCATTGTGCCTTTTGCATTAAATTCGGATGCAATTTCTGTGTGTCAACGTCAAAAAGACGGTCCAAGGGATACAGTAAACCTGAAGTGAAGCATCGGAATCTAAAACTGGACTCACAGGAGAGGTTCAAATCATAGAAAGTGGGAGTGTCAGTCCTCTTGTACTTAAGTCGGCATTGTGCCTTTTGAATTTAATTCCAATGCAATTTCTGTGTTTCATCGTCAATAAGAAGGTCCAAGGCATACAGTAAACCTGAAGTGTAGCATCGGAATCTAAAACTGGACTCACAGGAGAGGTTCAAATCATAGAACGTTAGAGTGTCAGTCCTCTTGTACTTAAGAAGGCATTATGTCCTTTGGTATTAAATTCAGATGCAATTTCTGTGTTTCATCGTCAATAGGATGGTGCAAGGGATACAGTAAAACTGAAGTGAAGCATCGGAATCTAAAACTGGACTCACAGGTGAGGTTCAGATCATAGAAAGTTACAGTGTCAGTCCTATTGGACTGAAGTCGGCATTGTGCCTTTCGAATTTAATTTCGATGCAATTTATGTGTTTCGCCGTCAATAAGAATGTCAAGGTATACAGCAAACCTGTAGTGAAGCATCGGAATCTAAAACTGGAATAACAGGAGTGGTTCAAATCATAGAGAGTTAGAGTTTTAGTCCTCTTGTACTCAAGTCGGCATTGTGCCTTTTGAATTTAATTCCGATGCTATTTCTGTGCTTCATCGTCAATAAGAAGGTCCAAGGAATACAGTAAACCTGAAGTGAAGCATCGGAATCTAAAGCTGGACTCACAGGAGAGGTTCAAATCTAAAACTGGACTCACAGGAGAGGCTCAAATCATAGAAAGTTAGATTGTCAGTCCTCTTGTACTTAAGTCGGCATTGTGTCTTTTGAATTTAATTAGATGCAATTTCTGTGTTTCATCGTCAAAAAGAAGTTCGAAGGTATACAGTAAACCTGAAGTGAAGCATCGGAATCTAAAACTGCACTCACAGCAGAGGTTCAAATCATAGAAAGTTAGAGTGTCAGTCCTCTTGTACTTAGGTCTGCATTGTGATTTTTGTATTACATTCGGATGCAATTTCTGTGTTTCATCGTCAATTAGAAGGTCCAAGGGATACAGTAAACCTGAAGTAAAGCATCGGAATCTAAAACTGGACTCACAGGAGAGGTTCAAATCATTGAAAGTTGGAGTGTCAGTCCTCTTGTACATAATTCGGCATTGTGCCTTTTGTATTAAATTCGGATGCAATTTCTATGTTTCATCGTCAATTAGAAGGGCCAAGGGGTACAGTAAACCTGAAGTGAAGTATCGGAATCTAAAACTGGACTCACAGGACAGGTTCAAATCATAGAAAGTTAGAGTGTCAGTCCACTTATACTTAAGTCGGCATTGTGCCTTTTGTATTAAATTCGGATGCAATTTCGTTGTTTGATCGTCAATAAGAAGGTCCAAGGTATACAGTAAACCTGAAGTGAAGCATCGGAATCGAAAACTGGACTCACAGGAGAGGTTCAAATCATTGAAAGTTAGAGTGTCAGTCCTGTTGTACTTAAGTACGCATTGTGCCTTTTGAATTTAATTCGATGCTATTTCTGTGTTTCATCGTCAATAAGATGGTCCAAGGGATACAGTAAACCTGAAGTGAAGCATCGGATTCTAAAACTGGACTCACAGGAAAGGTTCCAATCATAGAAAGTTAGAGTTTCAGTCCTCTTGTACTTAAGTCGGCATTATGCTTTTGAATTTAATTCGATGCAATGTCTGTGTTTGATCGTCAATAAGAAGGTCCAAGGTATACAGTAACCCTGAAGAGAAGCATCGGAAACGAAAACTGGACTCACAGGAGAGGTTCCAATCATTGAAAGTTAGAGTGTCAGTCCTGTTGTACTTAAGTAGGCATTGTGCCTTTTGAATTTAATTCGATGCAATTTCTGTTTTTCATCGTCAATAAGAAGGTCCGAGGGATTCAGTAAACCTGAAGTGAAGCATCGGAATCTAAAACTGGACTCACAAGAGAGGTTCAAATCATAGAAAGTTAGAGTTTCAGTCCCCTTGTACTTAAGTCGGCATTGTGCCTTTTGCATTAAATTCGGATGCAATTTCTGTGTGTCAACGTCAAAAAGACGGTCCAAGGGATACAGTAAACCTGAAGTGAGGCATCGGAATCTAAAACTGGACTCACAGGAGAGGTTCAAATCATTGAAAGTTAGAGTGTCAGTCCTCTTTTACTTAACTCGGCATTGTGCCTTTTGAATTTAATTCCTATGCAATTTCTGTGCTTCATCGTCAATAAGAAGGTCCAAGGTATACAGTAAACCTGAAGTGAAGCATCGGAATCTAAAACTGGACTCACAGGAGAGGTTCAAATCATAGAAAGTTGGTGTGTCAGTCCTCTTGTACTTAAGTCGGCATTGTGCCTTTTGAATTTAATTCCAATGCAATTTCTGTGTTTCATCGTCAATAAGAAGGTCCAAGGTATTCAGTAAACCTGAAGTGTAGCATCGGAATCTAAAACTGGAATCACAGGAGAGGTTCAAATAATAGAACGTTAGAGTGTCAGTCCTCTTGTACTTAAGAAGGCATTATGTCCTTTGGTATTAAATTCAGATGCAATTTCTGTGTTTCATCGTCAATAGGATGGTGCAAGGGATACAGTAAAACTGAAGTGAAGCATCGGAATCTAAAACTGGACTCACAGGTGAGGTTCAGATCATAGAAAGTTAGAGTGTCAGTCCTATTGGACTGAAGTCGGCATTGTGCCTTTCGAATTTAATTCCGATGCAATTTTTGTGTTTCGCCGTCAATAAGAAGGTCAAGGTATACAGCAAACCTATAGTGAAGCATCGGAATCTAAAACTGAAATAACAGGAGTGGTTCAAATCATAGAAAGTTAGAGTTTTAGTCCTCTTGTACTCAAGTCGGCATTGTGCCTTTTGAATTTAATTCCGATGCTATTTCTGTGCTTCATCGTCAATAAGAAGGTCCAAGGAATACAGTAAACCTGAAGTGAAGCATCGGAATCTAAAGCTGGACTCACAGGAGAGGTTCAAATCTAAAAGTGGACTCACAGGAGAGGCTCAAATCATAGAAAGTTAGATTGTCAGTCCTCTTGTACTTAGGTCTGCATTGTGATTTTTGTATTACATTCGGATGCAATTTCTGTGTTTCATCGTCAATTAGAAGGTCCAAGGGATACAGTAAACCTGAAGTGAAGCATCGGAATCTAAAACTGGACTCACAGGAGAGGTTCAAATCATTGAAAGTTGGAGTGCCAGTCCTCTTGTACATAATTCGGCATTGTGCCTTTTGTATTAAATTCGGATGCAATTTCTATGTTTCATCGTCAATTAGAAGGGCCAAGGGGTACAGTAAACCTGAAGTGAAGTATCGGAATCTAAAACTGGACTCACAGGACAGGTTCAAATCACAGAAAGTTAGAGTGTCAGTCCTCTTATACTTAAGTCGGCATTGTGCCTTTTGTATTAAATTCGGATGCAATTTCGGTGTTTGATCGTCAATAAGAAGGTCCAAGGTATACAGTAAACCTGAAGTGAAGCATCGGAATCGAAAACTGGACTCACAGGAGAGGTTCAAATCATTGAAAGTTAGAGTGTCAGTCCTGTTGTACTTAAGTAGGCATTGTGCCTTTTGAATTTAATTCGATGCTATTTCTGTGTTTCATCGTCAATAAGATGGTCCAAGGGATACAGTAAACCTGAAGTGAAGCATCGGATTCTAAAACTGGACTCACAGGAAAGGTTCCAATCATAGAAAGTTAGAGTTTCAGTCCTCTTGTACTTAAGTCCGCATTGTGCCTTTTGTATTAAATTCGGATGCAATTTCTGTGTTTGATCGTCAATAAGTAGGTCCAAGGTATACAGTAAACCTGAAGTGAAGCATCGGAATCTAAAACTGGACTCACAGGAGCGGTTCAGATCATAGAAAGTTAGAGTGTCAGTCCTGTTGTACTTAAGTCGTCATTGTGCCTTTTGAATTTAATTCCGACGCAATTTCTGTGTTTCGCCGTCAATAAGAAGGTCAAGGTATACAGCAAACTTGAAGTGAACCATCGGAATCTAAAACTGGACTCACAGGAGAGGTTCAGATCATAGAAAGTTAGAGTGTCCGTCCTTTTGTACTTAAGTCTGCATTGTGCCTTTTGTATTACATTCGGATGCAATTTCTGTGTCTCATCGTCAATAAGAAGTTCCAAGGTATACAGTAAACCTGAAGTGAAGCATCGGAATCTAAAACTGAACTCACAGGAGAAGTTCAGATCATAGAAAGTTAGAGTGTCAGTTCTCTTGTACTTAAGTCGGCATTGTGCCTTTTGTATTAAATTCAGATGCAATTTCTCTTTTTCATCGTCAATAAGAAGGTCCGAGGGATTCAGTAAACCTGAAGTGAAGCATCGGAATCTAAAACTGGACTCACAAGAGAGGTTCAAATCATAGAAAGTTAGAGTTTCAGCCCCCTTGTACTTAAGTCGGCATTGTGCCTTTTGCATTAAATTCGGATGCAATTTCTGTGTGTCAACGTCAAAAAGACGGTCCAAGGGATACAGTAAACCTGAAGTGAAACATCGGAATCTAAAACTGGACTCACAGGAGAGGTTCAAATCATAGAAAGTTAGAGTGTCAGTCCTCTTTTACTTAAGTCGGCATTGTGCCTTTTGAATTTAATTCCGATGCAATTTCTGTGCTACATCGTCAATAAGAAGGTCCAAGGTATACAGTAAACCTGAAGTGAAGCATCGGAATCTAAAACTGGACTCACAGGAGAGGTTCAAATCATAGAACGTTAGAGTGTCAGTCCTCTTGTACTTAAGAAGGCATTATGTCCTTTGGTATTAAATTCAGATGCAATTTCTGTATTTCATTGTCAATAGGATGGTGCAAGGGATACAGTAAAACTGAAGTGAAGCATCGGAATCTAAAACTGGACTCACAGGTGAGGTTCAGATCATAGAAAGTTAGAGTGTCAGTCCTATTGGACTTAAGTCGGCATTGTGCCTTTCGAATTTAATTCCGATGCAATTTCTGTGTTTCGCCGTCAATAAGAAGGTCAAGGTATACAGTAAACCTGTAGTGAAGCATCGGAATCTAAAACTGGAATAACAGGAGTGGTTCAAATCATAGAAAGTTAGAGTTTTACTCCTCTCGTACTTAAGTCGGCATTGTGCCTTTTGAATTTAATTCCGATGCAATTTCAGTGCTTCATCGT
This sequence comes from Schistocerca americana, assembly GCF_021461395.2. NCBI lineage: Eukaryota > Metazoa > Arthropoda > Insecta > Orthoptera > Acrididae > Schistocerca > Schistocerca americana. Next base: position 3,246,600 of record NC_060129.1, on the reverse strand, counting down.
CAATAAGAAGGTCCAAGGTATACAGTAAACCTGAAGTGAAGCATCGGAATCTAAAGCTGGACTCACAGGAGAGGTTCAAATCATTGAACGTTAGAGTGTCAGTCCTCTTGTACTTAATTCGCCTTGTGCCTTTTGTATTAAATTCGGATGCAATTTCTGCGTTTCGTCGTCAATAAGAAGGTCCAATTGATACAGTAAACCTGAAGTGAAGCATCGGAATCTAAAACTGGACTCACAGGAGAGGTTCAAATCATAGAAATTTAGAGGGTCAGTACTCTTGTACTTAAATCGTCATTGTGCCTTTTGTATTAAATTCGGATGCAATTTCTGTGTTTCATCGTCAATTAGAAGGTCCAAGGGATACAGTAAACCTGAAATGAAGCATCGGAATCTAAAACTGGACTCACAGGAGAGGTTCAAATCGTTGAAAGTTGGAGTGTCAGTCCTCTTGTACATAATTCGGCATTGTGCCTTTTGTATTAAATTCGGATGCAATTTCTATGTTTCATCGTCAATTAGAAGGGCCAAGTGGTACAGTAAACCTGAAGGGAAGTATCGGAATCTAAAACTGGACTCACAGGATAGGTTCAAATCATAGGAAGTTAGAGTGTCTGTCCTCTTGTACTTATGTCGGCTTTGTGCCTTTTGTATTAAATTCGGATGCAATTTCTGTGTTTGATCGTCAATAAGAAGGTCCAAGGTATACAGTAAACCTGAAGTGAAGCATCGGAATCGAAAACTGGACTCACAGGAGAGGTTCAAATCATTGAAAGTTAGTGTGTCAGTCCTGTTGTACTTAAGTAGGCATTGTGCCTTTTGAATTTAATTCGATGCTATTTCTGTGGTTCATCGTCAATACGAAGGGCCAAGGTATACAGTAAACCTGATGTGATGCATGGGAATCTAAAACTGGACTCACAGGAGAGGTTCAAATCATAGAAAGTTAGAGTATCAGTCCTCTTGTACTTAAGTCGGCATTGTGCCTTTTTGTATTCAATTCAGATGCTATTTCTGTGTTTCATCGTCAATAAGAAATTCCAAGAGATTCAGTAAACCTGAAGTGAAGCATCGGAATCTAAAACTGGACTAACAGGAGAGGTTCAAATCATAGAAAGTTAGAATGTCAGTCCCCTTGTACTTAAGTCGGCATTGTGCCTTTTGTATTAATATCGGATGCAATTTCTGTGTGTCATCGTCAAAAAGATGGTCCAAGGAATACAGTAAACCTGAAGCGAAGCATCGGAATCTAAAACTGGACTCACAGGAGAGGTTCAAATCATACATAGTTAGAGTGTTAGTCCTCTTGTACTTAAGTCGGCATTGTGCCTTTTGTATTAAATTCGGATGCAATTTCGGTGTTTGATCGTCAATAAGAAGGTCCAAGGTATACAGTAAACCTGAAGTGAAGCATCGGAATCGAAAACTGGACTCACAGGAGAGGTTCAAATCATTGAAAGTTAGAGTGTCAGTCCTGTTGTACTTAAGTAGGCATTGTGCCTTTTGAATTTAATTCTATGCTATTTCTGTGTTTCATCGTCAATAAGATGGTCCAAGGGATACAGTAAACCTGAAGTGAAGCAACGGATTCTAAAACTGGACTCACAGGAAAGGTTCCAATCATAGAAAGTTAGAATTTCAGTTCTCTTGTACTTAAGTCCGCATTGTGCCTTTTGTATTAAATTCGGATGCAATTTCTGTGTTTGATCGTCAATAAGTAGGTCCAAGGTATACAGTAAACCTGAAGTGAAGCATCGGAATCTGAAACTGGACTCACAGGAGCGGTTCAGATCATAGAAAGTTAGAGTGTCAGTCCTGTTGTACTTAAGTCGGCATTGTGCCTTTTGAATTTAATTCCGACGCAATTACTGTGTTTCGCCGTCAATAAGAAGGTCAAGGTATACAGCAAACTTGAAGTGAAGCATCGGAATCTAAAACTGGACTCACAGGAGAGGTTCAGATCATAGAAAGTTAGAGTGTTAGTCCTTTTGTACTTAAGTCTGCATTGTGCTTTTTGTATTACATACGGATGCAATTTCTGTGTTTCATCGTCAATAAGAAGTTCCATGGTATACAGTAAACCTGAAGTGAAGCATCGGAATTTAAAACTGGACTCACAGGAGAAGTTCAGATCATAGAAAGTTAGAGTGTCAGTTCTCTTGTACTTAAGTCGGCATTATGCTTTTGAATTTAATTCGATGCAATGTCTCTGTTTGATCGTCAATAAGAAGGTCCAAGGTATACAGTAACCCTGAAGAGAAGCATCGGAAACGAAAACTGGACTCACAGGAGAGGTTCCAATCATTGAAAGTTAGAGTGTCAGTCCTGTTGTACTTAAGTAGGAATTGTGCCTTTTGAATTTAATTCGTTGCAATTTCTGTGTTTCATCGTGAATAAAAAGTTCCAAGGGATACAGTAAACCTGAAGTGAAGCATCGGAATCTAACACTTGACTCACAGGAGAGGTTCCAATCATAGAAAGTCAGAGTGTCAGTCCTCTTGTACTTAAGTCGGCATTGTGCCTTTTGTATTAAATTCAGATGCAATTTCTGTTTTTCATCGTCAATAAGAAGGTCCGAGGGATTCAGTAAACCTGAAGTGAAGCATCGGAATCTAAAACTGGACTCACAAGAGAGGTTCAAATCATAGAAAGTTAGAGTTTCAGTCCCCTTGTACTTAAGTCGGCATTGTGCCTTTTGCATTAAATTCGGATGCAATTTCTGTGTGTCAACGTCAAAAAGACGGTCCAAGGGATACAGTAAACCTGAAGTGAAGCATCGGAATCTAAAACTGGACTCACGGGAGAGGGTCAAATCATAGAAAGTTAGAGTGTCAGTCCTCTTTTACTTAAGTCGGCATTGTGCCTTTTGAATTTAATTCCGATGCAATTTCTGTGCTTCATCGTCAATAAGAAGGTCCAAGGTATACAGTAAACCTGAAGTGAAGCATCGGAATCTAAAACTGGACTCACAGGAGAGGTTCAAATCATAGAAAGTTGGAGTGTCAGTCCTCTTGTAGTTAAGTCGGGATTGTGCCTTTTGAATTTAATTCCAATGCAATTTCTGTGTTTCATCGTCAATAAGAAGGTCCAAGGTATACAGTAAACCTGAAGTGAAGCATCGGAATCTAAAAATGGACTCACAGGAGAGGTTCAAATCATAGAACGTAAGAGTGTCAGTCCTCTTGTACTTAAGAAGGCATTATGTCATTTGGTATTAAATTCAGATGCAATTTCTGTGTTTCATCGTCAATAGGATGGTGCAAGGGATACAGTAAAACTGAAGTGAAGCATCGGAATCTAAAACTGGACTCACAGGTGAGGTTCAGATCATAGAAAGTTAGAGTGTCAGTCCTATTGGACTTAAGTCGGCATTGTGCCTTTCGGATTTAATTCCGATGCAATTTCTGTGTTTCGCCGTCAATAAGAAGGTCAAGGTATACAGTAAACCTGTAGTGAAGCATCGGAATCTAAAACTGGAATAACAGGAGTGGTTCAAATCATAGAAAGTTAGAGTTTTACTCCTCTTGTACTTAAGTCGGCATTGTGCCTTTTGAATTTAATTCCGATGCAATTTCTGTGCTTCATCGTCAATAAGAAGGTCCAAGGTATACAGTAAACCTGAAGTGAGGCATCGGAATCTAAAGCTGGACTCACAGGAGAGGTTCAAATCATTGAACGTTAGAGTGTCAGTCCTCTTGTACTTAATTCGCCTTGTGCCTTTTGTATTAAATTCGGATGCAATTTCTGTGTTTCGTCGTCAATAAGAAGGTCCAATTGATACAGTAAACCTGAAGTGAAGCATCGGAATCTAAAACTGGACTCACAGGAGAGGTTCAAATAATAGAAATTTAGAGGGTCAGTACTCTTGTACTTAAGTCGTCATTGTGCCTTTTGTATTAAATTCGGATGCAATTTCTATGTTTCATCGTCAATTAGAAGGGCCAAGGGGTACAGTAAACCTGAAGTGAAGTATCGGAATCTAAAACTGGACTCACAGGACCGGATCAAATCATAGAAAGTTAGAGTGTCTGTCCTCTTGTACTTAAGTCGGCATTGTGCCTTTTGTATTAAATTCGGATGCAATTTCTGTGTTTGATCGTCAATAAGAAGGTCCAAGGTATACAGTAAACCTGAAGTGAAGCATCGGAATCGAAAACTGGACTCACAGGAGAGGTTCAAATCATTGAAAGTTAGAGTGTCAGTCCTGTTGTACTTAAGTAGGCATTGTGCCTTTTGAATTTAATTCGATGCTATTTCTGTGGTTCATCGTCAATACGAAGGGCCAAGGTATACAGTAAACCTGATGTGATGCATGGGAATCTAAAACTGGACTCACAGGAGAGGTTCAAATCATAGAAAGTTAGAGTATCATTCCTCTTGTACTTAAGTCGGCATTGTGCCTTTTTGTATTCAATTCAGATGCTATTTCTGTGTTTCATCGTCAATAAGAAATTCCAAGAGATTCAGTAAACCTGAAGTGAAGCATAGGAATCTAAAACTGGACTCACAGGAGATGTTCAAATCATAGAAAATTAGAATGTCAGTCCCCTTGTACTTAAGTCGGCATTGTGCCTTTTGTATTAATATCGGATGCAATTTCTGTGTGTCATCGTCAAAAAGATGGTCCAAGGAATACAGTAAACCTGAAGTGAAGCATCGGAATCTAAAACTGGACTCACAGGAGAGGTTCAAATCATAGAAAGTTAGAGTGTTAGTCCTCTTTTACTTAAGTCGGCATTGTGCCTTTTGAATTTAATTCCGATGCAATTTCTGTGCTTCATCGTCAATAAGAAGGTCCAAGGTATACAGTAAACCTGAAGTGAAGCATCGGAACCTACTACTGGACTCACAGGAAAGGTTCAAATCATTCTAAGTTAGAGTGTCAGTCCTCTTGTACTTAAGTCGGCATTGTGCCTTTTGACTTAAATTCGGATGTAATTTTGTGTTTCATCGTCAATAAGAAGGTCCAAGGCATACAGTAAACCTGAAGTGAAGCATCGGAATCTAAAACTGGACTCACAGGAGAAGTTCAAATCATAGAAAGTTAGAGTTTCAGTCCTCTTGTACTTAAGTCGGTATTGTGCCTTTTGAATTTAATTCCGATGCAATTTCTGTGTTTCGTCGTCAATATGATGGTCCAAGGTATACAGTGAACCTGAAGTGAAGCATCTGAATCTAAAACTGGACTCACAGGAGAGGTTCAAGTCATAGAAAGATAGAGTGTCAGTCCTCTTGTACTTAGGTCGGCATTGTGCCGTTTGTATTAAATTCGGATGCAATTTCTGTGTATCATCGTCAATAGGAAGGTCCAAGGGATACACTAAACCTGAAGTGAAGCATCGGAATCTAAATCTGGACTCACAGGAGAGGATCAAATCATAGAAAGTTAGAGTGTCAGTCCTCTTGTACTTAAGTCGGCATTGTGCCTTTTGAATTTAATTCCGAAGCAATTTCTGTGTTTCATCGTCAATAAGAAGGTCCAAGGGAGACAGTAAACCTGAAGTGAAGCTTCGGAATCTAAAACTAGACTCACAGGAGAGGATCAAATCATAGAATGTTAGAGTGTCAGTCCTCTTGTACTTAAGTCGGCATTGTGCCTTTTGAATTTAATTCCAAAGCAAATTCTGTGTTTCATCGTCAATAAGAAGGTCCAAGGGATACAGTAAACCTGAAGTGAAGCTTCGGAATCTAAAACTAGACATACAGGAGAAACTCAAATCATAGAAAGGTAGAGTGTCAGTCCTCTTGTACTTAAGTCGGCATGGTGCCTTTTGATTTTAATTCCGATGCAATTTCTGTGCTTCATCGTCAATAAGAAGGTCCAAGGTATACAGTAAACCTGAAGTGAAGCATCGGAATCTAAAGCTGGACTCACAGGAGAGGTTCAAATCATTGAACGCTAGAGTGTCAGTCCTCTTGTACTTAATTCGCATTGTGCCTTTTGTATTAAATTCGGATGCAATTTCTGGGTTTCGTCGTCAATAAGAAGGTCCAATTGATACAGTAAACCTGAAGTGAAGCATCGGAATCTAAAACTGGACTCACAGGAGAGGTTCAAATCATAGAAATTTAGAGGGTCAGTCCTCTTGTACTTAAGTCGTCATTGTGCGTTTTGTATTAAATACGGATGCAATTTCTGTGTTACATCGTCAATAAGCAGGTCCAAGGCATACAGTGAACCTGAAGTGAAGCATCAGAAACTAAAATTGGACTCACAGGAGAGGTTAAAATCTAAAACTGGACTCACAGGAGAGGCTCAAATTAGAGAAATGTTAGATTGTCAGTCCTCTTGTACTTAAGGCGGCATTGTGTCTTTTGAATTTAATTCCGATGCAATATCTGTGCTTCATCGTCAATAAGAAGGTCCAAGGTATACAGTAAACCTGAAGTGAAGCATCGGAATCTAAAAGTGGACACACAGGAGAGGTTCAAATCATAGAAAGATAGAGCGTCAGTCCTCTTGTACTTAAGTCGGCATTGTGCGTTTCGAATTTAATTCCGATGCAATTTCTGTGGTTCATCGTCAATACGAAGGTCCAAGGTATGCAGTAAACCTGATGTGATGCATGGGAATCTAAAACTGGTCTCACAGGTGAGGTTCAAATCATAGAGAAATAGAGTATCAGTCCTCTTGTACTTAAGTCGGCATTGTGCCTTTTTGTATTCAATTCAGATGCTATTTCTGTGTTTCATCGTCAATAAGAAGGTCCAAGAGAATCAGTAAACCTGAAGTGAAGCATCAGAATCTAAAACTGGACTCACAGGAGAGGTTCATATCATAGAAAGTTAGAATGTCAGTCCCCTTGTACTTAAGTCGGCATTGTGCCTTTTGTATTAAAATCGGATGCAATTTCTGTGTGCCATCGTCAAAAAGACGGTCCAAGGGATACAGTAAACCTGAAGTGAAGCATCGGAATCTAAAACTGGACTCACAGGAGAGGTTCAAATCATCGAAAGTTAGAGTGTTAGTCCTCTTTTACTTAAGTCGGCATTGTGCCTTTTGTATTAAATTCGGATGCAATTTCTGTGTGTCATCGTCAAAAAGACTGTCCAAAGGATACAGTAAACCTGAAGTGAAGCATCGGGATCTAAAACAGGACTCACAGGAGAGGTTCAAATCATAGAAAGTTAGAGTGTCAGTCCTCTTGTACTTAAGTCGGTATTGTGCCTTTTGAATTTAATTCCGATGCAATTTCTGTGTTTCGCCGTCAATAAGAAGGTCCAAGGTATACAGTAAACATGAAGTGAAGCATCGGAATCTAAAACTGGACTCACAGGAGAGAATCAAATCATAGAAAGTGAGAGTGTCAGTCCTCAAGTACTTAAGTCGGCATTTTGCCTATTGAAATTAATTCCGATGCAATTTCTGTTCTTCATCGTCAATATGAAGGTCCAAGGTATTCAGTAAACCTGATGTGAAGCATCGGAATCTAAAACTGGACTCACAGGAGAGGTTCAAATCATTCAAAGTTAGAGTGTCCGTCCTCTTGTACTGAAGTCGGCATTGTGCCTTTTGACTTAAATTCGGATGTAATTTCTGTGTTTCATCGTCAATAAGAAGGTCCAAGGAATACAGTAAACCTGAAGTGAAGCATCGGAATCTAAAACTGGACTCACAGGAGAGGTTCAAATCATAGAATGTTAGAGTTTCAGTCCTCTTGTACTTAAGTCGGCATTGTGCCTTTTGAATTTTTTATTCCGATGGAATTTCTGTGTTTCGTCGTCAATATGATGGTCCAAGGTATACAGTAAACCTGAAGTGAAGCATTTGAATCTAAAACTGGACTCACAGGAGAGGTTCAAGTCATAGAAAGATAGAGTGTCAGTCCTCTTGTACTTAGGTCGGCATTGTGCCTTTTGTATTAAATTCGGATGCATTTTCTGTGTGTCAACGTCAAAAAGACTGTCCAAGAGATACAGTGAATCTGAAGTGAAGCATCGGAATCTAAAAATGGACTCACAGGAGAGGTTCAAATCATAGAACGTAAGAGTGTCAGTCCTCTTGTACTTAAGAAGGCATTATGTCATTTGGTATTAAATTCAGATGCAATTTCAGTGTTTCATCGTCAATAGGATGGTGCAAGGGATACAGTAAAACTGAAGTGAAGCATCGGAATCTAAAACTGGACTCACAGGTGAGGTTCAGATCATAGAAAGTTAGAGTGTCAGTCCTATTGGACTTAAGTCGGCATTGTGCCTTTCGAATTTAATTCCGATGCAATTTCTGTGTTTCGCCGTCAATAAGAAGGTCAAGGTATACAGTAAACCTGTAGTGAAGCATCGGAATCTAAAACTGGAATAACAGGAGTGGTTCAAATCATAGAAAGTTAGAGTTTTACTCCTCTTGTACTTAAGTCGGCATTGTGCCTTTTGAATTTAATTCCGATGCAATTTCTGTGCTTCATCGTCAATAAGAAGGTCCAAGGTATACAGTAAACCTGAAGTGAGGCATCGGAATCTAAAGCTGGACTCACAGGAGAGGTTCAAATCATTGAACGTTAGAGTGTCAGTCCTCTTGTACTTAATTCGCCTTGTGCCTTTTGTATTAAATTCGGATGCAATTTCTGTGTTTCGTCGTCAATAAGAAGGTCCAATTGATACAGTAAACCTGAAGTGAAGCATCGGAATCTAAAACTGGACTCACAGGAGAGGTTCAAATAATAGAAATTTAGAGGGTCAGTACTCTTGTACTTAAGTCGTCATTGTGCCTTTTGTATTAAATTCGGATGCAATTTCTATGTTTCATCGTCAATTAGCAGGGCCAAGGGGTACAGTAAACCTGAAGTGAAGTATCGGAATCTAAAACTGGACTCACAGGACCGGATCAAATCATAGAAAGTTAGAGTGTCTGTCCTCTTGTACTTAAGTCGGCATTGTGCCTTTTGTATTAAATTCGGATGCAATTTCTGTGTTTGATCGTCAATAAGAAGGTCCAAGGTATACAGTAAACCTGAAGTGAAGCAGCGGAATCGAAAACTGGACTCACAGGAGAGGTTCAAATCATTGAAAGTTAGAGTGTCAGTCCTGTTGTACTTAAGTAGGCATTGTGCCTTTTGAATTTAATTCGATGCTATTTCTGTGGTTCATCGTCAATACGAAGGGCCAAGGTATACAGTAAACCTGATGTGATGCATAAGAATCTAAAACTGGACTCACAGGAGAGGTTCAAATCATAGAAAGTTAGAGTATCATTCCTCTTGTACTTAAGTCGGCATTGTGCCTTTTTGTATTCAATTCAGATGCTATTTCTGTGTTTCATCGTCAATAAGAAATTCCAAGAGATTCAGTAAACCTGAAGTGAAGCATAGGAATCTAAAACTGGACTCACAGGAGATGTTCAAATCATAGAAAATTAGAATGTCAGTCCCCTTGTACTTAAGTCGGCATTGTGCCTTTTGTATTAATATCGGATGCAATTTCTGTGTGTCATCGTCAAAAAGATGGTCCAAGGAATACAGTAAACCTGAAGTGAAGCATCGGAATCTAAAACTGGACTCACAGGAGAGGTTCAAATCATAGAAAGTTAGAGTGTTAGTCCTCTTTTACTTAAGTCGGCATTGTGCCTTTTGAATTTAATTCCGATGCAATTTCTGTGCTTCATCGTCAATAAGAAGGTCCAAGGTATACAGTAAACCTGAAGTGAAGCATCGGAACCTACTACTGGACTCACAGGAAAGGTTCAAATCATTCTAAGTTAGAGTGTCAGTCCTCTTGTACTTAAGTCGGCATTGTGCCTTTTGACTTAAATTCGGATGTAATTTTGTGTTTCATCGTCAATAAGAAGGTCCAAGGCATACAGTAAACCTGAAGTGAAGCATCGGAATCTAAAACTGGACTCACAGGAGAAGTTCAAATCATAGAAAGTTAAAGTTTCAGTCCTCTTGTACTTAAGTCGGTATTGTGCCTTTTGAATTTAATTCCGATGCAATTTCTGTGTTTCGTCGTCAATATGATGGTCCAAGGTATACAGTGAACCTGAAGTGAAGCATCTGAATCTAAAACTGGACTCACAGGAGAGGTTCAAGTCATAGAAAGATAGAGTGTCAGTCCTCTTGTACTTAGGTCGGCATTGTGCCGTTTGTATTAAATTCGGATGCAATTTCTGTGTATCATCGTCAATAGGAAGGTCCAAGGGATACACTAAACCTGAAGTGAAGCATCGGAATCTAAATCTGGACTCACAGGAGAGGATCAAATCATAGAAAGTTAGAGTGTCAGTCCTCTTGTACTTAAGTCGGCATTGTGCCTTTTGAATTTAATTCCGAAGCAATTTCTGTGTTTCATCGTCAATAAGAAGGTCCAAGGGAGACAGTAAACCTGAAGTGAAGCTTTGGAATCTAAAACTAGACTCACAGGAGAGGATCAAATCATAGAATGTTAGAGTGTCAGTCCTCTTGTACTTAAGTCGGCATTGTGCCTTTTGAATTTAATTCCAAAGCAATTTCTGTGTTTCATCGTCAATAAGAAGGTCCAAGGGATACAGTAAACCTGAAGTGAAGCTTCGGAATCTAAAACTAGACACACAGGAGAAACTCAAATCATAGAAAGGTAGAGTGTCAGTCCTCTTGTACTTAAGTCGGCATGGTGCCTTTTGAATTTAATTCCGATGCAATTTCTGTGCTTCATCGTCAATAAGAAGGTCCAAGGTATACAGTAAACCTGAAGTGAAGCATCGGAATCTAAAGCTGGACTCACAGGAGAGGTTCAAATCATTGAACGCTAGAGTGTCAGTCCTCTTGTACTTAATTCGCATTGTGCCTTTTGTATTAAATTCGGATGCAATTTCTGGGTTTCGTCGTCAATAAGAAGGTCCAATTGATACAGTAAACCTGAAGTGAAGCATCGGAATCTAAAACTGGACTCACAGGAGAGGTTCAAATCATAGAAATTTAGAGGGTCAGTCCTCTTGTACTTAAGTCGTCATTGTGCGTTTTGTATTAAATACGGATGCAATTTCTGTGTTACATCGTCAATAAGCAGGTCCAAGGCATACAGTGAACCTGAAGTGAAGCATCAGAAACTAAAATTGGACTTACAGGAGAGGTTAAAATCTAAAACTGGACTCACAGGAGAGGCTCAAATCATAGAAAAATAGAGTATCAGTCCTCTTGTACTTAAGTCGGCATTGTGCCTTTTTGTATTCAATTCAGATGCTATTTCTGTGTTTCATCGTCAATAAGAAGGTCCAAGAGAATCAGTAAACCTGAAGTGAAGCATCAGAATCTAAAACTGGACTCACAGGAGAGGTTCATATCATAGAAAGTTAGAATGTCAGTCCCCTTGTACTTAAGTCGGCATTGTGCTTTTTGTATTAAAATCGGATGCAATTTCTGTGTGTCATCGTCAAAAAGACTGTCCAAAGGATACAGTAAACCTGAAGTGAAGCATCGGGATCTAAAACAGGACTCACAGGAGAGGTTCAAATCATAGAAAGTTAGAGTGTCAGTCCTCTTGTACTTAAGTCGGTATTGTGCCTTTTGAATTTAATTCCGATGCAATTTCTGTGTTTCGCCGTCAATAAGAAGGTCCAAGGTATACAGTAAACATGAAGTGAAGCATCGGAATCTAAAACTGGACTCACAGGAGAGAATCAAATCATAGAAAGTGAGAGTGTCAGTCCTCAAGTACTTAAGTCGGCATTTTGCCTATTGAAATTAATTCCGATGCAATTTCTGTTCTTCATCGTCAATATGAAGGTCCAAGGTATTCAGTAAACCTGATGTGAAGCATCGGAATCTAAAACTGGACTCACAGGAGAGGTTCAAATCATTCAAAGTTAGAGTGTCCGTCCTCTTGTACTGAAGTCGGCATTGTGCCTTTTGACTTAAATTCGGATGTAATTTCTGTGTTTCATCGTCAATAAGAAGGTCCAAGGAATACAGTAATCCTGAAGTGAAGCATCGGAATCTAAAACTGGACTCACAGGAGAGGTTCAAATCATAGAATGTTAGAGTTTCAGTCCTCTTGTACTTAAGTCGGCATTGTGCCTTTTGAATTTTTTATTCCGATGGAATTTCTGTGTTTCGTCGTCAATATGATGGTCCAAGGTATACAGTAAACCTGAAGTGAAGCATTTGAATCTAAAACTGGACTCACAGGAGAGGTTCAAGTCATAGAAAGATAGAGTGTCAGTCCTCTTGTACTTAGGTCGGCATTGTGCCTTTTGTATTAAATTCGGATGCATTTTCTGTGTGTCAACTTCAAAAAGACGGTCCAAGAGATACAGTGAACCTGAAGTGAAGCATCGGAATCTAAAACTGGACTCACAGGAGAGGTTCAAATCATAGAAAATTAGATTGTCAATTCTCTTGTACTTAAGTATGCATTATGCTTTTGAATTTAATTCGATGCAATGTCTGTGTTTCGTCGTCAATAAGAAGGTCCAAGGTATACAGTAAACCTGAAGTGAAGCATCGGAAACGAAAACTGGACTCACAGGAGAGGTTCAAATCATTGAAAGTTTGAGTGTCAGTCCTGTTGTACTTAAGTAGGCATTGTGCCTTTTGCATTTAATTCGATGCAATTTCTGTGTTTCATCGTCAATAAGAAGTTCCAAGGGATACAGTGAACCTGAAGTGAAGCATCGGTATCTAAAACTGCACTCACAGGAGAGGTTCCTATCATAGAAAGTTAGAGTGTCAGTACTCTTGTACTTAAGTCCGCATTGTGCCTTTTGAATTTAATTCCGATGCAATATCTGTGCTTCATCGTCAATAAGAAGGTCCAAGGTATACAGTAAACCTGAAGTGAAGCATCGGAATCTAAAAGTGGACTCACAGGAGACGTTCAAATCATAGAAAGTTAGAGCGTCAGTCCTCTTGTACTTAAGTCGGCATTGTGCGTTTCGAATTTAATTCCGATGCAATTTCTGTGGTTCATCGTCAATACGAAAGTCCAAGGTATACAGTAAACCTGATGTGATGCATGGGAATCTAAAACTGGACTCACAGGTGTGGTTCAAATCATAGAAAGTTAGAGTATCAGTCCTCTTGTACTTAAGTCGGCATTGTGCCTTTTTGTATTTAATTCAGATGCTATTTCTTTGTTTCACCGTCAATAAGAAGGTCCAAGAGATTCAGTAAACCTGAAGTGAAGCATCAGAATCTAAAACTGGACTCACAGGAGAGGTTCATATCATAGAAAGTTCGAGTGTTAGTCCTCTTGCACTAAAGTCGGCATTGTGCATTTTGTATTACATTCGGATGCGATTTCTGTGTTTCATCGTCAATAGGAAGGTCCAAGGGTAAAGTAAACCTGAAGTGAAGCATCGGAATCTAAAACTGGACTCACAGGAGAGGTTCAAATCATAGAAAGTTAGAGTGTTCGTCCTCTTTTACTTAAGTCGGCATTGTGCCTTTTGAATTTAATTCCGATACAATTTCTGTGCTTCATCGTCAATAAGAAGGTCCAAGGTATACAGTAAACCTAAAGTGCAGCATCGGAACCTAATACTGGACTCACAGGAGAGGTTCAAATCATAGAAAGTTGGAGTGTCAGTCCACTTGTACTTAAGTCAGCATTGTGCCTTTTGAATTTAATTCCAATGCAATTTCTGTGTTTCATCGTCAATAAGAAGGTCCAAGGTATACAGTAAACCTGAAGTGAAGCATTGGAATCTAAAACTGGACTCACAGGAGAGGTTGAATTCATAGAACGTTAGAGTGTCAGGTCTCTTGTACTTAAGACGGCATTGTGCCTTTTGTATTAAATTCAGTTGCAATTTCTGTGTTTCATCGTCAATAAGAAGGTCCAAGGTATACAGTAAACCTGAAGCGAAGCATCGGAGTCTAAAACTGCACTCACAGGAGAGGCTCAAATCATAGAAAGTTAGAGTGTCAGTCCTCTTGTACTTAAGTCGGCATTGTGCCTTTTGTATTAAATTCGGATGCAATTTCTGTGTGTCATCATCAAAAAGACTGTCCAAGGGATACAGTAAACCTGAAGTGAAGCATCGGAATCTAAAACAGGACTCACAGGAGAGGTTCAAATCATAGAAAGTTAGAGTATCAGTCCTCTTGTACTTAAGTCGGCATTGTGCCTTTTGAATTCAATTCCGATGCAATTTCTGTGTTTCGCCGTCAATAAGAAGGTCCAAGGTATACAGTAAACCTGAAGTGAAGCATCGGAATCTTAAACTGGACTCACAGGAGAGAATCAAATCATAGAAAGTGAGAGTGTCAGTCCTCAAGTACTTAAGTCGGCATTGTGCATTTTGAAATTAATTCCGATGCAATTTCTGTTCTTCATCGTCAATATGAAGGTCCAAGGTATACAGTAAACCTGATGTGAAGCATCGGAATCTAAAACTGGACTCACAGGAGAGGTTCAATTCATAGAAAGTTAGAGGGTAAGTCCTCTTGTACTTAAGTCGGCATTGTGCCTTTTGAATTTAATTCCGATGCAATTTCTGTGCTTCATCGTCAATAAGAAGATCCAAGGTATACAGTAAACCTGAAGTGAAGCATCGGAATCTAAAACTGGTCTCACAGGAGAGGTTCAAAACATAGAAAGTTAGACTGTCAGTCCTCTTGTACTTAAGTCGCTATTGTGCCTTTTGAATTAAATTCGATGCAATTTCTGTGTTTCATCGTCAATAAGAAAGTCCAAGGTATACAGTAAACCTGAAGTGAAGCATCGGAATCTAAAACTGGACTCACAGGAGAGGTTCAAATCATTCAAAGTTAGAGTGTCAGTCCTCTTGTACTTAAGTCGGCATTGTGCCTTTTGACTTAAATTCGGATGTAATTTCTGTGTTTCATCGTCAATAAGAAGGTCCAAGGAATACAGTAAACCTGAAGTGAAGCATCGGAATCTAAAACTGGACTCACAGGAGAGGTTCAAATCATAGAAGGTTAGAGTTTCAGTCCTCTTGTACTTAAGTCAGCATTGTGCCTTTTGAATTTAATTCCGATGCAATTTCTGTGTTTCGTCGTCAATATGATGGTCCAAGGTATACAGTAAACCTGAAGTGAAGCATTTGATCCTAAAACTGGACTCACAGGAGGGGTTCAAGTCATAGAAAGATAGAGTGTCAATCCTCTTGTACTTATGCCGGCATTGTGCCTTTTGTATTAAATTCGGATGCAATTTCTGTGTATCATCGTCAATAAGAAGGTCCAAGGGATACACTAAACCTGAAGTGAAGCATCGGAATCTAAATCTGGACTCACAGGAGAGGATCAAATCATAGAAAGTTAGAGTGTCAGTCCTCTTGTACTTAAGTCGGCAATGTGCCTTTTGAATTTAATTCCGATGCAATTTCTGTGTTTCATCGTCAAAAAGAAGGTCCAAGGGATACAGTAAACCTGAAGTGAAGCTTCGGAATCTAAAACTAGACTCACAGGAGAAACTCAAATCATAGAAATGTAGAGTGTCAGTCCTCTTGTACTTAAGTCGGCATTATGCCTTTTGAATTTTATTCCGACGCAATTTCTGTGCTTCATCGTCAATAAGATGGTCCAAGGTATACAGTGAACCGGAAGTGAAGCATCGGAATCTAAAACTGGACTCACAGGAGAGGTTCAAATCATAGAAAGTTAGAGTTTTTGTCCTCTTGTACTTAAGTCGGCAATGTGCTTTTTGAATTTAATTCCGATGCAATTTCTGTGTTTCATCGTCAAAAAGAAGGTCCAAGGGATACAGTAAACCTGAAGTGAAGCTTCGGAATCTAAAACTAGACTCACAGGAGAAACTCAAATCATAGAAATGTAGAGTGTCAGTCCTCTTGTACTTAAGTCGGCATTATGCCTTTTGAATTTTATTCCGACGCAATTTCTGTGCTTCATCGTCAATAAGATGCTCCAAGGTATACAGTAAACCTGAAGTGAAGCATTTGAATCTAAAACTGGACTCACAGGAGGGGTTCAAGTCATAGAAAGATAGTGTGTCAGGCCTCTTGTACTTAGGCCGGCATTGTGCCTTTTGTATTTAATTCCGATGCAATTTCTGTGCTTCATCGTCAATAAGAAGATCCAAGGTATACAGTAAACCTGAAGTGAAGCATCGGAAACGAAAACTGGACTCACAGGATAGGTTCAAATCATAGAAAATTAGATTGTCAGTTCTCTTGTACTTAAGTATGCATTATGCTTTTGAATTTAATTCGATGCAATGTCTGTGTTTCATCGTCAATAAGAAGGTCCAAGGTATACAGTTAACCTGAAGTGAAGCATCGGAAACGAAAACTGGACTCACAGGAGAGGTTCAAATCATTGAAAGTTTGAGTGTCAGTCCTGTTGTACTTAAGTAGGCATTGTGCCTTTTGAATTTAATTCGATGAAATTTCTGTGTTTCATCGTCAATACGAAGTTCCAAGGGATACAGTATACCTGAAGTGAAGCATCGGAATCTAAAACTGGACTCACAGGAGAGGTTCCAATCATAGAAAGTCAGAGTGTCAGTCCTCTTTTACTTAAGTCGGCGTTGTGCCTTTTGTATTAAATTCGGATGCAATTTCTGTGATTCATCGTCAATAAGAAGGTCCAAGGTATACAGTAAACCAGAAGTGAAGCATCGGAATCTAAAACTAGACTCACAGGAGAGGTTCAGATCATAGAAAGTTAGTGTGTCAGTCCTATAGTACTTAAGTCGGTGTTGTGCCTTTCGAATATAATTCAGATGCATTTTCTGTGTTACGCCGTCAATAAGAAAGTCAAGGGATACAGTAAACCTGAAGTGAAGCATCGGAATCTAAAACTGGACTCACAGGAGAGGTTCAAATCATAGAAAGTTAGAGTTTTAGTCCTCTTGTACTTAAGACGGCATTGTGCCTTTTGAATTTAATTCCGATGCAATTTCTGTGTTTCGTCGTCAATATGATGGTCCAAGGTATACAGTAAACCTGAAAAGAAGCATTTGAATGTAAAACTGGACTCACAGGAGAGGTTCAATTCATAGAAAGATAGAGTGTCAGTCCTCTTGTACTTAGGTCGGCATTGTGCCTTTTGTATTAAATTCGGATGCAATTTCTGTGTATCATCGTCAATAAGAAGGTCCAAGGGTACACTAAACCTGAAGTGAAGCATCGGAATCTAAATCTGGACTCACAGGAGAGGATCAAATCATAGAAAGTTAGAGTGTCAGTCCTCTTTTACTTAAGTCGGCATTGTGCCTTTTTGAATTCAATTCCGATGCAATTTCTATGTTTCGCAGTCAATAAGAAGTTCGAAGGTATACAGTAAACCAGAAGTGAAACATTGGAATCTAAAACTGACTCACAGGAGGGGTTCAAATCATAGAAAGTTAGAGTGTCAGTCCTCTTTTACTTAAGTCGGCATTGTGCCTTTTGAATTCAATTCCGATGCAATTTCTGTGTTTCGCCGTCAATAAGAAGGTCCAAGGTATACAGTAAACCTGAAGTGAAGCATCGGAATCTTAAACTGGACTCACAGGAGAGAATCAAATCATAGAAAGTGAGAGTGTCAGTCCTCAAGTACTTAAGTCGGCATTGTGCATTTTGAAATTAATTCCGATGCAATTTCTGTTCTTCATCGTCAATATGAAGGTCCAAGGTATACAGTAAACCTGATGTGAAGCATCGGAATCTAAAACTGGACTCACAGGAGAGGTTCAATTCATAGAAAGTTAGAGGGTAAGTCCTCTTGTACTTAAGTCGGCATTGTGCCTTTTGAATTTAATTCCGATGCAATTTCTGTGCTTCATCGTCAATAAGAAGATCCAAGGTATACAGTAAACCTGAAGTGAAGCATCGGAATCTAAAACTGGTCTCACAGGAGAGGTTCAAAACATAGAAAGTTAGACTGTCAGTCCTCTTGTACTTAAGTCGCTATTGTGCCTTTTGAATTAAATTCGATGCAATTTCTGTGTTTCATCGTCAATAAGAAAGTCCAAGGTATACAGTAAACCTGAAGTGAAGCATCGGAATCTAAAACTGGACTCACAGGAGAGGTTCAAATCATTCAAAGTTAGAGTGTCAGTCCTCTTGTACTTAAGTCGGCATTGTGCCTTTTGACTTAAATTCGGATGTAATTTCTGTGTTTCATCGTCAATAAGAAGGTCCAAGGAATACAGTAAACCTGAAGTGAAGCATCGGAATCTAAAACTGGACTCACAGGAGAGGTTCAAATCATAGAAGGTTAGAGTTTCAGTCCTCTTGTACTTAAGTCAGCATTGTGCCTTTTGAATTTAATTCCGATTCAATTTCTGTGTTTCGTCGTCAATATGATGGTCCAAGGTATACAGTAAACCTGAAGTGAAGCATTTGATCCTAAAACTGGACTCACAGGAGGGGTTCAAGTCATAGAAAGATAGAGTGTCAATCCTCTTGTACTTATGCCGGCATTGTGCCTTTTGTATTAAATTCGGATGCAATTTCTGTGTATCATCGTCAATAAGAAGGTCCAAGGGATACACTAAACCTGAAGTGAAGCATCGGAATCTAAATCTGGACTCACAGGAGAGGATCAAATCATAGAAAGTTAGAGTGTCAGTCCTCTTGTACTTAAGTCGGCAATGTGCCTTTTGAATTTAATTCCGATGCAATTTCTGTGTTTCATCGTCAAAAAGAAGGTCCAAGGGATACAGTAAACCTGAAGTGAAGCTTCGGAATCTAAAACTAGACTCACAGGAGAAACTCAAATCATAGAAATGTAGAGTGTCAGTCCTCTTGTACTTAAGTCGGCATTATGCCTTTTGAATTTTATTCCGACGCAATTTCTGTGCTTCATCGTCAATAAGATGGTCCAAGGTATACAGTGAACCGGAAGTGAAGCATCGGAATCTAAAACTGGACTCACAGGAGAGGTTCAAATCATAGAAAGTTAGAGTTTTAGTCCTCTTGTACTTAAGTCGGCAATGTGCTTTTTGAATTTAATTCCGATGCAATTTCTGTGTTTCATCGTCAAAAAGAAGGTCCAAGGGATACAGTAAACCTGAAGTGAAGCTTCGGAATCTAAAACTAGACTCACAGGAGAAACTCAAATCATAGAAATGTAGAGTGTCAGTCCTCTTGTACTTAAGTCGGCATTATGCCTTTTGAATTTTATTCCGACGCAATTTCTGTGCTTCATCGTCAATAAGATGCTCCAAGGTATACAGTAAACCTGAAGTGAAGCATTTGAATCTAAAACTGGACTCACAGGAGGGGTTCAAGTCATAGAAAGATAGTGTGTCAGGCCTCTTGTACTTAGGCCGGCATTGTGCCTTTTGTATTTAATTCCGATGCAATTTCTGTGCTTCATCGTCAATAAGAAGATCCAAGGTATACAGTAAACCTGAAGTGAAGCATCGGAAACGAAAACTGGACTCACAGGATAGGTTCAAATCATAGAAAATTAGATTGTCAGTTCTCTTGTACTTAAGTATGCATTATGCTTTTGAATTTAATTCGATGCAATGTCTGTGTTTCATCGTCAATAAGAAGGTCCAAGGTATACAGTTAACCTGAAGTGAAGCATCGGAAACGAAAACTGGACTCACAGGAGAGGTTCAAATCATTGAAAGTTTGAGTGTCAGTCCTGTTGTACTTAAGTAGGCATTGTGCCTTTTGAATTTAATTCGATGAAATTTCTGTGTTTCATCGTCAATACGAAGTTCCAAGGGATACAGTATACCTGAAGTGAAGCATCGGAATCTAAAACTGGACTCACAGGAGAGGTTCCAATCATAGAAAGTCAGAGTGTCAGTCCTCTTTTACTTAAGTCGGCGTTGTGCCTTTTGTATTAAATTCGGATGCAATTTCTGTGATTCATCGTCAATAAGAAGGTCCAAGGTATACAGTAAACCAGAAGTGAAGCATCGGAATCTAAAACTAGACTCACAGGAGAGGTTCAGATCATAGAAAGTTAGTGTGTCAGTCCTATAGTACTTAAGTCGGTGTTGTGCCTTTCGAATATAATTCAGATGCATTTTCTGTGTTACGCCGTCAATAAGAAAGTCAAGGGATACAGTAAACCTGAAGTGAAGCATCGGAATCTAAAACTGGACTCACAGGAGAGGTTCAAATCATAGAAAGTTAGAGTTTTAGTCCTCTTGTACTTAAGACGGCATTGTGCCTTTTGAATTTAATTCCGATGCAATTTCTGTGTTTCGTCGTCAATATGATGGTCCAAGGTATACAGTAAACCTGAAAAGAAGCATTTGAATGTAAAACTGGACTCACAGGAGAGGTTCAATTCATAGAAAGATAGAGTGTCAGTCCTCTTGTACTTAGGTCGGCATTGTGCCTTTTGTATTAAATTCGGATGCAATTTCTGTGTATCATCGTCAATAAGAAGGTCCAAGGGTACACTAAACCTGAAGTGAAGCATCGGAATCTAAATCTGGACTCACAGGAGAGGATCAAATCATAGAAAGTTAGAGTGTCAGTCCTCTTTTACTTAAGTCGGCATTGTGCCTTTTTGAATTCAATTCCGATGCAATTTCTATGTTTCGCAGTCAATAAGAAGTTCGAAGGTATACAGTAAACCAGAAGTGAAACATTGGAATCTAAAACTGACTCACAGGAGGGGTTCAAATCATAGAAAGTTAGAGTGTCAGTCCTCTTTTACTTAAGTCGGCATTGTGCCTTTTGAATTTAATTCCAAAGCAATTTCTGTGTTTCATCGTCAATAAGAAGGTCCAAGGGATACAGTAAACCTGAAGTGAAGCTTCGGAATCTAAAACTAGACTCACAGGAGAAACTCAAATCATAGAAAGGTAGAGTGTCAGTCCTCTTGTAGTTAAGTCGGCATTATGCCTTTTGAATTTTATTCCGACGCAATTTCTGTGCTTCATCGTCAGTAAGAAGGTCCAAGGTATACAATTAACCGGAAGTGAAGCATCGGAATCTAAAACTGGACTCACAGGAGGGGTCCCAATCATAGAAAGTTAGAATGTCAGTCCTCTTGTACTTAAGTCGGCATTGTGCCTTTTGTATTAAATTCGGATGCAATTTCTGTGATTCATCGTCAATAAGAAGGTCCAAGGTATACAGTAAACCTGAAGTGAAGCATCGGAATCTAAATCTGGACTCACAGGAGAGGTTCCAAACATAGAAAGTCAGAGTGTCAGTCCTCTTATACTTAAGTCGTCATTGTGCCTTTTGTATTAAATTCGGATGCAATTTCTGTGATTCATCGTCAATAAGAAGGTCCAAGGTATACAGTAAACCTGAAGTGAAGCATCGGAATCTAAAGCTAGACTCACAGGAGAGGTTCAGATCATAGAAAGTTAGTGTGTCAGTCCTCTTGTACTTAAGTCGGCATTGTGCCTTTTGAAATTAATTCCGATGCAATTTCTGTTCTTCATCGTCAATAAGAAGGTCCAAGGTATACAGTAAACCTGATGTGAAGCATCGGAATCTAAAACTGGACTCACAGGAGAAGTTCGATTCATAGAAAGTTAGAGGGTCAGTCCTCTTGTACTTAAGTCGGCATTGTGCCTTTTGAATTTAATTCCGATGCTATATCTGTGCTTCATCGTCAATAAGAAGGTCCAAGGGATATAGTAAACCTGAAGTGAAGCTTCGGAATCTAAAACTAGACCCACAGGAGAAACTCAAATCATAGAAAGTTAGAGTGTCAGTCCACTTGTACTTAAGTCGGCATTGTGCATTTTGTATTAATTTCGGATGCAATTTCTGTGTGTCATCGTCAAAAAGACTGTCCAAGGGATACAGTAAACCTGAAGTGAAGCATCGGAATCTAGAACAGGACTCACAGATGATGTTCATATCATAGTAAGTTAGAGTGTCAGTAGTCTTGTACTTAAGTCATCATTGTGCCTTTTGAATTCTATTCCGATGCAATTTCTGTGTTTCGCCGTCAATAAGAAGGTCCAAGGTATACAGTGAACCGGAAGTGAAGCATCGGAATCTAAAACTGGACTCACAGGTGGGGTTCCAATCATAGAAAGTTAGAATGTCAGTCCTCTTGTACTTAAGTCGGCATTGTGCCTTTTGTATTAAATTCGGATGCAATTTCTGTGTTTCATCGTCAATAAGAAGGTCCAAGAAATACACTAAACCTAAAGTGAAGCATCGGAATCTAAAACTGGACTCACAGGAGAGGTTCAATTCATAGAAAGTTAGAGTGTCAGTCCTCTTGTACTTAAGTCGGCATTGTGCCTTTTGAATTTAATTCCGAAACAATTTCTGTCTTTCATCGTCAATAAGACGGTCCAAGGGATACAGTAAACCTGAAGTGAAGCTTCGGAATTTGAAACTAGACTCACAGGAGAAATTCAAATCATAGAAAGTTAGAGTGTCAGTCCTCTTGTACTTAAGTAGGCATTGTGACTTTTGAATTAAATTCCGACGCAATTTCTGTGGTTCATCGTCAGTAAAAAGGTCTACGGTATACAGTAAACCGGAAGTGAAGCATCGGAATCTGAAACTGGAGTCACAGTAGAGGTTCCAATCATAGAAAGATAGAGGGTCAGTCCTTTTTTCTTAAGTCGGCATTGTGCCTTTTGTATTAAATTCGGATTCAATTTCTGTGCTTCATCGTCAATAAGAAGGTCCAAGGGATACAGAAAACCTAAAGTGAAGCATCGGAATCTAAAACTGGACTCACAGGAGTGGTTCAAATCATAGAATGCTAGATTGTCAGTCCTCTTGTACTTAAGTCGCCATGGTGCCTTTTGTATTAAATTCGGATGCAATTTCTGTGTTTCATCGTCAATAAGAAGGTCCAAGGGATACAGTAAACCTGAAGTGAAGCATGGGAATCTAAAACTGGAATCTTAGGAGACGACCAAATCATAGAAAGTTAGAGTGTCAGTCCTCTTGTACTTAAGTCGGCATTGTGCCTTTTGTATTAAATTCGGATGCAATTTCTGTGCTTCATCGTCAACAAGCATGTCCAAGGGATACAGAAAACCTAAAGTCAAGCATCGGAATCTAAAACTGGACTCACAGGAGATGTTCAAAGCATAGAAAGTTGGAGTGTCAGTCCTCTTCTACTTAAGTCGGCATTGTGCCTTTTGTATTAAATTCGGATGCAATTTCTGTGTTTCATCGTCAATAAGAAGGTCCGAGGGATACAGTAAACCTGAAGTGAAGCATCGGAATCTAAAACTGGACTCACAGGAGAGGTTCAAATCATAGAAAGTTAGAGTGTCAGTCCACTTGTACTTAAGTCGGCATTGTGACTTTTGTATTACATTCGGATGATATTTCTGTGTGTCAACGTCAAAAAGACGGTCCAAGGGATACAGTAAACCTGAAGTGAAGCATCGGAATCTAAAACTGGACTCACAGGAGAGGTTCAAATCATAGAAAGTTAGATTGTCAGTTCTCTTGTATTTAAGTCGGCATTATGCTTTTGACTTTAAGTCGATGTAATGTCTGTGTTTGATCGTCGATAAGAAGGTCCGAGGTATACAGTAAACCTGAAGTGAAGCATCGGAAACGAAAACTGGACTCACAGGAGAGGTTCAAATCATTGAAAGTTAGAGTGTCAGTCCTGTTGTACTTAAGTAGGCATTGTGCCTTTTGAATTTAATTCGATGCAATTTCTATGTTTCATCGTCAATAAGAAGTTCCAAGGGATACAGTAAACCTGAAGTGAAGCATCGGACTCTAAAACTGGACTCACAGGAGAGGTTCCTATCACAGAAAGTCAGAGTGTCAGTCCTCTTGTACTTAAGTCGGCATTGTGCCTTTTGTATTAAGTTCGGACGCAATTTCTGTGATTGATCGTCAATAAGAAGGTCCAAGGTATACAGTAAACCTGAAGTGAAGCATCGGAATCTAAAACTAGACTCACAGGAGAGGTTCAGATCATAGAAAGTTAGTGTGTCAGTCCTATTGTACTTAAGTCGGCGTTGTGCGTTTCGAATTTAATTCCGATGCAATTTCTGTGTTTCGCCGTCAATAAGGTCAAGGTATACAGTAAACCTGAAGTGAAGCATCGGAATCTAAAACTGGACTCACAGGAGAGGTTAAAATCATAGAAAGTTAGAGTTTTAGTCCTCTTGTACTTAAGTCGGCATTGTGCCTTTTGAATTTAATTCCGATGCGATTTCTGTGCTACATCGTCAATAAGAAGGTCCAAGGTATACAGTAAACCTGAAGTGAAGCATCGGAATCTAAAATTGGACTCACAGGAGAGATTCAAATCATAGAAATTTAGAGTGTCAGTCCTCTTGTACTTAAGTCGGCATTGTGCCTTTTGTATTAAATTCAGATGCATTTCTGTTTTTCATCGTCAATAAGAAGATCCAAGGGATTCAGTACACCTGAAGTGAAGCATCGGAATCTAAAACTGGACTCACAGGAGAGGTTCAAATCAACGAAATTAGAGTTTCAGTCCCCTTGTACTTAAGTCGGCATTGTGCCTTTTGTATTAAATTCGGATGCAATTTCTATGTGTCAACGTCAAAAAGACGGTCCAAGGGATACAGTAAACCTGAAGGGAAGCATCGGAATCTAAAACTGGACTCATAGGAGAGGATCAAATCATAGAAAGTTGGAGTGTCAGTCCTCTTCTACTTAAGTCGGCATTGTGCCTTTTGTATTAAATTCGGATGCAATTTCTGTGTTTCATCGTCAATAAGAAGGTCCGAGGGATACAGTAAACCTGAAGTGAAGCATCGGAATCTAAAACTGGACTCACAGGAGAGGTTCAAATCATAGAAAGTTAGAGTGTCAGTCCACTTGTACTTAAGTCGGCATTGTGCCTTTTGTATTAAATTCGGATGCAATTTCTGTGTGTCATCGTCAAAAAGACGGTCCAAGGGATACAGTAAACCTGAAGTGAAGCGTCGGAATCTAAAACTGGACTCACAGGAGGGATTCAAATCATAGAAAGTTAGAGTGTCAGTCCTCTTGTACTTAAGTCGGCATTGTGACTTTTGTATTACATTCGGATGATATTTCTGTGTGTCAACGTCAAAAAGACGGTCCAAGGGATACAGTAAACCTGAAGTGAAGCATCGGAATCTAAAACTGGACTCACAGGAGAGGTTCAAATCATAGAAAGTTAGATTGTCAGTTCTCTTGTATTTAAGTCGGCATTATGCTTTTGACTTTAAGTCGATGTAATGTCTGTGTTTGATCGTCGATGAGAAGGTCCGAGGTATACAGTAAACCTGAAGTGAAGCATCGGAAACGAAAACTGGACTCACAGGAGAGGTTCAAATCATTGAAAGTTAGAGTGTCAGTCCTGTTGTACTTAAGTAGGCATTGTGCCTTTTGAATTTAATTCGATGCAATTTCTATGTTTCATCGTCAATAAGAAGTTCCAAGGGATACAGTAAACCTGAAGTGAAGCATCGGACTCTAAAACTGGACTCACAGGAGAGGTTCCTATCATAGAAAGTCAGAGTGTCAGTCCTCTTGTACTTAAGTCGGCATTGTGCCTTTTGTATTAAATTCGGACGCAATTTCTGTGATTGATCGTCAATAAGAAGGTCCAAGGTATACAGTAAACCTGAAGTGAAGCATCGGAATCTAAAACTAGACTCACAGGAGAGGTTCAGATCATAGAAAGTTAGTGTGTCAGTCCTATTGTACTTAAGTCGGCGTTGTGCGTTTCGAATTTAATTCCGATGCAATTTCTGTGTTTCGCCGTCAATAAGGTCAAGGTATACAGTAAACCTGAAGTGAAGCATCGGAATCTAAAACTGGACTCACAGGAGAGGTTAAAATCATAGAAAGTTAGAGTTTTAGTCCTCTTGTACTTAAGTCGGCATTGTGCCTTTTGAATTTAATTCCGATGCGATTTCTGTGCTACATCGTCAATAAGAAGGTCCAAGGTATACAGTAAACCTGAAGTGAAGCATCGGAATCTAAAACTAGACTCACAGGAGAAACTCAAGTCATAGAAAGTTAGAGTGTCAGTCCTTATGTACTTAAGTCGGTATTATCCCTTTTGAATTTTATTCCGACGCAATTTCTGTGCTTCATCGTCAATAAGAAGGTCCAAGGTATACAGTGAACCGAAAGTGAAGCATCGGAATCTAAAACTGGACTCACAGGAGAGGTTCCAATCATAGAAAGTTAGAATGTCAGTCCTCTTGTACTTAAGTCGGCATTGTGCCTTTTGTATTAAATTCGGATGCAATTTCTGTGTTTCATCGTCAATAAGAAGGTCCAAGGGATACACTAAACCTGAAGTGTAGCATCGGAATCTAAAACTGGACTCACAGGAGAGGTTCAATTCATAGAAAGTTAGAGTGTCAGTCCTCTTGTACTTAAGTCGGCATTGTGCCTTTTGAATTTAATTCCGAAACAATTTCTGTCTTTCATCGTCAATAAGACGGTCCAAGGGATACAGTAAACCTGAAGTGAAGCTTCGGAATTTGAAACTAGACTCACAGGAGAAATTCAAATCATAGAAAGTTAGAGTGTCAGTCCTCTTGTACTTAAGTAGGCATTGTGACTTTTGAATTTAATTCCGACGCAATTTCTGTGGTTCATAGTCAGTAAAAAGGTCCACGGTATACAGTAAACCGGAAGTGAAGCATCGGAATCTGAAACTGGAGTCACAGTAGAGGTTCCAATCATAGAAAGATAGAGGGTCAGTCCTCTTGTACTTAAGTCGGCATTGTGCCTTTTGTATTAAATTCGGATTCAATTTCTGTGCTTCATCGTCAATAAGAAGGTCCAAGGGATACAGAAAACCTAAAGTGAAGCATTGGAATCTAAAACTGAACTCACAGGAGTGGTTCAAATCATAGAATGCTAGATTGTCAGTCCTCTTGTACTTAAGTCGGCATGGTGCCTTTTGTATTAAATTCGGATGCAATTTCTGTGTTTCATCGTTAATAAGAAGGTCCAAGGGATACAGTAAACCTGAAGTGAAGCATGGGAATCTAAAACTGGAATCTTAGGAGACGACCAAATCATAGAAAGTGAGAGTGTCAGTCCTCTTGTACTTAAGTCGGCATTGTGTTTTTTAATTAAATTCGGATGTAATTTCTGTGCTTCATCGTCAATAAGCATGTCCAAGGGATACAGAAAACCTAAAGTCAAGCATCGGAATCTAAAACTGGACTCACAGGAGATGTTCAAAACATAGAAAGTTGGAGTGTCAGTCCTCTTCTACTTAAGTCGGCATTGTGCCTTTTGTATTAAATTCGGATGCAATTTCTGTGTTTCATCGTCAATAAGAAGGTCCAAGGGATACAGTAAACCTGAAGTGAAGCATCGGAATCTAAAACTGAACTCACAGGAGAGGTTCAAATCATTGGAAGTTAGAGTGTCAGTCCTCTTGTACTTAAGTCGGCATTGTGCCTTTTGAATTTAATTCGATGGAATTTCTGTGTTTCATCGTCAATACGAAGAACCAAGAGATACAGTAAACTTGAAGTGAAGCATCGGAATCTAAAACTGGACTCACAGGAGAGGTTCAAATCATAGAAAGTTAGAGTGTCAGTCCACTTGTACTTAAGTCGGCATTGTGCCTTTTGTATTAAATGCGGATGCAATTTCTGTGTGTCATCGTCAAAAAGACGGTCCAAGGGATACAGTAAACCTGAAGTGAAGCATCGGAATCTAAAACTGGACTCACAGGAGAGGTTAAAATCATAGAAAGTTAGAGTTTTAGTCCTCTTGTACTTAAGTAGGCATTGTGCCTTTTGAACTTAATTCCGATGCGATTTCTGTGCTACATCGTCAATAAGAAGGTCCAAGGTATACAGTAAACCTGAAGTGAAGCATCGGAATCTAAAACTGGACTCACAGGAGAGATTCAAATCATAGAAATTTAGAGTGTCAGTCCTCTTGTACTTAAGTCGGCATTGTGCCTTTTGAATTTAATTCCGATGCAATTTCTGTGGTTCACCGTCAATACGAAGGTCCAAGGTATACAGTAAACCTGAAGTAATGCATCGGAATCTAAAACTGGACTCACAGGAGAGGTTCAAATCATAGAAAGTTAGAGTGACAGTCCTCTTGTACTTAAGTCGGCATTGTGCCTTTTGTATTAAATTCAGATGCATTTCTGTTTTTCATCGTCAATAAGAAGATCCAAGGGATTCAGTACACCTGAAGTGAAGCATCGGAATCTAAAACTGGACTCACAGGAGAGGTTCAAATCAACGAAATTAGAGTTTCAGTCCCCTTGTACTTAAGTCGGCATTGTGCCTTTTGTATTAAATTCGGATGCAATTTCTATGTGTCAACGTCAAAAAGACGGTCCAAGGGATACAGTAAACCTGAAGTGAAGCATCGGAATCTAAAACTGGACTCATAGGAGAGGTTCAAATCATAGAAAGTTAGAGTGTCAGTCCTCTTTTACTTAAGTCGGCATTGTACCTTTTGAATTTAATTCCGATGCATTTTCTGTGCTTCATCGTCAATAAGAAGTTCCAAGGGATATAGTAAACCTGAAGTGAAGCTTCGGAATCTAAAACTAGACTCACAGGAGAAACTCAAATCATAGAAAGTTAGAGTGTCAGACCTCTTGTACTTAAGTCGGCACTATCCCTTTTGAATTTTATTCCGACGCAATTTCTGTGCTTCATCGTCAATAAGAAGGTCCAAGGTATACAGTGAACCGGAAGTGAAGCATCGGAATCTAAAACTGGACTCACAGGAGAGGTTCCAATCATAGAAAGTTAGAATGTCAGTCCTCTTGTACTTAAGTCGGCATTGTGCCTTTTGTATTAAATTCGGATGCAATTTCTGTGTTTCATCGTCAATAAGAAGGTCCAAGGGATACACTAAACCTGAAGTGTAGCATCGGAATCTAAAACTGGACTCACAGGAGAGGTTCAATTCATAGAAAGTTAGAGTGTCAGTCCTCTTGTACTTAAGTCGGCATTGTGCCTTTTGAATTTAATTCCGAAACAATTTCTGTCTTTCGTCGTCAATAAGACGGTCCAAGGGATACAGTAAACCTGAAGTAAGGCAACGGAATCTAAAACTGGAATCTTAGGAGACGTTCAATTCATAGAAAGTTAGAGTGTCAGTCCTCTTGTACTTAAGTCGGCATTGTGCCTTTTGCATTAAATTCGGGTGCAATTTATGTGTTTCATCGCCAATAAGGAGGTCCAAGGGATACAGTAAACCTGAAGTGAAGCATCGGAATCTAAAACTGGACTCACAGGAGTGGTTCAAATCATAGAATGCTAGATTGGTAGTCCTCTTGTACTTAAGTCGGCATGGTGCATTTTGTATTAAATACGGATGCAATTTCTGTGTTTCATCGTCAATAAGAAGGTCCAAGGGATACAGCAAACCTGAAGTGAAGCATCGGAATCTAAAACTGGAATCTTAGGAGACGTTCAAATCATTGAAAGTTAGAGTGTCAGTCCTCTTGTACTTAAGTCGGTATTGTGCCTTTTGTATTAAATTCGGATGCAATTTCTGTGCTTCATCGTCAATAAGCAAGTCCAAGGGATACAGAAAACCTAAAGTGAAGCATCAGAATCTAAAACTGGACTCACAGGATATATTCAAATCATAGAAAGTTGGAGTGTCAGTCCTCTTGTACTTAAGTCGGCATTGTGCCTTTTGTATTACATTCGGATGCAATTTCTGTGTTTCAATGTCAATAAAATGGTCCCAGGGATACAGTAAACCTGAAGTGAAGCATCGGAATCTAAAACTGGACTCACAGGAGAGGTTCAAATCATTGAAAGTTAGAGTGACAGTCCGTTTCTACTTAAGTCGGCATTGTGCCCTTTGTATTAAATTCGGATGCAATTTCTGTGTTTCATCATCAATAAGAAGGTCCAAGGGATACAGTAAACCTGAAGTGAAGCATCGGAATCTAAAACTGGATTCACAGGAGAGGTTCAAATCATAGAAATTTAGAGTGTCAGTCCTCTTGTACTTAAGTCGGCATGGTGCCTTATGTATTAAATTCGGATGCAATTTCTGTGTTTCATCGTCAATAATAAGGTCCACGGTATACAGTAAACCTGAAGTTAAGCATCGGAATCTAAAACTGGACTCACAAGAGAGGTTCAAATCATTGGAAGTTAGAGTGTCAGTCCACTTGTACTTAAGTCGGCATTGTGCCTTTTGTATTAAATTCGGATGCAATTTCTGTGTGTCATCGTCAAAAAGACGGTCCAAGGGATACAGTAAACATGAAGTAAAGCATCGGAATCTAAAACTGGACTCACAGGAGAGGTTCAAATCATAGAAAGTTGGAGTGTCAGTCCTCTTGTACTTAAGTCGGCATTGTGCCTTTTGTATTACATTCGGATGCAATTTCTGTGTGTCATCGTCAAAAAGACGGTCCAAGGGATACAGTAAACCTAAGGTGAAGCATCGGAATTAAAAACTGGACTCACAGGAGGGGTTCAAATCATAGAAAATTAGAGTGTCAGTCCTCTTGTACTTAAGTCGGCATTGTGCCTTTTGAATTTAATTCCGAAACAATTTCTGTCTTTCGTCGTCAATAAGACGGTCCAAGGGATACAGTAAACCTGAAGTGAAGCATCGGAATCTAAAACTGGAATCTTAGGAGACGTTCAAATCATAGAAAGTTAGAGTGTCAGTCCTCTTGTACTTAAGTCGGCATTGTGCCTTTTGCATTAAATTCGGTTGCAATATCTGTGTTTCATCGCCAATAAGGAGGTCTAAGGGATACAGTAAACCTGAAGTGAAGCATCGGAATATAAAACTGGACTCACAGGAGTGGTTCAAATCATAGAATGCTAGATTGGTAGTCCTCTTGTTCTTAAGTCGGCATGGTGCCTTTTGTATTAAATACGGATGCAATTTCTGTGTTTCATCGTCAATAAGAAGGTCCAAGGGATACAGTAAACCTGAAGTGAAGCATCGGAATCTAAAACTGGAATCTTAGGAGACGTTCAAATCACAGAAAGTTAGAGTGTCAGTCCTCTTGTACTTAAGTCGGCATTGTGCCTTTTGTATTAAATTCGGATGCAATTTCTGTGCTTCATCGTCAATAAGCAGGTCCAAGGGATACAGAAAACCTAAAGTGAAGCATCGGAATCTAAAACTGGACTCACAGGATATATTCAAAACATAGAAAGTTGGAGTGTCAGTCCTCTTGTACTTAAGTCGGCATTGTGCCTTTTGTATTACATTCGGATGCAATTTCTGTGTTTCAATGTCAATAAAATGGTCCCAGGGATACAGTAAACCTGAAGTGAAGCATCGGAATCTAAAACTGGACTCACAGGAGGGGTTCAAATCATAGAAAGTTGGAGTGTCAGTCCTCTTGTACTTAAGTCGGCATTGTGCCTTTTGTATTACATTCGAATGCAATTTCTGTGTGTCAACGTCAAAAAGACGGTCCAAGGGATACAGTAAACCTGAAGTGAAGCATCGGAATCTAAAACTGGACTCACAGGAGAGGTTCAAATCATAGAAAGTTAGATTGTCAGTTCTCTTGTACTTAAGTCGGCATTATGCTTTTGAATTTAATTCGATGCAATGTCTGTGTTTGATCGTCCATAAGAAGGTCCAAGGTATACAGTAAACCTGAAGTGAAGCATCGGAAACGAAAACTGGACTCACAGGAGAGGTTCCAATCATAGAAAGTCAGAGTGTCAGTCCTCTTGTACGTAAGTCGGCATTGTGCCTTTTGTATTAAATTCGGATGCAATTTCTGTGATTCATCGTCAATAAGAAGGTCCAAGGTATACAGTAACCCTGAAGTGAAGCATCGGAATCTAAAACTAGACTCACAAGAGAGGTTCAGATCATAGAATGTTAGTGTGTCAGTCCTATTGTACTTAAGACGGCGTTGTGCCTTTCGAATTTAATTCCGATGCAATTTCTGTGTTTCGCCGTCAATAAGAAGGTGAAGGTATACAGTAAACCTGAAGTGAAGAATCGGAATCTAAAACTGGACTCACAGGAGAGGTTCAAATCATAGAAAGTTAGAGTTTTAGACCTTTTGTACTTAAGTCGGCATTGTGCCTTTTGAATTTAATTCCGATGCGATTTATGTGCTACATCGTCAGTAAGAAGGTCCAAGGTATACAGTAAACCTGAAGTGAAGCATCGGAATCTAAAACTGGACTCACAGGAGAGATTCAAATCATAGAAATTTAGAGTGTCAGTCCTGTTGTACTTAAGTCGGCATTGTGCCTTTTGAATTTAATTCCGATGCAATTTCTGTGGTTCATCGTCAATACGAAGGTCCAAGGTATACAGTAAACCTGAAGTGATGCATCGGAATCTAAAACTGGACTCACAGGAGAGGTTCAAATCATAGAAATTAGAGTGTCAGTCCTCTTGTACTTAAGTCGGCATTGTGCCTTTTGTATTAAATTCAGATGCATTTCTGTTTTTGATCGTCAATAAGAAGGTCCAAGGGATTCAGTAAACCTGAAGTGAAGCATCGGAATCTAAAACTGGACTCACAGGAGAGGTTCAAATCATTGAAAGTTAGAGTGACAGTCCTCTTGTACTTAAGTCGGCATTGTGCCTTTTGAATTAAATTCGATGCAATTTCTGTGTTTCATCGTCAAAAAGACGGTCCAAGGGATACAGTAAACCTGAAGTGAAGCATCGGAATCTAAAACTGGGCTCACAGGAGGGGTTCAAATCATAGAAAATTAGAGTGTCAGTCCTCTTGTACTTAAGTCGGCATTGTGCCTTTTGTATTACATTCGGATGCAATTTCTGTGTGTCAACGTCAAAAAGACGGTCCAAGGGATACAGTAAACCTGAAGTGAAGCATCGGAATCTAAATCTGGACTCACAGTAGAGGTTCAAATCATTAAAAGTTAGAGTGACAGTCCGTTTCTACTTAATACGGCATTGTGCCTTTTGTATTAAATTCGGATGCAATTTCTGTGTTTCATCATCAATAAGAAGGTCCAAGGGATACAGTAAACCTGAAGTTAAGCATCGGAATCTAAAACTGGATTCTCAGGAGAGGTTCAAATCATAGAAATTTAGAGTGTCAGTCCTCTTGTACTTAAGTCGGCATGGTGCCTTATCTATTAAATTCGGATGCAATTTCTGTGTTTCATCGTCAATAATAAGGTCCACGGTATACAGTAAACCTGAAGTTAAGCATCGGAATCTAAAACTGGACTCACAAGAGAGGTTCAAATCATTGGAAGTTAGAGTGTCAGTCCACTTGTACTTAAGTCGGCATTGTGCCTTTTGAATTTAATTCGATGCAATTTCTGTGTTTCATCGTCAATACGAAGTACCAAGGGATACAATAAACTTGAAGTGAAGCATCGGAATCTAAAACTGGACTCACAGGAGAGGTTCAAATCATAGAAAGTTAGAGTGTCAGTCCACTTGTACTTAAGTCGGCATTGTGCCTTTCGAATTTAATTCCGATGCAATTTCTGTGTTTCGCCGTCAATAAGAAGGTCAAGGTATACAGTAAACCTGAAGTGAAGAATCGGAATCTAAAACTGGACTCACAGGAGAGGTTCAAATCATAGAAAGTTAGAGTTTTAGACCTTTTGTACTTATGTCGGCATTGTGCCTTTTGAATTTAATTCCGATGCGATTTATGTGCAACATCGTCAATAAGAAGGTCCAAGGTATACAGTAAACCTGAAGTGAAGCATCGGAATCTAAAACTGGACTCACAGGAGAGATTCAAATCATAGAAATTTAGAGTGTCAGTCCTGTTGTACTTAAGTCGGCATTGTGCCTTTTGAATTTAATTCGGATGCAATTTCTGTGGTTCATCGTCAATACGAAGGTCCAAGGTATACAGTAAACCTGAAGTGATGCATCGGAATCTAAAACTGGACTCACAGGAGAGGTTCAAATCATAGAAAGTTAGAGTGTCAGTCCTCTTGTACTTAAGTCGGCATTGTGCCTTTTGTATTAAATTCAGATGCATTTCTGTTTTTCATCGTCAATAAGAAGGTCCAAGGGATTCAGTAAACCTGATGTGAAGGCATCGGAATCTAAAAGTGGACTCACAGGAGAGGTTCAAATCATTGAAAGTTAGAGTGACAGTCCTCTTGTACTTAAGTCGGCATTGTGCCTTTTGAATTAAATTCGATGCAATTTCTGTGTTTCATCGTCAATACGAAGAACCAAGGGATACAGTAAACTTGAAGTGAAGCATCGGAATCTAAAACTGGACTCACAGGAGAGGTTCAAATCATAGAAAGTT
Organism: Schistocerca americana; assembly: GCF_021461395.2. Taxonomy (NCBI): domain Eukaryota; kingdom Metazoa; phylum Arthropoda; class Insecta; order Orthoptera; family Acrididae; genus Schistocerca; species Schistocerca americana. The sequence goes on along the minus strand of NC_060129.1, from coordinate 3,212,638 downwards.
AGAGTGTCAGTCCACTTGTACTTAAGTCGGCATTGTGCCTTTTGTATTAAATTCGGATGCAATTACTGTGTGTCATCGTCAAAAAGACGGTCCAAGGGATACAGTAAACCTGAAGTGAAGCATCGGAATCTAAAACTGGACTCACAGGAGGGGTTCAAGTCATAGAAAATTAGAGTGTCAGTCCTCTTGTACTTAAGTCGGCATTGTGCCTTTTGTATTACATTCGGATGCAATTTCTGTGTGTCAACGTCAAAAAGACGGTCCAAGGGATACGGTAAACCTGAAGTGAAGCATCGGAATCTAAAACTGGACTCACAGGAGAGGTTCAAATCATTGAAAGTTAGATTGTCAGTCCTGTTGTACTTAAGTGGGCATTGTGCCTTTTGAATTTAATTCGATGCAATTTCAGTGTTTCATCGTCAATAATAAGTTCCAAGGGATACAGTAAACCTGAAGTGAAGCATCGGAATCTAAAACTGGACTCACAGGAGAGGTTCCAATCATAGAAAGTCAGAGTGTCAGTCCTCTTGTACTTAAGTCGGCATGGTGCCTTTTGTATTAAATTCGGATGCAATTTCTGTGATTCATCGTAAATAAGAAGGTCCAAGGTATACAGTAAACCTGAAGTGAAGCATCGGAATCTAAAACTAGACTCACAAGAGAGGTTCAGATCATAGAAAGTTAGTGTGTCAGTCCTATTGTACTTAAGTCGGCGTTGTGCCTTTCGAATTTAATTCCGATGCAATTTCTGTGTTTCGCCGTCAATAAGAAGGTCAAGGTATACAGTAAACCTGAAGTGAAGAATCGGAATCTAAAACTGTACTCACAGGAGAGGTTCAAATCATAGAAAGTTAGAGTTTTAGTCCTCTTGTACTTAAGTCGGCATTGTGCCTTTTGAATTTAATTCCGATGCGATTTCTGTGCTACATCGTCAATAAGAAGGTCCAAGGTATACAGTAAACCTGAAGTGAAGCATCGGAATCTAAAACTGGACTCACAGGAGAGATTCAAATCATAGAAATTTAGAGTGTCAGTCCTCTTGTACTTAAGTTGGCATTGTGCATTTTGAATTTAATTCCGATGCAATTTCTGTGGTTCATCGTCAATACGAAGATCCAAGGTATACAGTAAACCTGAAGTGATGCATCGGAATCTAAAACTGGACTCGCAGGAGAGGTTCAAATCATAGAAAGTTAGAGTGTCAGTCCTCTTGTACTTAAGTCGGCATTGTGCCTTTCGTATTAAATTCGAATGCAATTTCTTTGTGTCAACATCAAAAAGACGGTCCAAGGGATACAGTAAACCTGAAGTGAAGCATCGGAATCTAAAACTGGACTCACAGGAGAGGTTCAAATCATAGAAAGTTAGATTGTCAGTTCTCTTGTACTTAAGTCGGCATTATGCTTTTGAATTTAATTCGATGCAATGTCTGTGTTTGATCGTCCATAAGAAGGTCCGAGGTATACAGTAAACCTGAAGTGAAGCATCGGAAACGAAAACTGGACTCACAGGAGAGGTTCCAATCATAGAAAGTCAGAGTGTCAGTCCTCTTGTACTTAAGTCGGCATTGTGCCTTTTGTATTAACTTCGGATGCAATTTCTGTGATTCATCGTCAATAAGAAGGTCCAAGGTATACAGTAACCCTGAAGTGAAGCATCGGAATCTAAAACCTGACTCACAAGAGAGGTTCAGATCATAGAAAGTTAGTGTGTCAGTCCTATTGTACTTAAGACGGCGTTGTGCCTTTCGAATTTAATTCCGATGCAATTTCTGTGTTTCGCCGTCAATAAGAAGGTCAAGGTATACAGTAAACCTGAAGTGAAGAATCGGAATCTAAAACTGGACTCACAGGAGAGGTTCAAATCATAGAAAGTTAGAGTTTTAGACCTTTTGTACTTAAGTCGGCATTGTGCCTTTTGAATTTAATTCCGATGCGATTTATGTGCTACATCGTCAGTAAGAAGGTCCAAGGTATACAGTAAACCTGAAGTGAAGCATCGGAATCTAAAACTGGACTCACAGGAGAGATTCAAATCATAGAAATTTAGAGTGTCAGTCCTGTTGTACTTAAGTCGGCATTGTGCCTTTTGAATTTAATTCCGATGCAATTTCTGTGGTTCATCGTCAATACGAAGGTCCAAGGTATACAGTAAACCTGAAGTGATGCATCGGAATCTAAAACTGGACTCACAGGAGAGGTTCAAATCATAGAAATTAGAGTGTCAGTCCTCTTGTACTTAAGTCGGCATTGTGCCTTTTGTATTAAATTCAGATGCATTTCTGTTTTTCATCGTCAATAAGAAGGTCCAAGGGATTCAGTAAACCTGAAGTGAAGCATCGGAATCTAAAACTGGACTCACTGGAGAGGTTCAAATCATTGAAAGTTAGAGTGACAGTCCTCTTGTACTTAAGTCGGCATTGTGCCTTTTGAATTAAATTCGATGCAATTTCTGTGTTTCATCGTCAATACGAAGAACCAAGGGATACAGTAAACTTGAAGTGAAGCATCGGAATCTAAAACTGGACTCACAGGAGAGGTTCAAATCATAGAAAGTTAGAGTGTCAGTCCACTTGTACTTAAGTCGGCATTGTGCCTTTTGCATTAAATTCGGATGCAATTTCTGTGTGTCATCGTCAAAAAGACGGTCCAAGGGATACAGTAAACCTGAAGTGAAGCATCGGAATCTAAAACTGGGCTCACAGGAGGGGTCAAATCATAGAAAATTAGAGTGTCAGTCCTCTTGTACTTAAGTCGGCATTGTGTGTTTTGTATTACATTCGGATGCAATTTCTGTGTGTCAACGTCAAAAAGACGGTCCAAGGGATACAGTAAACCTGAAGTGAAGCATCGGAATCTAAATCTGGACTCACAGGAGAGGTTCAAATCATTAAAAGTTAGAGTGACAGTCCGTTTCTACTTAATTCGGCATTGTACCTTTTGTATTAAATTCGGATGCAATTTCTGTGTTTCATCATCAATAAGAAGGTCCAAGGGATACAGTAAACCTGAAGTTAAGCATCGGAATCTAAAACTGGATTATCAGGAGAGGTTCAAATCATAGAAATTTAGAGTGTCAGTCCTCTTGTACTTAAGTCGGCATGGTGCCTTATCTATTAAATTCGGATGCAATTTCTGTGTTTCATCGTCAATAATAAGGTCCACGGTATACAGTAAACCTGAAGTTAAGCATCGGAATCTAAAACTGGACTCACAAGAGAGGTTCAAATCATTGGAAGTTAGAGTGTCAGTCCACTTGTACTTAAGTCGGCATTGTGCCTTTTGAATTTAATTCGATGCAATTTCTGTGTTTCATCGTCAATACGAAGTACCAAGGGATACAGTAAACTTGAAGTGAAGCATCGGAATCTAAAACTGGACTCACAGGAGAGGTTCAAATCATAGAAAGTTAGAGTGTCAGTCCACTTGTACTTAAGTAGGCATTGTGCCTTTCGAATTTAATTCCGATGCAATTTCTGTGTTTCGCCGTCAATAAGAAGGTCAAGGTATACAGTAAACCTGAAGTGAACAATCGGAATCTAAAACTGGACTCACAGGAGAGCTTCAAATCATAGAAAGTTACAGTTTTAGACCTTTTGTACTTAAGTCGGCATTGTGCCTTTTGAATTTAATTCCGATGCGATTTATGTGCAACATCGTCAATAAGAAGGTCCAAGGTATACAGTAAACCTGAAGTGAAGCATCGGAATCTAAAACTGGACTCACAGGAGAGATTCAAATCATAGAAATTTAGAGTGTCAGTCCTGTTGTACTTAAGTCGGCATTGTGCCTTTTGAATTTAATTCCGATGCAATTTCTGTGGTTCATCGTCAATACGAAGGTCCAAGGTATACAGTAAACCTGAAGTGATGCATCGGAATCTAAAACTGGACTCACAGGAGAGGTTCAAATCATAGAAAGTTAGAGTGTCAGTCCTCTTGTACTTAAGTCGGCATTGTGCCTTTTGTATTAAATTCAGATGCATTTCTGTTTTTCATCGTCAATAAGAAGGTCCAAGGGATTCAGTAAACCTGAAGTGAAGGCATCGGAATCTAAAACTGGACTCACAGGAGAGGTTCAAATCATTGAAAGTTAGAGTGACAGTCCTCTTGTACTTAAGTCGGCATTGTGCCTTTTGAATTAAATTCGATGCAATTTCTGTGTTTCATCGTCAATACGAAGAACCAAGGGATACAGTAAACTTGAAGTGAAGCATCGGAATCTAAAACTGGACTCACAGGAGAGGTTCAAATCATAGAAAGTTAGAGTGTCAGTCCACTTGTACTTAAGTCGGCATTGTGCCTTTTGTATTAAATTCGGATGCAATTACTGTGTGTCATCGTCAAAAAGACGGTCCAAGGGAAACAGTAAACCTGAAGTGAAGCATCGGAATCTAAAACTGGACTCACAGGAGGGGTTCAAGTCATAGAAAATTAGAGTGTCAGTCCTCTTGTACTTAAGTCGGCATTGTGCCTTTTGTATTACATTCGGATACAATTTCTGTGTGTCAACGTCAAAAAGACGGTCCAAGGGATACGGTAAACCTGAAGTGAAGCATCGGAATCTAAAACTGGACTCACAGGAGAGGTTCCAATCATAGAAAGTCAGAGTGTCAGTCCTCTTGTACTGAAGTCGGCATGGTGCCTTTTGTATTAAATTCGGATGCAATTTCTGTGATTCATCGTAAATAAGAAGGTCCAAGGTATACAGTAAACCTGAAGTGAAGCATCGGAATCTAAAACTAGACTCACAAGAGAGGTTCAGATCATAGAAAGTTAGTGTGTCAGTCCTATTGTACTTAAGTCGGCGTTGTGCCTTTCGAATTTAATTCCGATGCAATTTCTGTGTTTCGCCGTCAATAAGAAGGTCAAGGTATACAGTAAACCAGAAGTGAAGAATCGGAATCTAAAACTGTACTCACAGGAGAGGTTCAAATCATAGAAAGTTAGAGTTTTAGTCCTCTTGTACTTAAGTCGGCATTGTGCCTTTTGAATTTAATTCCGATGCGATTTCTGTGCTACATTGTCAACAAGAAGGTCCAAGGTATACAGTAAACCTGAAGTGAAGCATCGGAATCTAAAACTGGACTCACAGGAGAGATTCAAATCATAGAAATTTAGAGTGTCAGTCCTCTTGTACTTAAGTTGGCATTGTGCATTTTGAATTTAATTCCGATGCAATTTCTGTGGTTCATCGTCAATACGAAGATCCAAGGTATACAGTAAACCTGAAGTGATGCATCGGAATCTAAAACTGGACTCGCAGGAGAGGTTCAAATCATAGAAAGTTAGAGTGTCAGTCCTCTTGTACTTAAGTCGGCATTGTGCCTTTTGTATTAAATTTAGATGCATTTCTGTTTTTCATCGTCAATAAGCAGGTCCATGGGATTCAGTATACCTGAAGTGAAGCATCGGAATCTAAAACTGGACTCACATGAGAGGTTCAAATCATTGAAAGTTGGAGTGTCAGTCCTCTTGTACATAATTCGGCATTGTGCCTTTTGTATTAAATTCGGATGCAATTTCTATGTTTGATCGTCAATTAGAAGGTCCAAGTGGTACAGTAAACCTAAAGTGAGGCATCGGAATCTAAAACTGGACTCACAGGACAGGTTCAAATCATAGAAAGTTAGAGTGTCAGTCCTCTTGTACTTAAGTCGGCATTGTGGCTTTTGTATTAAAATCGGATGCAAATTCTGTGTTTGATCGTCAATAAGAAGGTCCAAGGTATTCAGTAAACCTGAAGTGAAGCATCGGAATCGAAAACTGGACCCACAGGAGAGGTTAAATCATTGAAAGTTAGTGTGTCCGTCCTGTTGTACTTACGTAGGCATTGTGCCTTTTGAATTTAATTCGATGCAATTTCTGTGTTTCATCGTCAATAAGAAGGTCCAAGGGATATAGTAAAACTGAAGTGAAGCATCGGAATCTAAAACTGGACTCACAGGAGAGGTTCAGATCATAGAAAGTTAGAGTGTCATTCCTATTGTATTTAAGTCGGCGTTGTGCCTGTCGAAAATAATTCCGATGCAATTTCTGTGTTCCGCCGTCAATAAGAAGGTCACAGTATACAGTACACCTTAAGTGAAGCATCGGAATCTAAAACTGGACCCACAGGAGAGGTTCAAATCATAGAAACTTAGATTTTTAGTCCTCTTGTACTTAAGTCGGAATTGTGCCTTTTGTATTTAATTCCGATGCAATATCTGTACTTCATCGTCAATAAGAATGTCCAAGGTATACAGTAAACCTGAAGTGAAGCATCGTAATCTAAAACTGGACTCACAGGAGAGGTTCAAATCATAGAAAGTTAGAGCGTCAGTTCTCTTGTACTTAAGCCGGCATTGTGCATTTTGAATTTAATTCCGATGCAATTTCTGTGGTTCATCGTCAATACGAAGGTCAAAGGTATACAGTAAACCTGAAGTGATGCATGGGAATCTAAAACTGGACTCACAGGAGAGGTTCAAATCATAGAAAGTTAGAGTATCAGTCCTCTTGTACTTAAGTCGGCATTGTGCCTTTTGTATTCAATTCAGATCCTATTTCTGTGTTTCATCGTCATTAAGAAAGTCCAAGGGATTCAGTAAACCTGAAGTGAAGAATTGGAATCTAAAACTGCACTCACAGGAGAGGCTCAAATCATAGAAAATTAGAGTGTCAGTCCTCTTGTACTTAAGTCGGCTTTGTGCATTTTGTATTAAATTGGGTTGCAATTTCTGTGTCTCATCGTCAAAAAGACTGTCCAAGGGATATAGTAAACCTGAAGTGAAGCATCGGAATCTAAAACAGGACTCACAGGAGAGGTTCATATCATAGAAACTTAGAGTGCCAGTCGTCTTGTACTTAAGTCGGCATTGTGCCTTTTGAAATCAATTCCGATGCAATTTCTGTGTTTCGCCGTCAATAAGAAGGTCCAAGGTATACAGTAAACCTGAAGTGAAGCATCGGAATCTAAAACTGGACTCACAGAAGAGAATCAAATCATAGAAAGTGAGAGTGTCAGTCCTCAAGTACTTAAGTCGGCATTGTGCCTTTTGAAATTAATACCAATGCAATTTCTGTTCTTCATCGTCAACAAGAAGGTCCAAGGTATACAGTACACCTGATGTGAAGCATCAGAATCTAAAACTGGACTCACAGGAGAGGTTTAATGCATAGAAAGTTAGAAGGTCAGTCCTCTTGTACTTAAGTCGGCATTGTGCCTTTTGAATTTAATTCCGATGCAATTTCTGTGCTTCATCGTCAATAAGAAGATCCAAGGTATACAGTTAACCTGAAGTGAAGCATCGGAATCTAAAACTGGTCTCACAGGAGAGGTTCAAATCATAGAAAGTTAGACTGTCAGTCCTCTTGTACTTAAGTCGCCATTGTGCCTTTTGAATTTAATTCGATGCAATTTCAGTGTTTCATCGTCAATAAGAAGTTCCAAGGGATACAGTAAACCTGAAGTGAAGCATCGGAATCTAAAACTGGACTCACAGGAGAGGTTCCAATCATAGAAAGTCAGAGTGTCAGTCCTCTTGTACTTAAGTCGGCATTGTGCCTTTTGTATTAAATTCGGATGCAATTTCTGTGATTCATCGTAAATAAGAAGGTCCAAGGTATACAGTAAACCTGAAGTGAAGCATCGGAATCTAAAACTAGACTCACAAGAGAGGTTCAGATCATAGAAAGTTAGAGTGTCAGTCCTATTGTACTTAAGTCGGCGTTGTGCCTTTCGAATTTAATTCCGATGCAATTTCTGTGTTTCGCCGTCAATAAGAAGGTCAAGGTATACAGTAAACCTGCAGTGAAGAATCGGAATCTAAAACTGTACTCACAGGAGAGGTTCAAATCATAGAAAGTTAGAGTTTTAGTCCTCTTGTACTTGAGTCGGCATTGTGCCTTTTGAATTTAATTCCGATGCGATTTCTGTGCTACATCGTCAATAAGAAGGTCCAAGGTATACAGTAAACCTGAAGTGAAGCATCGGAATCTAAAACTGGACTCACAGGAGAGATTCAAATCATAGAAATTTAGAGTGTCAGTCCTCTTGTACTTAAGTTGGCATTGTGCATTTTGAATTTAATTCCGATGCAATTTCTGTGGTTTATCGTCAATACGAAGATCCAAGGTATACAGTAAACCTGAAGTGATGCATCGGAATCTAAAACTGGACTCGCAGGAGAGGTTCAAATCATAGAAAGTTAGAGTGTCAGTCCTCTTGTACTTAAGTCGGCATTGTGCCTTTTGTATTAAATTCAGATGCATTTCTGTTTTTCATCGTCAATTAGCAGGTCCATGGGATTCAGTATACCTGAAGTGAAGCATCGGAATCTAAAACTGGACTCACAGGAGAGGTTCAAATCATTGAAAGTTGGAGTGTCAGTCCTCTTGTACATAATTCGGCATTGTGCCTTTTGTATTAAATTCGGATGCAATTTCTATGTTTGATCGTCAATTAGAAGGTCCAAGTGGTACAGTAAACCTAAAGTGAAGCATCGGAATCTAAAACTGGACTCACAGGACAGGTTCAAATCATAGAAAGTTAGAGTGTCAGTCCTCTTGTACTTAAGTCGGCATTGTGCCTTTTGTATTACAATCGGATGCAAATTCTGTGTTTGATCGTCAATAAGAAGGTCCAAGGTATTCAGTAAACCTGAAGTGAAGCATCGGAATCGAAAACTGGACCCACAGGAGAGGTTCAAATCATTGAAAGTTAGAGTGTCCGTCCTGTTGTACTTACGTAGGCATTGTGCCTTTTGAATTTAATTCGATGCAATTTCTGTGTTTCATCGTCAATAAGAAGGTCGAAGGGATATAGTAAAACTGAAGTGAAGCATCGGAATCTAAAACTGGACTCACAGGAGAGTTTCAGATCATAGAAAGTTAGAGTGTCAGTCCTATTGTATTTAAGTCGGCGTTGTGCCTGTCGAAAATAATTCCGATGCAATTTCCGTGTTCCGCCGTCAATAAGAAGGTCACGGTATACAGTACACCTCAAGTGAAGCATCGGAATCTAAAACTGGACCCACAGGAGAGGTTCAAATCATAGAAACTTAGATTTTTAGTCCTCTTGTACTTAAGTCGGAATTGTGCCTTTTGTATTTAATTCCGATGCAATATCTGTACTTCATCGTCAATAAGAATGTCCAAGGTATACAGTAAACCTGAAGTGAAGCATCGGAATCTAAAACTGGAGTCACAGGAGAGGTTCAAATCATATAAAAGTTAGAGTATCAGTCCTCTTGTACTTAAGTCGGCATTGTGCCTTTTGTATTCAATTCAGATCCTATTTCTGTGTTTCATCGTCAATAAGAAGGTCCAAGGGATTCAGTAAACCTGAAGTGAAGAATCGGAATCTAAAACTGCACTCACAGGAGAGGCTCAAGTCATAGAAAGTTAGAGTGTCAGTCCTCTTGTACTTAAGTCGGCTTTGTGCCTTTTGTATTAAATTCGGTTGCAATTTCTGTGTCTCATCGTCAAAAAGACTGTCCAAGGGATATAGTAAACCTGAAGTGAAGCATCGGAATCTAAAACAGGACTCACAGGAGAGGTTCATATCATAGAAACTTAGAGTGTCAGTCGACTTGTACTTAAGTCGGCATTGTGCCTTTTGAAATCAATTCCGATGCAATTTCTGTGTTTCGCCGTCAATAAGAAGGTCCAAGGTATACAGTAAACCTGAAGTGAAGCATCGGAATCTAAAACTGGACTCACAGAAGAGAATCAAATCATAGAAAGTGAGAGTGTCAGTCCTCAAGTACTTAAGTCGGCATTGTGCCTTTTGAAATTAATACCAATGCAATTTCTGTTCTTCATCGTCAACAAGAAGGTCCAAGGTATACAGTAAACCTGATGTGAAGCATCAGAATCTAAAACTGGACTCACAGGAGGGGTTTAATGCATAGAAAGTTAGAAGGTCAGTCCTCTTGTACTTAAGTCGGCATTGTGCCTTTTGAATTTAATTCCGATGCAATTTCTGTGCTTCATCGTCAATAAGAAGATCCAAGGTATACAGTTAACCTGAAGTGAAGCATCGGAATCTAAAACTGGTCTCACAGGAGAGGTTCAAATCATAGAAAGTTAGACTGTCAGTCCTCTTGTACTTAAGTCGCCATTGTGCCTTTTGAATTAAATTCGATGCAATTTCTGTGTTTCATCGTCAATAAGAAGGTCCAAGGTATACAGTAAACCTGAAGTGAAGCATCGGAATCTTAAACTGGACTCACAGGAGAGGTTGAAATCATTCAAAGTTAGAGTGTCAGTCCTCTTGTACTTAAGTCGGCATTGTGCCTTTTGAATTAAATTCGGATGTAATTTCTGTGTTTCATCGTCAATAAGAAGTTCCAAGGAATACAGTAAACCTGAAGTGAAGCATCGGAATCTAAAACTGGACTCACAGAAGAGGATCAAATCAAAGAAAGTTAGAGTTTCAGTCCTCTTGTACTTAAGTCGGCATTGTGCCTTTTGAATTTAATTCCGATGCAATTTCTGTGTTTCGTCGTCAATATGATGGTCCAAGGGATACAGTAAACCTGAAGTGAAGCATCTGAATCTAAATCTGGACTCACAGGAGAGGTTCAAGTCATAGAAAGGTAGAGTGTCAGTCCTCTTGTACTTATGTCGGCATTGTGCCTTTTGTATTAAATACGGATGCAATTTCTGTGTTTCATCGTCAATAAGAAGGTCCAAGGGATACACTAAACCTGAAGTGAAGCATCGGAATCTAAAACAGGACTCACAGGAGAGGTTCAATTCATAGAAAGTTAGAGTGTCAGTCCTCTTGTACTTAAGTCGGCATTGTGCCTTTTGAATTTAATTCCGAAACAATTTCTATCTTTCATCGTCAATAAGACGGTCCAAGGGATACAGTAAAAATGAAGTGAAGCTTCGGAATTTGGAAGTAGACTCACAAGAGAAATTCAAATCTTAGAAAGTTAGAGTGTCAGTCCTCTTGTACTTAAGTAGGCATTGTGACTTTTGAATTAAATTCTGACGCAATTTCTGTGTTTCATCGTCAATAAGAAAGTCCAAGGTATACAGTAAACCGGAAGTGATGCATAGGAATCTAAAACTGCAGTCACAGTAGAGGTTCCAATCATAGAAAGTTAGATTGTCAGTCCTCTTTTACTTAAGTCGGCATTGTGGCTTTTGTATTAAATTCGGATGCAATTTCTGTGTTTCATCGTCAATAAGAAGGTCCAAGGGATACAGTAAACCTGAAGTGAAGCATCGGAATCTAAAACTGGACTCTTAGGAGTCGTTCAAATCATAGAAAGTTAGAGTGTCAGTCCTCTTGTACTTAAGTCGGCATTGTGCCTTTTGTATTAAATTCGGATGCAATTTCTGTGCTTCATCGTCAATAAGAAGGTCCAAGGTATACAAAAAACCTGAAGTGAAGCATCGGAATCTAAAACTGGACTCACAGGAGATGTTCAAAACATAGAAAGCTGGAGTGTCAGTCCTCTTGTACTTAAGTCAGCATGGTGCCTTATGTATTAAATTTGGATGCAATTTCTGTGTTTCATCGTCAATAATAAGGTCCACGGTATACAGTAAACCTGAAGTGAAGCATCGGAATCTGAAACTGGACTCTCAAGAGAGGTTCAAATCATTGGATGTAAGAGTGTCAGTCCTAGTGTACTTAAGTCGGCATTGTGCCTTTTGAATTTAATTCAATGCAAATTCTGTGTTTGATCGTCAATAAGAAGGTCCAAGGTATTCAGTAAACCTGAAGTGAAGCATCTGAATCTAAATCTGGACTCACAGGAGAGGTTCAAGTCATAGAAAGATAGAGTATCAGTCCTCTTGTACTTAAGTCGGCATTGTGCCTTTTGTATTACATTCGGATGCAATTTCTGTGTTTCAATGTCAATAAGAAGGTCCAAGTGATACAGTAAACCTGAAGTGAAGCATCGGAATCTAAAACTGGACTCACAGGAGAGGTTCAAATCATAGAAAGTTAGAGTGACAGTCCGTTTCTACTTAATTCGGCATTGTGCCTTTTGTATTAAATTCGGATGCAATTTCTGTGTTTCAACGTCAATAAGAAGGTCCAAGGGATACAGTAAACCAGTAGTGAAGCATCGGAATGTAAAACTGGATTCACAGGAGAGGTTCAAATCATAGAAATTTAGAGTGTCAGTCCTCTTGTACTTAAGTCGGCATTGTGCCTTATGTATTAAATTTGGATGCAATTTCTGTGTTTCATCGTCAATAATAAGGTCCACGGTATACAGTAAACCTGAAGTGAACCATCGGAATCTGAAACTGGACTCACAAGAGAGGTTCAAGTCATTGGATGTAAGAGTGTCAGTCCTCGTGTACTTAAGTCGGCATTGTGCCTTTTGAATTTAATTCAATGTAATTCCTGTGTTTCATCGTCAATACGACGAACCAACGGATACAGTAAACTTGAAGTAAAGCATCGGAATCTAAAACTGGACTCACAGGAGAGGTTCAAATCATAGAAAGTAAGAGTGTCAGTCCACTTGTACTTAAGTCGGCATTGTGTCTTTTGTATTAAATTCGGATGCAATTTCTGTGTGTCATCGTCAAAAAGACGGTCCAAGGGATACAGTAAACCTGAAGTGAAGCATCGGAATCTAAAACTGGACTCATAGGAGAGATTCATATCATAGAAAATTAGAGTGTCAGTCCTCTAGTACTTAAGTCGGCATTGTGCCTTTTGAATTCAATTCCGATGCAATTTCTGTGTTTCGCAGTCACTAAGAAGTTCTAAGGTATACAGTAAACCTGAAGTGAGGCATCGGAATCTAAAACTAGACTCACAGGAGGGGTTCAAATCATAGAAAGTTAGAGTGTCAGTCCTCTTTTACTTAAGTCGGCATTGTGTCATTTGAATTTAATTCCGATGCAATTTCTGTGCTTCATCGTCAATAAGACTGTCCAAGGTATACAGTAAACCCGAAGTGAAGCATCGGAATGTAAAACTGGACTCACAGGAGTGGTTCGAATCACAGAAAGTGTGAGTGTCGATCCTCTTGTACTTAAGGTGGCATTGTGACTTTTGTATTAAATTCGGATGCAATTTCTGTGTATCATCGTCAATAAGAAGGTCCAAGGGATACAGTAAACCTGAAGTGAAGCATCGGAATCTAAAACTGGTCACACAGGAGAGGTTCAAATCATTGAAAGTTAGTGTGTCAGTCCTTTTGTACCTAATTCGGCATTGTTCCTTTTGTATAAAATTCGGATGAAATTTTTGTATTTCATCGTCAATAAGAAGGTCTAAGGCATACAGTAAACCTGAAGTGAAGCATCGGAATCTAACACTGGACTCACAGGAGAGGTTCAAATCATAAAAAGTTAGAGTGTCAGGCCTCTTGTACTTAAGTCGGCATTGTGCCTTTTGAATAAAATTCCGATGCAACTTCTGTGCTTCATCGTAAATAAGAAGGTCCAAGGGATACAGTAAACCTGAAGTGAAGCATCGAAATGTAGAAATGGACTCACAGAAGATGTTCAAATCAAAGAAAGTTAGAGTGTCAGTCCTTTTGAACTTAAGTCGGCATTGTGCATTTTGAATTTAAATCCGATGCAATTTATGTGCTTCATCGTCAATAAGAAGGTCCAAGGTATACAGTAAACCTGAAGTGAAGCATCGGAATCTAAAACTGGACTCACAGCAGAGGTTCAAATCATAGAAAGTTAGACTATCAGACCTCTTGTACTTAAGTCGGCGTTGTGCCTTTTGAATTTAATTCCGATGCAATATCTGTGCTTCATCGTCAATAAGAGGGTCCAAGGTATACAATAAACCTGAAGTGAAGCATCGGAATCTAAAACAGGACTCACAGGAGAGGTTCAAATCATAGAAAGTTAGAGTGTCAGTCCTCTTGTACCTAGGTCGGCATTCTGCCTTTTGTATTAAATTCGGATGCAATTTCTGTGTTTCATCCTCAATAAGAAGGTCCAAGGGATACACTAAACCTGAAGTGAAGCATCGGAATCTAGAACCGGACTCACAGCGGAGGTTCAAATCATAGAAAGTTAGAGTGTCAGACCTCTTGTACTTAAGTCGGCATTGTGCCTTTTGTATTAAATTCGGATGCAATTTCTGTGTTTCATCCTCAATAAGAAGGTCCAAGGGATACACTAAACCTGAAGTGAAGCATCGGAATCTAAAACTGGACTCACAGGAGAGTTTCAAAGAATTGAAATTTAGACTGTCAGTCCGCTTGTACTTAAGTCGGCATTGTGCCTTTTGAATTTAATTCCGATGCAATTTCTGTGCTTCATCGTCAATATGAAGGTCCAAGATATACAGTAAACCTGAAGTGAAGCATCGGAATCTAAAACTAGACTCACAGGAGAAATTTAAATCATAGAAAGTTAGAGTGTCAGTCCTCTTGAACTTAAGTAGGCATTGTGACTTTTGAATTAAATTCCGAAGCAATTTCTGTGCTTCATCGTCATTAAGAAGGTCCAAGGTATACAGTAAACCGGAAGTGAAGCATCGGAATCTAAAACTGGACTCACAGGAGAGGTTCAAATCATAGAAATTTCGAGTGTCAGTCCTCTTGTACTTAAGTCGGCATTGTGCCTTTTGTATTAAATTCGGATGCAATTATTGTGTTTCATCGTCAATAAGAAGGTCCAAGGGATTCAGTAAACCTGAAGTGAAGCATCTGAATTAAAACTCGACTCACAGGAGAGGTACAAATCATTGAAAGTTAGAGTTTCAGTCCTCTTGTACTTAAGTCGGCATTGTGCCTTTTGTATTAAATTCGGATGCAATATCTGTATTTCATCATCAATAAAAAGGTCCAAGGGATACAGTAAACCTGAAGTGAAGCATCGGAAACTAACTCTGGACTCAAAGGAGAGATTCAAATCATAAAAAGTTAGAGTGCCAGTCCTCTTGTACTTAAGTTGGCATTGTGCCTTTTGAATTTAATTCCGATGCAATTCCTGTGTTTCGTCGTAAATAAGAACGTCAAAGGTTTACAGTAAACCTGAAGTGAAGCATCGGAATCTAAAACTGGACTCACAGGAGAGGTTCATATCAAAGAAAGTTAGAGTGTCAGTCCACTTGTAGTTAAGTCGGCATTGTGCCTTTTGTATTAAATTCGGATGCAATTTCTGTGTTTCATCGTCAATAAGACGGTCCAAGGGATACAGTTAACTTGATGTAAAGCATCGGAATGTAAAACTGGACTCACAGGAGATGTTCAAATCATAGAAAATTAGAAGGTCAGACCTCGTGTACTTAAGTCGGCATTGTGCCTTTTGAATTTAATTCCGATCCAATTTCTGTGCTTCATCGTCAATAAGAAGGTCCAAGGGATACAGTAAACCTGAAGTGAAGCATCGGAATCTGAAACAGGACTCACAGGAGAGGTTCAAATCATAGAAAGGTAGAGTGTCAGTCCTCTTGTACTTAAGTCGGCATTGTGCCTTTTGTATTAAATTCGGATGGAATTTCTGTGTTTCATCGTCAATAAGAAGGTCCAAGGGTTACACTAAACCTGAAGTGAAGCATCGGAACCTAAAACTGGACTCACAGGAGAGGTTCAAATCATAGAAAGTTAGAGTGTCAGTCCTCTTGTACTTAAGTCGGCATTGTGGCTTTTGTATTAAATTCGGATGCAATTTCTGTGTTTCATCGTCAATAAGAAGGTCCAAGGGATACACTAAACCTGAAGTGAAGCATCGGAATCTAAAACTGGACTCACAGGAGAGTTTCAAAGAATTGAAATTTAGACTGTCAGTCCTCTTGTACTTAAGTCGGCATTGTGCCTTTTGTATTAAATTCGGATGCAATATCTGTGCTTCATCGTCAATAAGAAGGTCCAAGCGATACAGTAAACCTGAAGTGAAGCATCGGAATTAAAACTCGACTCACAGGAGAGGTTCAAATCATTGAAAGTTAGAGTTTCAGTCCTGTTGTACTTAAGTCGGTATTGTGCCTTTTGTATTAAATTCGGATGGAATATCTGTATTTCATCATCAATAAGAAGGTCCAAGGGATACAGTAAACCTGAAGTGAAGCATCGGAAACTAACTCTGGACTCACAGGAGAGATTCAAATCATAAAAAGTAAGAGTGCCAGTCCTCTTGTACTTAAGTCGGCATTGTGCCTTTTGAATTTAATTCCGATGCAATTTCTGTGTTTCGTCGTAAACAAGAACGTCAAAGGTTTACAGTAAACCTGAAGTGAAGCATCGGAATCTAAAACTGGACTCACAGGAGAGGTTCAAATCATAGAAAGTTAGAGTGTCAGTCCTCTTGTACTTAAGTTGGCATTGTGCCTTTTGTATTAAATTCGGATTCAATTTCTGTGTTTCATCCTTAATAAGAAGGTCCAAGGGATACACTAAACCTGAAGTGAAGCATCGGAATCTAAAACTGGACTCACAGGAGAGGTTCAAAGCATAGAAAGTTAGAGTGTCAGTCCTCTTGTACTTAAGTCGGCATTGTGCTTTATGAATTTAATACCGTTACAATTTCTGTGCTTCATCGTCAATAAGAAGGTCCAAGGTATACAGTAAACCTGAAGTGAAGCATTGGAATCTAAAACTAGACTCACAGGAGAGGTTCATATCATAGAAAGTTAGAGTGTCAGTCCACTTGTAGTTTAGTCGGCATTCTGCCTTTTGTATTAAATTCGGATGCAATTTCTGTGTTTCATCGTCAATAAGACGGTCCAAGGGATACAGTTAACTTGAAGTAAAGCATCGGAATGTAAAACTGGACTCACAGGAGATGTTCAAATCATAGAAAATTAGAAGGTCAGACCTCTTGTACTTAAGTCGGCATTGTGCCTTTTGAATTTAATTCCGATCCAATTTCTGTGCTTCATCGTCAATAAGAAGGTCCAAGGGATACAGTAAACCTGAAGTGAAGCATCGGAATCTGAAACAGGACTCACAGGAGAGGTTCAAATCATAGAAAGGTAGAGTGTCAGTCCTCTTGTACTTAAGTCGGCATTGAGCATTTTGAATTTAATTCCGACGCAATTTCTGTGCTTCATCGTCAATAATAAGGTCCAAGGCATACGGTAAACCTGAAGTGAAGCATCGGAATCTAAAACTGGACTCACTGGAGAGGTTCAAATCATAGAAAAAGAGAGTGTCGGTCCTCTTGTACGTAAGTAGGCATTGTGCATTTTGCATTAAATTCGGATACAATTACTGTGTTTCATAGTCCATAAGAAGGTCCAAGGGATACAGTAAACTTGAAGTGAAGCATCGGAATGTAAATTGGACTCACAGGAGATGTTCAAATAATAGAAAGTTAGAGTGTCAGTCCTCTTGTACTTAAGTCTTCATTGTGCCTTTTGTATTAAATTGGGATGCAATTTCTGAGTTTCTTCGTCAATAAAAAGTTCCAAGGGATACAGTAAACCTGAAGTGAAGCACCGGAATCTAAAACTGGACTCACAGGAGAGGTTCAAATCATAGAAAGTTAGACTGTCAGTCATCTTGTACTTAAGTCGGCATTGTGCTTTTTGAATGTAATTCCATTGCATTTTCTGTGCTTCATCATCAGTAAGAAGGTTCAAGGGATACAGTAAACCTGTAGTGATGCATCGGAATGTAAGACTGGACTCACAGGAGATGTTCAAATCGTAGAAAGTTCGAGTGTCAGTCCTCTTGTACTTAAGTCGGCATTGTGCCTTTTGTATTAAATTCGTATGCAATATCTGTATTTCATCGTCAATAAGAAGGTCCAAGGGATACAGTAAACCTGAAGTGAAGCATCGGAATCTAACACTGGACTCACAGGAGAGGCTCAAATTATAGAGAGTTAGAGAGTCAGTCCTCTTGCACTTAAGTCGGCATTGTGCCTTTTGTATTAAATTCGGATGCAATTTCTGTGTTACATCCTCAATAAGAAGGTCCAAGGGATACAGTAAACCTGAAGTAAAGCATCGGAATCTAACACTGGATTCACAGGAGAGGTTTAAATCATAAAAAGTTAGAGTGTCAGGCCTCTTGTACTTAAGACGGCATTGTGCCTTTTCAATTTAATTCCGATGCAATTTCTGTGCTTCATCGTCAATAAGAAGGTCAAAGGTATACAGTAAACCTGAAGTGAAGCATCGGAATCTAAAACTGGACTCACAGGAGGGGTTCAAATCATAGAATGTTAGAGTGTCATTCCTCATGTACTTAAGTCGGCATTGTAACTTTTGAATTTAATTCCGATGCAATTTCTGTGTTTCATCGTCAATAAGAAGGTCCCAGGGATACAGTAAACCTGAAGTGAAGCATTGGAATCTAAAACTAGACTAACAGGAGAGGTTCAAATCATAGAAAGTCAGAGTGTCAGTCCTCTTGTACTTAAGTCGGCATTGAGCGTTTTGAATTTAATTCCGACGCAATTTCTGTGCTTCATCGTCAATAAGATGGTCCAAGGCATACAGTAAACCTGAAGTGAAGCATCGGAATCTAAGACAGGACTCACAGGAGTGGTTCAAATCATAGAAAGTTAGAGGGTCAGTCCTCTTGTCCTTAAGTCGGCATTGTGCTTCTTGAATTTAATTACGATGCAATTTCTGTGCTTCATCGACAATAAGAAGGGTGAAAGGTATACAGTAAACCTGAAGTAAGGCATCGGAATCTAAAACTGGACTCCCAAGAGAGGTTCAAATCATAGAAAGTTAGAATGTCGGTCCTCTTGTACTTAAGTCGGCATTGTGCCTTTTGTATTAAATTCGGATGCAATATCTGTGTTCCATCGTCAATAAGGTCCAACGTATGCAGTAATCCAGAAGTGAAGCATCGGAATCTAACACTGGACTCACAGGAGAGGTTCAAATCATAGAAAGTTAGAGTGTCAGTCTTCATGTACTTAAGTCGGCATTGTGATTTTTGAATTTTATTCCGATGCAATTTCTGTGTTTCATCGTCAATAACAAGATCCAAGGGATACAGTAAACCTGAAGTGAAGCATTGGAATCTAAAACTAGACTCACAGGAGAGGTTCAAATCATAGGAGGTTAGAGTGTCAGTGCTCTTGTACTTAAGTCGGCATTGTGCCTTTTGTATAAAATTCGGATATAATTTCTGTATTTCATCGTCAATAAGAAAGTCCAAGGGATACAGAAAACTTGAAGTAAAGCATCGGAATGTAAAAGTGGTCTCACAGGAGATGTTCAAATCATAGAAAATTAGAGTGTCAGTTCTCTTGTACTTAAGTCGGCATTGTGCCTTTTGAATTTAAATCCGATCCAATTTCTGTGCCTCATCGTCAATAAGAAGGTCCAAGGGATACGGTAAACCTGAAGTGAAGCATCGGAATCTGAAACAGGGCTCACAGGAGAGGTTCAAATCATTTAAAAGTAGAGTGTCAGTCCTCTTGTACTTAAGTCGGCATTGTGCCTTTTGTATTAAGTTCGGATGCAATTTCTGTGTTTCATCGTCAATAAAAGGTCCAAGGGGTACACTAAACCTGAGGTGAAGCACCGGAATCTGAAACTGGCCTCACAGGAGAGGTTCAAAGCATAGAAAGTTAGAGTGTCAGTCCTCTTGTACTTAAGTCGGCATTGTGCCTTTTGAATATAATTCGGATGCGATTTCTGTGTTTCATCATCAATAAGAAGGTCCAAGGGATACAGTAAACCTGAAGTGAAGCATTGAAATCTAAAACTAGACTAACAGGAGAGGTTCAAATCATAGAAAGTTAGAGTGTCAGTCCTCATGTACTTAAGTCGGCATTGAGCATTTTGAATTTAATTCCGACGCAATTTCTGTGCTTCATCGTCAATAAGAAGGTCCAAGGCATACGGTAAACCTGAAGTGAAGCATCGGAATCTAAAACTGGACTCACTGGAGAGGTTCAAATCATAGAAAAAGAGAGTGTCAGTCCTCTTGTACTTAAGTCTTCATTGTGCTTTTTGTATTAAATTGGGATGCAATTTCTGTGTTTCTTCGTCAATAAGAAGTTCCAAGGGATACAGTAAACCTCAAGTGAAGCATCGGAATCTAAAACTGGACTCACAGGAGAGGTTCAAATCATAGAAAGTTAGACTGTCAGTCATCTTGTACTTAAGTCGGCATTGTGCTTTTTGAATGTAATTCCATTGCAATTTCTGTGCTTCATCATCAGTAAGAAGGTTCAAGGGATACAGTAAACCTGTACTGATGCATCGGAATGTAAGACTGGACTCACAGGAGATGTTCAAATCGTAGAAAGTTCGAGTGTCAGTCCTCTTGTACTTAAGTCGGCATTGTGCCATTTGTATTAAATTCGTATGCAATATCTGTATTTCATCGTCAATAAGAAGGTCCAAGGGATACAGTAAACCTGAAGTGAAGCATCGGAATCTAACACTGGACTCACAGGAGAGGTTCAAATCGTAAAAAGTTAGACTGTCAGTCCTCTTGTACTTAAGTCTTCATTGTCCCTTTTGTATTAAATTTGGTTGCAATTTCTGTGTTTCTTCGTCAATAAGAAGGTCCAAGGGATACAGTCAACCTGAAGTGAAGCATCGGAATCTAAAACTGGACTTTCAGGAGAGGTTCAAATCATAGAAAGTTAGAGTGTCAGTCCTCTTGTACTTAAGTTGGCATTGTGATTTTTGTATTAAGTTCGGATGCAATATCAGTATTTCATCGTCAATAAGAAGGTCCAAGGGATACAGTAAACCTGAAGTGAAGCATCGGAATCTAACACTGGACTCACAGGAGAGGTTCAAATCATAGAGAGTTAGAGAGTCAGTCCTCTTGCACTTAAGTCGGCATTGTGCCTTTTGTATTAAATTCGGATGCAATTTCTGTGTTTCATCCTCAATAAGAAGGTCCAAGGGATACAGTAAACCTGAAGTGAAGCATCGGAATCTAACACTGGATTCACAGGAGAGGTTTAAATCATAAAAAGTTAGAGTGTCAGTCCTCTTGTACTTAAGACGGCATTGTGAATTTTCTATTTAATTCCGATGCAATTTCTGTGCTTCATCGTCAATAAGAAGGTCCAAGGTATACAGTAAACCTAAAGTGAAGCATCGGAATCTAAAACTGGACTCACAGGAGGGGTTCAAATCATAGAATGTTAGAGTGTCATTCCTCATGTACTTAAGTCGGCATTGTAACTTTTCAATTTAATTCCGATGCAATTTCTGTGTTTCATCGTCAATAAGAAGGTCCCAGGGATACAGTAAACCTGAAGTGAAGCATTGGAATCTAAAACTAGACTAACAGGAGAGGTTCAAATCATAGAAAGTCAGAGTGTCAGTCCTCTTGTACTTAAGTCGGCATTGAGCGTTTTGAATTTAATTCCGACGCAATTTCTGTGCTTCATCGTCAATAAGATGGTCCAAGGCATACAGTAAACATGAAGTGAAGCATCGGAATCTAACACTGGACTCACAGAAGAGGTTCAAATCATAAAAAGTTAGAGTGTCAGTCCTCTTGTACTTAAGTCCTCATTGTGCCTTTTGAAATTAGTTCCGACGCCATTTCTGTTCTTCATCGTCAATAAGAAGGTCCAAGGTATACAGTAAACCTGAAGTGAAGCATCGGAATCTAAAACTGGACTCACAGGAGATGTTCAAATCACAGAAAGTTAGAGTGTCAGTCAACTTGTAGTTAATTCGGCATTGTGCCTTTTGTATTAAATTCGGATGCAATATCTGTATTTCATCGTCAATAAGACGGTCGAAGGGATACAGTAAACTTGAAGTAAAGCATCGGAATGTAAAACTGGACTCACAGGAGATGTTCAAATCATAGAAAGTTAGAGTGTCAGTCCTCTTGTACTGAAGTCGGCATTGTGCCTTTTTAATTTAATTCCGGTGCAATTTCTGTGCTTCATCGTCAATAAGATGGTCCAAGGGATACAGTAAACCTGAAGTGAAGCATCGGAATCTGAAACAGTACTCACGGGAGAGATTCAAATCATAGAAAGGTATAGTGTCAATACTCTTGTACTTAAGTCGGCATTGTGCCTTTTGTATTAAATTCGGATGCAATTTCTGTGTTTCTTCGTCAATAAGAAGGTCCAAGGGATACAGTCAACCTGAAGTGAAGCATCGAAATCTAAAACTGGACTTCCAGGAGAGGTTCAAATCATAGAAAGTTAGAGTGTCATTCCTCTTGTACTTAAGTCGGCATTGAGCCTTTTGAACTTTAATTCCAATGCAATTTCTGTGTTTTGTAGTCAATAAGAAGGTCCAAGGTATACAGTAAACCTGAAGTGAAGCATCGGAATCTAAAACTGGACTCACAGGAGAGGTTCAAATCGTAGAAAGTTAGAGTGTCAGTCCTCTTGTACTTGAGTCTTCATTGTGCCTTTTGTATTAAATTCGGATGCAATTTCTGTGTTTCTTCGTCAATAAGAAGGTCCAAGGGATACAGTAAACCTGATGTGAAGCATCGGAATCTAAAACTGGACTCCCAGGAGGGGTTCAAATCATAGAATGTTAGAGTGTCAGTCCTCTTGTACTTAAGTCGGCATTGTGCCTTTTGTATTAAATTCGGATGCAATATCTGTATTTCATCGTCAATAAGAAGGTCCAAGGGATACAGTAAACCTGAAGTGAAGCATCGGAATCTAACACTGGACTCACAGGAGAGATTCAAATCATAAAAAGTTAGAGTGTCAGTCCTCTTGTACTTAAGTCGACATTGAGCCTTTTGAATTTAATTCCAATGCAATTTCTGTGTTTAGTCGTCAATAAGAAGGTCCAAGGTATACAGTAAACCTGAAGTGAAGCATCGGAATCTAAAACTGAACTCACAGGAGAAGTTCAAATCATAGAAAGTTAGAGAGTCAGTCCTCTTGCACTTGAGTCCGCATTGTGCCTTTTGTATTAAATTCGGATGCAATTACTGTGTTTCATCCTCAATAAGAAGGTCCAAGGGATACAGTAAACCTGAAGTGAAGCATCGGAATCTAACACTGGAGTACCAAGAGAGGTTCAAATCATAGAAAGTTAGAATGTCAGTCCTCTTGTACTTAAGTCGGCATTGTGCCTTTTGTATTAAATTCGGATGCAATATCTGTGTTTCATCGTCAATAAGGTCCAACGGATGCAGTAATCCTGAAGTGAAGCATCGGAATCTAACACTGGACTCACAGGAGAGGTTCAAATCATAAAAAGTTAGAGTGTCAGTCCTCTTGTACTTAAGTCGGCATTGTGCTTCTTGAATTCAATTACGATGCAATTTCTGTGCTTTATCGTCAATAAGAAGGGTGAAAGGTATACAGTAAACCTGAAGTGAGGCATCGGAATCTGAAACTGGACTCCCAAGAGAGGTTCAAATCATAGAAAGTTAGAATGTCGGTCCTCTTGTACTTAAGTCGGCATTGTGCCTTTTGTATTAAATTCGGATGCAATATCTGTGTTTCATCATCAATAAGGTCCAACGGATGCAGTAATGCTGAACTGAAGCATCGGAATCTAACACTGGACTCACAGGAGAGGTTCAAATCATAAAAAGTTAGTGTGTCAGTCCTCTTGTACTTAAGTTGTCATTGTGCCTTTTGAATTTAATTCGGATGCAATTTCTGTTCTTCATCGTCAATAAGAAGGTCCAAGGTATACAGTAAACCTGAAGTGAAGCATCGGAATCTATAACTGGACTCACAGGAGGGGTACAAATCATAGAAAGTTAGAGTGTCAGTCTTGATGTACTTAAGTCGGCATTGTGATTTTTGAATTTAATTCCGATGCAATTTCTGTGTTTCATCGTCAATAAGAAGGTCCAAGGGGTACACTAAACCTTAGGTGAAGCACCGGAATCTAAAACTGGACTCACAGGAGAGGTTCAAAGCATAGAAAGTTAGAGTGTCAGTCCTCTTGTACTTAAGTCGGCATTGTGCTTTTTGAATCTATTTCCGATGCAATTACTGTGCTTCATCGTTAATAAGAAGTCCAAGGTATACAGTAAGCCTGAAGTGAAGCATCGGAATCTATAACTGGACTCACAGGAGAGATTCAAATCATAGAAAGTTAGCGTGTCAGTCCTCTTGTACTTAAGTCGGCATTGTGCCTTTTGAATTTAATTCCGATGCAACTTCTGTGCTTCATCGACAATCAGAAGGTCCAAGGTATACAGCAAACCTGAAGGGAAGCATCGTAATCTTAAACTGGACTCCCAGGTGAGGTTCAAATCATAGAAAGTTAGAGTGTCAGTCATCTTGTACTTAAGTCGGCATTGTGCCTTTTGAAATTAATTCCGACGCCACTTCTGTGCTTCATCGTCAATAAGAAGGTCCAAGGGATACAGTAAACCTGAAGTGAAGCATCGGAATCTAAAACTGGACTCACAGGAGAGGTGCAAATCGTAGAAAGTTAGAGTGTCAGTCCACTTGTAGTTAATTCGGCATTGTGCATTTTGTATTAAATTGGGATGCAATTTCTGTGTTTCATCGTCAATAAGACGGTCCAAGGGATACAGTAAACTTGAAGTAAAGCATCGGAATGTAAAACTGGACTCACAGGAGATGTTCAAATCATAGAAAGTTAGAGTGTCAGTCCTCTTGTACTTAAGTCGGCATTGTGCCTTTTGAATTTAATTCCGATGCAATATCTGTGCTTCATCGTCAATAAGATGGTCCAAGGGATACAGTAAACCTGAAGTGAAGCATCGGAATCTGAAACAGGACTCACAGGATAGGTTCAAATCATAGAAAGGTAGAGTGTCAGTCCACATGTACTTAAGTCGGCATTGTGCCTTTTGTATAAAATTCGGATGCAATTTCTGTGTTTCATCGTCAATAATAAAGTCTAATGGATATAGTAAACCTGAAGTGAAGCATCGGAATCTAACACTGGACTCACAGGAGAGATTCAAATCATAAAAAGTTAGAGTGTCACTCCTCTTGTACTTAAGTCGGCATTGAGCCTTTTGAATTTAATTCCAATGCAATTTCTGTGTTTCGTCGTCAATAAGATGGTCCAAGGTATACAGTAAACCTGAAGTGAAGCATCGGAATCTAAAACTGGACTCACAGGAGAAGTTCAAATCATAGAAAGTTAGAGAGTCAGTCCTCTTGCACTTGAGTCGGCATTGTGCCTTTTGTATTAAATTCGGATGCAATTACTGTGTTTCATCCTCAATAAGAAGGTCCAAGGGATACACTAGACCTCAAGTGAAGCTTCGGAATCTAAAACTGGACTCACAGGAGAGGTTCAAAGCATACAAAGTTAGAGTGTCAGTCCTCTTGCACTTAAGTCGGCAATGTGCTTCTTGAATTTAATTACGATTCAATTTCTGTGCTTCATCGTCAATAAGAAGGTAGAAAGTTATACAGTAAACCTGAAGTGAGGCACCGGAATCTAACACTGGACTCACAGGAGAGGTTCAAATCATAAAAAGTTAGAGTGTCAGTCCTCTTGTACTTAAGTTGTCATTGTGCCTTTTGAATTTAATTCGGATGCAATTTCTGTTCTTCATCGTCAATAAGAGGGTCCAAGGTATACAGTAAACCTGAAGTGAAGCATCGGAATCTAAAACTGGACTCACAGGAGGGGTACAAATCATAGAAAGTTAGAGTGTCAGTCTTGATGTACTTAAGTCGGCATTGTGATTTTTGAATTTAATTCCGATGCAATTTCTGTGTTTCATCGTCAATAACAAGATCCAAGGGATACAGTAAACCTGAAGTGAAGCATTGGAATCTAAAACTAGACTCACAGGAGAGGTTCAAATCATAGAAAGTTAGAGTGTCAGTCCTCTTGTACTTAAGTCGGCATTGTGCCCTTTGTATAAAATTCGGATATAATTTCTGTATTTCATCGTCAACAAGAAAGTCCATGGGATACAGAAAACTTGAAGTAAAGCATCGGAATGTAAAACTGGACTCACAGGAGATGTTCAAATCATAGAAAATTAGAGTGTCAGTTCTCTTGTACTTAAGTCGGCATTGTGCCTTTTGAATTTAAATCCGATCCAATTTCTGTGCTTCATCGTCAATAAGAAGGACCAAGGGATACAGTAAAAATGAAGTGAAGCATCGGAATCTGAAACAGGGCTCACAGGAGAGGTTCAAATCATTTGAAAGTAGAGTGTCAGTCCTCTTGTACTTAAGTCGGCATTGTGCCTTTTGAATTTAATTCCGATGCAACTTCTGAGCTTCATCGACAATTAGAAGGTCCAAGGTATACAGTAAACCTGAAGGGAAGCATCGGAATCTAAAACTGGACACACAGGAGAGGTTCAAATCAAAGAAAATTAGAGTATCACTCCTCTTGTACTTAAGTCGGCATTGTGCCTTTTGAATTTAATTCGATGCAATTTCTGTGTTTCATCGTCAATAAGAAGGTCCAAGGGATTCAGTAAACCTGAAGTGAAGCATCGGAATTAAAACTCGACTCACAGGAGAGGTTCAAATCATCGAAAGTTAGAGTTTCAGTCCTCTTGTACTTAAGTCGGCATTGTGCCTTTTGTATTAAATTCGGATGCAATATCTGTATTTCATCATCAATAAGAAGGTCCAAGGGATACAGTAAACCTGAAGTGAAGCATCGGAAACTAACTCTGGACTCACAGGAGAGATTCAAATCATAAAAAGTTAGAGTGCCAGTCCTCTTGTACTTAAGTCGGCATTGTGCCTTTTGAATTTAATTCCGATGCAATTTCTGTGTTTCGTCGTAAATAAGAACGTCAAAGGTTTACAGTAAACCTGAAGTGAAGCATCGGAATCTAAAACTGGACTCACAGGAGAGGTTCAAATCATAGAAAGTTAGAGTGTCAGTCCTCTTGTACTTAAGTTGGCATTGTGCCTTTTGTATTAAATTCGGATTCAAATTCTGTGTTTCATCCTTAATAAGAAGGTCCAAGGGATCCACTAAACCTCAAGTGAAGCATCGGAATCTAAAACTGGACTCACAGGAGAGGTTCAAAGCATAGAAAGTTAGAGTGTCAGTCCTCTTGTACTTAAGTCGGCATTGTGCTTTATGAATTTGATACCGTTACAATTTCTGTGCTTCATCGTCAATAAGAAGGTCCAAGGTATACAGTAAGCCTGAAGTGAAGCATTGGAATCTAAAACTAGACTCACAGGATAGGTTCATATCATAGAAAGTTAGAGTGTCAGTCCACTTGTAGTTAAGTCGGCATTCTGCCTTTTGTATTACATTCGGATGCAATTTCTGTGTTTCATCGTCAATAAGACGGTCCAAGGGATACAGTTAACTTGAAGTAAAGCATCGGAATGTAAAACTGGACTCACAGGAGATGTTCAAATCATAGAAAATTAGAAGGTCAGACCTCTTGTACTTAAGTCGGCATTGTGCCTTTTGAATTTAATTCCGATCCAATTTCTGTGCTTCATCGTCAATAAGAATGTCCAAGGGATACAGTAAACCTGAAGTGAAGCATCGGAATCTGAAACAGGACTCACAGGAGAGGTTCAAATCATAGAAAGGTAGAGTGTCAGTCCTCTTGTACTTAAGTCGGCATTGTGCCTTTTGTATTAAATTCGGATGGAATTTCTGTGTTTCATCGTCAATAAGAAGGTCCAAGGGTTACACTAAACCTGAAGTGAAGCATCGGAATCTAAAACTGGTCTCACAGGAGAGGTTCAAATCATAGAAAGTTAGAGTGTCAGTCCTCTTGTACTTAAGTCGGCATTGTGGCTTTTGTATTAAATTCGGATGCAATTTCTGTGTTTCATCGTCAATAAGAAGGTCCAAGGGGTACACTAAACCTGAAGTGAAGCATCGGAATCTAAAACTAGACTCACAGGAGAGGTTCAAAGCATAGAAAGTTAGAGGGTCAGTCCTCTTGTACTTATGTCGGCATTGTGCTTTTTGAATTTAATTCCGATGCAATTACTGTGCTTCATCGTCAATAAGAAGGTCCAAGGTATACAGTAAACCTGAAGTGAAGCATCGGAATCTATAACTGGACTCACAGGAGAGGTTCAAATCATAGAAACTTAGCGTGTCAGTCCTCTTGAACTTAAGTCGGCATTATGCTTTTTGAATTTAATTCCGATGCAACTTCTGTGCTTCATCGACAATAAGATGGTCCAAGGTATACAGTAAACCTAAAGGGAAGCATCGGAATCTTAAACTGTACTCCCGGGAGAGGTTCAAATCATAGAAAGTTAAAGTGTCTGACCTCTTGTACTTAAGTCGGCATTTTGCCTTTTGTATTGAATTCGGATGCAATATCAGTGTTTCATCGTCAATAAGAAGGTCCAAGGGATACAGTAAACCTGAAGTGAAGCATTGAATTCTAAAACTAGACTAACAGGAGAGGTTCAAATCATAGAAAGTTAGTGTCAGTCCTCTTGTACTTAAGTCGGCATTGAGCATTTTGAATTTAATTCCGACGCAATTTCTGTGCTTCATCGTCAATAATAAGGTCCAAGGCATACGGTAAACCTGAAGTGAAGCATCGGAATCTAAAACTGGACTCACTGGAGAGGTTCAAATCATAGAAAAAGAGAGTGTCGGTCCTCTTGTACGTAAGTAGGCATTGTGCATTTTGCATTAAATTCGGATACAATTACTGTGTTTCATAGTCCATAAGAATTTCCAACGGATACAGTAAACTTGAAGTGAAGCATCGGAATGTAAATTGGACTCACAGGAGATGTTCAAATCATAGAAAGTTAGAGTGTCAGTCCTCTTGTACTTAAGTCTTCATTGTGCCTTTTGTATTAAATTGGGATGCAATTTCTGTGTTTCTTCGTCAATAAAAAGTTCCAAGGGATACAGTAAACCTGAAGTGAAGCACCGGAATCTAAAACTGGACTCACAGGAGAGGTTCAAATCATAGAAAGTTAGACTGTCAGTCATCTTGTACTTAAGTCGGCATTGTGCTTTTTGAATATAATTCCATTGCAATTTCTGTGCTTCATCATCAGTAAGAAGGTTCAAGGGATACAGTAAACCTGTAGTGATGCATCGGAATGTAAGACTGGACTCACAGGAGATGTTCAAATCGTAGAAAGTTCGAGTGTCAGTCCTCTTGTACTTAAGTCGGCATTGTGCCTTTTGTATTAAATTCGTATGCAATATCTGTATTTCATCGTCAATAAGAAGGTCCAAGGGATACAGTAAACCTGAAGTGAAGCATCGGAATCTAACACTGGACTCACAGGAGAGGTTCAAATCGTAAAAAGTTAGACTGTCAGTCCTCTTGTACTTAAGTCTTCATTGTCCCTTTTGTATTAAATTTGGTTGCAATTTCTGTGTTTGTTCGTCAATAAGAAGGTCCAAGGGATACAGTCAACCTGAAGTGAAGCATCGGAATCTAAAACTGGACTTTCAGGAGAGGTTCAAATCATAGAAAGTTAGAGTGTCAGTCCTCTTGTACTTAAGTTGGCATTGTGATTTTTGTATTAAATTCGGATGCAATATCTGTATTTCATCGGCAATAAGAAGGTCCAAGGGATACAGTAAACCTGAAGTGAAGCATCGGAATCTAACACTGGATTCACAGGAGAGGTTTAAATCATAAAAAGTTAGAGTGTCAGTCCTCTTGTACTTAAGACGGCATTGTGCCTTTTCAATTTAATTCCGATGCAATTTCTGTGCTTCATCGTCAATAAGAAGGTCAAAGGTATACAGTAAACCTGAAGTGAAGCATCGGAATCTAAAACTGGACTCACAGGAGGGGTTCAAATCATAGAATGTTAGAGTGTCATTCCTCATGTACTTAGGTCGGCATTGTAACTTTTGAATTTAATTCCGATGCAATTTCTGTGTTTCATCGTCAATAAGAAGGTCCCAGGGATACAGTAAACCTGAAGTGAAGCATTGGAATCTAAAACTAGACTAACAGGAGAGGTTCAAATCATAGAAAGTCAAAGTGTCAGTCCTCTTGTACTTAAGTCGGCATTGAGCGTTTTGA
Organism: Schistocerca americana; assembly: GCF_021461395.2. Lineage (NCBI taxonomy): Eukaryota > Metazoa > Arthropoda > Insecta > Orthoptera > Acrididae > Schistocerca > Schistocerca americana. The sequence continues at coordinate 3,182,878 of NC_060129.1, read as the reverse complement.
ATTTAATTCCGACGCAATTTCTGTGTTTCATCGTCAATAAGATGGTCCAAGGCATACAGTAAACCTGAAGTGAAGCATCGGAATCTAAGACATCACTCACAGGAGTGGTTCACATCATAGAAAGTTAGAGGGTCAGTCCTCTTGTCCTTAAGTCGGCATTGTACCTTTTGTATCAAATTCGGATGCAATTTCTGTGTTTCATCGTCAATAAGAGGGTCCAAGAGATACAGTAAACATGAAGTGAAGCATCGGAATCTAACACTGGACTACCAAGAGAGGTTCAAATCATAGAAAGTTAGAATGTCAGTCCTCTTGTACTTAAGTCGGCATTGTGCCTTTTGTATTAAATTCGGATGCAATATCTGTGTTTCATCGTCAATAAGGTCCAACGGATGCAGTAATCCTGAAGTGAAGCATCGGAATCTAACACTGGACTCACAGGAGAGGTTCAAATCATAAAAAGTTAGAGTGTCAGTCCTCTTGTACTTAAGTCGGCATTGTGCTTCTTGAATTTAATTACGATGCAATTTCTGTGCTTCATCGACAATAAGAAGGGGGAAAGGTATACAGTAAACCTGAAGTGAGGCATCGGAATCTAAAACTGGACTCCCAAGAGAGGTTCAAATCATAGAAAGTTAGAATGTCGATCCTCTTGTACTTAAGTCGGCATTGTGCCTTTTGTATTAAATTCGGATGCAATATCTGTGTTCCATCGTCAATAAGGTCCAACGGATGCAGTAATCCTGAAGTGAAGCATCGGAATCTAACACTGGACTCACAGGAGGGGTTCAAATCATAGAAAGTTAGAGTGTCAGTCTTCATGTACTTAAGTCGGCATTGTGATTTTTGAATTTTATTCCGATGCAATTTCTGTGTTTCATCGTCAATAACAAGATCCAAGGGATACAGTAAACCTGAAGTGAAGCATTGGAATCTAAAACTAGACTCACAGGAGAGGTTTAAATCATAGAAGGTTAGAGTGTCAGTCCTCTTGTACTTAAGTCGGCATTGTGCATTTTGTATAAAATTCGGATATAATTTCTGTATTTCATCGTCAATAAGAAAGTCCAAGGGATACAGAAAACTTGAAGTAAAGCATCGGAATTTAAAACTGGTCTCACAGGAGATGTTCAAATCATAGAAAATTAGAGTGTCAGTTCTCTTGTACTTAAGTCGGCATTGTGCCTTTTGAATTTAAATCCGATCCAATTTCTGTGCTTCATCGTCAATAAGAAGGTCCAAGGGATACGGTAAACCTGAAGTGAAGCATCGTAATCTGAAACAGGGCTCACAGGAGAGGTTCAAATCATTTAAAAGTAGAGTGTCAGTCCTCTTGTACTTAAGTCGGCATTGTGCCTTTTGTATTAAGTTCGGATGCAATTTCTGTGTTTCATCGTCAATAAGAAGGTCCAAGGGGTACACTAAACCTGAGGTGAAGCACCGGAATCTAAAACTGGACTCACAGGAGAGGTTCAAAGCATAGAAAGTTAGAGTGTCAGTCCTCTTGTACTTAAGTCGGCATTGTGCTTTTTGAATTTATTTCCGATGCAATTACTGTGCTTCATCGTTAATAAGAAGTCCAAGGTAAACAGTAAGCCTGAAGTGAAGCATCGGAATCTATAACTGGACTCACAGGAGAGATTCAAATCATAGAAAGTTATCGTGTCAGTCCTCTTGTACTTAAGTCGGCATTGTGCCTTTTGAATTTAATTCCGATGCAACTTCTGTGCTTCATCGACAATTAGAAGGTCCAAGGTATACAGTAAACCTGAAGGGAAGCATCGGAATCTTAAACTGTACTCCCAGGAGAGGTTCAAATCATAGAAAGTTAGAGTGTCAGACCTCTTGTACTTAAGTCGACATTTTGCCTTTTGTATTGAATTCGGATGCAATATCAGTGTTTCATCGTCAATAAGAAGGTCCAAGGGATACAGTAAACCTGAAGTGAAGCATCGGAATCAAACACTGGACCTACAGGAGAGGTTCAAATCATAAAAAGTTAGACTGTCAGTCCTCTTGTACTTAAGTCGGCATTGTGCCTTTTGAATATAATTCGGATGCGATTTCTGTGTTTCATCATCAATAAGAAGGTCCAAGGGATACAGTAAACCTGAAGTGAAGCATTGAAATCTAAAACTAGACTAACAGGAGAGGTTCAAATCATAGAAAGTTAGAGTGTCAAACCTCACGTACTTAAGTCGGCATTGAGCATTTTGAATTTAATTCCGACGCAATTTCTGTGCTTCATCGTCAATAAGAAGGTCCAGGGCATACGGTAAACCTGAAGTGAAGCATCGGAATCTAAAACTGGACTCACTGGAGAGGTTCAAATCATAGAAAAAGAGAGTGTCGGTCCTCTTGTACGTATGTAGGCATTGTGCATTTTGCATTAAATTCGGATGCAATTACTGTGTTTCATAGTCCATAAGAAGGTCCAAGGGATACAGTAAACTTGAAGTGAAGCATCGAAATGTAAATTGGGCTCACAGGAGATGTTCAAATCATAGAAAGTTAGTGTGTCAGTCCTCTTGTACTTAAGTCTTCATTGTGCTTTATGTATTAAATTGGGATGCAATTTCTGTGTTTCTTCGTCAATAAGAAGTTCCAAGGGATACAGTAAACCTCAAGTGAAGCATCGGAATCTAAAACTGGACTCACAGGAGAGGTTGAAATCATAGAAAGTTAGACTGTCAGTCATCTTGTACTTAAGTCGGCATTGTGCTTTTTGAATGTAATTCCATTGCAATTTCTGTGCTTCATCATCAGTAAGAAGGTTCAAGGAATACAGTAAACCTGTAGTGATGCATCGGAATGTAAGACTGGACTCACAGGAGATGTTCAAATCGTAGAAAGTTCGAGTGTCAGTCCTCTTGTACTTAAGTCGGCATTGTGCCTTTTGTATTAAATTCGTATGCAATATCTGTATTTCATCGTCAATAAGAAGGTCCAAGGGATACAGTAAACCTGAAGTGAAGCATCGGAATCTAACACTGGACTCACAGGAGAGGTTCAAATCGTAAAAAGTTAGACTGTCAGTCCTCTTGTACTTAAGTCTTCATTGTCCCTTTTGTATTAAATTTGGTTGCAATTTCTGTGTTTCTTCGTCAATAAGAATGTCCAAGGGATACAGTCAACCTGAAGTGAAGCATCGGAATCTAAAACTGGACTTTCAGGAGAGGTTCAAATCATAGAAAGTTAGAGTGTCAGTCCTCTTGTACTTAAGTTGGCATTGTGAATTTTGTATTAAGTTCGGATGCAATATCTGTATTTCATCGTCAATAAGAAGGTCCAAGGGATACAGTAAACCTGAAGTGAAGCATCGGAATCTAACACTGGACTCACAGGAGAGGTTCAAATCATAGAGAGTTAGAGAGTCAGTCCTCTTGCACTTAAGTCGGCATTGTGCCTTTTGTATTAAATTCGGATGCAATTTCTGTGTTTCATCCTCAATAAGAAGGTCCAAGGGATACAGTAAACCTGAAGTGAAGCATCGGAATCTAACACTGGATTCACAGGAGAGGTTTAAATCATAAAAAGTTAGAGTGTCAGTCCTCTTGTACTTAAGACGGCATTGTGCCTTTTCTATTTAATTCCGATGCAATTTCTGTGCTTCATCGTCAATAAGAAGGTCCAAGGTATACAGTAAACCTAAAGTGAAGCATCGGAATCTAAAACTGGACTCACAGGAGGGGTTCAAATCATAGAATGTTAGAGTGTCATTCCTCATGTACTTAAGTCGGCATTGTAACTTTTCAATTTAATTCCGATGCAATTTCTGTGTTTCATCGTCAATAAGAAGGTCCCAGGGATACAGTAAACCTGAAGTGAAGCATTGGAATCTAAAACTAGACTAACAGGAGAGGTTCAAATCATAGAAAGTATGAGTGTCAGTCCTCTTGTACTTAAGTCGGCATTGAGCGTTTTGAATTTAATTCCGACGCAATTTCTGTGCTTCATCGTCAATAAGATGGTCCAAGGCATACAGTAAACCTGAAGTGAAGCATCGGAATCTAAGACAGGACTCACAGGAGAGGTTCAAATCATAGAAAGTTAGAGTGTCAGTCCTCTTGTCCTTAAGTCGGCATTGTACCTTTTGTATCAAATTCGGATGCAATTTCTGAGTTTCATCGTCAATAAGAGGGTCCAAGAGATACAGTAAACCAGAAGTGAAGCATCGGAATGTAAGACTGGACTCACAGGAGATGTTCAAATCGAAGAAAGTTAGAGTGTCAGTCCTCTTGTACTTAAGTCGGCATTGTGCCTTTTGTATTAAATTCGTATGCAATATCTGTATTTCATCATCAATAAGAAGGTCCAAGGGATACAGTAAACCTGAAGTGAAGCATCGGAATCTAACACTGGACTCACAGAAGAGGTTCAAATCATAAAAAGTTAGAGTGTCAGTCCTCTTGTACTTAAGTCCTCATTGTGCCTTTTGAAATCAGTTCCGACGCCATTTCTGTTCCTCATCGTCAATAAGAAGGTCCAAGGTATACAGTAAACCTGAAGTGAAGCATCGGAATCTAAAACTGGACTCACAGGAGATGTTCAAATCATAGAAAGTTAGAGTGTCAGTCAACTTGTAGTTAATTCGGCATTGTGCCTTTTGTATTAAATTCGGATGCAATTTCTGTATTTCATCGTCAATAAGACGGTCGAAGGGATACAGTAAACTTGAAGTAAAGCATCGGAATGTAAAACTGGACTCACAGGAGATGTTCAAATCATAGAAAGTTAGAGTGTCAGTCCTCTTGTACTTATGTCGGCATTGTGCCTTTTGAATTTAATTCCGGTGCTATTTCTGTGCTTCATCGTCAATAAGATGGTCCAAGGGATACAGTAAACCTGAAGTGAAGCATCGGAATCTGAAACAGTACTCACAGGAGAGGTTCAAATCATAGAAAGGTATAGTGTCAATCCTTTTGTACTTAAGTCGGCATTGTGCCTTTTGTATTAAATTCGGATGCAATTTCTGTGTTTCTTCGTCAATAAGAAGGTCCAAGGGATACAGTCAACCTGAAGTGAAGCATCGAAATCTAAAACTGGACTTTCAGGAGAGGTTCAAATCATAGAAAGTTAGAGTGTCATTCCTCTTGTACTTAAGTCGGCATTGAGCCTTTTGAACTTTAATTCCAATGCAATTTCTGTGTTTCGTAGTCAATAAGAAGGTCCAAGGTATACAGTAAACCTGAAGTGAAGCATCGGAATCTAAAACTGGACTCACAGGAGAGGTTCAAATCGTAGAAAGTTAGAGTGTCTGTCCTCTTGTACTTAAGTCTTCATTGTGCCTTTTGTATTAAATTCGGATGCAATTTCTGTGTTTCTTCGTCAATAAGAAGGTCCAAGGGATACAGTAAACCTGATGTGAAGCATCGGAATCTAAAACTGGACTCCCAGGAGGGGTTCAAATCATAGAATGTTAGAGTGTCAGTCCTCTTGTACTTAAGTCGGCATTGTGCCTTTTGTATTAAATTCGGATGCAATATCTGTATTTCATCGTCAATAAGAAGGTCAAAGGGATACAGTAAACCTGAAGTGAAGCATCGGAATCCAACACTGGACTCACAGGAGAGATTCAAATCATAAAAAGTTAGAGTGTCAGTCCTCTTGTACTTAAGTCGACATTGAGCCTTTTGAATTTAATTCCAATGCAATTTCTGTGTTTAGTCGTCAATAAGAAGGTCCAAGGTATACAGTAAACCTGAAGTGAAGCATCGGAATCTAGAACTGGACTCACAGGAGAAGTTCAAATCATAGAAAGTTAAAGAGTCAGTCCTCTTGCACTTGAGTCCGCATTGTGCCTTTTGTATTAAATTCGGATGCAATTACTGTGTTTCATCCTCAATAAGAAGGTCCAAGGGATACAGTAAACCTGAAGTGAAGCATCGGAATCTAACACTGGACTACCAAGAGAGGTTCAAATCATAGAAAGTTAGAATGTCAGTCCTCTTGTACTTAAGTCGGCATTGTGCCTTTTGTATTAAATTCGGATGCAATATCTGTGTTTCATCGTCAATAAGGTCCAACGGATGCAGTAATCCTGAAGTGAAGCATCGGAATCTAACACTGGACTCACAGGAGAGGTTCAAATCATAAAAAGTTAGAGTGTCAGTCCTCTTGTACTTAAGTCGGCATTGTGCTTCTTGAATTTAATTACGATGCAATTTCTGTGCCTTATCGTCAATAAGAAGGGTGAAAGGTATACAGTAAACCTGAAGTGAGGCATCGGAATCTGAAACTGGACTCCCAAGAGAGGTTCAAATCATAGAAAGTTAGAATGTCGGTCCTCTTGTACTTAAGTCGGCATTGTGCCTTTTGTATTAAATTCGGATGCAATATCTGTGTTTCATCATCAATAAGGTCCAACGGATGCAGTAATGCTGAAGTGAAGCATCGGAATCTAACACTGGACTCACAGGAGAGGTTCAAATCATAAAAAGTTAGAGTGTCAGTCCTCTTGTACTTAAGTTGTCATTGTGCCTTTTGAATTTAATTCGGATGCAATTTCTGTTCTTCATCGTCAATAAGAAGGTCCAAGGTATACAGTAAACCTGAAGTGAAGCATCGGAATCTATAACTGGACTCACAGGAGGGGTACAAATCATAGAAAGTTAGAGTGTCAGTCTTGATGTACTTAAGTCGGCATTGTGATTTTTGAATTTTATTCCGATGCAATTTCTGTGTTTCATCGTCAATAACAAGATCCAAGGGATACAGTAAACCTGAAGTGAAGCATTGGAATCTAAAACTAGACTCACAGGAGAGGTTCAAATCATAGAAAGTTTGAGTGTCAGTCCTCTTGTACTTAAGTCGGCATTGTGCCTTTTGTATAAAATTCGGATATAATTTCTGTCTTTCATCGTCAATAAGAAAGTCCAAGGGATACAGAAAACTTGAAGTAAAGCATCGGAATGTAAAACTGGTCTCACAGGCGATGTTCAAATCATAGAAAATTAGAGTGTCAGTTCTCTTGTACTTAAGTCGGCATTGTGCCTTTTGAATTTAAATCCGATCCAATTTCTGTGCTTCATCGTCAATAAGAAGGTCCAAGGGATACAGTAAACCTGAAGTGAAGCATCGGAATCTGAAACAGGGCTCACAGGAGAGGTTCAAATCATTTAAAAGTAGAGTGTCAGTCCTCTTGTACTTAAGTCGGCATTGTGCCTTTTGTAATAAGTTCGGATGCAATTTCTGTGTTTCATCGTCAATAAGAAGGTCCAAGGGGTACACTAAACCTTAGGTGAAGCACCGGAATCTAAAACTGGACTCACAGGAGAGGTTCAAAGCATAGAAAGTTAGAGTGTCAGTCCTCTTGTACTTAAGTCGGCATTGTGCTTTTTGAATTTATTTCCGATGCAATTACTGTGCTTCATCGTTAATAAGAAGTCCAAGGTATACAGTAAGCCTGAGGTGAAGCATCGGAATCTATAACTGGACTCACAGGAGAGATTCAAATCATAGAAAGTTAGCGTGTCAGTCCTCTTGTACTTAAGTCGGCATTGTGCCTTTTGAATTTAATTCCGATGCAACTTCTGTGCTTCATCGACAATCAGAAGGTCCAAGGTATACAGTAAACCTGAAGGGAAGCATCGGAATCTTAAACTGGACTCCCAGGTGAGGTTCAAATCATAGAAAGTTAGAGTGTCAGTCATCTTGTACTTAAGTCGGCATTGTGCCTTTTGAAATTAATTCCGACGCCACTTCTGTGCTTCATCGTCAATAAGAAGGTCCAAGGTATACAGTAAACTTGAAGTGAAGCATCGGAATCTAAAACTGGACTCACAGGAGAGGTGCAAATCGTAGAAAGTTAGAGTGTCAGTCCACTTGGAGTTAAGTCGGCATTGTGCTTTTTGTATTAAATTGGGATGCAATTTCTGTGTTTCATCGTCAATAAGACGGTCCAAGGGATACAGTAAACTTGAAGTAAAGCATCGGAATGTAAAACTGGACTCACAGGAGATGTTAAAATCATAGAAAGTTAGAGTGTCAGTCCTCTTGTACTTAAGTCGGCATTGTGCCTTTTGAATTTAATTCCGATGCAATATCTGTGCTTCATCGTCAATAAGATGGTCCAAGGGATACAGTAAACCTGAAGTGAAGCATCGGAATCTGAAACAGGACTCACAGGATAGGTTCAAATCATAGAAAGGTGGAGTGTCAGTCCACTTGTACTTAAGTCGGCATTGTGCCTTTTGTATAAAATTCGGATGCAATTTCTGTGTTTCATCGTCAATAATAAAGTCTAATGGATATAGTAAACCTGAAGTGAAGCATCAGAATGTAAAACAGGACTCACAGGAGAGGTTCAAATCGTAGAAAGTTAGAGTGTCAGTCCTCTTGTACTTAAGTCTTCATTGTGCCTTTTGTATTAAATTCGGATGCAATTTCTGTGTTTCTTCGTCAATAAGGAGGTCCAAGGGATACAGTAAACGTGATGTGAAGCATCGAAATCTAAAACTGGACTCCCAGGAGAGGTTCAAATCATAGAAAGTTAGAGTGTCAGTCCTCTTGTACTTAAGTCGGCATTGTGCCTTTTGTATTAAATTCGGATGCAATATCTGTATTTCATCGTCAATAAGAAGGTCCAAGGGATACAGTGAACCTGAAGTGAAGCATCGGAATCTAACACTGGACTCACAGGAGAGATTCAAATCATAAAAATTTAGAGTGTCACTCCTCTTGTACTTAAGTCGGCATTGAGCCTTTTGAATTTAATTCCAATGCAATTTCTGTGTTTCGTCGTCAATAAGATGGTCCAAGGTATACAGTAAACCTGAAGTGAAGCATCGGAATCTAAAACTGGACTCACAGGAGAAGTTCAAATCATAGAAAGTTAGAGAGTCAGTCCTCTTGCACTTGAGTCGGCATTGTGCCTTTTGTATTAAATTCGGATGCAATTACTGTGTTTCATCCTCAAGAAGAAGGTCCAAGGGATACACTAGACCTCAAGTGAAGCTTCGGAATCTAAAACTGGACTCACAGGAGAGGTTCAAAGCATACAAAGTTAGAGTGTCAGTCCTCTTGCACTTAAGTCGGCATTGTGCTTCTTGAATTTAATTACGATGCAATTTCTGTGCTTCATCGTCAATAAGAAGGTAGAAAGTTATACAGTTAACCTGAAGTGAGGCACCGGATTCTAACACTGGACTCACAGGAGAGGTTCAAATCATAAAAAGTTAGAGTGTCAGTCCTCTTGTACTTAAGTTGTCATTGTGCCTTTTGAATTTAATTCGAATGCAATTTCTGTTCTTCATCGTCAATAAGAAGGTCCAAGGTATACAGTAAACCTGAAGTGAAGCATCGGAATCTAAAACTGGACTCACAGGAGGGGTACAAATCATAGAAAGTTATAGTGTCAGTCTTGATGTACTTAAGTCGGCATTGTGATTTTTGAATTTAATTCCGATGCAATTTCTGTGTTTCATCGTCAATAACAAGATCCAAGGGATACAGTAAACCTGAAGTGAAGCATTGGAATCTAAAACTAGACTCACAGGAGAGGTTCAAATCATAGAAAGTTAGAGTGTCAGTCCTCTTGTACTTAAGTCGGCATTGTGCCTTTTGTATAAAATTCGGATATAATTTCTGTATTTCATCGTCAACAAGAAAGTCCAAGGGATACAGAAAACTTGAAGTAAAGCATCGGAATGTAAAACTGGACTCACAGGAGATGTTCAAATCATAGTAAATTAGAGTGTCAGTTCTCGTGTACTTAAGTCGGCATTGTGCCTTTTGAATTTAAATCCGATCCAATTTCTGTGCTTCATCGTCAATAAGAAGGACCAAGGGATACAGTAAACCTGAAGTGAAGCATCGGAATCTGAAACAGGGCTCACAGGAGAGGTTCAAATCATTTAAAAGTGGAGTGTCAGTCCTCTTGCACTTAAGTCGGCATTGTGCCTTTTGAATTTAATTCCGATGCAACTTCTGAGCTTCATCGACAATTAGAAGGTCCAAGGTATACAGTAAACCTGAAGGGAAGCATCGGAATCTAAAACTGGACTCACAGGAGAGGTGCAAATCGTAGAAAGTTAGAGTGTCAGTCCACTTGTAGTTAAGTCGGCATTGTGCTTTTTGTATTAAATTGGGATGCAATTTCTGTGTTTCATCGTCAATAAGACGGTCCAAGGGATACAGTAAACTTGAAGTAAAGCATCGGAATGTAAAACTGGACTCACAGGAGATGTTCAAATCATAGAAAATTAGGGTGTCAGTTCTCGTGTACTTAAGTCGGCATTGTGCCTTTTGAATTTAAATCCGATCCAATTTCTGTGCTTCATCGTCAATAAGAAGGACCAAGGGATACAGTAAACCTGAAGTGAAGCATCGGAATCTGAAACAGGGCTCACAGGAGAGGTTCAAATCATTTAAAAGTGGAGTGTCAGTCCTCTTGTACTTAAGTCGGCATTGTGCCTTTTGAAATTAATTCGGATGCAATTTCTGTTCTTCATCGTCAATAAGAAGGTCCAAGGTATACAGTAAACCTGAAGTGAAGCATCGGAATCTATAACTGGACTCACAGGAGGGGTACAAATCATAGAAAGTTAGAGTGTCAGTCTTGATGTACTTAAGTCGGCATTGTGATTTTTGAATTTTATTCCGATGCAATTTCTGTGTTTCATCGTCAATAACAAGATCCAAGGGATACAGTAAACCTGAAGTGAAGCATTGGAATCTAAAACTAGACTCACAGGAGAGGTTCAAATCATAGAAAGTTAGAGTGTCAGTCCTCTTGTACTTAAGTCGGCATTGTGCCTTTTGTATAAAATTCGGATATAATTTCTGTCTTTCATCGTCAATAAGAAAGTCCAAGGGATACAGAAAACTTGAAGTAAAGCATCGGAATGTAAAACTGGACTCACAGGAGATGTTCAAATCATAGAAAATTAAAGTGTCAGTTCTCGTGTACTTAAGTCGGCATTGTGCCTTTTGAATTTAAATCCGATCCAATTTCTGTGCTTCATCGTCAATAAGAAGGACCAAGGGATACAGTAAACCTGAAGTGAAGCATCGGAATCTGAAACAGGGCTCACAGGAGAGGTTCAAATCATTTAAAAGTGGAGTGTCAGTCCTCTTGTACTTAAGTCGGCATTGTGCCTTTTCAATTTAATTCCGATGCAACTTCTGAGCTTCATCGACAATTAGAAGGTCCAAGGTATACAGTAAACCTGAAGGGAAGCATCGGAATCTAAAACTGGACTCACAGGAGAGGTGCAAATCGTAGAAAGTTAGAGTGTCAGTCCTCTTGTACTTAAGTCGGCATTGTGCTTTTTGAATTTATTTCCGATGCAATTACTGTGCTTCATCGTTAATAAGAAGTCCAAGGTATACAGTAAGCCTGAGGTGAAGCATCGGAATCTATAACTGGACTCACAGGAGAGATTCAAATCATAGAAAGTTAGCGTGTCAGTCCTCTTGTACTTAAGTCGGCATTGTGCCTTTTGAATTTAATTCCGATGCAACTTCTGTGCTTCATCGACAATCAGGAGGTCCAAGGTATACAGTAAACCTGAAGGGAAGCATCGGAATCTTAAACTGGACTCCCAGGTGAGGTTCAAATCATAGAAAGTTAGAGTGTCAGTCATCTTGTACTTAAGTCGGCATTGTGCCTTTTGAAATTAATTCCGACGCCACTTCTGTGCTTCATCGTCAATAAGAAGGTCCAAGGTATACAGTAAACTTGAAGTGAAGCATCGGAATCTAAAACTGGACTCACAGGAGAGGTGCAAATCGTAGAAAGTTAGAGTGTCAGTCCACTTGTAGTTAAGTCGGCATTGTGCTTTTTGTATTAAATTGGGATGCAATTTCTGTGTTTCATCGTCAATAAGACGGTCCAAGGGATACAGTAAACTTGAAGTAAAGCATCGGAATGTAAAACTGGACTCACAGGAGATGTTAAAATCATAGAAAGTTAGAGTGTCAGTCCTCTTGTACTTAAGTCGGCATTGTGCCTTTTGAATTTAATTCCGATGCAATATCTGTGCTTCATCGTCAATAAGATGGTCCAAGGGATACAGTAAACCTGAAGTGAAGCATCGGAATCTGAAACAGGACTCACAGGATAGGTTCAAATCATAGAAAGGTAGAGTGTCAGTCCACTTGTACTTAAGACGGCATTGTGCCTTTTGTATAAAATTCGGATGCAATTTCTGTGTTTCATCGTCAATAATAAAGTCTAATGGATATAGTAAACCTGAAGTGAAGCATCAGAATGTAAAACAGGACTCACAGGAGAGGTTCAAATCGTAGAAAGTTAGAGTGTCAGTCCTCTTGTACTTAAGTCTTCATTGTGCTTTTTGTATTAAATTCGGATGCAATTTCTGTGTTTCTTCGTCAATAAGGAGGTCCAAGGGATACAGTAAACCTGATGTGAAGCATCGAAATCTAAAACTGGACTCCCAGGAGAGGTTCAAATCATAGAAAGTTAGAGTGTCAGTCCTCTTGTACTTAAGTCGGCATTGTGCCTTTTGTATTAAATTCGGATGCAATATCTGTATTTCATCGTCAATAAGAAGGTCCAAGGGATACAGTAAACCTGAAGTGAAGCATCGGAATCTAACACTGGACTCACAGGAGAGATTCAAATCATAAAAAGTTAGAGTGTCACTCCTCTTGTACTTAAGTCGGCATTGAGCCTTTTGAATTTAATTCCAATGCAATTTCTGTGTTTCGTCGTCAATAAGATGGTCCAAGGTATACAGTAAACCTGAAGTGAAGCATCGGAATCTAAAACTGGACTCACAGGAGAAGTTCAAATCGTAGAAAGTTAGAGAGTCAGTCCTCTTGCACTTGAGTCGGCATTGTGCCTTTTGTATTAAATTCGGATGCAATTACTGTGTTTCATCCTCAAGAAGAAGGTCCAAGGGATACACTAGACCTCAAGTGAAGCTTCGGAATCTAAAACTGGACTCACAGGAGAGGTTCAAAGCATTCAAAGTTAGAGTGTCAGTCCTCTTGCACTTAAGTCGGCATTGTGCTTCTTGAATTTAATTACGATGCAATTTCTGTGCTTCATCGTCAATAAGAAGGTAGAAAGTTATACAGTTAACCTGAAGTGAGGCACCGGATTCTAACACTGGACTCACAGGAGAGGTTCAAATCATAAAAAGTTAGAGTGTCAGTCCTCTTGTACTTAAGTTGTCATTGTGCCTTTTGAATTTAATTCGGATGCAATTTCTGTTCTTCATCGTCAATAAGAAGGTCCAAGGTATACAGTAAACCTGAAGTGAAGCATCGGAATCTAAAACTGGACTCACAGGAGGGGTACAAATCATAGAAAGTTAGAGTGTCAGTCTTGATGTACTTAAGTCGGCATTGTGATTTTTGAATTTAATTCCGATGCAATTTCTGTGTTTCATCGTCAATAACAAGATCCAAGGGATACAGTAAACCTGAAGTGAAGCATTGGAATCTAAAACTAGACTCACAGGAGAGGTTCAAATCATAGAAAGTTAGAGTGTCAGTCCTCTTGTACTTAAGTCGGCATTGTGCCTTTTGTATAAAATTCGGATATAATTTCTGTATTTCATCGTCAACAAGAAAGTCCAAGGGATACAGAAAACTTGAAGTAAAGCATCGGAATGTAAAACTGGACTCACAGGAGATGTTCAAATCATAGAAAATTACAGTGTCAGTTCTCGTGTACTTAAGTCGGCATTGTGCCTTTTGAATTTAAATCCGATCCAATTTCTGTGCTTCATCGTCAATAAGAGGGACCAAGGGATACAGTAAACCTGAAGTGAAGCATCGGAATCTGAAACAGGGCTCACAGGAGAGGTTCAAATCATTTAAAAGTGGAGTGTCAGTCCTCTTGTACTTAAGTCGGCATTGTGCCTTTTGAATTTAATTCCGATGCAACTTCTGAGCTTCATCGACAATTAGAAGGTCCAAGGTATACAGTAAACCTGAAGGGAAGCATCGGAATCTTAAACTGGACTCCCAGGAGAGGTTCAAATCATAGAAGGTTAGAGTGTCAGTCCTCTTGTACTTAAGTCGGCATTGTGCCTTTTGTATTGAATTCGGATGCAATATCAGTGTTTCATCGTTAATAAGAAGGTCCAAGGGATACAGTAAACCGTAAGTGAAGCATCGGAATCTAACACTGGACTCACAGGAGAGGTACAAATCATAAAAAGTTAGAGTGTCAGTCCTCTTGTACTTAAGTCGGCATTGTGCCTTTTGAATTTAATTCGGATGCAATTTCTGTGTTTCATCGTCAATAAGAAGGTCCAAGGGGTACAGTAAACCTCAAGTGAAGCATCGGAATCTAAAACGGGACTCACAGGAGAGGTTCAAATCATAGAAAGTTAGAGTGTCAGTCCTCTTGTACTTAAGTCTTCATTGTGCCTTTTGTATTAAATTCGGATGCAATTTCAGTGTTTCTTCGTCAATAAGAAGGTCCAAGGGATACAGTAAACCTGAAGTGAAGCATCAGAATCTAAAACTGGACTCACAGGAGTGATTCAAATCATAGAAAGTTAGACTGTCAGTCATCTTGTACTTAAGTCGGCATTGTGCTTTTTGAATGTAATTCCATTGCAATTTCTGTGCTTCATCATCAATAAGAAGGTTCAAGGGATAGAGTAAACCTGTAGCGAAGCATCGGAATCTAAAACAGGACTCACAGGAGAGGTTCAAATCATAGAAAGTTAGAGTGTCAGTCCTCTTGTTCTTAAGTCAGCATTGTGCCTTTTGTATCAAATTCGGATGCAATTTCTGTATTTCATCGTCAATAAGAAGGTCCAAGGGATACAGTTAACCTGAAGTGAAGCATCGGAATGTAAGACTGGACTCATAGGAGATGTTCAAATCGTAGAAAGTTAGAGTGTCAGTCCTCTTGTACTTAGGTCGGCATTGTGCCTTTTGTATTACATTCGGAATGCAATATCTGTATTTCATCGTCAATAAGAAGGTCCAAGGAATACAGTAAACCTGAAGTGAAGCATCGGAATCTAAAACTGGACTCACAGGAGAGGTTCAAATCATAGAAAGTTAGAGTGTCAGTCCTCTTGTACTTAAGTCGGCATAGTGCGTTTTGATTTTAATTATGATTCAATTTCTGTGCTTCATCGTCAATAAGAAGGTTCAAGGGAATCAGTAAACCTGTAGTGAAGCATCGGAATCTAAAACTGGACTCATGGGAGATGTTCAAATCATAGAAAGATAGAGTGTCAGTCCTCTTGTCCTTTAGTCGGCATTGTGCCTTTTGTATCAAATTCAAATGCAATTACTGTGTTTCATCGTCAATAAGAAGGTCCAAGGGATACAGTAAACCTGAAGGGAAGGATCTGAATCTGAAACAGGACTCACAGGAGATGTTCAAATAATAGAAAGTTTGGGTGTCAGTCCTCTTGTACTTAAGTCGGTATTGTGCCTTTTGTATTAAATTCGGATGCAATTTCTGTGTTTCATCGTCAATAAGAAGGTCCAAGCAATACAGTAAACCTGAAGTGAAGCATCGGAATCTAAAACAGGACTCACAGGAGAGGTTCAAATCATAGAAAGTTATAGTGTCAGTCCTCTTGTACTTAAGTCGGCATTGTGCCTTTTGTGTTAAATTCGGATGGAATTTCTTTGTTTCTTCGTCAATAAGAAGGCCAAGGGATACAGTAAACCTGAAGTGAAGCATCGGAATGTAACACTGGACTCACAGGAGAGGTTCAAATCATAAAAAGTTAGAGTGTCTGTCCTCTTGTACTTAAGTCGGCATTGTGAATTTTGAATTTAATTCGGATGCAATTTCTGTGTTTCATCGTCAATAAGAAGGTCCAAGGGATACAGTAAACCTGTAGTGAAGCATCGGAATCTAAAACAGGACTCACAGGAGAGGTTCATATCATTAAAAGTTAGAGTGTCAGTCCTCTTGTCCTTAAGTCGGCATTGTGCCTTTTATATCAAATTCGGGTGCAATTTCTGTGTTTCATCGTCAATAAGAAGGTCCAAGGGATACAGTAAACCTGAAGGGAAGGATCTGAATCTGAAACAGGACTCACAGGAGATGTTCAAATAAGAGAAAGTTTGGGTGTCAGTCCTCTTGTACTTAAGTCGGTATTGTGCCTTTTGTATTAAATTCGGATGCAATTTCTGAGTTTCATCGTCAATGAGAAGGTCCAAGCAATACAGTAAACCTGAAGTGAAGCATCGGAATCTAACACTGGACTCACAGGAGATGTTCAAATCATATAAAGTTATAGTGTCAGTCCTCTTGTACTGAAGTCGGCATTGAGCCTTTTGAATTTAATTCCGACGCAATTTCTGTGCTTCATCGTCAATAAGAAGGTCGAAGGCATACAGTAAACCTGAAGTGCAGCATCGGAATCTAAAACTGGACTCACTGGAGAGGTTCAAATCATAGAAAGTGAGAGGGTCAGTCCTCTTGTACTTTAGTCGGCATTGTGCCTTTTGTATTGAATTCGGATGCAATATCAGTGTTTCATCGTCAGTAAGGAGGTCCAAGGGATACAGTAAACCTGAAGTGAAGCATCGGAATCTAACACTGGACTCACAGGCGAGGTTCAAATCATAAAAAGTTAGAGTGTCAGTCCTCTTGTACTTAAGTCGGCATTGAGCCTTTTGAATTTAATTCGGATGCAATTTCTGTGTTTCATCGTCAGTAAGAAGGTCCAAGGGATACAGTAAACCTGAAGTGAAGCATTGAAATGTAAAACTGGACTCACAGGAGATGTTCAAATGATAGAAAGTTAGAGTGTCAGTCCTCTTGTACTTAGGTCGGCATTGTGCATTTAGAATTTAATTCCGATGCAATTTCTGTGCTTCTTCGTCAATAAGAAGGTCCAAGGGATACAGTAAACCTGAAGTGAAGCATCTGAATCTGAAACAGGACTCATAGGAGATGTTCAAATCATAGAAAGTTTGAGTGTCAGTCCTCTTGTACTTAAGTCGGCCTTGTGCCTTTTGTAATATATTCGGATGCAATTTCTGTGTTTCATCGTCAAAAATAAGGCCAAAGGGATACACTAAACCTGAAGTAAAGCATCGGAAACTTAAGCTGGACTCACAGGAGTGGTTCAAAACATAGAAAGTTATAGTGTCAGTCCTCTTGTACTTTAGTCGGCATTGTGCCTTTTGTATTAAATTCGGATGCAATTTCTGTGTTTCTTCGTCAATAAGAAGTTCCAAGGGATACAGTAAACCTGAAGTGAAGCATCGGAATCTAAAACTGGACTCACAGGAGAGGTTCAAATCATAGAAAGTTAGAGTGTCAGTCCTCTTGTACTTAAGTCGTCATTGTGCATTTTGTATTAAATTCGGATGCAATATCTGTGTTTCATCGTCAATAAGAAGGTCCAAGGGATACAGTAAACCTGAATTGAAGCATCGAAATCTAAAACTGGACTCACAGGAGAGGTTCAAATCAAAGAAAGTGAGAGTGTCAGTCCTCTTGTACGTAAGTCGACATTGTGCCATTTGTATTAAATTCGGATGCAATTTCTGTGATTCATCGTCAATAGGAAGGTCCAAGGGATACAGTAACCCTGAAGTGAAGCATCGGAATCTAAAACTGGACTCACAGGAGAGGTTCAAACCATAGAAAGTTAGAGTGTCACTCCTCCTGTACTTAAGTCGGTATTGTGAACTTTGTATTAAATGCGGATGCAATTACTGTGTTTCATCGTCAATAAGAAGGTCCAAGGGATACAGTAGACCTGAAGTGGAGCATCGGAATCTAAAACTGGACTCACAGGAGAGGCTCAAATCATTGAAAGTGAGAGTGTCAATCCTCTTGTACTTAAGTCGGCATTGTGCCATTTGTATTAAATTCGGATGCGATTTCTGTGTTTAATCGTCAATAAGAAGATCCAATGGATACAGTAAACCTGAAGTGAAGCATCGGAATGTAAACCTGGACTCACAGGAGAGGTTCAAAACCTAGAAAGTTAGTGTGTGTGTCTCCTCCTGCACTTAAATCGGTATTGTGCCCTTTGTATTAAATTCGGATGCAATTTCTGTGTTTCATCGTCAATAAGAAGGTCCAAGGGATACAGCAAACCTGAAGTGAAGCATCGGAATCTAAAACTGGAGTCACTGGGAGGATCGAATCATAGAAAGTTGGAGTGTCAGTCCTCTTACACTTAAGTCGGCATTGTGCCTTTTGAATTTAATTCCGATGCAATTTCTGTGTTTCAACGTCAATAAGAAGGTGCAAGGTATGCGGTAACACTGAAGTGAAGCATCGGAATCTAAAACTGGACTCACAGAAGAGGTTCAAGTCATAGAAAGTGAGAATGTAAGTAATCTTGTACTTAAGTCTACATTGTGCCATTTGTATTAAATTCGGATGCAA
The DNA here is from genome assembly GCF_021461395.2 of Schistocerca americana. Classification (NCBI taxonomy): domain Eukaryota; kingdom Metazoa; phylum Arthropoda; class Insecta; order Orthoptera; family Acrididae; genus Schistocerca; species Schistocerca americana. Next base: position 3,164,574 of record NC_060129.1, on the reverse strand, counting down.
TTTCTGTGTTTAATCGTCAATAAGAAGGTCCAAGGGATACAGTAAACCTGAAGTGAAGCATCGGAATCAAAATCTGGACTAACAGGAGAGGTTCAATTCATAGAAAGTTAGAGTGTCACTCCTCTTCCACTTAAGTCGGTAGTGTGCCTCTTGTATTAAATTCGGATGCAATTTTTTGTGTTTCATCGTCAATTAGAAGTTCCAAGGGATACAGTAAACCTGAAGTGAAGCATCGGAATCTAAAACTGGACTCACAGGAGCGGTTCAAAGCATAGAAAGTGAGAGTGTCAGTCCTCTTTTACTTAAGCCAGCATTTTGCCTTTTGAATTAAATTCCGATTCAATTTCTGTCTTTCATCGTCAAAAAGAATGTCCAAGGGATACAGTAAACCTGAAGTGAAGCATCGGAATCTAAAACTGGACTCACAGGAGAGGTTCAAATCATAGAAAGTGAGAGAGTCAGTCCTCTTGTACTTAAGTCGGCATTATGCCATTTGTATTAAATTCGGAAGCAATATCTGTGTTTCATCGTCAATAAGAAGGTCCAAGGGATGCAGTAAACCTAAAGTGAAGCATCGGAATCTGAAACTGGACTCACAGGAGAGATTCAAATCATAGAAGGTTAGAGTGTCACTCCTCTTGTACTTAAGTCGGTATTGTGCCTTGTGTATTAAATTCGGATGCAATTTCTGTGTTTCATCGTTAATAAGAAGGTCCAAGGGATACAGTAAACCTTAAGTGAAGCATCGGAATCTAAAACAGGACTCACAGGAGAGGTTTAAATCATAGAAAGTTAGAGTTTCACTCCTCCTGTACTTAAGTCGGTATTGTGCCCTTTGTTTTAAATTCGGATGCTATTTCTGTGTTTCATCGTCAATAAGAAGGTCCAAGGGATACAGTAAACCTGAAGTTAAACATCGGAATCTAAAACTGGTCTCACCAGAGAGATTCAAATCATAGAAAGTTAGAGTTTCACTCCTCCTGTACTTAAGTCGCTATTGTGCCCTTTGTATTAAATGCGGATGCAAATTCTGTGTTTCATCGTCAATAAGAAGGTCCAAGGGATACAGTAAACCTGAAGTGAAGCATCGGAATCTAAAACTGGACTCATAGGAGAGGTTCAAATCATAGAATGTTAGAGTGTCACTCCTCTTGTACTTATGTCGGTATTGTGCATTTTGTATTAAATTCGGATGCAATTTCTATGTTTCATCGTCAATAAGAAGGTCCAAGGGATACAGTAAACCTGAAGTGAAGCATCGGAATCTAAAACTGGACTCGCAGGAGAGGTTCAAATCATAGAATGTTAGAGTGCCAGTCCTCTTGTACTTAAGTCGGCATTGTGCCTTATGAATTTAATTCCGATGCAATTTCTGTGTTTCATCGTCAATAAGAAGGTCCAAATGATACAGTAAACCTGAAGTGAAGCATCGGAATCAAAATCTGGACAAACAGGAGAGGTTCAATTCATAGAAAGTTAGAGTGTCACGTCTCTTCCACTTAAGTCGGTAGTGTGCCTCTTGTATTAAATTCGGATGCAATTTTTTGTGTTTCATCGTCAATTAGAAGTTCCAAGGGATACAGTAAACCTGATGTGAAGCATCGGAATCTAAAACTGGACTCACAGGAGAGGTTCAAAGCATAAAAAGTGAGAGTATCAGTCCTCTTTTACTTAAGCCAGCATTTTGCCTTTTGAATTAAAATCCGATTCAATTTCTGTCTTTCATCGTCAAAAAGAATGTCCAAGGGATACAGTAAACCTGAAGTGAAGCATCGGAATCTAAAACTGGACTCACAGGAGAGGTTCAAATCATAGAAAGTGAGAGAGTCAGTCCTCTTGTACTTAAGTCGGCATTATGCCATTTGTATTAAATTCGGAAGCAATATCTGTGTTTCATCGTCAATAAGAAGGTCCAAGGGATGCAGTAAACCTAAAGTGAAGCATCGGAATCTAAAACTGGACTCACAGGAGAGATTCAAATCATAGAAGGTTAGAGTGTCACTCCTCTTGTACTTAAGTCGGTATTGTGCCTTTTGTATTAAATTCGGATGAAATTTCTGTGTTTCATCGTCAATAAGAAGGTCCAAGGGATACAGTAAACCTTAAGGGAAGCATCTGAATCTAATACCGGACTCGCAGGAGAGGTCCAAATCGTAGAATGTTAGAGTCTCAGTCCTCTTTTACTTAAGTCGGCATTGAGCCTTTTGTATTAAATTCGGATGCAATTTCTGTGTTTCATCGTAAATAAGAAGGTCCAAGGGATACAGTAAATCTGAAGTGAAGCATCGGAATCTAAAACTGGACTCACAGGAGAGGTTCAAATCATAGAAGGTGAGAGTGTCAGTCCTCTTGTACTTAAGTCGGCATTGTGCCTTTTGTATTAAATTCGGATGCAATTTCTGTGTTTCATCGTCAAGAAGAAGAACCAAGAGATACAGTAAACCTGAAATGAAGCATCGGAATCTAAAACTGGGCTCACAGGATAGGTTCAAATCATAGAAGGTTAGAGTGTGACTCCTCTTGTAATTAAGTCGGTATTGTGCATTTTGTATTAAATTCGGATGCAATTTCTGTGTTTCATCGTCAATAAGAAGGTCCAAGGAATACAGTAAACCTTAAGTGAAGCATCTGAATCTAATACTGGACTCGCAGGAGAGGTTCAAATCATAGAATGTTAGAGTGTCAGTCCTCTTTTACTTAAGCCGGCATTTTGCCTTTTGAATTATATTCCGATTCAATTTCTGTCATTCATCGTCAAAAAGAATGTCCAAGGGATACAGTAAACCTGCAGTGAAGCATCGGAATCTAAAACTGGACTCACAGGAGATGTTCAAATCATAGAAAGTGAGAGTGTCAGTCCTCTTTTACTTAAGTCGGCATTGAGCCTTTTGTATTAAATTCGGATGCAATTTCTATGTTTCATCATCAATAATAAGGTGCAAGGTATACAGTAAACCTGAAGTGAAGCATCGGAATCTAATACTGGACTCATAGGAGAGGTTAGAATCAACGAAAGTTAGAGTGTCAGTCCTCTTGCACTTAAGTCGGCATTGTGCCTTTTGAATTTAATTCCGATGCAATTTCTGTGTTTCATCGTCAATAAGAAGGTGCAAGGTATACAGTAAACCTGAAGTGAAGCATCGGAATCTAAAACTGGACTCACAGGAGATGTTCAAATCATAGAAAGTGAGAGTGTCAGTCCTTTTTTACTTTAGTCGGCATTGTGCCTTCTGTATTACATTCGGATGCAATTTCTGTGTTTCATCGTCAATAAGAAGGTCCAAGGGATTCAGTAAATCTGAAGTGAAGCATCGGAATCTAAAACTGGACTCGCAGGAGAGGTTCAAATCATAGAAAGTGAGACTGTCAGTCCTCTTGTACTTAAGTCGGCATTGTGCAATTTGTATTAAATTCAGATGCAATTTCTGTGTTTCATCGTCAATAAGAAGGTCCAAGGGATACAGTTAACCAGAAGTGAAGCATCGGAATCTAAAACTGGACTCACAGGAGAGTTTCAAATCATAGAAAGTTAGAGTGTCACACCTCCTGCACTTAAATCGGAATTGTGCCCTTTGTATTAAATTCGGATACAATTTCTGTATTTCATCGTCAATAAGAAGGTGCAAGGTATACATTAAACCTGAAGTGAAGCATCGGAATGTAAAACTGGACTCGCAGGAGAGGTTCAAATCATAGAATGTTAGAGTGTCAGTCCTCTTTTACTTAAGTCGGCATTGTGCCTTTTGTATTAGATTCGAATGCCATTTCTGTGTTTCATCGTCAATAAGAAGGTCCGAGGGATACAGTGAACCAGAAGTAAAGCATCGGAATCGAAAACTGGACTCACAGGAGAGGTTCAAATCATAGAAAGTGAGAGTGTCAATCCTTTTATTCTTCAGTCGGCATTGTGCCTTTTGTATTAAATTCGGATGCAATTTCTGTGTTTCATTGTCAAGAAGAAGGTCCAACGGATACAGTAAACCTGAAATGAAGCATCGGGTTCTAAAACTGGGCTCACAGGAGAGGTTCAAATCGTAGAAATTTAGAGTGTCAGTCCTCTTGTACGTAAGTCGACATTGTGCCATTTGTATTAAATTCGGATGCAATTTCTGTGTTTCATCGTCAATAGGAAGGTCCAAGGGATACAGTAAACCTGAAGTGAAGCATCGGAATCTAAAAGTGGACTCACAGGAGAGGTTCAAACCATAGAAAGTTAGAGTGTACTCCTCCTGTACTTAAGTCGGTATTGTGAACTTTGTATTAAATGCGGATGCAATTTCTGTGTTTCATCGTCAATCAGAAGGTCCAAGGGATACAGTAGACCTGAAGTAGAGCATCGGAGTCTAAAACTGGACTCACAGGGGAGGTTCAAATCATAGAAAGTTAGACTGTCAGTCATCTTGTACTTAAGTTGGCATTGTGCTTTTTGAATGTAATTCCATTGCAATTTCTGTGCTTCATCATCAATAAGAAGGTTCAAGGGATACAGTAAACCTGTAGTGAAGCATCGGAATCTAAAACAGGACCCACAGGAGAGGTTCAAATCATAGAAAGTTAGAGTGTCAGTCCTCTTGTCCTTAAGTCGGCATTGTGCCTTTTGTATCAAATTCGGATGCAATTTGTGTGTTTCATCGTCAATAAGAAGGTCCAAGGGATACAGTAAACCTGAAGGGAAGGATCTGAATCTGAAACAGGACTCACAGGAGATGTTCAAATCATAGAAAGTTAGAGTGTCAGTCCTGTTGTACTTAAGTCGGCATTGTGCCTTTTGTATTAAATTCGGATGGAATTTTTGTGTTTCTTCGACAATAAGAAGGCCAAGGGATACAGTAAACCTGAAGTGAAGCATCGGAATCTAACACTGGACTCACAGGAGAGGTTCAAATCATAAAAAGTTAGAGTGTCAGTCCTCTTGTACTTAAGTCGGCATTGTGCCTTTTGAATTTAATTCGGATGCAATTTCTGTGTTTCATCGTCAATAAGAAGGTCCAAGTGATACAGTGAAACTGAAGTGAAGCATTGAAATGTAAAACTGGACTCACAGGAGATGTTCAAATCATAGAAAGTTAGAGTGTCAGTCCTCTTGTACTTAAATCGGCATTGTGCCTTTTGAATTTAATTCCGATGCAATTTCTGTGCTTCATCGTCAATAAGAAGGTCCAAGGGATACAGTAAACCTGAAGTGAAGCATCTGAATCTGAAACAGGACTCACAGGAGATGTTCAAATCATAGAAAGTTTGAGTGTCAGTCCTCTTGTACTTAAGTCGGCATTGTGCCTTTTGTAATATATTCGGATGCAATTTCTGTGTTTCATCTTCAAAAAGAAGGTCCAGGAGATACACTAAACCTGAAGTAAAGCATCGGAAACTTAAACTGGACTCACAGGAGAGGTTCAATTCATAGAATGTTAGAGTGTCTGTCCTCTTGTACTTAAGTCGGCATTGTGCCTTTTGTATTAAATTCGGATGCAATTTCTGTGTTTCATCGTCAATAAGAAGGTCCAAGGGATACAGTAAACCTGAAGTGAAGCATCGGAATGTAAAACTGGACTCACATTAGATGTTCAAATCATAGAAAGTTAAAGTGTCAGTCCTCTTGTTCTTAAGTCGGCATTGTGCCTTTTGAATTTAATTCCGTTGCAATTTCTGTGCTTCATCGTAAATACGAAGGTCCAAGGGATACAGTAAACCTGTAGTGAAGCATCGGAATCTAAAACAGGACTCACAGGAGAGGTTCAAATCATTAAAAGTTAGAGTGTCTGTCCTCTTGTCCTTAAGTCGGCATTGTGCCTTTTGTATCAAATTCGGATGCAATTTCTGTGTTTCATCGTCATTAAGAAGGTCCAAGGGATACAGTAAACCTGAAGGGAAGCATCTGAATCTGAAACAGGACTCACAGGAGATGTTCAAATAATAGAAAGTTTGAATGTCAGACCTCTTGTACTTAAGTCGGCATTGTGCCTTTTGAATTAAATTCGGATGCAATTTCTGTGTTTCATCGTCAATAAGAAGGTCCAAGCTATACAGTAAACCTGAAGTGAAGCATCGGAATCTAAAACTGGACTCACAGGAGAGGTTCGAATCATAGAAAGTTAGTGTGACAGTCCTCTTGCACTTAAGTCGGTATTGTGCCTTTTGAATTTAATTCCGATGCAATTTCTGTGTTTCATCGTCAATAAGAAGGTGCAAGGTTTACAGTAAACCTGAAGTGAAGCATCGGAATCTAAAACTAGACTCACAGGAGATGTTCAAATCATAGAAAGTGAGAGTGTCAGTCCTTTTTTACTTTCGTCGGCATTGTGCCTTCTGTATTACATTCGGATGCAATTTCTGTGTTTCATCGTCAATAAGAAGGTCCAAGGGATACAGTTAAACAGGTGAAGCATTGAAATGTAAAACTGGACTCACAGGAGATGTTCAAATCATAGAAAGTTTGAGTGTCAGTCCTCTTGTACTTAAGTCGGCATTGTGCCTTTTGTAATATATTCGGATGCAATTTCTGTGTTTCATCTTCAAAAAGAAGGTCCAGGGGTTACACTAAACCTGAAGTAAAGCATCGGAAACTTAAACTGGACTCACAGGAGAGGTTCAATTCATAGAAAGTTAGAGTGTCTGTCCTCTTGTACTTAAGTCGGCATTGTGCTTTTTGTATTAAATTCGGATGCAATTTCTGTATTTCATCGTCAATAAGAAGGTCCAAAGGATACAGTAAACCTAGAGTGAAGCATCGGAATGTTAAACTGGACTCACATTAGATGTTCAAATCATAGAAAGTTAAAGTGTCAGTCCTCTTGTTCTTAAGTCGGCATTGTGAGTTTTGAATTTAATTCCGTTGCTATTTCTGTGCTTCAGCGTCAATACGAAGGTCCAAGGGATACAGTAAACCTGTAGTTAAGCATCGGAATCTAAAACAGGACTCACAGGAGAGGTTCAAATCATTAAAAGTTAGAGTGTCAGTCCTCTTGTCCTTAAGTCGGCATTGTGCCTTTTGTATCAAATTCGGATGCAATTTCTGTGTTTCATCGTCAATAAGAAGATCCAAGGGATACAGTAAACCTGAAGGGAAGCATTTAAATCTGAAACAGGACTCAAAGGAGATGTTCAAATAATAGAAAGTTTGGGTGTAAGTCCTCTTGTACTTAAGTCGGCATTGTGCTTTTTGAATTAAATTCGGATGCAATTTCTGTGTTTCATCCTCAATAAGAAGGTCCAAGCAATACAGTAAACCTGAAGTGAAGCATCGGAATCCAGAACAGGACTCACAGGAGAGGTTCAAATCATAGAAGGTTATAGTGTCAGTCCTCTTGTACTTAAGTCGGCATTGTGCCTTTTGTATTAAATTCGGATGGAATTTCTGTGTTTCTTCGTCAATAAGAAAGCCAAGGGATACAGTAAACATGAAGTGAAGCATCGGAATCTAACACTGGACTCACAGGAGAGGTTCAAATCATAAAAAGTTAGAGTGTCAGTCCTCTTGTACTTAAGTCGGCATTGTGCCTTTTGAATTTAATTCGGATGCAATTTCTGTGTTTCATCGTCAATAAGAAGGTCCAAGGGATACAGTAAACCTGAAGTGAAGCATTGAAATGTAAAACTGGACTCACAGGAGATGTTCAAATCATAGAAAATTAGAGTGTCAGTCCTCTTGTACTAAAGTCTTCATTGTGCCTTTTGTATTAAATTCGGATGCAATTTCTGTGTTTCTTCGTCAATAAGAAGTTCCAAGGGATACAGTAATCCTGAAGTGAAGCATCGGAATCTAAAACTGGACTCACAGGAGAGGTTCAAATCATAGAAAGTTAGACTTTCAGTCATCTTGTACTTAAGTCGGCATTGTGCTTTTTGAATGTAATTCCATTGCAATTTCTGTGCTTCATCATCAATACGAAGGTGCCAGGGATACAGTAAACCTGTAGTGAAGCATCGGAATCTAAAACAGGACTCACAGGAGAGGTTCAAATCATAGAAAGTTAGTGTGTCAATCCTCTTGTCCTTAAGACGACATTGTGCCTTTTGTATACTATTCGGACGCAATTTCTGTGTTTCATCGTCAATAAGAAGGTCCAAGGGATACAGTAAACCTGAAGGGAAGCATCTGAATCTGAAACAGGACTCACAGGAGATGTTCAAATAATAGAAAGTTTGAGTGTCAGTCCACTTGTACTTAAGTCGGCATTGTGCCTTTTGTATTAAATTCGGATGCAATTTCTGTGTTTCATCGTCAATAAGAAGGTCCAAGCATTACAGTAAACCTGAAGTGAAGCATCGGAATCTAAAACAGGACTCACAGGAGAGGTTAAAATCATAGAAAGTTATAGTGTCAGTCCTCTTGTACTTAAATCGGCATTGTGCCTTTTGTATTAAATTCGGATGGAATTTCTGTGTTTTTTCGTCAAGAAGAAGGCCAAGGGATACAGTAAACCTGTAGTGAAGCATCGGAATCTAACACTGGACTCACAGGAGAGTTTCAAATCAAAAAAAGTTAGAGTGTCAGTCCTCTTGTACTTAAGTCGGCATTGTGCCTTTTGAATTTAATTCGGATGCAATTTCTGTGTTTCATCGTCAATAAGAAGGTCCAACGGATACAGTAAACCTGAAGTGAAGCATTGAAATGTAAAACTGGACTCACAGGAGATGTTCAAATCATAGAAAGTTAGAGTGTAAATCCTCTTGTTCTTAAGTCGGCATTGGGCCTTTTGAATTTAATTCCGATGCATTTTCTGTGCTTCATCGTCAATAAGAAAGTCCAAGGGATACAGTAAACCTGAAGTGAAGCATCTGAATCTGAAACAGGACTCACAGGAGATGTTGAAATCATAGAAAGTTTGAGTGTAAGTCCTCTTGTACATATGTCGGCATTGTGCCTTTTGTAATATATTCGGATGCAATTTCTGTGTTTCATCGTCAAAAAGAAGGTCCAAGGGATACACTAAACCTGATGTAAAGCATCGGAAACTTAAACTTGACTCACAGGAGAGGTTCAAATCATAGAAAGTTAGAGTGTCTGTCCTCTTGTACTTAAGTCGGCATTGTGCCTTTTGAATTATTTCCGATGCAAGTTCTGTGCTTCACCGTCAATACGAAATTCCAAGGGATACAGTAAACCTGAAGGGAAGCATCTGAATCTGAAACAGGACTCACAGGAAATGTTCAAATAATAGAAAGTTTGAGTGTCAGTCCTCTTGTACTTAAGTCGGCATTGGGCCTTTTGAATTTAATTCCGATGCAATTTCTGTGCTTCATCGTCAATACGAAGGTCCAAGGGATGCAGTAAACCTGTAGTGAAGCATCGGAATCTAACACTGGACTCACAGGCGAGGTTCAAATCATAAAAAATTAGAGTGTCAGTCCTCTTGTACTTAAGACGACATTGTGCCTTTTGAATTTAATTGAGATGCAATTTCTGTGTTTCATCGTCAATAAGAAGGTCCAAGGGATACAGTAAAACTGAAGTGAAGCATTGAAATGTAAAACTGGACTCACAGGAGATGTTCAAAAAATAGATAGTTAGAGTGTCAGTCCTCTTGTACTTAAGTCGGCATTGTGCCTTTTGAATTTAATTCCGATGCAAGTTCTGTGCTTCACCGTCAATAAGAAATTCCAAGGGATACAGTAAACGTGAAGTGAAGCATCTGAAACTGAAACAGGACTCACAGGAGATGTTCAAATCATAGAAAGTTTGAGTGTCAGTCCTCTTGTACTTAAGTCGGCATTGTGCCTTTTGTAATATATTCGGATGCGATTTCTGTGTTTCATCGTCAAAAAGAAGGTCCAAGGGATACACTAAACCTGATGTAAAGCATCGGAAACTTAAACTTGACTCACAGGAGAGGTTCAAATCATAGAAAGTTAGAGTGTCTGTCCTCTTGTACTTATGTCGGCATTGTGCCTTTGTATTAAATTCGGATGCAATTTCTGTGTTTCATCGTCACTAAGAAGGTCCAAGGGATACAGTAAACCTGAAGTGAAGCATCGGAATGTAAAACTGGACTCACATTAGACGTTCAAATCATAGAAAGTTAAAATGTCAGTCCTCTTGTTCTTAAGACGGCATTGTGCCGTTTGAATTTAATTCCGATGCAATTTCTGTGCTTCATCGTCAATAAGAAAGTCCAAGGGATACAGTAAACCAGAGGTGAATCATCGGAATCTAGAACAGGACTCACAGGAGATGTTCGAATGATAGAAAGTTAGAGTGTCAGTCCTCTTGTACTTATGACGTCATTGTGCCTTTTGTATTTTATTCGGATGCAATTTCTTTGTTTCATCGTCAATAAGAAGGTCCAAGGGATACAGTAAGTCTGAAGTGAAGCATCGGAATCTAAACCGGGACTCACAGGAGAGGTTCAACTCATAGAAAGTTATAGTGTCAGTCCTCTTGTACTTAAGTTGGCATTGTGCCTTTTGTATTAAATTCGGATGCAATTTCTGGTTTCATCGTCAATAAGAAGGTCCAAGGGATACAGTAAACCTGAAGTGAAGCATCGGAATCTAAAACTGGACTCATGGGAGATGTTCAAATCATAGAAAGTTAGAGTGTCAGTCCTTTTGTACTTAAGTCGGCATAGTGCCTTTTGAATTTAATTATGATGCAATTTCTGTGTTTCATCGTCAATAAGAAGGTCCAAGGGATACAGTAAACCTGAAGGGAAGCATCTGAATCTGAAACAGGACTCACAGGAAATGTTCAAATAATAGAAAAATTTGCGTGTCAGTCCTCTTGTACTTAAATTGGCATTGTGCCTTTTGTATTAATTTCGGATGCAATTTCTGTGTTTCATCGTCAATAAGAAGGCCCAAGCAATACAGTAAACCTGAAGTGAAGCATCGGAATCTAAAGCAGGACTCACAGGAGAGGTTCAAATCATAGAAAGTTATAGTGTCAGTCCTCTTGTACTTAAGTCGATATATTGCCTTTTGAATTTAATTCCGATGCAATTTCTGTGCTTCATCGTCAATAAGTAGGTCCAAGGGATACAATAAACCTGAAGTGAAGCATCGGAATCTAAAACAGGACTCAGAGGAGAGTTTAAAATCACAGAAAGTTAGAGTGACAGTCCTCTTGTACATAAGTCTTCATTGTGCCTTTTGTATTAAATTCGGATGCAATTTCTGTGTTTCTTCGTCAATAAGAAAGTCCAAGGGATACAGTAAACCTGAAGTGAAGCATCGGAATCTAAAACTGGACTCACAGGAGAGGTTCAAATCACAGAAAGTTAGACTGTCAGTCCTCTTGTACTTAAGTCGGCATTGTGCCTTTTGAATTTAATTCCGTTGCAATTTCTGTGCTTCATCGTCAATACGAAGGTCCAAGGGATACAGTAAACCTGTAGCGAAGCATCAAAATCTAAAACAGGACTCACAGGAGTGGTTCAAATCATTAAAAGTTAGAGTGTCAGTCCTCTTGTTCTTAAGTCGGCATTGTGCCTTTTGTATTAAATTCGGATGGAATTTCCGTGTTTCATCGTCAATAAGATGGTCCAAGGGATTCAGTAAACCTGAAGTGAAGCATCGGAATGAAAAACTGGTCTCACAGGAGAGGTTCAAAGCATAGAAACTTAGAGTGTCAGTCCTCTTGTACTTAAGTCGGCATTGTGCCTTTTGAATTTAATTCCGATGCAATTTCTGTGCTTCATCGTCAATGAGAAGGTCCAAGGTATACAGTAAACCTGAAGTGAAGCATCGGAAACTAAAACTGGACTCACAGGAGAGGTTCAAATCATAGAAAGTTAGCGTGTCAGTCCTCTTGTACTCAAGTCGGCATTGTGCCTTTTGAATTTAATTCCGATGCAATTTCTGAGCTTCATCGTCAATAAGAAGGTCCAAGGTATACAGTAAACCTGAAGCGAAGCATCGGAATCTTGAACTGGACTCGCAGGAAAGGTTCAAATCATAGAAAGTTAGAGTGTCAGTCCTCTTGTACTTAGTCGGCATTGTGCTTTTTGTATTAAATTCGGATGCAATATCTGTGTTTCATCGTCAATAAGAAGGTCCAAGGGATACAGTAAACTTGAAGTGAAGCATCGGAATCTAACACTGGACTCACAGGAGAGGTTCAAATCATAAGAAATTAGAGTGTCCGTCCTCTTGTACTTAAGTCGGCATTGTGCCTTTTGAATTAAATTCCGATGCAATTTCTGTGTTTCATCGTCAATAAGAAGGTCCAAGGGATACAGTAAACTTGAAGTGAAGCATTGGAATCTAAAACTAGACTCACAGGTGAGTTTAAAATCACAGAAAGTTAGAGTGTCAGTCCTGTTGTACTTAAGTCAGCATTGTGCCTTTTGAATTTAATTCCGACGCAATTTCAGTGCTTCATCGTCAATAAGAGGGTCCAAGGTATACAGTAAACTTGAAGTCAAGCATCGGAATCTAAAACTGGACTCACAGGAGAGGTTCAAATCATAAAAAGTTAGAGTGTCAGTCCTCTTGTACTTAAGTCGGCATTGTGCCTTTTGTATTAAATTCGGATGCAATTTTTGTGTTTCATCGTCAATAAGAAGGTCCATGGGATACAGTAAACTAGAAGTGAAGCATCGGAATGTAAAACTGGACTCACAGGAGATGTTCAAATCATAGAAAGTTAGAGTGTCAATCCTCTTGTACTTAAGTCGGCATTTTGCCTTTTGAATTTAATTCCGATGCAATTTCTCTGCTTCATCGTCAATAAGAACGTCCAAGAGATACAGTAAACCTGAAGTGAAGCATCGGAATCTGAAACAGGACTCACAGGAGAGGTTCAAATCATAGAAAGTTAGAGTGTCAGTCCTCTTGTACTTAAGTCGGCATTGTGCCTTTTGTATTAAATTCGGATGCAATTTCTGTGTTTCATCGTCAATAAGAAGGTCCATGGGATACAGTAAACTAGAAGAGAAGCATCGGAGTGTAAAACTGGACTCACAGGAGATGTTCAAATCATAGAATGTTAGAGTGTCATTCCTCTTGTACTTAAGTCGGCATTGTGCCTTTTGAATTTAATTCCGATGCAATTTCTGTGCTTCATCGTCAGTAAGAAGGTTTAAGGTGTACACTAAACCTGAAGTGAAGCATCGGAAACTAAAACTGGACTCACACGAGAGGTTCAATTCATAGAAAGTTAGAGTGTCAGTCCTCTTGTACTTAACTCGGCATTGTGCCTTTTGAATTTTATTCCGATGTAATTTCTGTCTTTCATCGTCAAAAAGAAAGTCCAAGGTACACAGTAAACCTGAAGTGAAGCATCGGAATCTAAAACTGGACTCACAGGAGAGGTTGAAATCATACAAAGTTAGAGTGTAAACCCTCTTGTACTTAAGTTGGCATTGTGCCTTTTGTATTAAATTCCGATGCAATTTCTCTGCTTCATCGTCAATAAGAACGTCCAAGAGATACAGTAAACCTGTAGTGAAGCATCGGAATCTGAAACAGGACTAACAGGAGAGGTTCAAAGCATAGAAACTTAGAGTGTCAGTCCCCTTGTAATTAAGTCGGCTTTGTGCTTTTTGAATTTAATTCCGATGCAATTTCTGTGCTTCATCGTCAATTAGAAGGTCCAAGGTATACAGTAAACCAGAAGTGAAGCATCGGAATCTAAAACTGCACTAACAGGAGAGGTTCAAATCATAGAAAGTTAAAGTGTCAGTCCTCTTGTACTTAAGTCGCATTGTGCCTTTTCAATTTAATTCGATGCAATTTCTGTGTTTCATTGTCAATAAGAAGGTCCGAGGTATACAGTAAACCTGAAGTGAAGCATCGGAAATTAAAACTGGACTCACAGGGGAGGTTCAAATCATAGATAGTTGGATTGTCAATCCTCTTGTACTTAAGTCGGCATTGTGCCTTTTGAATTTAATTCCGATGCACTTTCTGTGTTCGTCGTCAAAAAGGAGGTCCAAGTTATACAGTAAACCTGAAGTGAAGCATCGGAATCTAAAACTGGACTCACAGGAGAGAATCTAATCATAGAAAGTTAGTGTGTCAGTCCTCTTGTACTTTAGTCAGCATTGTGCCTTTTGTATTAAATTCGGTTGCAATTTCTGTGCTTCATCGTCTATTAGAAGGTCCAAGGGATACACTAAACCTGAAGTGAAGCATCGGAATCTAAAACTGGTCTCACAGGAGAGGTTCAAAGCATAGAAACTTAGAGTGTCAGTCCCCTTGTAGTTAAGTCGGCATTGTGCTTTTTGAATTTAATTCCGATGCAATTTCTGTGCTTCATCGTCAATTAGAAGGTCCAAGGTATACAGTAAACCAGAAGTGAAGCATCGAAATCTAAAACTGCACTCACAGGAGAGGATCAAATCATAGAAAGTTAGAATGTCAGTCCTCTTGTACTTAAGTCGGCATTGTGCCTTTTGAATTTAATTCCGATGCAATTTCTGTGTTTCATCAGCAATAAGAAGGTTCCAAGGTACACAGTAAACCTGAAGTGAAGCATCGGGATTGAAAAATGGACTCACAGGAGAGGTTCAAATCATAGAAAGTTAGAGTGTCAGTACTCTTGTACTTAAGTCGGCATTGTGCCTTTTGTATTAAATTCAGATGCAATTTCTGTGTTTCATCGTCAATAAGAAGATCCCAGGGATACAGTAAACCTGAAGTGAAGCATCGAAATCTTAAACTGGACTCACAGGAGAGTTTCAATTCATAGAAAGTTAGAGTGTCAGTCCTCATGTATTTAAGTCGGCATTGTGACTTTTGAATTTAATTCCGATGCAATTTCTGTGTTTCGTCGTCAGTAAGAAGGTCCAAGGGATACAGTTAAACTGAAGTGAAGCATCGGATCTAAAACAGGACTCACAGGAGAAGTTCAAATCATAGAAAGATAGAGTGTCAGTCCTCTTGTACTTTAGTCGGCATTGTGCCTTTTGTATTTAATTAGGATGCAGTTTCTGTGTCTCTTCGTCAATAAGAAGGTCCAAGGGATACAGTAGACCTGAAGTGAAGCATCGGAATCTAAAACTGGACTCACAGGAGGGGTTCAAATCATAGAAAATTAGAGTGTCAGTCCTCTTGTACTTAACTAGGCATTGGGCCTTTTGTATTAAATTCGGATGTAATATCTGTGTTACATCGTCAATAAGAACGTCTAAGGGATAGAGTAAACCTGAAGTTAAGCATCGTAATGTAATACTGGACTCATAGGAGATGTTCAAATCAATGAAATTTAGAGTGTCAGTCCTCTTGTACTTAAGTCGGCATAGTGCCTTTTGAATTTAATTCCGATGCAATTTCTGTGCTTCATCGTCAATAAGAAGGTCCAAAGGATATAGTAAACCTGAAGTGAAGCATCGGAATCTAAAACAGGACTCATAGGAGAGGTTCAAATCATAGAAAGTTACAGTGGTAGTCCTCTTGTACTTAAGACGTCATTGGGCCTTTTGTATTAAGTTCGGATGCAATTTTTGTGTTTCATCGTCAATAAGAAGGTCCAAGGGATACAGTAAATCTGATGTGAATCATCGGAATCTAAAATTGGACTCACAGGAGAGGTTCAAATGATTGAAAGTCAGAGTGGCAGTCCTCTTGTTCTTATGTCGGCATTGTGCCATTTGTATTAAAGTCGGATGCAATTTCTGTGTTTCATCGTTAAAAAGAAGGTCCAAGGGATACAGTAAACCTGAAGTGAAGCATCGGAATCAAAAACTGGACTCACAGGAGAGGTTCAAATCATAGAAAGTTAGTGTGTCAGTCCTCTTGTACTTAAGTCGGCATTGTGCCTTTTGTATTAAATTCGGATGCAATTTCTGTGTTTCATCGTCAATAATAAGGTCCAAGGTATACGGTAAACCTGAAGTGAAGCATCAGAATCTACAACTGGACTTACCGGAGAGGTACAGATCATAGAAAGTTTGAGTGTCAGTCTTCTTGTTCTTAAGTCGGCATCGTGCCTTTTGAATTTCATTAAGATGCAATTTCTGTGTTTCACCGTCAATAAGAAGGTCAAGGTATACAGTAAACCTGAAGTGAAGCATCGGAATCTAAAACTGGTCTCACAGGAGAGGTTCAAATCTTAGAAAGTTAGAGTGTCAGTCCTCTTGTAATTAAGTCAGCATTGTGCCTTTTGAATTTAATTCCGATGCAATTTCTGTGCTTCATCGTCAATAAGAAGGTCCAAGGGATACAGTAAACCTGAAGTGAAGCATCGGAAACTAAAACAGGACTCACAGGAGAGGTTCAAATCATAGAAAGTTACAATGTCAGTCCTCTTGTACTTAAGTCATCATTGGGCCTTTTGTATTAAATTCGGATGCAATTTTTGTGTTTCATCGTTAATAAGAAGGTGCAAGGGATACAGTAAATCTGATGTGAAGCATCGGAATCTAAAACTGGACTCACAGGAGAGGTTCAAATCATTGCAAGTCAGAGGGGCAGTCCTCTTGTCCTTATGTCGGCATTGTGCCATTTGTATTAAATTCGGATGCAATTTCTGTGTTTCATCGTCAATAATAAGGTCCAAGGTATACGGTAAACCTGAAGTGAAGCATCAGAATCTAAAACTGGACTTACAGGAGAGGTTCAGATCGTAGAAAGTTTGAGTGTCAGTCTTCTTGTTCTTAAGTCGGCATCGTGCCTTTTGAATTTCATTAAGATGCAATTTCTGTGTTTCGCCGTCAATAAGAAGGTCAAGGTATACAGTAAACCTGAAGTGAAGCATCGGAATCTAAAACTGGACACACAGGAGAGGTTTAAATCTTAGAAAGTTAGAGTGTCAGTACTTTTGTAATTAAGTCGGCATTGTGCCTTTTGAATTTAATTCCGATGCAATTTCTGTGCTTCATCGTCAATAAGAAGGTCCAAGGTATACAGTAAACTTGAAGTGAAGCATCGGATACTAAAACTGGACTCACAGGAGAGGTTCAAATCAAAGAAAGTTAGAGTTTCAGTCGTCTTGTACTTAAGTCGGCATTGTGCCTTTTGAATTTAATTCGGATGCAGTTTCTGTGTTTCATCGTCAATAATAAGGTCGAAGGTACACGGAAAACCTGAAGTGAAGCATCAGAATCTAAAACTGGACTCACAGGAGAGGTTCCAATCATAGAAAGTTAGAGTGTCAGTCCACTTGTATTTAAGTCTGCATTGTGCCTTTTGTATTAAATTCAGATTCCATTTCTGTGTTTCATCGTCAATAAGAAGTTCCAAGGGATACAGTAAACCTGAAGTGAAGCATCGGAATCTAAAACTGGACTCACAGGAGAGGTTCAAATCATAGAAAGTTAGAGTGTCAGTCCACTTGTATTTAAGTCGGCATTGTGCCTTTTGTATTAAATTCAGATGCCATTTCTGTGTTTCATCGTCAATAAGGAGGTCCAAGGGATACAGTAAATCTGAAGTGAAGCATCGGAATCTAAAACTGGTCTCACAGGAGAGGTTCAAATCATAGAAAGTTAGAGTGTCAGTCCTCTTGTACTTAAGTCAGCATTGTGCCTTTTGAATTTAATTCGATGCAATTTCTGTGTTTCATCGTCAATAAGAAGGTCCGAGGTATACAGTAAACCTGAAGTGAGCATCGTAATCTAAAACTGCACTCACAGGAGATGTTCAAATCATAGGAAGTTAGAGTGTCAGTCCTCTTGTACTTAAGTCGGCATTGTGCCTTTTGAATTTAATTCCGATGCAATTTCTGTGTTTCGTCGTCAATAAGAAGGTCCATGGTATACAGTTAACCTGAAGTGAAGCATGGGGATCTAAAACAGGACTCACAGGAGAGGTTCAAATCATAGAAACATAGAGTGTCAGTCCTCTTGTACTTTAGTCCTCATTGTGCCTTTTGTATTAAATTCGGATGCAGTTTCTGTGTCTCTTCGTCAATAAGAAGGTCCAAGGGATACAGTAGACCTGAAGTGAAGCATCGGAATCTAAAACTGAACTTACAGGAGGCGTTCAAATCATAGAAAATTAGAGTGTCAGTCCTCTTGTTCTTAAGTCGGCATTGGGCCTTTTGTATTAAATTCGGATGCAATTTCTGTGTTTCATCGTCAATAAGAGGGTCTAAGGGATACAGTAAACCAGAAGTTAAGCATCGTAATGTAATATTGGACTCACAGGAGAGGTTCAAATCATAGAAAGTTAGAGTGTCAGTCGTCTTGTACTTAAGTCGGCATTGTGCTTTTTGAATTTAATTCGGATGCAAATTCTGTGTTTCATCGTTAACAAGAAGGTCCAAGGTACACAGTAAACCTTAAGTCGAGCATCGGAATCTAAAACAAGACTCACAGGTGAGGTTAAAATCATAGAAAGATAGAGTGTCAGTCCACTTGTACTTAAGTCGGCATTGTGCCCTTTGTATTAAATTCGGATGCCATTTCTGTGTTTCATCGTCAATAAGAAGGTCCAAGGGATACAGTAAACCTGAAGTGAAGCATCGGAATCTAAAACTGAACTCACAGGAGACGTTCAAATCATAGAAAGTTAGAGTGTCAGTCCTCTTGTACTTAAGTCGGCATTGTGCCTTTTGAATTTAATTCGATGCAATTTCTGTGTTTCAGCGTCAATAAGAAGGTCCGAGGTATACCATAAACCTGAAGTGAGCATCGTAATCTAAAACTGGACTCACAGGAGAGGTTCAAAACATAGAAATTTAGAGTGTCAGTCCACTTGTACTTAAGTCGGCATTGTGCCTTTTGAATTTAATTCCGATGCGATTTCTGTGTTTCGTCGTCAATAGGAAGGTCAAGGTATACAGTAAACCTGAAGTGAAGCATCACAATTTAAAACTGGACTCACAGGAGAGGTTCAAATCATACAAAGTTAGAGTGTCAGTCCTCTTGTACTTAAGTCGGCATTGTGCCTTTTGAATTTAATACCGATGGAATTTCTGTGCTTCATCGTCAATAAGAAGGTCCAAGGGATACACTAAACCTGAAGTGAAGCATCGGAATCTAAAACTGATCTCATAGGAGATGTTCAAATCATAGAAAGTTAGAGTGTCAGTCCTCTTGTACTTAAGTCGGCATTGTGCCTTTTGTATTAAATCAGATGCAATTTCTGTGTTTCATCGTCAATACGAAGGTCCAAGAGATACAGTAAACCTGAAGTGAAGCATCGGAATCGAAAACTGGACTCACAGGAGATATTCAAATCATAGATAGTTAGTGTGTCAGTCCCCTTGTACTTAAGTCGGAATTGTGCCTTTTGTATTAAATTCGGTTGCAATTTCTGTGTTTCATTGTCTATAAGATGGTCCAAGGGATACAGTAAGCCTGAAGTGAGGCATCGGAATCGAAAACTGGACTCACAGGAGATGTTCAAATCATAGAAAGTTAGAGTGTCAGTCCTCTTGTACTTAAGTCGGCATTGTGCCTTTTGAATTTAATTCCGATGCAATTTCTGTGTTTCGTCGTCAATAAGAAGGTCCATGGTATACAGTTAACCTGAAGTGAAGCATGGGGATCTAAAACAGGACTCACAGGAGAGGTTCAAATCATAGAAACATAGAGTGTCAGTCCTCTTGTACTTTAGTCGGCATTGTGCCTTTTGTATTAAATTCGGATGCAGTTTCTGTGTCTCTTCGTCAATAAGAAGGTCCAAGGGATACAGTAGACCTGAAGTGAAGCATCGGAATCTAAAACTGGACTCACAGGAGGCGTTCAAATCATAGAAAATTAGAGTGTCAGTCCTCTTGTTCTTAAGTCGGCATTGGGCCTTTTGTATTCAATTCGGATGCAATTTCTGTGTTTCATCGTCAATAAGAGGGTCTAAGGGATACAGTAAACCAGAAGTTAAGCATCGTAATGTAATATTGGACTCACAGGAGAGGTTCAAATCATAGAAAGTTAGAGTGTCAGTCGTCTTGTACTTAAGTCGGCATTGTGCTTTTTGAATTTAATTCGGATGCAATTTCTGTGTTTCATCGTTAACAAAAAGGTCCAAGGTACACAGTAAACCTTAAGTCGAGCATCGGAATCTAAAACAAGACTCACAGGTGAGGTTAAAATCATAGAAAGATAGAGTGTCAGTCCACTTGTACTTAAGTCGGCATTTTGCCCTTTGTATTAAATTCGGATGCCATTTCTGTGTTTCATCGTCAATAAGAAGGTCCAAGGGATACAGTAAACCTGAAGTGAAGCATCGGAATCTAAAACTGGACTCACAGGAGACGTTCAAATCATAGAAAGTTAGAGTGTCAGTCCTCTTGTACTTAAGTCGGCATTGTGCCTTTTGAATTTAATTCGATGCAATTTCTGTGTTTCATCGTCAATAAGAAGGTCCGAGGTATACCGTAAACCTCAAGTGAGCATCGTAATCTAAAACCGGACTCACAGGAGAGGTTCAAAACATAGAAATTTAGAGTGTCAGTCCACTTGTACTTAAGTCGGCATTGTGCCTTTTGAATTTAATTCCGATGCAATTTCTGTGTTTCGTCGTCAATAGGAAGGTCAAGGTATACAGTAAACCTGAAGTGAAGCATCACAATTTAAAACTGGACTCACAGGAGAGGTTCAAATCATACAAAGTTAGAGTGTCAGTCCTCTTGTACTTAAGTCGGCATTGTGCCTTTTGAATTTAATACCGATGAAATTTCTGTGCTTCATCGTCAATAAGAAGGTCCAAGGGATACACTAAACCTGAAGTGAAGCATCGGAATCTAAAACTGATCTCATAGGAGATGTTCAAATCATAGAAAGTTAGAGTGTCAGTCCTCTTGTACTTAAGTCGGCATTGTGCCTTTTGTATTAAATCAGATGCAATTTCTGTGTTTCATCGTCAATACGAAGGTCCAAGAGATACAGTAAACCTGAAGTGAAGCATCGGAATCGAAAACTGGACTCACAGGAGATATTCAAATCATAGATAGTTAGTGTGTCAGTCCCCTTGTACTTAAGTCGGAATTGTGCCTTTTGTATTAAATTCGGTTGCAATTTCTGTGTTTCATTGTCTATAAGATGGTCCAAGGGATACAGTAAGCCTGAAGTGAGGCATCGGAATCGAAAACTGGACTCACAGGAGATGTTCAAATCATAGAAAGTTAGAGTGTCAGTCCTCTTGTACTTAAGTCGGCATTGTGCCTTTTGTATTAAATCAGATGCAATTTCTGTGTTTCATCGTCAATACGAAGGTCCAAGGGATACAGTAAACCTGAAGTGAAGCATCGGAATCGAAAACTGGACTCACAGGAGATATTCAAATCATAGATAGTTAGTGTGTCAGTCCCCTAGTACTTAAGTCGGAATTGTGCCTTTTGTATTAAATTCGGTTGCAATTTCTGTGTTTCATCGTCTATAAGAAGGTCCAAGGGATACAGTAAGCCTGAAGTGAGGCATCGGAATCGAAAACTGGACTCACAAGAGATGTTCAAATCATTGAAATTTAGAGTGTCAGTCCTCTTGTACTTGAGTCGGCATTGTGCATTTTGAATTTAATTCCATGCAATTTCTGTGTTTCATCGTCAATAAGGAGGTCCGAGGTATACAGCAAACCTGAAGTGAAGCATCGGAATCTAAATCTGGACTCACAGGAGAGGTTCAATTCATAGAAAGTTAAAGGTTCAGTCCTCTTGTACTTAGGTCGGCATTGTGCCATTTGTATTAAATTCGAAGGCAATTTCTTTGTTTCATCGTCAATAAGAAGGTCCAAGGTACACAGTAAACCTGAAGTAAAGCAACGGAATCTAAAACTGGACTCACACGAGAGGTTCAAATCACAGAAAGTTAGAGTGTCAGTCCTCTTGTACTTAAGTCGGCATTGTGCCTTTTGAATTTAATACCGATGAAAGTTCTGTGCTTCATCGTCAATAAGAAGGTCCAAGGGATACACTAAACCTGAAGTGAAGCATCGGAATCTAAAACTGATCTCATAGGAGATGTTCAAATCATAGAAAGTTAGAGTGTCAGTCCTCTTGTACTTAAGTCGGCATTGTGCCTTTTGTATTAAATCAGATGCAATTTCTGTGTTTCATCGTCAATACGAAGGTCCAAGGGATACAGTAAACCTGAAGTGAAGCATCGGAATCGAAAACTGGACTCACAGGAGATATTCAAATCATAGATAGTTAGTGTGTCAGTCCCCTTGTACTTAAGTCGGAATTGTGCCTTTTGTATTAAATTCGGTTGCAATTTCTGTTTTTCATTGTCTATAAGATGGTCCAAGAGATACACTAAACCTGAAGTGAAGCATCGGAATCTAAAACTTGTCACACAGGAGAAACTCAAAGCATAGAAACTTAGAGTGTCAGTCCTCTTGTAGTTAAGTCGGCATTGTGCTTTTTGAATTTAATTCCGATGCAATTTCTGTGCTTCATCGTCAATTAGAAGGTTGAAGGTATACAGTAAACCTGAAGTGAAGCATCAGAATCTAAAACAGGACTCACAGGAGAGGTTCAAATCATTGAAAGTTAGAGTGTCAGTCCTCTTGTACTTAGGTCGGCATTGTGCCATTTGTATTAAATTCGAATGGAATTTCTGTGTTTCATCGTCAATAAGAAGGTCCAAGGGATACAGTAAACCTGTAGTGAAGGATCGGAATCTAAAACTGGGGTCACAGGAGAGGATCAGATCATAGAAACTTAGAGTGTCAGACCTCTTGTAGTTATGTCGGCATTGTGCCTTTTGAATATAATTAAGATTCAATTTCTGTGTTTCATCGTCAATAAGAATGTCTAAGGGATACAGTAAACCTGAAGTTAAGCATCGTAATGTAATACTGGACTCATAGGAGATGTTCAAATCAAAGAAAGTTAGAGTGTCAGTCCTCTTGTACTTAAGTCGGCATAGTGCCTTTTGAATTTAATTCCGATGCAATTTCTGTGCTTCATCGTCAATAAGAAGGTCCAAGGGATACAGTAAACCTGAAGTGAAGCATCTGAATCTAAAACAGGACTCACAGGAGAGGTTCAAATCATTGAAAGTTATAATGTCATTCCTCTTGTACTTAAGTCGTCATTGGGCCTTTTGTATTAAATTCGGATGCAATTTTTGTGTTTCATCGTCAATAAGAAGGTCCAAGGGATACAGTAGATCTGATGTGAAGCATCGGATTCTAAAACTGGACTCACAGGAGAGGTTCAAATCATTGAAAGTCAGAGTGGCAGTCCTCTTGTACTTACGTCGGCATTGTGCCATTTGTATTAAATTCGGATGCAATTTCTGTGTTTCATCGTCAATACGAAGGTCCAAGGGATACAGTAAGCCTGAAGTGAAGCATCGGAATCAAAAACTGGACTCACAGGAGAAGTTCCAATCATAGAAAGTTAGTGTGTCAGTCCTCTTGTACTTAAGTCGGCATTGTGCCTTTTGTATTAAATTCGGATGCAATTTCTGTGTTTCATCGTCAATAATAAGGTTCAAGGTATACGGTAAACCTGAAGTGAAGCATCAGAATCTAAAACTGGACTCACAGGAGAGGTTCACACCATAGAAAGTTAGAGTGTCAGTCTTCTTGTTCTTAAGTCGGCATTGTGACTTTTGAATTTAATTAAGATGCAATTTCTGTGTTTCACCGTCAATAAGAAGGTCAAGGTATACAGTAAACCTGAAGTGAAGCATCGGAATCTAAAACTGGACTCACAGGAGAGGTTCAAATCTTAGAAAGTTAGAGGGTCAGTCCTCTTGTACTTAAGTCGGCATTGTGCCTTTTGTATTTAATTCCGATTCAATTTCTGTGCTTCATCGTCAGTAAGAAGGTCCAAGGTATACAGTAAACTTGAAGTGAAGCATCGGATACTAAAACTGGACTCACAGGAGAGGTTCAAATGATAGAAAGTTAGTGTGTCAGTCCTCTTGTACTTAAGTCGGCATTGTGCCTTTTGTATTAAATTCGGTTGCAATTTCTGTGTTTCATCGTCTATAAGAAGGTCCAAGGGATACAGTAAACCTGAAGTGAGGAATCGGAATCGAAAACTGCACTCACAGGAGATGTTCAAATCATAGAAAGTTAGAGTGTCAGTCCTCTTGTACTTGAGTCGGCATTGTGCATTTTGAATTTAATTCCATGCAATTTCTGTGTTTCATCGTCAATAAGGAGGTCCGAGGTATACAGCAAACCTGAAGTGAAGCATCGGAATCTAAATCTGGACTCACAGGAGAGGTTCAATTCATAGAAAGTTAAAGGTTCAGTCCTCTTGTACTTAGGTCGGCATTATGCCATTTGTATTAAATTCGAATGCAATTTCTGTGTTTCTTCGTCAATAAGAAGGTCCAAGGTCCACAGTAAACCTGAAGTGAAGCATCGGAATATAAAACTGGACTCACACGAGAGGTTCAAATCATAGAAAGTTAGAGTGTCAGTCTTATTGTACTTAAGTCGGCATTGTGCCTTTTGTATTAAATTCAGATGCTATTTCTGTATTTCATCGTCAATAAGAAAGTCCAAGGGATACAGTAAGCCTGAAGTGAAGCATCGGAATCTAAAACTGGACTCACAGGTGAGGTTCAAATCGTAGAAAGTTAGAGTGTCAGCCCTCTTGTACTTAAGTCGGCATTGTGCCTTTTGAATTTAATTAAGATGCAATGTCTGTGTTTCGCCGTCAATAGGAAGGTCGAGGTATACAGTAAACCTGAAGTGAAGCATCAGAATTTGAAACTGGACTCACAGGAGAGGTTCAAATCATAGAAAGTTAGAGTGTCAGTCCTCTTGTACTTAAGTCGGCATTGTGCCTTTTGAATTTAATACCAATGCAATTTCTGTGCTTCATCGTCAATAAGAAGGTCCAAGGAATACACTAAACCTGACGTGAAGCATCGGAATCTAAAACTGATCTCATAGGACATGTTCAAATCATAGAAAGTTAGAGTGTCAGTCCTCTTGTACTTAAGTCGGCATTGTGCATTTGTATTAAATCAGATGCAATTTCTGTGTTTCATCGTCAATACGAAGGTCCAAGGGATACAGTAAACCTGAAGTGAAGCATCGGAATCGAAAACTTGACTCACAGGAGTTATTCAAATCATAGATAGTTAGTGTGTCAGTCCCCTTGTACTTAAGTCGGAATTGTGCCTTTGTATTAAATTCGGTTGCAATTTCTGTGTTTCATTGTCTATAAGAAGGTCCAAGAGATACACTAAACCTGAAGTGAAGCATCGGAATCTAAAACTTGTCTCACAGGAGAAACTCAAAGCATAGAAACTTAGAGTGTCAGTCCTCTTGTAGTTAAGTGGGCATTGTGCTTTTTCAATTTAATTCCGATGCAATTTCTGTGCTTCATCGTCAATTAGAAGGTCAAGGTATACAGTAAACCTGAAGTGAAGCTTCGGAATCTAAAACTGGACTCACAGGAGAGGTTCAAATCATTTAAAGTTAGAGTGTCATTCCACTTGTACTTAGGTCGGCATTGTGCCATTTGTATTAAATTCGAATGCAATTTCTGTGTTTCATCGTCAATAAGAAGGTCCAAGGGATACAGTAAACCTGTAGTGAAGGATCGGAATGTAAAACTGGGGTCACATCAGAGGTTCAGATCATAGAAAGTTAGAGTGTCCGTCTTCTTGTTCTTAAGTCAGCATTGTGCCTTTTGAATTTAATTAAGATGCAATTTCTGTGTTTTATCGTCAATAAGAATGTCTAAGGGATACAGTAAACCTGAAGTTAAGCACCGTAATGTAATACTGGACTCATAGGAGATGTTCAAATCAAAGAAAGTTAGAGTGTCAGTCCTCTTGTACTTAAGTCGGCATAGTGCCTTTTGAATTTAATTCCGATGCAATTTCTGTGCTCCATCGTCAATAAGAAGGTCCAAGGGATACAGTAAACCTGAAGTGAAGCATCTGAATCTAAAACAGGACTCACAGGAGAGGTTCAAATCATTGAAAGTTATAATGTCATTCCTCTTGTACTTAAGTCGTCATTGGGCCTTTTGTATTAAATTCGGATGCAATTTTTGTGTTTCATCGTCAATAAGAGGGTCCAAGGGATACAGTAGATCTGATGTGAAGCATCGGATTCTAAAACTGGACTCACAGGAGAGGTTCAAATCATTGAAAGTCAGAGTGGCAGTCCTCTTGTTCTTATGTCGGCATTGTGCCATTTGTATTAAATTCGGATGCAATTTCTGTGTTTCATCGTCAATACGAAGGTCCAAGGGATACAGTAAGCCTGAAGTGAAGCATCGGAATCAAAAACTGGACTCACAGGAGAATTTCCAATCATAGAAAATTAGTGTGTCAGTCCTCTTGTACTTAAGTCGGCATTGTGCCTTTTGTATTAAATTCGGATGCAATTTCTGTGTTTCATCGTCAATAATAAGGTTCAAGGTATACGGTAAACCTGAAGTGAAGCATCAGAATCTAAAACTGGACTCACAGGAGAGGTTCACATCATAGAAAGTTAGAGTGTCAGTCTTCTTGTTCTTAAGTCGGCATTGTGCCTTTTCAATTTAATTAAGATGCAATTTCTGTGTTTCACCGTCAATAAGAAGGTCAAGGCATACAGTAAACCTGAAGTGAAGCTCCGGAAACTAAAACTGGACTCACAGGAGAGGTTCAAATCGTAGAAAGTTAGAGTGTCAGTCCTCTTGTACTTAAGTCGGCAGTGTGCCTTTTGAATTTAATTCCGGTGCAATTTCTGTGTTTCATCGTCAATAAGAAGGTCCAAGGTACACAGTAAACATGAAGTGAAGCATCGGAATCTAAAACTGGACTCACACGAGAGGTTCAAATCATAGAAAGTTAGAGTGTCAGTCCTCTTTTAATTAAGTCGGCATTGTGCCTTTTGTGTTGAATTCAGATGCAATTTCTGTGTTTCATCGTCAATAAGAAGGTCCAAGGGATACGGTAAACCTGAAGTGAAGCATCGGAATCTAAAACTGGACTCACAGGTGAGGTTCAAATCATAGAATGTTAGAGTGTCAGTCCTCTTGTACATAAGTCGGCATTTTGCCTTTTGAATTAATTAAGATGCAATGTCTGTGTTTCGCCGTCAATAGGAAGGTCAAGGTATACAGTAAACCTGAAGTGAAGCATCGGAATTTAAAACTGGACTCACAGGAGAGGTTCAAATCATAGTAAGTTAGAGTGTCAGTCCTCTTGTACTTAAGTCGGCATTGTGCCTTTTGAATTTACTGCCGATGCAATTTCAGTGCTTCATGGTCAATAAGAAAGTCCAAGGTATTCAGTAAACCTGAAGTGAAGCATCAGAAACTGAAACTGGACTCACAGGAGAGGTTCAAATCATAGGAAGTTAGAGTGTCAGTCCTCTTGTACTTAAGTCGGCATTGTGCCTTTTGAATTTAATTCCGATGCAATTTCTGTGTTTCATCGTCAATAAGAAGGTCCAAGGTACACAGTTAACCTGAAGTGAAGCATCGGAATCTAAAACTGGACTCACAGGAGAGGTTAAAATCATAGAAAGTTGGAGTGTCAGTCCTCTTGTACTTAAGTCAACATTGTGCCTTTTGTATTAAATCAGATGCAATTTCTGTGTTTCATCGTCAATGCGAAGGTCCAAGGGATACAGTAAACCTGAAGTGAAGCATCGGAATCTAAAACTGGGCTCACAGGAGATGTTCAAATCATAGAAAGTTAGAGTGTCAGTCCTCTTGTACTTGAGTCGGCATTGTGCATTTTGAATTTAATTCCATGCAATTTCTGTGTTTCATCGTCAATAAGGAGGTCCGAGGTATACAGTAAACCTGAAGTGAAGCATCGGAATGTAAATTTGGACTGACAGGAGAGGTTCAAATCATAGAAAGTTAGAGTGTCAGTCCTCTTGTACTTAAGTCGGCATTGTGCCTTTTGTATTACATTCGGCTGCAATTTCTGTGTTTCATCGTCTATAAGAAGGTCCAAGGGATACACTAAACGTGAAGTGAAGCATCGGAATCTAAAACTGATCTCATAGGAGAGGTTCAAAACATAGAAACTTAGAGTGTCAGTCCTCTTGTACTTAAGTCGGCATTGTGCCTTTTGTATTTAATTCCGGTGCAATTTCTGTGTTTCATCGTCAATAAGGAGGTCTGAGGTTTACAGCAAACCTGAAGTGAAGCATCGGAATCTAAATCTGGACTCACAGGAAAGGTTCAATTCATAGAAAGTTAAAGGTTCAGTCCTCTTGTACTTAGGTCGGCATTGTGCCATTTGTATTAAATTCGAATGCAATTTCTTTGTTTCATCGTCAATAAGAAGGTCCAAGGTACACAGTAAACCTGAAGTGAAGCAACGGAATCTAAAACTGGACTCACACGAGGGGTTCAAATCATAGAAAGTTAGAGTGTCAGTCCTCTTGTACTTAAGTCGGCATTGTGCCTTTTGTAATTAATTCAGATGCAATTTCTGTGTTTCATCGTCAATAAGAAGGTCCAAGGGATACAGTAAACCTGAAGTGAAGCATCGGAATCAAAAACTGGACTCACAGGTGAGGTTCAAATCGTAGAAAGTTAGAGTGTCAGTCCTCTTGTACTTAAGTCGGCATTGTGCCTTTTGAATTTAATTAAGATGCAATGTCTGTGTTTCGCCGTCAATAGGAAGGTCAAGGTATACAGTAAACCTGAAGTGAAGCATCAGAATTTAAAACTGGACTCACAGGAGAGGTTCAAATCATAGAAAGTTAGAGTGTCAGTCTTCTTGTTCTTAAGTCGGCATTGTGCTTTTTCAATTTAATTAAGATGCAATTTCTGTGTTTCACCGTCAATAAGAAGGTCAAGGTATACAGTAAACCTGAAGTGAAGCTTCGGAAACTAAAACTGGACTCACAGGAGAGGTTCAAATCGTAGAAAGTTAGAGTGTCAGTCCTCTTGTACTTAAGTCGGCAGTGTGCCTTTTGAATTTAATTCCGGTGCAATTTCTGTGTTTCATCGTCAATAAGAAGGTCCAAGGTACACAGTAAACATGAAGTGAAGCATCGGAATCTAAAACTGGACTCACACGAGAGGTTCAAATCATAGAAAGTTAGAGTGTCAGTCCTCTTTTAATTAAGTCGGCATTGTGCCTTTTGTGTTAAATTCAGATGCAATTTCTGTATTTCATCGTCAATAAGAAGGTCCAAGGGATACGGTAAACCTGAAGTGAAGCATCGGAATCTAAAACTGGACTCACAGGAGATGTTCAAATCATAGAAAGTTAGAGTGTCAGTCCTCTTGTACTTGAGTCGGCATTGTGCATTTTGAATTTAATTCCATGCAATTTCTGTGTTTCATCGTCAATAAGGAGGTCCAAGGGATACAGTAAACCTGAAGTGAAGCATCGGAATGTAAATTTGGACTGACAGGAGAGGTTCAAATCATAGAAAGTTAGAGTGTCAGTCCTCTTGTACTTAAGTCGGCATTGTGCCTTTTGTATTACATTCGGCTGCAATTTCTGTGTTTCATCGTCTATAAGAAGGTCCAAGGGATACACTAAACGTGAAGTGAAGCATCGGAATCTAAAACTGATCTCATAGGAGAGGTTCAAAACATAGAAACTTAGAGTGTCAGTCCTCTTGTACTTAAGTCGGCATTGTGCCTTTTGTATTTAATTCCGGTGCAATTTCTGTGTTTCATCGTCAATAAGGAGGTCCGAGGTATACAGCAAACCTGAAGTGAAGCATCGGAATCTAAATCTGGACTCACAGGAGAGGTTCATTTCATAGAAAGTTAAAGGTTCAGTCCTCTTGTACTTAGGTCGGCATTGTGCCATTTGTATTAAATTCGAATGCAATTTCTTTGTTTCATCGTCAATAAGAAGGTCCAAGGTACACAGTAAACCTGAAGTGAAGCAGCGGAATCTAAAACTGGACTCACACGAGGGGTTCAAATCATAGAAAGTTAGAGTGTCAGTCCTCTTGTACTTAAGTCGGCATTGTGATTTTTGTAATTAATTCAGATGCAATTTCTGTGTTTCATCGTCAATAAGAAGGTCCAAGGGATACAGTAAACCTGAAGTGAAGCATCGGAATCAAAATCTGGACTCACAGGTGAGGTTCAAATCATAGAAAGTTAGAGTGTCAGTCCTCTTGTACTTAAGTCGGCATTGTGCCTTTTGAATTTAATTAAGATGCAATGTCTGTGTTTCGCCGTCAATAGGAAGGTCAAGGTATACAGTAAACCTGAAGTGAAGCATCAGAATTTAAAACTGGACTCACAGGAGAGGTTCAAATCATAGAAAGTTAGAGTGTCAGTCCTCTTGTAGTTAAATCGGCATTGTGCTTTTTGAATTTAATTCCGATGCAATTTCTGTGCTTCATCGTCAATTAGAAGGTCCAAGGTATACAGTAAACCTGAAGTGAAGCATCAGAATCTAAAACAGGACTCACAGGAGAGGTTCAAATCATTGAAAGTTAGAGTGTCAGTCCTCTTGTACTTAGGTCGGCATTGTGCCATTTGTACTAATTTCGAATGCAATTTCTGTGTTTCATCGTCAATAAGAAGGTCCAAGGGATACAGTAAACCTGTAGTGAAGGATCGGAATCTAAAACTGGGGTCACAGGAGAGGATCAGATCATAGAAACTTAGAGTGTCAGTCCTCTTGTAGTTATGTCGGCATTGTGCTTTTTGAATTTAATTCCGATGCAATTTCTGTGCTTCATCGTCAATTAGAAGGTCCAAGGTATCCAGTATACCTGAAGTGAAGCATCGGAATCTAAAACTGGACTCACTGGGGAGGTTCAGATCATAGAAAGTTAGAGTGTCAGTCTTCTTGTTCTTAAGTCAGCATTGTGCCTTTTGAATTTAGTTAAGTTTCAATTTCTGTGTTTCATCGTCAATAAGAATGTCTAAGGGATACAGTAAACCTGAAGTTAAGCATCGTAATGTAATACTGGACTCATAGGAGATGTTCAAATCAAAGAAAGTTAGAGTGTCAGTCCTCTTGTACTTAAGTCGGCATAGTGCCTTTTGAATTTAATTCCGATGCAATTTCTGTGCTTCATCGTCAATAAGAAGGTCCAAGGGATACAGTAAACCTGAAGTGAAGCATCTGAATCTAAAACAGGACTCACAGGAGAGGTTCAAATCATTGAAAGTTATAATGTCATTCCTCTTGTACTTAAGTCGTCATTGGGCCTTTTGTATTAAATTCGGATGCAATTTTTGTGTTTCATCGTCAATATGAAGGTCCAAGGGATACAGTAGATCTGATGTGAAGCATCGGATTCAAAAACTGGACTCACAGGAGAGGTTCAAATCATTGAAAGTCAGAGTGGCAGTCCTCTTGTTCTTATGTCGGCATTGTGCCATTTGTATTAAATTCGGATGCAATTTCTGTGTTTCATCGTATATACGAAGGTCCAAGGGATACAGTAAGCCTGAAGTGAAGCATCGGAACCAAAAACTGGACTTACAGGAGAAGTTCCAATCATAGAAAGTTAGTGTGTCAGTCCTCTTGTACTTAAGTCGGCATTGTGCCTTTTGTATTAAATTCGGATGCAATTTCTGTGTTTCATCGTCAATAATAAGGTTCAAGGTATACGGTAAACCTGAAGTGAAGCATCAGAATCTAAAACTGGACTCACAGGAGAGGTTCACATCATAGAAAGTTAGAGTGTCAGTCTTCTTGTTCTTAAGTCGGCATTGTGACTTTTGAATTTAATTAAGATGCAATTTCTGTGTTTCACCGTCAATAAGAAGGTCAAGGTATACAGTAAACCTGAAGTGAAGCATCGGAATCTAAAACTGGACTCACAGAAGAGGTTCAAATCTTAGAAAGTTAGAGTGTCAGTCCTCTTGTACTTGAGTCGGCATTGTGCATTTTGAATTTAATTCCATGCAATTTCTGTGTTTCATCGTCAATAAGGAGGTCCGAGGTATACAGTAAACCTGAAGTGAAGCATCGGAATCTAAATCTGGACTCACAGGAGAGGTTCAATTCATAGAAAGTTAAAGGTTCAGTCCTCTTGTACTTAGGTCTGCATTGTGCCATTTGTATTAAATTCGAATGCAATTTCTGTGTTTCTCCGTCAATAAGAAGGTCCAAGGTACACAGTAACCCTGAAGTGAGGCATCGGAATATAAAACTGGACTCACACGAGAGGTTCAAATCATAGAAAGTTAGAGTGTCAGTCCTCTTGTACATAAGTCGGCATTGTGCCTTTTGTATTAAATTCAGATGCAATTTCTGTATTTCATCGTCAATAAGAAGGTCCAAGGGATACAGTAAACCTGAAGTGAAGCATCGGAATCTAAAACTGGACTCACAGGTGAGGTTCAAATCATAGAAAGTTAGAGTGTCAGTCCTCTTGTACTTAAGTCGGCATTGTGCCTTTTGAATTTAATTAAGATGCAATGTCTGTGTTTCGCCGTCAATAGGAAGGTCAAGGTATACAGTAAACCTGAAGTGAAGCATCAGAATTTAAAACTGGACTCACAGGAGAGGTTCAAATCATAAAAAGTTAGAGTGTCAGTCCTCTTGTACTTAAGTCGGCATTGTGCCTTTTGAATTTAATACCGATGCAATTTCTGTGCTTCATCGTCAATAAGAAGGTCCAAGGGATACACTAATCCTGAAGTGAAGCATCGGAATCTAAAACTGATCTCATAGGAGATGTTCAAATCATAGAAAGTTAGAGTGTCAGTCCTCTTGTACTTAAGTCGGCATTGTGCCTTTTGTATTAAATCAGATGCAATTTCTGTGTTTCATCGTCAATACGAAGGTCCAAGGGATACAGTAAACCTGAAGTGAAGCATCGGAATCGAAAACTGGACTCACAGGAGATATTCAAATCATAGATAGTTAGTGTGTCAGTCCCCTTGTACTTAAGTCGGAATTGTGCCTTTTGTATTAAATTCGGTTGCAATTTCTGTGTTTCATTGTCTATAAGAAGGTCCAAGAGATACACTAAACCTGAAGTGAAACATCGGAATCTAAAACTTGTCTCACAGGAGAAACTCAAAGCATAGAAACTTAGAGTGTCAGTCCTCTTGTAGTTAAGTCGGCATTGTGCTTTTTGAATTTAATTCCGATGCAATTTCTGTGCTTCATCGTCAATTAGAAGGTCAAGGTATACAGTAAACCTGAAGTGAAGCATCTGAATCTAAAACAGGACTCACAGGAGAGGTTCAAATCATTGAAAGTTATAATGTCATTCCTCTTGTACTTAAGTCGTCATTGGGCCTTTTGTATTAAATTCGGATGCAATTTTTGTGTTTCATCGTCAATAAGAGGGTCCAAGGGATACAGTAGATCTGATGTGAAGCATCGGATTCTAAAACTGGACTCACAGGAGAGATTCGAATCATTGAAAGTCAGAGTGGCAGTCCTCTTTTCTTATGTCAGCATTGTGCCATTTGTATTAAATTCGGATGCAATTTCTGTGTTTCATCGTCAATACGAAGGTCCAAGGGATACAGTAAGCCTGAAGTGAAGCATCAGATTCAAAAACTGGACTCACAGGAGAAGTTCCAATCATAGAAAGTTAGTGTGTCAGTCCTCTTGTACTTAAGTCGGCATTGTGCCTTTTGTATTAAATTCGGATGCAATTTCTGTGTTTCATCGTCAATAATAAGGTTCAAGGTATACGGTAAACCTGAAGTGAAGCATCAGAATCTAAAACTGGACTCACAGGAGAGGTTCACATCATAGAAAGTTAGAGTGTCAGTCTTCTTGTTCTAAAGTCGGCATTGTGCCTTTTGAATTTAATTAAGATGCAATTTCTGTGTTTCACCGTCAATAAGAAGGTCAAGGTATACTGTAAACCTGAAGTGAAGCATCGGAATCTAAAACTGGACTCACAGGAGAGGTTCAATTCATAGAAAGTTAGAGTGTCAGTCCTCTTGTACTTAAGTCGGCATTGTGCCTTTTGCATTTAATTCCGGTGCAATTTCTGTGCTTCATCGTCAATAAGAAGGTCCAAGGTACACAGGAAACCTGAAGTGAAGCATCGGAATCCAAAACTGGACTCACACGAGAGGTTCAAATCATAGAAAGTTAGAGTGTCAGTCCTCTTGTACTTAAGTCAACATTGTGCCTTTTGTATTAAATCAGATGCAATTTCTGTGTTTCATCGTCAATACGAAGGTCCAAGGGATACAGTAAACCTGAAGTGAAGCATCGGAATCGAAAACTGGGCTCACAGGAGATGTTCAAATCATAGAAAGGTAGAGTGTCAGTCCTCTTGTACTTGAGTCGGCATTGTGCCTTTTGAATTTAATTCTGGTGCAATTTCTGTGTTTCATCGTCAATAAGAAGGTCCAAGGTACACAGGAAACCTGAAGTGAAGCATCGGAATCTAAAACTGGACTCACACGAGAGGTTCAAATCATAGAAAGTTAGAGTGTCAGTCCTCTTGTACTTAAGTCGGCATTGTGCCTTTTGTATTAAATCAGATGCAATTTCTGTGTTTCGTCGTCAATACGAAGGTCCAAGGGATACAGTAAACCTAAGGTGAAGCATCGGAATCGAAAACTGGACTCACAGGAGATATTCAAATCATTGATAGTTAGTGTGTCAGTCCCCTTGTACTTAAGTCGGAATTGTGCCTTTAGTATTATATTCGGTTGCAATTTCTGTGTTTCATTGTCTATAAGAAGGTCCAAGAGATACACTAAACCTGAAGTGAAACATCGGAATCTAAAACTTGTCTCACAGGAGAAACTCAAAGCATAGAAACTTAGAGTGTCAGTCCTCTTGTAGTTAAGTCGGCATTGTGCTTTTTGAATTTAATTCCGATGCAATTTCTGTGCTTCATCGTCAATTAGAAGGTCAAGGTATACAGTAAACCTGAAGTGAAGCATCTGAATCTAAAACAGGACTCACAGGAGAGGTTCAAATCATTGAAAGTTATAATGTCATTCCTCTTGTACTTAAGTCGTCATTGGGCCTTTTGTATTAAATTCGGATGCAATTTTTGTGTTTCATCGTCAATAAGAGGGTCCAAGGGATACAGTAGATCTGATGTGAAGCATCGGATTCTAAAACTGGACTCACAGGAGAGATTCGAATCATTGAAAGTCAGAGTGGCAGTCCTCTTTTCTTATGTCAGCATTGTGCCATTTGTATTAAATTCGGATGCAATTTCTGTGTTTCATCGTCAATACGAAGGTCCAAGGGATACAGTAAGCCTGAAGTGAAGCATCGGATTCAAAAACTGGACTCACAGGAGAAGTTCCAATCATAGAAAGTTAGTGTGTCAGTCCTCTTGTACTTAAGTCGGCATTGTGACTTTTGTATTAAATTCGGATGCAATTTCTGTGTTTCATCGTCAATAATAAGGTTCAAGGTATACGGTAAACCTGAAGTGAAGCATCAGAATCTAAAACTGGACTCACAGGAGAGGTTCACATCATAGAAAGTTAGAGTGTCAGTCATCTTGTTCTAAAGTCGGCATTGTGCCTTTTGAATTTAATTAAGATGCAATTTCTGTGTTTCACCGTCAATAAGAAGGTCAAGGTATACAGTAAACCTGAAGTGAAGCATCGGAATCTAAAACTGGACTCACAGGAGAGGTTCAATTCATAGAAAGTTAGAGTGTCAGTCCTCTTGTACTTAAGTCGGCATTGTGCCTTTTGCATTTAATTCCGGTGCAATTTCTGTGCTTCATCGTCAATAAGAAGGTCCAAGGTACACAGGAAACCTGAAGTGAAGCATCGGAATCCAAAACTGGACTCACACGAGAGGTTCAAATCATAGAAAGTTAGAGTGTCAGTCCTCTTGTACTTAAGTCAACATTGTGCCTTTTGTATTAAATCAGATGCAATTTCTGTGTTTCATCGTCAATACGAAGGTCCAAGGGATACAGTAAACCTGAAGTGAAGCATCGGAATCGAAAACTGGGCTCACAGGAGATGTTCAAATCATAGAAAGGTAGAGTGTCAGTCCTCTTGTACTTGAGTCGGCATTGTGCCTTTTGAATTTAATTCTGGTGCAATTTCTGTGTTTCATCGTCAATAAGAATGTCCAAGGTACACAGTAAACCTGAAGTGAAGCATCGGAATCTAAAACTGGACTCACACGAGAGGTTCAAATCATAGAAAGTTAGAGTGTCAGTCCTCTTTTAATTAAGTCGGCATTGTGCCTTTTGTGTTAAATTCAGATGCAATATCTGTGTTTCATCGTCAATAAGCAGGTCCAAGGGATACAGTAAACCTGAAGTGAAGCATCGGAAATTAAAACTGGACTCACAGGTGAGGTTCAAATCATAGAATGTTAGAGTGTCAGTCCTCTTGTACATAAGTCGGCATTTTGCCTTTTGAATTAATTAAGATGCAATGTCTGTGTTTCGCCGTCAATAGGAAGGTCAAGGTATACAGTAAACCTGAAGTGAAGCATCGGAATTTAAAACTGGACTCACAGGAGAGGTTCAAATCATAGTAAGTTAGAGTGTCAGTCCTCTTGTACTTAAGTCGGCATTGTGCCTTTTGATTTTAATGCAGATGCAATTTCAGTGCTTCATCGTCAATAAGAAGGTCCAAGGTACACAGTTAACCTGAAGTGAACCATCGGAATCTAAAACTGGACTCATAGGAGAGGTTAAAATCATAGAAAGTTAGAGTGTCAGTCCTCTTGTACTTAAGTCAACATTGTGCCTTTTGTATTAAATCAGATGCAATTTCTGTGTTTCATCGTCTATACGAAGGTCCAAGGGATACAGTAAACCTGAAGTGAAGCATCGGAATCGAAAACTGGGCTCACAGGAGATGTTCAAATCATTGAAAGGTAGAGTGTCAGTCCTCTTGTACTTGAGTCGGCATTGTGCATTTTGAATTTAATTCCATGCAATTTCTGTGTTTCATCGTCAATAAGGAGGTCCGAGGTATACAGTAAACCTGAAGTGAAGCATCGGAATGTAAATCTGGACTGACAGGAGAGGTTCAAATCATAGAAAGTTAGAGTGTCAGTCCTCTGGTACTTATGTCGGCATTGTGCCTTTTGTATTACATTCGGCTGCAATTTCTGTGTTTCATCGTCTATAAGAAGGTCCAAGGGATACACTAAACCTCAAGTGAAGCATCGGAATCTAAAACTGATCTCATAGGAGAGGTTCAAAACATAGAAACTTTGAGTGTCAGTCCTCTTGTACTCAAGTCGGCATTGTGCCTTTTGAATTTAATTCCGGTGCAATTTCTGTGTTACATCGTCAATAAGAAGGTCCAAGAAACACAGTAAACCTGAAGTGAGGCATCGGAATCTAAAACTGGACTCACACAAAAGGTTCAAATCATAGTTAGAGTGTCAGTCCTCTTGTACTTAAGTCGGCATTGTACCTTTTGTGTTAAATTCATATGCAATATTTGTGTTTCATCGTCAATAAGAAGGTCCAAGGGATACAGTAAACCTGAAGTGAAGCATCGGAATCTAAAACTGGACTCACAGGTGAGCTTCAAATCATAGAATGTTAGAGTGTCAGTCCTCTTGTACATAAGTCGGCCTTGTGCCTTTTGAATTAATTAGGATGCAATGTCTGTGTTTCGCCGTCAATAGGAAGGTCAAGGTATACAGTAAACC
This sequence comes from Schistocerca americana, assembly GCF_021461395.2. NCBI lineage: Eukaryota > Metazoa > Arthropoda > Insecta > Orthoptera > Acrididae > Schistocerca > Schistocerca americana. Next base: position 3,127,312 of record NC_060129.1, on the reverse strand, counting down.
TGAAGTGAAGCATCGGAATTTAAAACTGGACTCACAGGAGAGGTTCAAATCATAGTAAGTTAGAGTGTCAGTCCTCTTGTACTTAAGTCGGCATTGTGCCTTTTGAATTTAATGCCGATGCAATTTCAGTGCTTCATCGTCAATAAGAAGGTCCAAGGTATACAGTAAACCTGAAGTGAAGCATCGGAAACTGAAACTGGACTCACAGGAGAGGTTCAAATCATAGAAAGTTAGAGTGTCAGTCCTCTTGTACTTAAGTCGGCATTGTGCCTTCTGAATTTAATTCCGATGCAATTTCTATGTTTCATCGTCAATAAGAAGGTCCAAGGTACACAGTTAACCTGAAGTGAAGCATCGGAATCTAAAACTGGACTCACAGGAGAGGTTAAAATCATAGAAAGTCAGAGTGTCAGTCCTCTTGTACTTAAGTCAACATTGTGCCTTTTGTATTAAAACAGATGCAATTTCTGTGTTTCATCGTCAATACGAAGGTCCAAGGGATACAATAAACCTGAAGTGAAGCATCGGAATCGAAAACTGGGCTCGCAGGAGATGTTAAAATCATAGAAAGTTAGAGTGTCAGTCATCTTGTACTTGAGTCGGCATTGTGCATATTGAATTTAATTCCATGCAATTTCTGTGTTTCATCGTCAATAAGGAGGTCCGAGGTATACAGTAAACCTGAAGTGAAGCATCGGAATGTAAATCTGGACTGACAGGAGAGGTTCAAATCATAGAAAGTTAGAGTGTCAGTCTTCTTGTACTTAAGTCGGCATTGTGCTTTTTGAATTTAATTCCGATGCAATTTCTGTGTTTCGTCGTCAATAAGAAGGTCCTAGATATACAGTAAACCTGAAGTGAAGCATCAGTTTCTAAAACTGGACTCACAGGAGAGGTTCAAATCATAGAAAGTAAGTGTGTCAGTCCCATTGTACTTAAGGCGGAATTGTGCCTTTTGTATTAAATTCGGTTGCAATTTCTGTGTTTCATCGTCTATAAGAAGGTCCAAGAGATTCCCTAAACCTGCAGTGAAGCATTGGAATCTAAAACTTGTCTCACAGTAGAAACTCAAAGCATTGAAACTTAGAGTGTCAGTCCTCTTGTAGTTAAGCCGGCATTGTGCTTTTTGAATTTAATTCCGATGCAATTTCTGTGCTTCATCGTCAATTAGAAGGTCCAAGGTATACATTAAACCTGAAGTGAAGCATCGGAATCTAAAACTGGACTCACAGGAGAGGTTCAATCAATGAAAGTTAGAATGTCAGTCCTCTTGTACTTAAGTCGGCATTGTGCTTTTTGAATTTATATTCCGATGCAATTTCTGTGCCTTTTGAATTTAATTAAGATGCAATTTCTCTGTTTCGCCGTCAATAGGAAAGTCAAGGTATACAGTAAACCTGAAGTGAAGCATCGGAATTTAAAACTGGACTCTCAGGAGTGGTTCAAATCATAGAATGTTAGAGTGTCAGTCCTCTTGTACTTAAGTCGGCATTGTGCCTTTTGAATTTAATTCCGATGCAATTTCTGTGCTTCATCTTTCAATAAAAAGGTCGTCCAAGGTATACAGTAAACCTGAAGTGAAGCATCGGAAACTAAAACTGGACTCACAGGAGAGGTTCAAATCGTAGGAAGTTAGAGTGTCAGTCCTCTTGTACTTAAGTCGGCATTGTGCCTTTTGAATTTAATACCGATGCAATTTCTGTGCTTCATCGTCAATAAGAAGGTCCAAGGGATACACTAAACCTGAAGTGAAGCATCGGAATCTAAAACTGATCTCATAGGAGATGTACAAATCATAGAAAGTTAGAGTGTCAGTCCTCTTGTACTTAAGTCGGCATTGTGCCTTTTGTATTAAATCAGATGCAATTTCTGTGTTTCATCGTCAATACGAAGGTCCAAGGGATACAGTAAACCTGAAGTGAAGCGTCGGAATCGAAAACTGGACTCACAGGAGATATTCAAATCATAGATAGTTAGTGTGTCAGTCCCCTTGTACTTAAGTCGGAATTGTGCCTTTTGTATTAAATTCGGTTGCAATTTCTGTGATTCATTGTCTATAAGAAAGTCCAAGAGATACACTAAACCTGAAGTGAAACATCGGAATCTAAAACTTGTCTCACAGGAGAAACTCAAAGCATAGAAACTTAGAGTGTCAGTCCTCTTGTAGTTAAGTCGGCATTGTGCTTTTTGAATTTAATTCCGATGCAATTTCTGTGCTTCATCGTCAATTAGAAGGTCAAGGTATACAGTAAACCTGAAGTGAAGCATCTGAATCTAAAACAGGACTCACAGGAGAGGTTCAAATCATTGAAAGTTATAATGTCATTCCTCTTGTACTTAAGTCGTCATTGGGCCTTTTGTATTAAATTCGGATGCAATTTTTGTGTTTCATCGTCAATAAGAGGGTCCAAGGGATACAGTAGATCTGATGTGAAGCATCGGATTCTAAAACTGGACTCACAGGAGAGATTCAAATCATTGAAAGTCAGAGTGGCAGTCCTCTTGTTCTTATGTCAGCATTGCGCCGTTTGTATTAAATTCGGATGCAATTTCTGTGTTTCATCGTCAATACGAAGGTCCAAGGGATACAGTAAGCCTGAAGTGAAGCATCGGATTCAAAAACAGGACTCACAGGAGAAGTTCCATTCATAGAAAGTTAGTGTGTCAGTCCTCTTGTACTTAAGTCGGCATTGTGCCTTTTGTATTAAATTCGGATGCAATTTCTGTGTTTCATCGTCAATAATAAGGTTCAAGGTATACGGTAAACCTGAAGTGAAGCATCAGAATCTAAAACTGGACTCACAGGAGAGGTTCACATCATAGAAAGTTAGAGTGTCAGTCTTCTTGTTCTAAAGTCGGCATTGTGCCTTTTGAATTTAATTAAGATGCAATTTCTGTGTTTCACCGTCAATAAGAAGGTCAAGGTATACAGTAAACCTGAAGTGAAGCATCGGAATCTAAAACTGGACTCACAGGAGAGGTTCAAAACATAGAAAGTTAGAGTGTCAGTCCTCTTGTACTTAAGTCGGCATTGTGCCTTTTGCATTTAATTCCGGTCCAATTTCTGTGCTTCATCGTCAATAAGAAGGTCCAAGGTACACAGGAAACCTGAAGTGAAGCATCGGAATCTAAAACTGGACTCACACGAGAGGTTCAAATCATAGAAAGTTAGAGTGTCAGTCCTCTTGTACTTAAGTCAACATTGTGCCTTTTGTATTAAATCAGATGCAATTTCTGTGTTTCATCGTCAATACGAAGGTCCAAGGGATACAGTAAACCTGAAGTGAAGCATCGGAATTTAAAACTGGACTCACAGGTGAGGTTCAAATCATAGAATGTTAGAGTGTCAGTCCTCTTGTACATAAGTCGGCATTTTGCCTTTTGAATTAATTAAGATGCAATGTCTGTGTTTCGCCGTCAATAGGAAGGTCAAGGTATACAGTAAACCTGAAGTGAAGCATCGGAATTTAAAACTGGACTCACAGGAGAGGTTCAAATCATAGTAAGTTAGAGTGTCAGTCCTCTTGTACTTAAGTCGGCATTGTGCCTTTTGAATTTAATGCAGATGCAATTTCAGTGCTTCATCGTCAATAAGAAGGTCCAAGGTACACAGTTAACCTGAAGTGAAGCATCGGAATCTAAAACTGGACTCATAGGAGAGGTTAAAATCATAGAAAGTTAGAGTGTCAGTTCTCTCGTACTTAAGTCAACATTGTGCCTTTTGTATTAAATCAGATGCAATTTCTGTGTTTCATCGTTAATACGAAGGTCCAAGGGATACAGTAAACCTGAAGTGAAGCATCGGAATCGAAAACTGGGCTCACAGGAGATGTTCAAATCATAGAAAGGTAGAGTGTCAGTCCTCTTGTACTTGAGTCGGCATTGTGCATTTTGAATTTAATTCCATGCAATTTCTGTGTTTCATCGTCAATAAGGAGGTCCGAGGTATACAGTAAACCTGAAGTGAAGCATCGGAATGTAAATCTGGACTGACAGGAGAGGTTCAAATCATAGAAAGTTAGAGTGTCAGTCCTCTGGTACTTATGTCGGCATTGTGCCTTTTGTATTACATTCGGCTGCAATTTCTGTGTTTCATCGTCTATAAGAAGGTCCAAGGGATACACTAAACCTGAAGTGAAGCATCGGAATCTAAAACTGATCTCATAGGAGAGGTTCAAAACATAGAAACTTTGAGTGTCAGTCCTCTTGTACTCAAGTCGGCATTGTGCCTTTTGAATTTAATTCCGGTGCAATTTCTGTGTTACATCGTCAATAAGAAGGTCCAAGAAACACAGTAAACCTGAAGTGAAGCATCGGAATCTAAAACTGGACTCACACGAGAGGTTCAAATCATAGTTAGAGTGTCAGTCCTCTTGTACTTAAGTCGGCATTGTGCCTTTTGTGTTAAATTAATATGCAATATCTGTGTTTCATCGTCAATAAGAAGGTTCAAGGGATACAGTAAACCAGAAGTGAAGCATCGGAATCTAAAACTGGACTCACAGGTGAGCTTCAAATCATAGAATGTTAGAGTGTCAGTCCTCTTGTACATAAGTCGGCATTGTGCCTTTTGAATTAATTAGGATGCAATGTCTGTGTTTCGCCGTCAATAGGAAGGTCAAGGTATACAGTAAACCTGAAGTGAAGCATCGGAATTTAAAACTGGACTCACAGGAGAGGTTCAAATCATAGTAAGTTAGAGTGTCAGTCCTCTTGTACTTAAGTCGGCATTGTGCCTTTTGAATTTAATGCCGATGCAATTTCAGTGCTTCATCGTCAATAAGAAGGTCCAAGGTATACAGTAAACCTGAAGTGAAGCATCGGAAACTGAAACTGGACTCACAGGAGAGGTTCAAATCATAGAAAGTTAGAGTGTCAGTCCTCATGTACTTAAGTCGGCATTGTGCCTTCTGAATTTAATTCCGATGCAATTTCTATGTTTCATCGTCAATAAGAAGGTCCAAGGTACACAGTTAACCTGAAGTGAAGCATCGGAATCTAAAACTGGACTGACAGGAGAGGTTAAAATCATAGAAAGTCAGAGTGTCAGTCCTCTTGTACTTAAGTCAACATTGTGCCTTTTGTATTAAAACAGATGCAATTTCTGTGTTTCATCGTCAATACGAAGGTCCAAGGGATACAATAAACCTGAAGTGAAGCATCGGAATCGAAAACTGGGCTCGCAGGAGATGTTAAAATCATAGAAAGTTAGAGTGTCAGTCATCTTGTACTTGAGTCGGCATTGTGCATATTGAATTTAATTCCATGCAATTTCTGTGTTTCATCGTCAATAAGGAGGTCCGAGGTATACAGTAAACCTGAAGTGAAGCATCGGAATGTAAATCTGGACTGACAGGAGAGGTTCAAATCATAGAAAGTTAGAGTGTCAGTCTTCTTGTACTTAAGTCGGCATTGTGCTTTTTGAATTTAATTCCGATGCAATTTCTGTGTTTCGTCGTCAATAAGAAGGTCCTAGATATACAGTAAACCTGAAGTGAAGCATCAGTTTCTAAAACTGGACTCACAGGAGAGGTTCAAATCATAGAAAGTAAGTGTGTCAGTCCCATTGTACTTAAGGCGGAATTGTGCCTTTTGTATTAAATTCGGTTGCAATTTCTGTGTTTCATCGTCTATAAGAAACCTGCAGTGAAGCATTGGAATCTAAAACTTGTCTCACAGTAGAAACTCAAAGCATAGAAACTTAGAGTGTCAGACCTCTTGTAGTTAAGCCGGCATTGTGCTTTTTGAATTTAATTCCGATGCAATTTCTGTGCTTCATCGTCAATTAGAAGGTCCAAGGTATACATTAAACCTGAAGTGAAGCATCGGAATCTAAAACTGGACTCACAGGAGAGGTTCAATCAATGAAAGTTAGAGTGTCAGTCCTCTTGTACTTAAGTCGGCATTGTGCTTTTTGAATTTATATTCCGATGCAATTTCTGTGCCTTTTGAATTTAATTAAGATGCAATTTCTCTGTTTCGCCGTCAATAGGAAAGTCAAGGTATACAGTAAACCTGAAGTGAAGCATCGGAATTTAAAACTGGACTCTCAGGAGTGGTTCAAATCATAGAATGTTAGAGTGTCAGTCCTCTTGTACTTAAGTCGGCATTGTGCCTTTTGAATTTAATTCCGATGCAATTTCTGTGCTTCATCTTTCAATAAAAAGGTCGTCCAAGGTATACAGTAAACCTGAAGTGAAGCATCGGAAACTAAAACTGGACTCACAGGAGAGGTTCAAATCGTAGGAAGTTAGAGTGTCAGTCCTCTTGTACTTAAGTCGGCATTGTGCCTTTTGAATTTAATTCGGATGCAATTTCTGTATTTCATCGTCAATAAGAGGGTCCAAGGTACACAGTAAACCTGAAGTGAAGCATCGGAATCTAAAACTGGACTCACAGGAGAGGTTTAAATCATAGAAAGTTAGAGAGTCAGTCCTCTTGTACTTAAGTCGGCATTGTGCCTTTTGTATTATTCGGTTGCAATTTCTGTGTTTCATCATCTATCACAAGGTCCAAGGGATACACTAAACCTGAAGTGAAGCTTCGGAATCTAAAACTGTTCTCACAGGAGAGGTTCAAAGCATAGATACTTAGAGTGTCAGTCCTCTTGTAGTTAAGTCGGCATTGTGCTATTTGAATTTAATTCCGATGCAATTTCTGTGCTTCATCGTCAATTAGAAGGTCCAAGGTATACAGTATACCTGAAGTGAAGCATCGGAATCTAAAACTGGACTCACAGGAGAGGTTCCGAACATAGAAAGTTAGAGTGTCAGTCCTCTTGTGCTTAAGTCGGCATTGTGCCTTTTGTATTAAATCAGATGCAATTTCTGTGTTTCATCGTCAATACGAAGGTCCAAGGGATACAGTAAACCTGAAGTGAAGCATCGAAATCTAAAACTGGACTCACAGGAGAGGTTCAAATCATAGAAAGTTAGAGTGTCAGTCCTCTTGTACTTAAGTCGGCATTGTGCCTTTAGAATTTAATTCGATGCAATTTCTATGTTTCGTCGTCAATAAGAAGGTCCAAGGTATACAGTAAACATGAAGTGACGCATCGGAATCTAAAACTGAACTCACAGGAGAGGTTCAAATGATAGAAATTTAGTGTGTCAGTCCTCTTGTACTTAAGTCGGCATTGTGCCCTTTGTATTAAATTCGGTTGCAATTTCTGTGTTTCATCGTCTATAAGAAGGTCCAAGGAATACACTAAACCTGAAGTGAAGCATCGGAATCTAAAGCTGGTCTCATAGGAGAGGTTAAAAGCATAGAAACTTAGAGTGTCAGTCCTCTTGTAGTTAAGTCGGCATTGTGCTTTTTGAATTTAATTCCGATGCAATTAGAAGGTCCAAGGTATACAGTAGACCTGAAGTGAAGCATCGGAATCTAAAACTGGACTCACTGGAGAGGTTCAAATCATAGAAAGTTAGAGTGTCAGTCCTCTTGTACTTAAGTCGGCATTGTGCCTTTTGAATTTAATTCCGATGCAATTTCTGTGCTTCATCGTCAATAAGAAGGTCCAAGGTACACAGTAAACCTGAAGTGAAACATCGGAATCTAAAACTGGACTCACACGAAAGGTTCAAATCATAGAAAGTTAGAGTGTCAGTCCTCTTGTACTTAAGTCGGCGTTGTGCCTTTTGTTTTAAATTCAGATGCAATTTCTGTGTTTCATCGTCAATAAGAAGGTCCAAGGGATACAGTAAACCTGAAGTGAAGCATCGGAATCTAAAACTTGACACACAGGTGAGGTTCAAATCATAGAATGTTAGAGTGTCAGTCCTCTTGTACTTAAGTCGGCATTGTGCCTTTTGTATTAAATTCGGTTGCAATTTCTGTGTTTGATCGTCTATAAGGAGGTCCAAGGGATACACTAAACCTGTAGTGAAGCATCGGAATCTAAAACTGTTCTCACAGGAGAGGTTCAAAGCTTAGAAACTTAGAGTGTCAGTCCTCTAGTAGTTAAGTCGGCATTGTGCTTTTTGAATTTAATTCCGATGCAATTTCTGTGCTTCATCGTCAATTAGAAGGTTCAAGGTATACAGTAAACCTGAAGTGAAGCATCGGAAACTAAAACTGGACTCACAGGAGAGGTTCAAATCATAGAAAGTTAGAGTGTCAGTCCTCTTGTACTTAAGTCGGCATTGTGCATTTTGAATTTTATTCCCATGCAATTTCTGTGTTTCATCGTCAATAAGAAGGTCCAAGGTACACAGTTAACCTGAAGTGAAGCATCGGAATCTAAAACTGGACTCACAGGAGAGATTCAAATCATAGAAAGTTAGAGTGTCAGTCCTCTTGTACTTAAGTCGGCATTGTGCCTTTTGTATTAAATCAGATACAATTGCTGTGTTTCATCGTCAATACGAAGGTCCAAGGGAAACAGTAAACCTGAAGTGAAGCATCGGAATCGAAAACTGGAATCACAGGAGATGTTCAAATCATAGAAAGTTAGAGTGTCAGTCCTCTTGTACTTGAGTCGGCATTGTGCCTTTTGAATTTAATTCCATGCAATTTCTGTGTTTCATCGTCAATAAGGAGGTCCGAGGAATACAGTAAACCTGAAGTGAAGCATCAGAATCTAAAACTGGACTCACAGGAGAGATTCAAATCATAGAAAGTTAGAGTGTCAGTCCTCTTGTACTTAAATCGGCATTGTGCTTTTTTAATTTATATTCCGATGCCATTTCTGTGCTTCATCGTCTATAAGAAGTTCCAAGGGATACACTAAACCTGAAGTGAAGCATCGGAATCTAAAACGATTCTCACAGGAGAGTTTCAAAGCATAGAAACTTAGAGTGTCAGTCCTCTCCTAGTTAAGTCGGCATTGTGCTTTTTGAATTTAATTCCGATGCAATTTCTGTGCTTCATCGTCAATTAGAAGGTTCAAGGTATACAGTAAACCTGAAGTGAAGCATCGGAATCTAAAACTAGACTCACAGGAGAGGTTCAAATTATAGCAAGTTAGTGTGTCAGTCCTCTTGTATTTAAGTCGGAATTGTGTCTTTTGTATTAAATTCGGTTGCAATTTCTGTGTTTCATCGTCTATAAGAAGGGCCAAGAGATATAGTAAACCTGAAGTGAAGCATCGGAATCTAAAACTGGACTCACAGAGAGTATCAGATCATAGAAAGTTAGTGTGTCAGTCCTCTTGTACTTAAGTCGGCGTTGTGCCTTTTGAATTTAATTCCGATGCAATATCTGTGTTTCGCCGTCAATAAGAAGGTCCAAGGTATACAGTAAACCTGAAGTGAGGCATCAGAATATAAAACTGGACTCACAGGAGAGGTTCAAATCATAGAAAGTTAGATTGTCAGTCCTCTTGTACTTAAGTCGGCATTGTGCCTTTTGAATTTATTTCCGATGCAATTTCGGTGCTTCATCGTCAATAAGAAGGTCCAAGGGATACAGTAAACCTGAAGTGAAGCATCGGAATCTAAAACTGGACTCACAGGAGACGTTCAAATCATAGAAAGTTAGAGTGTAGGTCCACTTGTACTTAAGTCGGCATTGTGCATTTTGTTTTTAATTCCGATGCAATTTCTGTGTTTCATCGTTAATAAGAAGGTCCAAGGTATGCAGTAAACCTTAAGTGAGGCATCGGAATCTCAAACTGCACTCACAGGAGAGGTTCAAATAATTGAAAGTTAGAGTGTCAGCCTCTTGTACTTAAGTCGGCATTGTGCCTTTTGAATTTAATTCGGATGCAATTTCTGTATTTCATCGTCAATAAGAAGGTTCAAGGGATACAGTAAACCTCAAGTGAAGCATCGGAATCTAAAACTGGACTCACAGGAGAGGTTCAAATCAAAGAAAGTTAGAGTCTCAGTCCTCTTGTACTTAAGTCGGCATTGTGCCTTTTGAATTTAATTATGATGCAATATCTGTGTTTCGCAGTCAATTAGAAGGTCCAAGGTACACAGTAAACCTGACGTGAAGCATCAGAATCTAAAACTGGAATCACAGGAGAGGTTCAAATCATAGAAAGTAAGTGTGTCAGTCCTCTTGTACTTAAGTCGGCATTGTGCGTTTGTATTAAATTCGGATGCAATTTCTGTGTTCCATCGTCAGTAATAAGGTCCAAGGGATACAGTAAACCTGAAGTGAAGCATCGGAATCTAAAACTGCACTCACAGGAGAGGTTCAAATAATTGAAAGTTAGAGTGTCAGCCTCTTGTACTTAAGTCGGCATTGTGCCTTTTGAATTTAATTCGGATGCAATTTCTGTGTTTCATCGTCAATAAGAAGGTCCAAGGGATACAGTAAACCTGAAGTGAAGCATCGGAATCTAAAACTGGACTCACAGGAGAGGTTAAAAGCACAGAAAGTTAGAGTGTCAGTCCTCTTGTACTTAAGCCGGCATTGTGCTTTTTGAATTTAATTCTGATGCAATTTCTGTGCTTCATCGTCAATAAGGAGGTCCAAGGTATACAGTAAACCTAAAGCGAAGCATCGGAATCTAAAACTGGACTCGCAGGAGAGGTTCAAATCATAGAAAGTTAGAGTGTCAGTTTTCTAATACTGAAGTCGGCATTGTGCCCTTTGAATTTAATTCCCATGCAATTACTATGTTTCATCGTCAATAAAAAGGTCCAAGGTATACAGTAAACCTGAAGTGAAGCATCGGAATCTAAAACTGGACTCAGAGGAGAGGTTCAAATCATACAAAGTTAGAGTGTCAGTCCTCTTCTACGTAAGTCGGCATTGTGCCTTTAGTATTAAATACGGATGCAATTTCTGTATTTCATCGTCAATAAGAGGGTCCAAGGGATACAGTAAACCTGCAGTGAAGCATCGGAATCTAAAACTGGGCTCACAGGAGAGTTTCAAATCATAGAAAGTTAGAGAGTCAGACCTCTTGTACTTAAGTCGGCATTGTGCCTTTTGAATTTAACTCCGATGCAATTTCTGTGCTTCATCGTCAATAAGAAGGTCGAAGGGATACAGTAAACCTGAAGTGAAGCATCGGAATCTAAAACTGGACTCACAGAAGAGGTTCAAATCATAGAAAGTTAGACTGTCAGTCCTCTTGTACTTAAGTTGGCATTGTGCCTTTTGAATATAATTCCGATGCAATTTCTGTGCTTCATCGTCGATAAGTAGGTCCAAGGGATACAGTAAACCTGTAGTGAGGCATCGGAATCTAAAACAGGACTCACAGGAGAGGTTCAAATCATAGAAAGTTAGAGTGTCAGTCCTCTTGTACTTAAGTCGGCAATGTGCCTTTTGTATTAAATTCCGAATCAATTTCTGTGTATCATCGTCAATAAGAAGGTCCAAGGGATACAGTAAACCTGAGGTGAAGCATCGGAATCTAAAACTGGACTCACAGGAGAGATTCAAATCATAGAAATTTAGAGTGTCAGTCCTCTTGTACTTAAGTCCACATTGTGCCTTTTGTATTATATCAGATGCAATATCTGTGTTTCATCGTCAATACGAAGGTCCAAGGGATACAGTAAACCTGAAGTGAAGCATCGGAATCGAAAACTGGACTCACAGGAGATGTTCCAATCATAGAAAGTTAGAGTGTCAGTCCTCGTGTACTTGAGTCGGCATTGTGCCTTTTGAATTTAATTCGATGCTATTTCTGTGTTTCATCGTCAATAAGGAGGTCCGAGGTATACAGTAAACCTGAAGTGAAGCATTGGAATCTAAAACTGGACTGACAGGAGAGGTTCAAATCATAGAAAGTTACAGTGTCAGTCCTCTTGTACTTAAGTCGGCATTGTGCCTTTTGAATTTAATTCAGATGCAATTTCTGTGTTTCGTCGTCAATAAGAAGGTCCAAGGTATACAGTAAACCTGAAGTGAAGCATCGGAATCTAAAACTGGACTCACAGGAAATGTTCAAATCATAGAAACTTAGAGTGTCAGTCCTCGTGTACTTGAGTCGGCATTGTGCCTTTTGAATTTAATTCGATGCTATTTCTGTGTTTCATCGTCAATAAGGAGGTCCGAGGTATACAGTAAACCTGAAGTGAAGCATCGGAATCTAAAACTGGACTCACAGGAGAGGTTATAATCATAGCAAGTTAGTGTGTCAGTCCTCTTGTACTTAAGTCGGAATTGTGCCCTTTGTATTAAATTCGGTTTCAATTTCTGTGTTTTATCGTCTATAAGGAGGTCCAAGAGATACACTAAACCTGAAGTGAAGAATCGGAATCTAAAACTGGTCTCACAATAGAGGTTCAAAGCATAGAAACTTAGAGTGTCAGTCCTCTTGTAGTTAAGTCGGCATTGTGATTTTTGAATTTAATTCCGATGCAATCTCTGTGCTTCATCGTCAATTAGAAGGTCCAAGGTATACAGTAAACCTGAAGTGAAGCATCGGAATCTAAAACAAGACTCACAGGAGAGGTTCAAATCATTGATAGTTAGAGTGTCAGTCCTCTTGTACTTAAGTCGGCATTGTGCTATTTGAATTTATATTCCGATGCAATTACTGTGCTTCATCGTCAATAAGAAGGTCCAAGGTATACAGTAAACCTGAAGCGAAGCATCGGAATCTAAAACTGGACTCACAGGAGAGGTCCAAATCATAGACAGTTAGAGTGTCAGTCCTCTTGTACTTAAGTCGGCATTGTGCCTTTTGAATTTAATTCCGATGCAATTTCTGTGTATCATCGTCAATAAGAAGTTCCAAGGTGTACAGTACACCTGAAGTAAAGCATCGGAATCTAAAACTGGACTCACAGGAGAGGTTCAATTCATAGAAAGTTAAAGGGTCAGTCCTCTTGTACTTAGGTCGGCATTGTGCCATTTGTATTAAATTCGAATGCAATTTCTGTGTTTCATCGTCAATAAGAAGGTCCAAGGGATACAGTAAACCTGAAGTGAAGCATCGGAATCTAAAACTGCACTCACAGAGAGGATCAGATCATAAAAAGTTAGTGTGTCAGTCCTCTTGTACTTAAGTCGGCGTTGTGCTTTTTGAATTTAATTCCTATGCAATATCTGTGTTTCGCCGTCAATAAGAAGGTCCAAGGTATACAGTAAACCTGAAGTGAGGCATCAGAATATAAAACTGGACTCACAGGCGACGTTCAAATCATAGAAAGTTAGATTGTCAGTCCTCTTGTACTTAAGTCGGCATTGTGCCTTTGAATTTATTTCCGATGCAATTTCGGTGCTTCATCGTCAATAAGAAGGTCTAAGGGATATAGTAAACCTGAAGTGAAGCATCGGAATCTAAAACTGGACTCAGAGGAGACGTTCAAATCATAGAAAGTTATAGTGTAGGTCCACTTGTACTTAAGTCGGCATTGTGCATTTTGTTTTTAATTCCGATGCAGGTTCTGTGTTTCATCGTCAATAAGAAGGTCCAAGGTATGCAGTAAACCTTAAGTGAGGCATCGGAATCTAAAACTGCACTCACAGGAGAGGTTCAAATAATTGAAAGTTAGAGTGTCAGCCTCTTGTACTTAAGTCGGCATTGTGCCTTTTGAATTTAATTCGGATGCAATTTCTGTGTTTCATCGTTAATAAGAAGGTTCAAGGGATACAGTAAACCTCAAGTGAAGCATCGGAATCTAAATCTGGACTCACAGGAGAGGTTCAAATCATAGAAAGTTAGAGTCTCAGTCCTCGTGTACTTAAGTCGGCATTGTGCCTTTTGAATTTAATTACGATGCAATATCTGTGTTTCGCAGTCAATAAGAAGGTCCAAGGTACACAGTAAACCTGACGTGAAGCATCAGAATCTAAAACTGGAATCACAGGAGAGGTTCAAATCATAGAAAGTAAGAGTGTCAGTCCTCTTGTACTTAAGTCGTCATTGTGCGTTTGTATTAAATTCGGATGCAATTTCTGTGTTCCATCGTCAGTAATAAGGTCCAAGGGATACAGTAAACCTGAAGTGAAGCATCGGAATCTAAAACTGGACTCACAGGAGAGGTTCAAACCATAGAAAGTTATAGTGTCAGTCCTCTTGTACTTAAGTCGGCTTTGTCCTTTTTGTATTTAATTCGGATGCAATTTCTGTGTTTCATCGTCAATAAGAAGGTCCAAGGGATACAGTAAACCTGAAGTGAAGCATCGGAATCTAAAACTGGACTCACAGGAGAGGTCCAATCATAGAAAGTTAGAGTGTCAGTCCTCTTGTACTTAAGTCGGAATTGTGCCTTTTAAATTTAATTCCGATGCAATTTCTGTGTTTCATCGTCAATAAGAAGGGTCAAGGTATACAGTAAACGTGAAGTGAAGCATCGGAATCTAAAACTGGACTCACAGGAGAGGTTCAAATCATAGAAAATTAGAGTGTCAGTCCTCTTGTACTTAATTCGGCATTGTGCCTTTTGTATTAAAATCGGTTTCAATATCTGTGTTTCATCGTCAATAACAAGGTCCAAGGGATACACTAAACCTGAAGTGAAGCATCGGAATCTAAAACTGGTCTCACAATAGAGGTTCAAAGCATAGAAACTTAGAGTGTCAGTCCTCTTGTAGTTAAGTCGGCATTGTGCTTTTTGAATTTAATTCCGATGCAATTTCTGTGCTTCATCGTCAATTAGAAAGTCCAAGGTATACAGTAAACCTGAAGCGAAGCATCGGAATCTAAAACTGGACTCACAGGAGAGGTCCAAATCATAGACAGTTAGAGTGTCAGTCCTCTTGTACTTAAGTCGGCATTGTGCCTTTTGAATTTAATTCCGATGCAATTTCTGTGTATCATCGTCAATAAGAAGTCCCAAGGTATGCAGTACACCTGAAGTGTAGCATCGGAATCTAAAACTGGACTCACAGGAGAGGTTCAATTCATAGATAGTTAAAGGGTCAGTCCTCTTGTACTTAGGTCGGCATTGTGCCAGTTGTATTAAATTCTAATGCAATTTCTGTGTTTCATCGTCAATAATAAGGTCCAAGGGATACAGTAAACCTGAAGTGAAGCATAGGAATCTAAAACTGGACTCACAGGAGAGGTTCAAATCATAGAAAGTTAGTGTGTCAGTCCCCTTGTACTTAAGTCGGAATTGTGCCTTTTGTATTAAATTCGGTTGCAACTTCTGTGTTTCATCGTCTATAAGAAAGTCCAAGAGATACATTAAACCTGAAGTGATACATCGGAATCTAAAACTGGTCTCACAGGAGGGGTTCAAACATAGAGACTTAGAGTGTCAGTCCTCTTGTAGTTAAGTCGGCATTGTGCTTTAAGAATTTAATTCCGATGCAATTTCTGTGTTTCGGTGTCAATAGGAAGGTCAAGGTATACAGTAACCCTGAAGTGAAGCATCGGAATTTAAAACTGGACTCTCTGGAGTGGTTCAAATCATAGAATGTTAGAGTGTCAGTCCTCTTGTACTTAACTCGGCATTGTGCCTTTTGAATTTAATTCCGATGCAATTTCTGTGTTTCGTCGTCGTCAATAACAAGGTCCAAGGTATACAGTAAACCTGAAGTGAAGCATCGGAATCTAAAACTGGACTCACAGGAGAGGTTCAAATCATAGCAAGATAGTGTGTCAGTCCTCTTGTACTTAAGTCGGAACTGTGCCTTTTGTACTAAATTCGGTTGCAATTTCTATGTTTCATCGTCTATAAGAAGGTCCAAGAGATACACTAAACCTGAAGTGAAGCATCGGAATCTAAAACTGGTCTCACAGGAGAGGTTCAAACATAGAGACTTAGAGTGTCAGTCCTCTTGTAGTTAAGTCGGCATTGTGCCTTTTGAATTTAATTCCAATGCAATTTCTGTGCTTCTTCGTCAATTAGAAGGTCCAAGGTATACAGTAAACCTGAACTGAAGCATCGGAACCTAAATCTGGTCTCACAGGAGAGGTTCAAATCATAGAAACTTATAGTGTCAGTCCTCTTGTAGTTAAGTCGGCATTGTGCATTTTGAATTTAATTCCGATTCAATTTCTGTGCTTCATCGTCAATTAGAAGGTCCAAGGTATACAGTAAACCTGAAATGAAGCATCGGAATCTAAAACTGGACTCACAGGAGAGGTTCAAATCATTGAAAGTTAGAGTGTCAGTCCTTTTGTACTTAAGTCGGCATTGTGCTTTTTGAATTTATATTCCGATGCAATTTCTGTGCTTCATCGTCAATAAGAAAGTCCAAGGTATACAGTAAACCTGATGCGAAGCATAGGAATCTAAAACTGTACTCACAGGAGAGGTTCAAATCTTAGAATGTTTGATTGTCAGTCCTCTTGTACTTAAGTCGGCATTGTGTCTTTTGTATTAAATTCAGATGATATTTCTGTGTTTCATCGTCAATACGAAGGTCCAAGTGATACAGTAAACGAAAAGTGAAGCATCGGAATCTAAAACTGGACTCGCAGGAGATGTTCAAATCATAGAAACTTAGACTGTCAGTCCTCTTGTACTTGAGTCGACATTGTGCCTTTTGAATATAATTCGATGCAATTTCTGTGTTTTATCGTCAATAAGGCGGTCCGAGGTATACAGTAAACCTGAAGTGAAGCATCGGAATCTAAAACTGGACTCACAGGAGAGGTTATAATCATAGCAAGTTAGTGTGTCAGTCCTCCTGTACTTAAGTCGGAATTGTGCCTTTTGTATTAAATTCGGTTGCAATTTCTGTGTTTCATCGTCTATAAGAAGGTCCAAGAGATACACTAAACCTGAAGTGAGGCATCGGAATCTAAAACTGGTCTCACAATAGAGGTTCAAAGCATAGAAACTTAGAGTGTCAGTCCTCTTGTAGTTAAGTCGGCATTGTGATTTTTGAATTTAATTCCGATGCAATTTCTGTGTTTCATCGTCAATAAGGAGGTCCGAGGCATACAGTAAACCTGAAGTGAAGCATCGGAATCTAAAACTGGACTGACAGGAGAGGTTCAAATCATAGAAAGTTAGTGTGTCAGTCCCCTTGTACTTAAGTCGGAATTGTCCTTTTTGTATTAAATTCGGTTGCAATTTCTGTGTTTCATCGTCTATAAGAAGGTCCAAGAGATACACTAAACCTGAAGTGAAGCATCGGAATCTAAAACTGTACTCACAGGAGAGGTTCAAATCATAGAAAGTTGGAGTGTCATTCCTCTTGTACTTAAGTCGGCATTGTGTCTTTTGTATTACATTCAGATGCAATTTCTGTGTTTCATCGTCAATACGAAGGTCCAAGTGCTACAGTAAACATGAAGTGAAGCATCGGAATCTAAAACTGGACTCACAGGGGATGTTCAAATCATAGAAACTTAGAGTGTCAGTCCTCTTGTACTTGAGTCGACATTGTGCCTTTTGAATATAATTCGATGCAATTTCTGTGTTTTATCGTCAATAAGGAGGTCCGAGGTATACAGTAAACCTGAAGTGAAGCAACGGAATCTAAAACTGGACTGACAGGAGGGGTTCAAATCATAGACATTTAGAGTGTCAGTCCTCTTGTATTTAAGTCGGCATTGTGCCTTTTGAATTTAATTCCGATACAATTTCTGTGTTTCGTCGTGAATAAGATGGTCCAAGGTATACAGTAAACCTGAAGTGAAGCATCGGAATCTAAAACTGGACTCACGGGAGAGGTTATAATCATAGCAAGTTAGTGTGTCAGTCCTCTTGTACTTAAGTCGGAATTGTGCCTTTTGTATTAAATTCGGTTGCAATTTCTGTGTTTCATCGTCTATAAGAAGGTCCAAGAGATACACTAAACCTGAAGTGAAGCATCGGAATCTAAAACTGGTCTCACAATAGAGGTTCAAAGCATAGAAACTTAGAGTGTCAGTCCTCTTGTAGTTAAGTCGGCATTGTGCTTTTTGAATTTAATTCCGATGCAATTTCTGTGCTTCATCGTCAATTAGAAGGTCCAAGGTATACAGTAAACCTGAAGCAAAGCATCGGAATCTAAAACTGGACTCACAGGAGAGATCCAAATCATAGACAGTTAGAGTGTCAGTCCTCTTGTACTTAAGTCGGCATTGTGCCTTTTTAATTTAATTCCGATGCAATTTCTGTGTATCATCGTCAATAAGAAGTCCCAAAGTATGCAGTACACCTGAAGTGAAGCATCGGAATCTAAAACTGGACTCACAGGAGAGGTTCAATTCATAGAAAGTTAAAGGGTCAGTCCTCTTGCACTTAGGTCGGCATTGTGCCATTTGTATTAAATTCGAATGCAATTTCTGTGTTTCATCGTCAATAATAAGGTCCAAGGGTTACAGTAAACCTGAAGTGAAGCATCGGAATCTAAAACTGGTCTCACAGGAGAGGTTCAAATCATAGAAACTTAGAGTGTCAGTCCTCTTGTAGTTAAGTCGGCATTGTGATTTTTGAATTTAATTCCAATGCAATTTCTGTGCTTCATCGTCAATTAGAAGGTCCAAGGTATACAGTAAACCTGAACTGAAGCATCGGAACCTAAAACTGGTCTCACAGGAGAGGTTCAAATCATAGAAACTTAGAGTGTCAGTCCTCTTGTACTTGAGTCGACATTGTGCCTTTTGAATATAATTCGATGCAATTACTGTGTTTTATCGTCAATAAGGCGGTCCGAGGTATACAGTAAACCTGAAGTGAAGCATCGGAATCTAAAACTGGACTCACAGGAGAGGTTATAATCATAGCAAGTTAGTGTGTCAGTCCTCTTGTACGTAAGTCGGAATTGTGCCTTTTGTATTAAATTCGGTTGCAATTTCTGTGTTTCATCGTCTATAAGAAGGTCCAAGAGATACACTAAACCTGAAGTGAAGCATCGTAATCTAAAACTGGTCTCACAATAGAGGTTCAAAGCATAGAAACTTAGAGTGTCAGTCCTCTTGTAGTTAAGTCGGCACTGAGATTTTTGAATTTAATTCCGATGCAATCTCTGTGCTTCATCGTCAATTAGAAGGTCCAAGCTATACAGTAAACCTGAAGTGAAGCATCGGAATCTAAAACAGGACTCACAGGAGAGGTTCAAATCATTGAAAGTTAGAGTGTCAGTCCTCTTGTACTTAAGTCGGCATTGTGCTATTTGAATTTATATTCCGATGCAATTTCTGTGCTTTATCGTCAATAAGAAGGTCCAAGGTATACAGTAAACCTGAAGCGAAGCATCGGAATCTAAAACTGGACTCACAGGAGAGGTCCAAATCATAGACAGTTAGAGTGTCAGTCCTCTTGTACTTAAGTCGGCATTGTGCCTTTTGAATTTAATTCCGATGCAATTTCTGTGTATCATCGTCAATAAGAAGTTCCAAGGTGTACAGTACACCTGAAGTGAAGCATCGGAATCTAAAACTGGACTCACAGGAGAGGTTCAATTCATAGAAAGTTAAAGGGTCAGTCCTCTTGTACTTAGGTCGGCATTGTGCCATTTGTATTAAATTCGAATGCAATTTCTGTGTTTCATCGTCAATAAGAAGGTCCAAGGGATACAGTAAACCTGAAGTGAAGCATCGGAATTTAAAACTGGACTAACAGAGAGGATCAGATCATAGAAAGTTAGTGTGTCAGTCCTCTAGTACTTAAGTCGGCGTTGTGCCTTTTGAATTTAAGTCCGATGCAATATCTGTGTTTCGCCGTCAATAAGAAGGTCCAAGGTATACAGTAAACCTGAAGTGAGGCATCAGAATATTAAACTGGACTCACAGGAGAGGTTCAAATCATAGAAAGTTAGACTTTCAGTCCTCTTGAACTTAAGTCGGCATTGTGCCTTTTGAATTTATTTCCGATGCAATTTCGGTGCTTCATCGTCAATAAGAAGGTCCAAGGGATACAGTAAACCTGAAGTGAAGCATCGGAATCTAAAACTGGACTCACTGGAGACGTTCAAATCATAGAAAGTTAGAGTGTAAGTCCACTTGTACTTAAGTCGGCATTGTGCATTTTGTTTTTAATTCCGATGCAGGTTCTGTGTGTCATCGTTAATAAGAAGGTCCAAGGTATGCAGTAAACCTTAAGTGAGGCATCGGAATCTAAAACTGCACTCACAGGAGAGGTTCAAATAATTGAAAGTTAGAGTGTCAGCCTCTTGTACTTAAGTCAGCATTGTGCCTTTTGAATTTAATTCGGATGCAATTTCTGTGTTTCATCGTCAATAAGAAGGTTCAAGGGATACAGTAAACCTCAAGTGAAGCATCGGAATCTAAAACTGGACTCACAGGAGAGGTTCATATCATAGAAAGTTAGAGTCTCAGTCCTCTTGTACTTAAGTCGGCATTGTGCCTTTTGAATTTAATTACGATGCAATATCTGTGTTTCGCAGTCAATAAGAAGGTCCAAGGTACACAGTAAACCTGACGTGAAGCATCAGAATCTAAAGCTGGAATCACAGGAGAGGTTCAAATCATAGAAAGTAAGAGTGTCAGTCCTCGTGTACTTAAGTCGGCATTGTGCTTTTGTATTAAATTCGGATGCAATTTCTGTGTTCCATCGTCAGTAATAAGGTCCAAGGGACACAGTAAACCTGAAGTGAAGCATCGGATTTTAAAACTGGACTCACAGGAGAGGTCCAATCATAGAAAGTTAGAGTGTCAGTCCTCTTGTACTTAAGTCGGAATTGTGCCTTTTAAATTTAATTCCGATGCAATTTCTGTGTTTCATCGTCAATAAGAAGGGCCAAGGTATACAGTAAACGTGAAGTGAAGCATCGGAATCTAAAACTGGACTCACAGGAGAGGTTCAAATCATAGAAAGTTAGAGTGTCAGTCCTCTTGTACTTAATTCGGCATTGTGCCTTTTGTATTAACATCGGTTTCAATATCTGTGTTTCATCGTCAATAAGAAGGTCCAAGGGATACACTAAACCTGAAGTGAAGCATCGGAATCTAAAACTGGACTCACAGGAGAGGTTAAAAGCACAGAAAGTTATAGTGTCAGTCCTGTTGTACTTAAGCCGGCATTGAGCTTTTTGAATTTAATTCTGATGCAATTTCTGTGCTTCATCGTCAATAAGAAGGTCCAAGGTATACAGTAAACCCGAAGTGAAGCATCGGAATCTAAGACTGGACTACCGGAGAGGTACAAGTCATAGAAAGTTAGAGTGTCTGTCCTCTTGTACTTAAGTCGGCGTTGTGACTTTTGAATTTAATTCCGATGCAATTTCTGTGCTTCATCGTCAATAAGAAGGTCCAAGGTATACAGTATACCTGAAGTAAAGCATCGAAATGAAAAACTGGACTCACAGGAGAGGTTCAGATCATAGAAAGTTAGAGTGTCAGTCCTCTTGTACTTAATTCGGCATTGTGCCTTTTGTATTAAAATCGGTTTCAATATCTGTGTTTCATCGTCAATAAGAAGGTCCAAGGGATACACTAAACCTGAAGTGAAGCATCGGAATCTAAAACTGGACTCACAGGAGAGGTTAAAAGCACAGAAAGTTAGAGTGTCAGTCCTGTTGTACTTAAGCCGGCATTGTGCTTTTTGAATTTAATTCTGATGCAATTTCTGTGCTTCATCGTCAATAAGAAGGTCCAAGGTATACAGTAAACCCGAAGTGAAGCATCGGAATCTAAGACTGGACTACCGGAGAGGTACAAGTCATAGAAAGTTAGAGTGTCTGTCCTCTTGTACTTAAGTCGGCGTTGTGACTTTAGAATTTAATTCCGATGCAATTTCTGTGCTTCATCGTCAATAAGAAGGTCCAAGGTATACAGTATACCTGAAGTAAAGCATCGAAATGTAAAACTGGACTCGCAGGAGAGGTTCAAATCATAGAAAGTTAGAGTGTCAGTTTTCTAATCCTGAAGTCGGCATTGTGCCTTTTGAATTTAATTCCCATGCAATTACTATGTTTCATCGTCAATAAAAAGGTCCAAGGTATACAGTAAACCTGAAGTAAAGTATCGGAATCTAAAACTGGACTCAGAGGAGAGGTTCAAATCATACAAAGTTAGAGTGTCAGTCCTCTTCTACGTAAGTCGGCATTGTGCCTTTAGTATTAAATACGGATGCAATTTCTGTATTTCATCGTCAATAAGAGGGTCCAAGGGATACAGTAAACCTGCAGTGAAGCATCGGAATCTAAAACTGGGCTCACAGGAGAGTTTCAAATCATAGAAAGTTAGAGAGTCAGACCTCTTGTACTTAAGTTGGCATTGTGCCTGTTGAATTTAACTCCGATGCAATTTCTGTGCTTCATCGTCAATAAGAAGGTCGAAGGGATACAGTAAACCTGAAGTGAAGCATCGGAATCTAAAACTGGACCCACAGGAGAGGTTCAAATCATAGAAAGTTAGACTGTCAGTCCTCTTGTACTTAAGTCGGCATTGTGCCTTTTGCATTTAATTCCGTTGCAATTTCTGTGCCTCATCGTCGATAAGTAGGTAAAAGGGATACAGTAAACCTGTAGTGAAGCATCGGAATCTAAAACAGGACTCACAGGAGAGGTTCAAATCATAGAAAGTTAGAGTGTCAGTCCTCTTGTAGTTAAGTCGGCATTGTGCCTTTTGTATTAAATTCTGAATCAATTTCTGTGTATCATCGTCAATAAGAAGGTCCAAGGGATACAGTAAACCTGAGGTGAAGCATCGGAATCTAAAACTGGACTCACAGGAGAGGTTCAAATCATAGAATTTTAGAGTGTCAGTCCTCTTGTACTTAAGTCGGCATTGTGCCTTTTGTATTAAATTCAGATGCAATTTCTGTGTTTCATCGTCAATACGAAGGTCCAAGGGATACAGTAAACCTGAAGTGTAGCATCGGAATCTAAAACTGGACTCACAGGAGATGTTCAAATCATAGAAAGTTAGAATGTCAGTCCTCTTGTACTTGAGTCAACATTGTGCCTTTTGAATATAATTCGATGCAATTTCTGTGTTTCATCGTCAATAAGGAGGTCCAAGGTATACAGTATACCTGAAGTAAAGCATCGAAATGTAAAACTGGACTCACAGGAGAGGTTCAGATCATAGAAAGTTAGAGTGTGAGACCTCTTGTACTTAAGTCGGCATTGTGCCTTTTGAAATTAATTAAGATGCAATGTTTGTGTTTCGCCGTCAATAGGAAGGTCAAGGTATACAGTAAACCTGAAGTGAAGCATCGGAATTTAAAACTGGACTCACAGGAGAGGTTCAAATCATAGAAAGTTAGAGTGTCAGTCCTCTTGTACTTAAGTCGGCATTGTGCCTTTTGAATTTAATTCAGATGCAATTTCTGTGTTTCATCGTCAATAAGAAGGTCCAAGGTACACAGTAAACCTGAAGTGAAGCATCGGAATCTAAGACTGGACTCACAGGAGAGGTTCAAATCATAGAAAGTTAGAGTGTCAGTCCTCTTGTACTTAAGTCGGCATTGTGCCTTTTGTATTATATCAGATGCAATATCTGTGTTTCATCGTCAATACGAAGGTCCAAGGGATACAGTAAACCTGAAGTGAAGCATCGGAATCTAAAACTGGACTCACAGGAGATGTTCAAATCATAGAAAGTTAGAGTGTCAGTCCTCTTGTACTTGAGTCGGCATTGTGCCTTTTGAATTTAATTCGATGCAATTTCTGTGTTTCATCGTCAATAAGGAGGTCCGAGGGATACAGTAAACCTGAAGTGAAGCATCGGAATCTAAAACTGGACTCACAGGAGAGGTTATAATCATAGCAAGTTAGTGTGTCAGTTCTCTTGTACTTAAGTCGGAATTGTGCCTTTTGTATTAAATTCGGTTGCAATTTCTGTGTTTCATCGTCTATAAGAAGGTCCAAGAGATACACTAAACCTGAAGTGAAGCATCGGAATCTAAAACTGGTCTCACAATAGAGGTTCAAAGTATAGAAACTTAGAGTGTCAGTCCTCTTGTAGTTAAGTCGGCATTGTGCTTTTTGAATTTAATTCCGATGCAATTTCTGTTATTCATCGTCAATTAGAAGGTCCAAGGTATACAGTAAACCTGAAGCGAAGCATCGGAATCTAAAACTGGACTCACAGGAGAGGTCCAAATCATAGACAGTTAGAGTGTCAGTCCTCTTGTACTTAAGTCGGCATTGTGCCTTTTGAATTTAATTCCGATGCAATTTCTGTGTATCATCGTCAATAAGAAGTCCCAAGGTATACAGTACACCTGAAGTGAAGCATCGGAATCTAAAACTGGACTCACAGGAGAGGTTCAATTCATAGAAAGTTAAAGGGTCAGTCCTCTTGTACTTAGGTCGGCATTGTGCCATTTGTATTAAATTCGAATGCAATTTCTGTGTTTCATCGTCAATAATAAGGTCCAAGGGATACAGTAAACCTGTAGTGAAGCATCGGAATCTAAAACTGGACTCACAGGAGAGGATCAGATCATACAAAGTTAGTGTGTCAGTCCTCTTGTACTTAAGTCGGCATTGTGCCATTTGTATTAAATTCGAATGCAATTTCTGTGTTTCATCGTCAATAAGAAGGTCCAAGGGATACAGTAAACCTGAAGTGAAGCATCGGAATTTAAAACTGGACTAACAGAGAGGATCAGATCATAGAAAGTTAGTGTGTCAGTCCTCTAGTACTTAAGTCGGCGTTGTGCCTTTTGAATTTAAGTCCGATGCAATATCTGTGTTTCGCCGTCAATAAGAAGGTCCAAGGTATACAGTAAACCTGAAGTGAGGCATCAGAATATAAAACTGGACTCACAGGAGAGGTTCAAATCATAGAAAGTTAGACTTTCAGTCCTCTTGAACTTAAGTCGGCATTGTGCCTTTTGAATTTATTTCCGATGCAATTTCGGTGCTTCATCGTCAATAAGAAGGTCCAAGGGATACAGTAAACCTGAAGTGAAGCATCGGAATCTAAAACTGGACTCACTGGAGACGTTCAAATCATAGAAAGTTAGAGTGTAAGTCCACTTGTACTTAAGTCGGCATTGTGCATTTTGTTTTTAATTCCGATGCAGGTTCTGTGTGTCATCGTTAACAAGAAGGTCCAAGGTATGCAGTAAACCTTAAGTGAGGCATCGGAATCTAAAACTGCACTCACAGGAGAGGTTCAAATAATTGAAAGTTAGAGTGTCAGCCTCTTGTACTTAAGTCAGCATTGTGCCTTTTGAATTTAATTCGGATGCAATTTCTGTGTTTCATCGTCAATAAGAAGGTTCAAGGGATACAGTAAACCTCAAGTGAAGCATCGGAATCTAAAAATGGACTCACAGGAGAGGTTCATATCATAGAAAGTTAGAGTCTCAGTCCTCTTGTACTTAAGTCGGCATTGTGCCTTTTGAATTTAATTACGATGCAATATCTGTGTTTCGCAGTCAATAAGAAGGTCCAAGGTACACAGTAAACCTGACGTGAAGCATCAGAATCTAAAGCTGGAATCACAGGAGAGGTTCAAATCATAGAAAGTAAGAGTGTCAGTCCTCGTGTACTTAAGTCGGCATTGTGCTTTTGTATTAAATTCGGATGCAATTTCTGTGTTCCATCGTCAGTAATAAGGTCCAAGGGACACAGTAAACCTGAAGTGAAGCATCGGATTTTAAAACTGGACTCACAGGAGAGGTCCAATCATAGAAAGTTAGAGTGTCAGTCCTCTTGTACTTAAGTCGGAATTGTGCCTTTTAAATTTAATTCCGATGCAATTTCTGTGTTTCATCGTCAATAAGAAGGGCCAAGGTATACAGTAAACGTGAAGTGAAGCATCGGAATCTAAAACTGGACTCACAGGAGAGGTTCAAATCATAGAAAGTTAGAGTGTCAGTCCTCTTGTACTTAATTCGGCATTGTGCCTTTTGTATTAAAATCGGTTTCAATATCTGTGTTTCATCGTCAATAAGAAGGTCCAAGGGATACACTAAACCTGAAGTGAAGCATCGGAATCTAAAACTGGACTCACAGGAGAGGTTAAAAGCACAGAAAGTTATAGTGTCAGTCCTGTTGTACTTAAGCCGGCATTGAGCTTTTTGAATTTAATTCTGATGCAATTTCTGTGCTTCATCGTCAATAAGTAGGTCCAAGGTATACAGTAAACCCGAAGTGAAGCATCGGAATCTAAGACTGGACTACCGGAGAGGTACAAGTCATAGAAAGTTAGAGTGTCTGTCCTCTTGTACTTAAGTCGGCGTTGTGACTTTTGAATTTAATTCCGATGCAATTTCTGTGCTTCATCGTCAATAAGAAGGTCCAAGGTATACAGTATACCTGAAGTAAAGCATCGAAATGAAAAACTGGACTCACAGGAGAGGTTCAGATCATAGAAAGTTAGAGTGTCAGTCCTCTTGTACTTAATTCGGCATTGTGCCTTTTGTATTAAAATCGGTTTCAATATCTGTGTTTCATCGTCAATAAGAAGGTCCAAGGGATACACTAAACCTGAAGTGAAGCATCGGAATCTAAAACTGGACTCACAGGAGAGGTTAAAAGCACAGAAAGTTAGAGTGTCAGTCCTGTTGTACTTAAGCCGGCATTGTGCTTTTTGAATTTAATTCTGATGCAATTTCTGTGCTTCATCGTCAATAAGAAGGTCCAAGGTATACAGTAAACCCGAAGTGAAGCATCGGAATCTAAGACTGGACTACCGGAGTGGTACAAGTCATAGAAAGTTAGAGTGTCTGTCCTCTTGTACTTAAGTCGGCGTTGTGACTTTAGAATTTAATTCCGATGCAATTTCTGTGCTTCATCGTCAATAAGAAGGTCCAAGGTATACAGTATACCTGAAGTAAAGCATCGAAATGTAAAACTGGACTCGCAGGAGAGGTTCAAATCATAGAAAGTTAGAGTGTCAGTTTTCTAATCCTGAAGTCGGCATTGTGCCTTTTGAATTTAATTCCCATGCAATTACTATGTTTCATCGTCAATAAAAAGGTCCAAGGTATACAGTAAACCTGAAGTAAAGTATCGGAATCTAAAACTGGACTCAGAGGAGAGGTTCAAATCATACAAAGTTAGAGTGTCAGTCCTCTTCTACGTAAGTCGGCATTGTGCCTTTAGTATTAAATACGGATGCAATTTCTGTATTTCATCGTCTATAAGAGGGTCCAAGGGATACAGTAAACCTGCAGTGAAGCATCGGAATCTAAAACTGGGCTCACAGGAGAGTTTCAAATCATAGAAAGTTAGAGAGTCAGACCTCTTGTACTTAAGTTGGCATTGTGCCTGTTGAATTTAACTCCGATGCAATTTCTGTGCTTCATCGTCAATAAGAAGGTCGAAGGGATACAGTAAACCTGAAGTGAAGCATCGGAATCTAAAACTGGACCCACAGGAGAGGTTCAAATCATAGAAAGTTAGACTGTCAGTCCTCTTGTACTTAAGTCGGCATTGTGCCTTTTGCATTTAATTCCGTTGCAATTTCTGTGCTTCATCGTCGATAAGTAGGTCCAAGGGATACAGTAAACCTGTAGTGAAGCATCGGAATCTAAAACAGGACTCACAGGAGAGGTTCAAATCATAGAAAGTTAGAGTGTCAGTCCTCTTGTAGTTAAGTCGGCATTGTGCCTTTTGTATTAAATTCTGAATCAATTTCTGTGTATCATCGTCAATAAGAAGGTCCAAGGGATACAGTAAACCTGAGGTGAAGCATCGGAATCTAAAACTGGACTCACAGGAGAGGTTCAAATCATAGAATTTTAGAGTGTCAGTCCTCTTGTACTTAAGTCGGCATTGTGCCTTTTGTATTAAATTCAGATGCAATTTCTGTGTTTCATCGTCAATACGAAGGTCCAAGGGATACAGTAAACCTGAAGTGTAGCATCGGAATCTAAAACTGGACTCACAGGAGATGTTCAAATCATAGAAAGTTAGAATGTCAGTCCTCTTGTACTTGAGTCAACATTGTGCCTTTTGAATATAATTCGATGCAATTTCTGTGTTTCATCGTCAATAAGGAGGTCCAAGGTATACAGTATACCTGAAGTAAAGCATCGAAATGTAAAACTGGACTCACAGGAGAGGTTCAGATCATAGAAAGTTAGAGTGTGAGACCTCTTGTACTTAAGTCGGCATTGTGCCTTTTGAAATTAATTAAGATGCAATGTTTGTGTTTCGCCGTCAATAGGAAGGTCAAGGTATACAGTAAACCTGAAGTGAAGCATCGGAATTTAAAACTGGACTCACAGGAGAGGTTCAAATCATAGAAAGTTAGAGTGTCAGTCCTCTTGTACTTAAGTCGGCATTGTGCCTTTTGAATTTAATTCAGATGCATTTTCTGTGTTTCATCGTCAATAAGAAGGTCCAAGGTACACAGTAAACCTGAAGTGAAGCATCGGAATCTAAGACTGGACTCACAGGAGAGGTTCAAATCATAGAAAGTTAGAGTGTCAGTCCTCTTGTACTTAAGTCGGCATTGTGCCTTTTGTATTATATCAGATGCAATATCTGTGTTTCATCGTCAATACGAAGGTCCAAGGGATACAGTAAACCTGAAGTGAAGCATCGGAATCTAAAACTGGACTCACAGGAGATGTTCAAATCATAGAAAGTTAGAGTGTCAGTCCTCTTGTACTTGAGTCGGCATTGTGCCTTTTGAATTTAATTCGATGCAGTTTCTGTGTTTCATCGTCAATAAGGAGGTCCGAGGGATACAGTAAACCTGAAGTGAAGCATCGGAATCTAAAACTGGACTCACAGGAGAGGTTATAATCATAGCAAGTTAGTGTGTCAGTTCTCTTGTACTTAAGTCGGAATTGTGCCTTTTGTATTAAATTCGGTTGCAATTTCTGTGTTTCATCGTCTATAAGAAGGTCCAAGAGATACACTAAACCTGAAGTGAAGCATCGGAATCTAAAACTGGTCTCACAATAGAGGTTCAAAGCATAGAAACTTAGAGTGTCAGTCCTCTTGTAGTTAAGTCGGCATTGTGCTTTTTGAATTTAATTCCGATGCAATTTCTGTTATTCATCGTCAATTAGAAGGTCCAAGGTATACAGTAAACCTGAAGCGAAGCATCGGAATCTAAAACTGGACTCACAGGAGAGGTCCAAATCATAGACAGTTAGAGTGTCAGTCCTCTTGTACTTAAGTCGGCATTGTGACTTTTGAATTTAATTCCGATGCAATTTCTGTGTATCATCGTCAATAAGAAGTCCCAAGGTATACAGTACACCTGAAGTGAAGCATCGGAATCTAAAACTGGACTCACAGGAGAGGTTCAATTCATAGAGAGTTAAAGGGTCAGTCCTCTTGTACTTAGGTCGGCATTGTGCCATTTGTATTAAATTCGAATGCAATTTCTGTGTTTCATCGTCAATAATAAGGTCCAAGGGATACAGTAAACCTGTAGTGAAGCATCGGAATCTAAAACTGGACTCACAGGAGAGGATCAGATCATAGAAAGTTAGAGTGTCAGTCCTCTTGTACTTAAGTCGGCGTTGTGCCTTTAGAATTTAATTCCGATGCAATATCTGTGTTTCGCGGTCAATAAGAATGTCCAAGGAATACAGTAAACCTGAAGTGAGGCATCAGAATATAAAACTGGACTCACAGGAGAGGTTCAAATCATAGAAAATTAGATTGTCAGTCCTCTTGTACTTAAGTTGGCATTGTGCCTTTTGAATTTATTTCCGATGCAATTTTGGTGCTTCATCGTCAATAAGAAGGTCCAAGGAATACAGTAAAATTGAAGTGAAGCATCGGAATCTAAATCTGAACTCACAGGAGACGTTCAAATGATTGAAAGTTAGAGTTTCAGCCTCTTGTACTTAAGTCGGCATTGTACCTTTGGAATTTAATTCGGAAGCAATTTCTGTGTTTCATTGTCAATAAGAAGGTTCAATGGATACAGTAAACCTGAAGTGAAGCATCGGAATCTAAAACTGGACTCACAGGAGAGGTTCAAATCATAGAATGTTAGAGTCTCAGTCCTCTTGTACTTAAGTCGGCATTGTGCATTTTGAATTTAATTACGATGCAATATCTGTGTTTCGCAGTCAATAAGAAGGTCCAAGGTATACAGTAAACCTGACGTGAAGCATCAGAATCTAAAACTGGACTCACAGGAGAGGTTCAAATCATAGAAAGTTAGAGTGTCAGTCCTCTTGTACTTAAGTCGGCATTGTGCCTTTAGTATTAAATACGGATGCAATTTCTGTGTTTCATCGTCAATAAGAAGGTCCAAGGGATACAGTAAACCTGAAGTGAAGCATCGGAATCGAAAACTGGACTCACCGGAGAGGTTCAAATCATAGAAAGTTAGAGTGTCACTCCTCTTGTACTTAAGTCGGCGTTGTGACTTTTGAATTTAATTCCGATGCAATTTCTGTGCTTCATCGTCAATAACAAGGTCCAAGATATACACTAAACCTGAAGCGAAGCATCGGAATCTAAAACTGGACTCGCAGGAGAGGTTCAAATCATAGATAGTTAGAGTGTCAGTCCTGTTATACTTAAGTCGGCATTGTGCCTTTTGAATTTAATTCCCATGCAATTACTGTGTTTCATCGTCAATAAAAAGGTCCGAGGTATACAGTAAACCTGAAGTGAAACATCGGAATCCAAAACTGGACTCAGAGGAGAGGTTCAAATCATAGAAAGTTAGAGTGTCAGTCCTCTTCTACTTAAGTCGGCATTGTGACTTTAGTATTAAATACGGATGCAATTTCTGTGTTTCATCGTCAGTAAGAAGGTCCAAGGGATACAGTACCTGCAGTGAAGCATCAGAATCTAAAACTGGGCTCACAGGAGAGTTTCAAATCATAGAAAGTTAGAGAGTCAGACCTCTTGTACTTATGTTGGCATTGTGCCTTTTGAATTTAACTCCGATGCAATTTCTGTGCTTCATCGTCAATAAGAAGGTCGAAGGGATACAGCAAACCTGAAGTGAAGCATCGGAATCTAAAACTGGACTCACAGGAGAGGTTCAAATCATAGAAAGTTAGACTGTCAGTCCTCTTGTACTTAAGTCGGCATTGTGCCTTTTGAATTTAATTCCGTTGCAATTTCTGTGCTTCATCGTCGATAAGTAGGTCCAAGGGATACAGTAAACCTGTAGTGAAGCATCGGAATCTCAAACAGGTCTCACAGGAGAGGTTCAAATCATAGAACGTTACAGTGTCAGTCCTCTTGTACTTAAGTCGGCATTGTGCCTTTTGTATTAAATTCTGAATCTATTTCTGTGTATCATCGTCAATAAGAAGGTCCAAGGGATACAGTAAACCTGAGGTGAAGCATCGGAATCTAAAACTGGACTCACAGGAGAGGTTCAAATCGTAGAAATTTAGAGTGTCAGTCCTCTTGTACTTAAGTCGGCATTGTGCCTTTTGTATTAAATTCGGATGCAAATTCTGTGTTTCATCGTCAATAAGAAGGTCCAAGGGATACGGTAAACCTGAAGAGAAGCATCGGAATCTAAAACAGGTCTCACAGGAGAGGTTCAATTCATAGAAAGTTAGAGTGTCAGTCCTCTTGTACTTAAGTCGGCATTGTGCTTTTTGTATTAAATTCGGATGCAGTTTCTGTGTTTCTTCGTCAATAAGAAGGTCCAAGGGATACAGTAAACGTGAAGTGAGGCATCGGAATCTAAAACTTGACTCACAGGAGAGGTTCAAATCATACAAAGTTAGTGTGTCAGTCCTCTTGTACTTAAGTCGGCATTGTGCTTTTTGTATTAAATTCGGATGCAATTTCTGTGTTTCATCGTCAATAAGAAGGTTCAAGGGATACAGTAACCCTGAAGTGAAGCATCGGAATGGAAAACTATGCTCATAGGAGATGTTCAAATCAAAGAAAGTTAGACTCTCAGTCCTCTTGTACTTTAGTCGGCATTTTGCCTTTTGTATTAAATTCGGATGCAATTTCTGTGTTTCATCGTTAATAAGAAATTCCATGTGATACAGTAAACCTGAAGTGAAGCATCGGAATCTAGAACTGGACTCACAGGAGAGGTTCAAATCATAGAAAGTTAGAGTGTCAGCTCTCTTGTACTTAAGTCGGCTTTGTGCCTTTTGAATTTAATTCCGAAGCAATTTCTGTGCTTCATCGTCAATAAGAAGGTCCATGGAATACACTAAACCTGAAGTAAAGCATCGGATTCTATAACTGGACTCACAGGAGAGGTTCAAATCATTGAAAGTTAGAGTGTCAGTCCTCTTGTACTTAAGTCGGCAATGTGCCTTTTGTATTAAATTCGGATGCAATTTCTGTGTTTCATCGTCAATAAGAAGGTGCAAGGGATACAGTAAACCTGAAGTGAAGCATCAGAATCTAAAACTGGACTCACGGGAGACGTTCAAATCATTGAAAGTTAGAGTGTCAATTCTCTTGTACTTAAGTCGGCATTGTGCCTTTTGTATTAAATTCCGATGCAATTTCTGTGTTTCATCGTCAATAAGAAGCTCCAAGGGATACAGAACACCTGAAGTGAAGCAACGGAATCTAAAACTGGACTCACAGGAGAGGTTCAAATCATAGAAAGTTAGAGTGTCAGTCCTCTTGTACTTAAGTCGGCATTGTGCTTTTTGTATTAAATTCGGATGCAGTTTCTGTGTTTCTTCGTCAATAAGAAGGTCCAAGGGATACAGTAAACGTGAAGTGAGGCATCGGAATCTAAAACTTGACTCACAGGAGAGGTTCAAATCATACAAAGTTAGTGTGTCAGTCCTCTTGTACTTAAGTCGGCATTGTGCTTTTTGTATTAAATTCGGATGCAATTTCTGTGTTTCATCGTCAATAAGAAGGTTCAAGGGATACAGTAACCCTGAAGTGAAGCATCGGAATGTAAAACTGGGCTCATAGGAGATGTTCAAATCAAAGAAAGTTAGACTCTCAGTCCTCTTGTACTTTAGTCGGCATTTTGCCTTTTGTATTAAATTCGGATGCAATTTCTGTGTTTCATCGTTAATAAGAAATTCCATGGGATACAGTAAACCTGAAGTGAAGCATCGGAATCTAAAACTTGACTCACAGGAGAGGTTCAAATCATAGAAAGTTAGAGTGTCAGCTCTCTTGTACTTAAGTCGGCTTTGTGCCTTTTGAATTTAATTCCGAAGCAATTTCTGTGCTTCATCGTCAATAAGAAGGTCCATGGAATACACTAAACCTGAAGTAAAGCATCGGATTCTATAACTGGACTCACAGGAGAGGTTCAAATCATTGAAAGTTAGAGTGTCAGTCCTCTTGTACTTAAGTCGGCAATGTGCCTTTTGTATTAAATTCGGATGCAATTTCTGTGTTTCATCGTCAATAAGAAGGTGCAAGGGATACAGTAAACCTGAAGTGAAGCATCAGAATCTAAAACTGGACTCACGGGAGACGTTCAAATCATTGAAAGTTAGAGTGTCAATCCTCTTGTACTTAAGTCGGCATTGTGCCTTTTGTATTAAATTCCGATGCAATTTCTGTGTTTCATCGTCAATAAGAAGCTCCAAGGGATACAGAACACCTGAAGTGAAGCAACGGAATCTAAAACTGGACTCACAGGAGAGGTTCAAATCATAGAAAGTTAGAGTGTCAGTCCTCTTGTACTTAAGTCGGCTTTGTGCGTTTGTATTAAATTCGGATGCAATTTCTGTGTTCCATCGGCAATAATGAGGTCCAAGGGATACAGTAAACCTGAAGTGAAGCATCGGAATCTAAAACTGGACTCACAGGAGAGGTTCAAACCATAGAAAGTTATAGTGTCAGTCCTCTTGTACTTAAGTAGGCTTTGTGCTTTTTGTATTATATTCAGATGCAATTTCTGTGTTTCATCGTCAATAAGAAGGTCCAAGGTATACAGTAAACGTGAAGTGAAGCATCGGAATCTAAAACTGGACTCACAGGAGGGGTTCAAATCATAGAAAGTTAGAGTGTCAGTCCTCTTGTACTTAATTCGGCATTTTGCCATTTGTATTAAATTCGGTTTCAATATCTGTGTTTCATCGTCAATAAGAAGGTCCAAGGGATACTCTAAACCTGAAGTGAAGCATCGGAATCTAAAACTGGACTCACAGGAGAGGTTAAAAGCACAGAAATTTAGAGTGTCAGTCCTCTTGTACTTAAGTCGGCATTGTGCGTTTTGAATTTAATTCTGATGCAATTTCTGTGCTTCATCGTCAATAAGAAGGTCCAAGGTATACAGTAAACCTGAAGTGAAGCATCGAAATCTAAAACTGGACTACCGGAAAGGTTCAAATCATAGAAAGTTAGAGTGTCAGTCCTCTTGTACTTAAGTCGGCGTTGTGACTTTTGAATTTAATTCCGATGCAATTTCTGTGCTTCATCGTCAATAAGAAGGTCCAAGGTATACAGTAAACCTGAAGCGAAGTATCGGAATCTAAAACTGGACTCGCAGGAGAGGTTCAAATCATAGAAAGTTAGAGTGTCAGTTTTCTAATACTGAAGTCGGCATTGTGCTTTTTGAAATTAATTCCCATGCAATTACTGTCTTTCATCGTCAATAAAAAGGTCCAAGGTATACAGTAAACCTGAAGTGAAGCATCGGAATCTAAAACTGGACTCAGAGGAGAGGTTCAAATCATAGAAAGTTAGAGTGTCAGTCCTCTTGTATTTAAGTCGGCATTGTGCCTTTAGTATTAAATACGGATGCAATTTCTGTGTTTCATCGTCAATAAGAAGCTCCAAGGGATACAGTAAACCTGAAGTGAAGCATCGGATTCTAAAACAGGACTCACAGGAGAGGTTCATATCACAGAAAGTTAGACTGTCAGTCCTCTTGTACTTAAGTCGGCATTGTGCTTTTTGAATTTTATTCCGATGCAATTTATGTGCTTCATCATCAATAAGAAGGTAGAAGGTATACAGTAAACCTGAAGTGAAGCATCAGAATCTAAAACTGGACTCGCCGGAGAGGTTCAAATCATAGAAAGTTAGAGTGTCAGTCCTCTTGTACTTAAGTCGGCGTTGTGACTTTTGAATTTAATTCCGATGCAATTTCTGTGCTTCATCGTCAATAACAAGGTCCAAGGTATACACTATACCTGAAGCGAAGCATCGGAATCTAAAACTGGACTCGCAGGAGAGGTTCAAATCATAGAAAGTTAGAGTGTCAGTCCTCTTAAACTTAAGTCGGCATTGTGCCTTTTGAATTTAATTCCCATGCAATTACTGTGTTTCATCGTCAATAACAAGGTCCAAGGTATACAGTAAACCTGAAGTGAAGCATCGGAATCTAAAACTGGACTCAGAGGAGAGGTTCAAATCATACAAAGTTAGAGTGTCAGTCCTCTTCTACTTAAGTCGGCATTGTGACTTTAGTATTAAATGCGGATGCAATTTCTGTGTTTCATCGTCAGTAAGAAGGTCCAAGGGATACAGTACCTGCAGTGAAGCATCTGAATCTAAAACTGGGCTCACAGGAGAGTTTCAAATCATAGAAAGTTAGAGAGTCAGACCTCTTGTACTTAAGTCGGCATTGTGCCTTTTGAATTTAACTTCGATGCAATTTCTGTGCTTCATCGTCAATAAGAAGGTCGAAGGGATACAGCAAACCTGAAGTGAAGCATCGGAATCTAAAACTGGACTCACAGGAGAGGTTCAAATCATAGAAAGTTAGACTGTCAGTCCTCTTGTACTTAGGTCGGCATTGTGCCTTTTGAATTTAATTCCGTTGCAATTTCTGTGCTTCATCGTCGATAAGTAGGTCCAAGGGATACAGTAAACCTGTAGTGAAGCATCGGAATCTAAAACAGGTCTCACAGGAGAGGTTCAAATCATAGAAAGTTAGAGTGTCAGTCCTCTTGTACTTAAGTCGGCATTGTGCCTTTTGTATTAAATTCTGAATCAATTTCTGTGTATCATCGTCAATAAGAAGGTCCAAGGGATACAGTAAACCTGAGGTGAAGCATCGGAATCTAAAAGTGGACTCACAGGAGAGGTTCAAATCGTAGAATTTTAGAGTGTCAGTCTTCTTGTATTTAAGTCGGCATAGTGCCTTTTGTATTAAATTCGGATGCAAATTCTGTGTTTCATCGTAAATAAGGAGGTCCAAGGGATACAGTAAACCTGAAGAGAAGCATCGGAATCCAAAACAGGTCTCACAGGAGAGGTTCAATTCATAGAAAGATAGAGTGTCAGTCCTCTTGTACTTAAGTCGGCTTTGTGCCTTTTGAATTTAATTCCGATGCAATTTCTGTGCTTCATCGTCAATAAGAAGGTCCATGGTATACACTAAACCTGAAGTAAAGCATCGGATTCTATAACTAGACTCACAGGAGAGGTTCAAATCATTGAAAGTTAAAGTGTCAGTCCTCTTGTACTTAAGTCGGCAATGTGCCTTTTGTATTAAATTCGGATGCAATTTCTGTGCTTCATCGTCAATAAGAAGGTCCAAGGGATCCAATAAACCTGAAGTGAAGCATCGGAATCTAAAACTGGACTCACAGGAGAGGATCATATCATAGAAAGTTAGATTGTCAGTCCTCTTGTACTTAAGTCGGCATTGTGCCTTTTGTATTAAATTCGGATGCAATTTCTGTGTTTCATCGTCAATAAGAAGGTCCAAGGGATACAGTAAACCTGAAGTGAAGCATCAGAATCTAAAACTGGACTCACGGGAGACGTTCAAATCATTGAAAGTTAGAGTGTCAGTCCTCTTGTACTTAAGTCGGCATTGTGCCATTTGTATTAAATTACGATGCAATTTCTGTGTTTCATCGTCAATAAGAAGGTCCAAGGGATACAGAAAACCTGAAGTGAAGCAACGGAATCTAAAACTGGACTCACAGGAGAGATTCAAATCATAGAAAGTTAGAGTGTCAGTCCTCTTGTACTTAAGTGGCATTGTGCCATTTGAAATTATTTCGATGCAATTTCTGTGTTTCATCGTCAATAAGAAGGTCCAAGGTATACAGTAAACCTGAAGTGAAGCATCGGAATCTAAAACTGGACTCACAGGAGAGGTTCAAATCATAGAAAATTAGTGTGTTAGTCCTCTTGTACTTAAGTCGGCATTGGCCCTTTTGTATTAAACTCGGTTGCAATTTCTGTGTTTCATCGTCTATAAGAAGGTCCAAGGGATATACTAAACCTGAAGTGAAGCATCGGAATCTAAAACTGGACTCACAGGAGAGGTTCAAAGCATAGAAACTTAGAGTGTCAGACCTCTTGTAGTTAAGTCGGCATTGTGCTTTTTGAGTTTAATTCCGACGCAATTTGTGTGCTTCATCGTCAATTAGAAGGTCCAAGGTATACAGTAATCCTGAAGTCAAGCATCAGAATCTAAAACTGCACTCACAGCAGAGGTTCAAATCATAGAAAGTTAGAGTCTCAGTCCTGTTGTACTTAAGTCGGCATTGTGCCTTTTGAATATAATTCCGATGCAATTTCTGTGTTTCATCGTCAATAAGAAGGTCCAAGGTACACAGTAAACCTGAAGTGAAGCATCGGAATCTAAGACAGGACTCACAGGAGAGGTTCAAATCATAGAAAGTTACAGTGTGAGTCCTCTTGTACTTACGTCGGCATTGTGCCTTTTGTATTAAATTCAGATGCAATTTCTGTGTTTCGTCGTCAATAAGAAGGTGCAAGGGATACAGTAAACCTGAAGTGAAGCATCGGAATCTAAAACAGGACTCACAGGAGAGGTTCAAATCATAGAAAGTTAGAGTGTCAGTCCTCTTGTACTTAAGGCGGCATTGTGCCCCTTGTATTAAATTCGGATGCAGTTTCTGTGTTTCTTCGTCAATAAGAAGGTCCAAGGGATACAGTAAACCTGAAGTGAAGCATCGGAATCTAAAACTTGACTCACAGGAGAGGTTCAAATCATACAAAGTTAGTGTGTCAGTCCTCTTGTACTTCAGTCGGCATTGTGCCTTTTGTATTAAATTCGGATGCAATTTCTGTGTTTCATCGTCAATAAGAAGGTTCAAGGGATACAGTAAAACTGAAGTGATGCATCGGAATGTAAAACTGGGCTCATAGGAGATGTTCAAATCAAAGAAAGTTAGACTGTCAGTCCTCTTGTACTTAAGTCGGCATTGGGCGTTTTGTATTAAATTCGAATGCAATTTCTGTCTTTCATCGTCAATAAGAAATTCCATTGGATACAGTAAACCTGAAGTGAAGCATCGGAATCTAAAACTGGACTCATGGGAGAGGTTCAAATCATAGAAAGTTATAGTGTCAGTTCTCTTGTACTTAAGTCGGCTTTGTGCCTTTTGAATTTAATTCCGATGAATTTCTGTGCTTCATCGTCAATAAGAAGGTCCATGGTATACACTAAACCTGAAGTAAAGCATCGGATTCTAAAACTGGACTCACAGGAGAGGTTCAAATCATTGAAAGTTAGAGTGTCAGTCCCCTTGTACTTAAGTCGGCATTGTGCCTTTTGAATATAATTCCAATGCAATTTCTGTGTTTCATCGTCAATAAGAATGTCCAAGGTACACAGTAAACCTGAAGTGAAGCATCGGAATCTAAGACAGGACTCAAAGCAGAGGTTCAAATCATAGAAAGCTAGAGTATCAGTCCTCTTGTACTTATGTCGGCATTGTGCCTTTTGTATTAAATTCGGATGCAATTTCTGTGTTTCATCTTCAATAAGAAGGTCCAAGGGATACAGTAAACCTGAAGTGAAGCATCGGAATCTAAAACTTGACTCACAGGAGAGGTTCAAATCATACAAAGTTAGTGTGTCAGTCCTCTTGTACTTAAGTCGGCATTGTGCCTTTTGTATTAAATTCGGATGCTATTTCTGTGTTTCATCGTCAATAAGAAGGTCCAAGGGATACAGTAAACCTGAAGTGAAGCATCGGAATCTAAAACTGGACTCACAGGAGAGGTTTAAATCATAGAAAGTTAGAGTGTCAGTTCTCTTGTACTGAAGTCGGCTTTGTGCCTTTTGAATTTAATTCCGATGCCATTTCTGTGCTTCATTCTCAATAAGAAGGTTCATGGTATACACTAAACCTGAAGTAAAGCATCGGATTCTAAAACTGGACTCACAGGGGGGTTAAAATCATTGAAAGTTAGAGTGTCAGTCCTCTTGTACTTAAGTCGGCATTGTGCCTTTTGTATTAAATTCGGATGCAATTTCTGTGCTTCATCGTCAATAAGAAGGTCCAAGGGATCCAGTAAACCTGAAGTGAAGCATCGGAATCTAAAACTGGACTCACAGGAGAGGATCAAATCATAGAAAGTTAGAGTGTCAGTCCTCTTGTACTTAAGTCGGCATTGTGCCTTTTGTATTAAATTCGGATGCAATTTCTGTGTTTCATCGTCAATAAGAAAGTCCAAGGGATACAGTAAACCTGAAGTGAAGCATCAGAATCTAAAACTGGACTCACGGGAGAGGTTCAAATCATTGAAAGTTAGAGTGTCAGTCCTCTTGTACTTAAGTCGGCATTTTGCCTTTTGTTTTAAATTCCAATGCAATTTCTGTGTTTCATCGTCAATATGAAGGTCCAAGGTATACAGAAAACCTGAAGTGAAGCATCGGAATCTAAAACTGGACTTAGAGGAGAGGTTCAAATCATACAAAGTTAGAGTGTCAGTCCTCTTCTACTTAAGTCGGCATTGTGACTTTAGTATTAAATACGGATGCAATTTCTGTGTTTCATCGTCAGTAAGAAGGTCCAAGGGATACAGTACCTGCAGTGAAGCATCGGAATCTAAAACTGGACTCATGGGAGAGGTTCAAATCATAGAAAGTTAGACTGTCAGTCCTCTTGTACTTAAGTCGGCATTGTGCCTTTTGAATTTAATTCCGTTGCAATTTCTGTGCTTCATCGTCGATAAGTAGGTCCAAGGGATACAGTAAACCTGTAGTGAAGCATCGGAATCTAAAACAGGTCTCACAGGAGAGGTTCAAATCATAGAAAGTGAAAGTGTCAGTCCTCTTGTACTTATGTCGGCATTGTGCCTTTTGTATTAAATTCGGATGCAAATTCTGTGTTTCATCGTCAATAAGAAGGTCCAAGGAATACAGTAAACATGAAGAGAAGCATCGGAATCTAAAACAGGTCTCACAGGAGAGGTTCAAGTCATAGAAAGTTAGAGTGTCAGTCCTCTTGTACTTAAGTCGGCATTGTGCTTTTTGTATTAAATTCGGATGCAGTTTCTGTGTTTCTTCGTCAATAAGAAGGTCCAAGGGATACAGTAAACCTGAAGTGAGGCATCGGAAATTAAAACTTGACTCACAGGAGAGGTTCAAATCATACAAAGTTAGTGTGTCAGTCCTCTTGTACTTAAGTCGGCATTGTGCTTTTTGTATTAAATTCGGATGCAATTTCTGTGTTTCATCGTCAATAAGAAGGTTCAAGGGATACAGTTACCCTGAAGTGAAGCATCGGAATGAAAAACTGGGCTCATAGGAGATGTTCAAATCAAAGAAAGTTAGACTGTCAGTCCACTTGTACTTTAGTCGGCATTGTGCCTTTTGTATTAAATTCGGATGCAATTTCTGTGTTTCATCGTCAATAAGAAATTCCATGGGATACAGTAAACCTGAAGTGAAGCATCGGAATCTAAAACTGGACTCACAGGAGAGGTTCAAATCATAGAAAGTTAGAGTGTCAGCTCTCTTGAACTTAAGTCGGCTTTGTGCCTTTTGAATTTAATTCCGATGCAATTTCTGTGCTTCATCGTCAATAAAAAGGTCCATGGTATACACTAAACCTGAAGTAAAGCATCGGATTCTATAACTGGACTCACAGGAGAGGTTCAAATCATTGAAAGTTAGAGTGTCAGTCCTCTTGTACTTAAGTCGGCAATGTGCCTTTTGTATTAAATTCGGATGCAATTTCTGTGCTTCATCGTCAATAAGAAGGTCCAAGGGATCCAGTAAACCTGAAGTGAACATCGGAATCTAAAACTGGACTCACAGGAGAGGATCATATCATAGAAAGTTAGAGTGTCAGTCCTCTTGTACTTAAGTCGACATTGTGCCTTTTGTATTAAATTCGGATGCAATTTCTGTGTTTCATCGTCAATAAGAAGGTCCAAGGGATACAGTAAACCTGAAGTGAAGCATCAGAATCTAAAACTGGACTCACGGGAGACGTTCAAATCATTGAAAGTTAGAGTGTCAGTCCTCTTGTACTTAAGTCGGCATTGTGGCTCTTGTATTAAATTCCGATGCAATTTCTGTGTTTCATCGTCAATAGGAAGGTGCAAGGGATACAGTAAACCTGAAGTGAAGCATCGGAATCTAAAACAGGACTCATAGGAGAGGTTCAAATCATAGAAAGTTAGAGTGTCAGTCCTCTTGTACTTAAGGCGGCATTGAGCCACTTGTATTAAATTCGGATGCAGTTTCTGTGTTTCTTCGTCAATAAGAAGGTCCAAGGGATACAGTAAACCTGAAGTGAAGCATCGGAATCTAAAACTTGACTCACAGGAGAGGTTCAAATCATACAAAGTTAGTGTGTCAGTCCTCTTGTACTTAAGTCGGCATTGTGCCTTTTGTATTAAATTCGGATGCAATTTCTGTGTTTCATCGTCAATAAGAAGGTTCAAGGGATACAGTAAACCTGAAGTGAAGCATCGGAATGTAAAATTGGGCTCATAGGAGATGTTCAAATCAAAGAAAGTTAGACTGTCAGTCCTCTTGTACTTAATTCGGCATTGTGCTTTTTTGCATTAAATTCGAATGCAATTTCTGTCTTTCATCGTCAATAAGAAATTCCATATGATACAGTAAACCTGAAGTGAAGCATCCTAATCTAAAACTGGTCTCACAGGAGAGGTTCAAATCATAGAAAGTTATAGTGTCAGTTCTCTGGTACTTAAGTCGGCTTTGTGCCTTTTGAATTTAATTCCGATGCAATTTCTGTGCTTCATCGTCAATAAGAAGGTCCATGGTATACACTAAACCTGAAGTAAAGCATCGGATTCTAAAACTGGACTCACAGGAGAGGTTCAAATCATTGAAAGTTAGAGTGTCAGTCCTCTTGTACTTAAGTCGGCATTGTGCCTTTTGAATATAATTCCGATGCAATTTCTGTGTTTCATCGTCAATAAGAAGGTCCAAGGTACACAGTAAACCTGAAGTGAAGCATCGGAATCTAAGACAGGACTCAAAGCAGAGGTTCAAATCATAGAAAGCTAGAGTATCAGTCCTCTTGTACATAAGTCGGCATTGTGCCTTTTGTATTAAATTCGGATGCAATTTCTGTGTTTCATCGTCAATAAGAAGGTCCAAGGGATACAGTAAACCTGAAGTGAAGCATCGGAATCTAAAACTTGACTCACAGGAGAGGTTCAAATCATACAATGTTAGTGTGTCAGTCCTCTTGTACTTAAGTCGGCATTGTGCCTTTTGTATTAAATTCGGATGCAATTTCTGTGTTTCATCGTCAATAAGAAGGTTCAAGGGATACAGTAAACCTGAAGTGAAGCATCGGAATGTAAAACTGGGCTCATAGGAGATGTTCAAATCAAAGAAAGTTAGACTGTCAGTCCTCTTGTACTTAAGTCGGCATTGTGATTTTTGTATTAAATTCGAATGCAATTTCTGTCTTTCATCGTCAATAAGAAATTCCATGGGATACAGTAAACCTGAAGTGAAGCATCGGAATCTAAAACTGGACTCACAGGAGAGGTTTAAATCATAGAAAGTTAGAGTGTCAGTTCTCTTGTACTTAAGTCGGCTTTGTGCCTTTTGAATTTAATTCCGATGCCATTTCTGTGCTTCATCGTCAATAAGAAGGTCCATGGTATACACTAAACCTGAAGTAAAGCATTGGATTCTAAAACTGGACTCACAGGAGAGGTTCAAATCATTGAAAGTTAGAGTGTCAGTCCTCTTGTACTTAAGTCGGCATTGTGCCTTTTGTATTAAATTCGGATGCAATTTCTGTGCTTCTTCGTCAATAAGAAGGTCCAATTGATCTAGTAAACCTAAAGTGAAGCATCGGAATCTAAAACTGGACTCACAGGAGAGGATCAAATCATAGAAAGTTAGAGTGTCAGTCCTCTTGTACTTAAGTCGGCATTGTGCCTTTTGTATTAAATTCGGATGCAATTTCTGTGTTTCATCGTCAATAAGAAAGTCCAAGGGATACAGTAAACCTGAAGTGAAGCATCAGAATCTAAAACTGGAGTCACGGGAGAGGTTCAAATCATTGAAAGTTAGAGTGTCAGTCCTCTTGTACTAAAGTCGGCATTTTGCCTTTTGTATTAAATTCCGATGCAATTTCTGTGTTTCATCGTCAATAAGAAGGTCCAAGGGATACAGAAAACCTGAAGTGAAGCAACGGAATCTAAAACTGGACTCACAGGAGAGGTTCAAATCATAGAAAGTTAGAGTATCAGTCCCCTTGTACTTAAGTCGGCATTGTGCTTTTGTATTAAATTCGGATGCAATTTCTGTGCTTCATCGTCAATAAGAAGGTCCAAGGGATCCAATAAACCTGAAGTGAAGCATCGGTATCTGAAACTGGACTCACAGGATAGGATGAAATCATAGAAAGTTAGAGTGTCAGTCCTCTTGTACTTAAGCCGGCATTGTGCCTTTTGAATATAATTCCGATGCAATTTCTGTGTTTCATCGTCAATAAGAAGGTCCAAGGTACACAGTAAACCTGAATTGAAGCATCGGAATCTAAGACAGGACTCACTGGAGAGGTTCAAATCATAGAAAGTTAGAGTGTCAGTCCTCTTGTACTTACGTCGGCATTGTGCCTTTTGTATTAAATTCAGATGCAATTTCTGTGTTTCGTCGTCAATAAGAAGGTGCAAGGGATGCAGTAAACCTGAAGTGAAACATCGGAATCTAAAACAGGACTCACAGGAGAGGTTCAAATCATAGAAAGTTAGAGATTCAGTCCTCTTGTACTTAAGGCGGCATTGTGCCGTTTGTATTAAATTCGGATGCAGTTTCTGTGTTTCTTCGTCAATAAGAAGGTCCAAGGGATACAGTAAACCTGAAGAGAAGCATCGGAATCTAAAACAGGACTCACAGGAGAGGTTCAAATCACAGAAAGTTAGAGTGTCAGTCCTCTTGTACTTAAGGCGGCATTTTGCCTTTTGTAGTAAATTCGGATGCAGTTTCTGTGTTTCTTCGTCAATAAGAAGGTCCAAGGGATACAGTAAACCTGAAGTGATGCATCGGAATCTAAAACCGGACTCACAGGAGAGGTTAAAATCATAGAAAGTTAGAGTGTCAGTCCTCTTGTACTTAAGTCGGCATTGTGCCTTCTGTATTAAATTCGGAGGCAATTTCTGTGTTTCATCGTCAATAAGAAGGTCCAAGGGATACAGTAAACTTGAAGTGAAGCATCGGAATCTGAAACCGGACTCACTAGTGAGGT
Organism: Schistocerca americana; assembly: GCF_021461395.2. Lineage (NCBI taxonomy): Eukaryota > Metazoa > Arthropoda > Insecta > Orthoptera > Acrididae > Schistocerca > Schistocerca americana. The sequence continues at coordinate 3,083,357 of NC_060129.1, read as the reverse complement.
TCAAATCATAGAAAGTTAGAGTTTCAGTCCTCTTGTACTTAAGTCTTCATTGTCCCTTTTGTATTAAATTCGGATGCTATTTCTGTGTTACTTCGTCAATAAAAAGGTCCAAGGGATACAGTAAACTTGAAGTAAAGCATCGGAATCTAAAACTTGACTCACAGGAGAGGTTCAAATCATAGTAAGTTAGAGTGTCAGTCCTCTTGTACCTATGTCGGCATTGTGCCTTTTGAATTTATTTCACACGCAATTTCTGTGCTACATCGTCAATTAGAAGGTCCAAGGGATACAGTAAACCTGAAGTGATGCAACGGAATCTAAAACTGGACTCACAGGAGAGGTTCAAATCATAGAAAGTTAGAGTGGTAGTCCTATTTACTTAAGTCGGCTTTGTGCCTTTTGAATTTAATTCCGATGCAATTTCTGTGTTTCGTCGTCAATAAGAAGGTCCAAGGGATACAGTAAACCTGAAGTTAGGCATCGGAATCTAAAACTGGAGTCACAGAAGAGGTTAAAATCATAGAAAATTAGAGTGTCAGTCTTCTTGTACTTAAGTCGGCATTGTGCCTTTTGTATTAAATTCGGATGCAATTTCTGTGTTTCATCGTCAATAAGAAAGTCCAAGGTATACGGTAAACCTGAAGTGAAGCATCAGAATCTAAAACTGGACTCACAGGAGAGGTTCAGATCATAGAAAGTTAGACTGTCAGTCCTCTTGTACTTAAATCGGCATTGTGCCTTTTGAATTAATTTCCGATGCAATTTCTATGTTTCGCCGTCGATAAGAACGTCAAGGTATACAGTAAACCTGATGTGAAGCATCGGATTCTAAAACTGGACTCACAGGAGACGTTCAAATCATAGAAAGTTAGAGTGTCAGTCCTCTTGTACTTAAGTCGGCATTGTGCCATATGAATTTAATTCGGATGCAATTTCTGTGTTTCATCGTCAATAAGAAGGTCCAAGGTATACAGTAAACATGAAGCGAGGCATCGGAATCTAGAACTGGACTCACAGGAGAGGTTCAAATCATAGAAAATTAGTGTGTCAGTCCTCTTGTACTTAAGTCGGCATTGTGCTATTTTTATTAATTTCGGTTGCAGTTTCTGCGTTTCATCGTCTATAAGAAGGTCCAAGGGATACACTAAACCTGAAGTGAAGCATCGGAATATAAAACTGGTGTCACAGGAGAGGTTCTAAACATAGAAACTTAGAGTGTCAGTCCTCTTGTAGTTAAGTCGGCATTGTGCTTTTTGAATTTAATTCCGATGCAATTTGTGTGCTTCATCGTCAATTAGATGGTCCAAGGTATACAGTAAACCTGAAGTGAAGCATCGGAATCTAATACTGCACTCACAGCAGAGGTTCCAATCATAGAAAGTTAGAGTCTCAGTCCTCTTGTACTTAAGTCGGCATTGTGCCTTTTGAATATAATTCCAATGCAATTTCTGTGTTTCATCGTCAATAAGAAGGTCCAAGGTACACAGTAAACCTGAAGTGAAGCATCGCAATCTAAAACTGGACTCACAGGAGAGGTTCAAATCATAGAAAGTTAGAGTGTGAGTCCTCTTGTACTTACGTCGGCATTGTGCCTTTTGTATTAAATACAGATGCAATTTCTGTGTTTCATCGTCAATAAGAAGGTCCATGGGATAGAGTAAACCTGAAGTGAAGCATCGGAATCTAAAACTGGACTCACAGGAGAGGTTCAAATCATAGAAAGTTAGAGTGTCAGTCCTCTTGTACTTAAGTCTTCATTGTGCCTTTTGTATTAAATTCGGATGCAATTTCAGTGTTTCTTCGTCAATAAGAAGGTCCAAGGGATACAGTAAACCTGAAGTAAAGCATCGGAATCTAAAACTTGACTCACAGGAGAGGTTCAAATCATAGTAAGTTAGAGTGTCAGTCCTCTTGTACCTAAGTCGGCATTGTGCCTTTTGAATTTATTTCAGATGCAATTTCTGTGATACATCGTCAATTAGAAGGTCCAAGGGATACAGTAAACCTGAAGTGAAGCAACGGAATCTAAACCTGGTCTCACAGGAGAGGTTCAAATCATAGAATGTTAGAGTGTTAGTCCTATTTACTTAAGTCGGCTTTGTGCCTTTTGAATTTAATTCCGATGCAATTTCTGTGTTTCGTCGTCAATAAGAAGGTCCAAGGGATACAGTAAACCTGAAGTGAGGCATCGGAATCTAAAACTGGACTCACAGAAGAGGTTAAAATCATAGAAAGTTAGAGTGTCAGTCTTCTTGTACTTAAGTCGGTAATGTGCCTTTTGTATTAAATTCGGATGCAATTTCTGTGTTTCATCGTCAATAAGAAGGTCCAAGGTATACGGTAAACCTGAAGTGAAGCATCGGATTCTAAAACTGGACTCACAGGAGAGGTTCAAATCATAGAAAGATAGAGTGTCAGTCCTCTTGTTTTTAAGTCGGCATTGTGCCTTTTGAATTTAATTCCGATGCAATTTCTGTGCTTCATCGTCAACAAGAAGGTCCAAGGTATACAGTAAACCTGAAGTGAAGCATCGGAAACTAAAACTGGACTCACAGGAGAGGTTCAAATCATAGAAAGTTAGAGTGTCAGTCCTCTTGTACTTAAGTCGTCATTGTGCCTTTTGAATTTAATTCCGATGCAATTTCTGTGTTTCATCGTCAATAAGAAGGTCCAAGGTACACAGTAAACCTCAAGTGAAGCATCGGAATCTAAAACTGGACTCACAGGGAAGGTTGAAATCATAGAAAGTTAGAATGTCAGTCTTCTTGTACTTAAGTCGGCATTGTGCCTGTTGTATTACATTCAGATGCAATTTCTGTGTTTCATCGTCAATAAGAAGGTCCAAGGGATACAGTAAACTTGAAGGGAAGCATCGGAATCTAAAACTGGACTCACAGGAGACGTTCATATCATAGAAAGTTGGAGTGTCAGTCCTCTTGTACTTAAGTCGGCATTGTGCCACATGAATTTAATTCGGATGCAATTTCTGTGTTTCATCGTCAATAAGAAGGTCCAAGGTATACAGTAAACCTGAAGCGAGGCATCGGAATCTAGAACTGGACTCACAGGAGAGGTTCAAATCATAGAAAATTAGTGTGTCAGTCCTCTTGTAATTAAGTCGGCATTGTGCTATTTTTATTAAATTCGGTTGCAGTTTCTGTGTTTCGTCGTCTATAAGAAGGTCCAAGGGATACACAAAACCTGAAGTGAAGCATGGGAATATAAAACTGGTGTCACAGGAGAGGTTCTAAACATAGAAACTTAGAGCGTCAGTCCTCTTGTAGTTAAGTCGGCATTGTGCTTTTTGAATTTAATTCCGATGCAATTTGTGTACTTCATCGTCAATTAGATGGTCCAAGGTATACAGTAAACCTGAAGTGAAGCATCGGAATCTAATACTGCACTCAAAGCAGAGGATCCAATCATAGAAAGTTAGAGTCTCAGTCCTCTTGTACTTAAGTCGGCATTGTGCCTTTTGAGTATAATTCCAATGCAATTTCTGTGTTTCATCGTCAATAATAAGGTCCAAGGTACACAGTAAACCAGAAGTGAAGCATCGGAATCTAAAACTGGACTCACAGGAGAGCTTCAAATCATAGAAAGTTAGAGTGTGAGTCCTCTTGTACTTACGTCGGCATTGTGCCTTTTGTATTAAATACAGATGCAATTTCTGTTTTTCATCGTCAATAAGAAGGTCCATGGGATACAGTAAACCTGAAGTGAAGCATCGGAATCTAAAACTGGACTCACAGGAGAGGTTCAAATCATAGAAAGTTAGAGTTTGAGTCCTATTGTACTTAAGTCGGCTTTGTGCCTTTTGAATTTAATTCCGATTCAATTTCTGTGTTTCGTCGTCTATACGAAGGTTCAAGAGATACAGTAAACCTGAAGTGAAGCATCGGAATCTAAAACAGGACTCACAGGAGAGGTTCAACTCATAGAAAGTTAGAGTGTGAGTCCTCTTGTACCTAAGTCGGCATTGTGCCTTTTGTATTAAATTCGGTTGCAGTATCTGTGTTTCTTTGTCAATAAGAAGGTCCAAGGGATACAGTAAACCTTAAGTGAAGCATCGGAATCTAAAACTGGACTCACAGGAGAGGTTAAAATCATAGAAATTTAGAGTGTCAGTCCTCTTGCACTAAAGTCGGCATTGTGCCTTTTGTATTAAATTCGCATGCAATTTCAGTGTTTCATCGTCAATAAGAAGGTCCAAGGGATACAGTAAACCTGAAGTGAAGCATTGGAATCTAAAACTGGACTCATAGGAGATGTTCAAATCAAAGAAAGTTAGAGTGTCAGTCCTCTTGTACTTTAGTCGGCATAGTTCCTTTTGAATTTAATTCCGAAGCAATTTCTGTGCTTCATCGTCAATAAGAAGGTCCAAGGAATACAGTAAACCTGAAGTGAAGCATCGGATTCTAAAACAGGACTCACAGGAGTGGTTCAAATCATAGAAAGTGAGAGTGTCAGTCCTCTTGTACTTAAGTCTTCATTGTGCCTTTTGTATTAAATTCGGATGCAATTTCTGTGTTTCTTCGTCAATAAGAGGGTCCAAGGGATACAGTAAACCTGAAGTGAAGCACCGCAATCTAAAACTGGACTCACAGGAGAGGTTCAAATCATAGAAAGTTAGAGAGTCAGTCCTCTTGTACTTACGTCGGCATTGTGCCTTTTGTATTAAATTCAGATGCAATTTCTGTGTTTCATCGTCAATAAGAAGGTCCATGGAATACAGTAAACCTGAAGTGAAGCATCGGAATCTAAAACTGGACTCACAGGAGAGGTTCAAATCATAGAAAATTAGAGTGTCTGTCCTATTGCACTTAAGTAGTCTTTGTGCCTTTTGAATTTAATTCCGATACACTTTCTGTGTTTCGTCGTCAATAAGAAGGTCCAAGGGATACAGTAAACCTGAAGTGAAGCATTGGAATCTAAAACAGGACTCACAGGAGAGGTTCAAATCATAGAAAGTTGGAGTGTCAGTCCTCTTGTACTTATGTCGGCATTGTGCCTTTTGTATTAAATTCGGATGCAGATTCTGTGTTTCTTCGTCAATAAGAAGGTCCAAGAGATACAGTAAACCGGAAGTGAAGCATCAAAAGGTAAAACTGGACTCATAGCAGATGTTCAAACCAAAGAAAGTTAGAGTGTCAGGCCTCTTGTACTTAAGTCGGCATTGTGCCCTTTGAATTTAATTCCGATGCAATTTCTATGCTTCATCGTCAATAAGAAGGTCCAAGGGATACAGTAAACCTGATGTGAAGCATCGGAATCTAAAACAGGACTCACAGGAGAGATTCAAATATTAGAAAGTGAGAGTGTCAGTCCTCTTGTACTTAAGTCGGCATTGTGCCTTTTGTATTTAATTCGGATGCAGTTTCTGTGTTTCTTCGTCAATAAGAGGGTCCAAGGGATACAGTAAACCTGACGTGAAGCACCGCAATCTAAAACTGGACTCACAGGAGAGGTTCAAATCATAGAAAGTTAGAGAGTCAGTCCTCTTGTACTTACGTCGGCATTGTGCCTTTTGTATTAAATTCAGATGCAATTTCTGTGTTTCATCGTCAATAAAAGGGTCCAAGGGATACAGTAAACCTGAAGTGAAGCATCGAAATGTAAAACTGGACTCATAGGAGACGTTCAAATCAAAGAAATTTAGAGTGTTAGTCCTCTTGTACTTAAGTCGGCATTGTGCCTTTTGTATTAAATTCGGTTGCAGTTTCTGTGTTTCATCGTCTATAAGAAGGTCCAAGGGATACACTAAACCAGAAGTGAAGCATCGGAATCTAAAACTGGTGTTACAGGAGAGGTTCTAAGCATAGAAACTTAGAGTGTTATTCCTCTTGTAGTTAAGTCGGCATTGTGCTTTTTGAATTTAATTCCGATGCAATTTGTGTGCGTCATCGTCAATTAGAAGGTCCGAGGTATACAGTAAACCTGCAGTGAAGCATCGGAATCTAATACTGCACTCACAGCAGAGGTTCCAATCATAGAAAGTTAGAGTCTCAGTCCTCTTGTACTTAAGTCGGCATTGTGCCTTTTGAATATAATTCCGATGCAATTTCTGTGTTTCATCGTCAATAAGAAGGTCCAAGGTACACAGTAAACCTGAAGTGGAGCATCGGAATATTAAAACTGGACTCACAGGAGAGGTTCAAATCATAGAAAGTTAGAGTGTCAGTCCTCTTGTACTTACGTCGGCATTGTGCCTTTTGTATTAAATACAGATGCAATTTCTGTGTTTCATCGTCAATAAGAAGGTCCATGGGATACAGTAAACCTGAAGTGAAGCATCGGAATCTAAAACTGGATTCAAAGGAGAGGTTCAAATCATTGAAAATTAGAGTGTCAGTCCTATTGTACTTAAGTCGGCATTGTGCCTTTTGAATTTATTTCGATGCCATTTCTGTGTTTCATCGTCAATAAGAAGGTCGGAAGTATACAGTAAACCTGAAGAGAGCATCGGAATCTAAAACTGGACTCACAGGAGAGGTTCAAATCATAGAAAGTTAGAGTGTCAGTCCTCTTGTACTTAAGTCGGCATTGTGCCTTTTGAATTTAACTCGATGCAATCTCTGTGTTGCATCGTCAATAAGAAGGTCCAAGGGATACAGTAAACCTGAAGTGAGCATCGGAATCTAAAACTGGACTCACAGGAGAGGTTCAAATCATAGAAAGATTGAGTGTCAGTCCTCTTGTACTTAAGTCGGCATTGTGCCTTTTGAATGTAATTCCGATGCAATTTCTGTGCTTTATCGTCAATAAGAAGGTCCAAGGGATACAGTAAACCTGAAGTGAAGCATCGGAATCTAAGACAGGACTCACAGGAGAGGTTCAAATCATAGAAAGTTAGAGTGGCAGTCCTCTTGTACTTAAGTCGGCATTGTGCCTTTTGTATTAAATTCGGATGCAATTTCTGTGTTTCTTCGTCAATAAGAAGGTCCAAGGGATACAGTAAACCTGAAGTGAAGCATCGGAATCTAAAACTGCACTCACAGTAGAGGTTCAAATCATAGATAATTTGAGTGTCAGTCCTCTTGTACTTAAGTCGCCATTGTGCCTTTTGAATTTAATTCAGATGCAATTTCTGTGCTTCATCGTCAATAAGAAGGTCCAAGGGATACAGTAAACCTGAAGTGAAGCATCGAAATGTAAAACTGGACTCATAGGAGATGTTCAAATCAAAGAAAGTTAGAGTGTCAGTCCTCTTGTACTTAAGTCGGAATAGTGCCATTTGAATTTAATTCCGAAGCAATTTCTGTGCTTCATCGTCAATAAGAAGTTCCAAGGTATACAGTAAACCTGAAGTGAAGCATCGGAATCTAAGACAGGACTCACAGGAGAAGTTCAAATCATAGAAAGATAGAGAGTCAGTCCTCTTGTACTTAAGTCATCATTGTGCCTTTTGTATTAAATTCGGATGCAATTTCTGTGTTTCTTCGTCAATAAGAAGGTCCAAGGGATACAGTAAACCTGAAGTGAAGCATCGGAATCTGCAACTGGACTCACAGGAGAGGTTCATATCATAGAAAGTTAGAGTGTCAGTCCTCTTGTACTTAAGTCGCCATTGTGCCTTTTGAATTTAATTCAAATGCAATTTCTGTGCTTCATCGTCAATAAAAAGGTCCAAGGGATACAGTAAACCTGAAGTGAAGCAACGGAATCTAAAACAGGTCTCACAGGAGAGGTTCAAATCATAGAAAGATAGAGTGTCAGTCCTCTTGTACTTAAGTCGGCATTGTGCCTTTTGTATTAAATTCGGATGCAATTACTGTGTTTCATCGACAATAAGAAAGTCCAAGGGATACAGTAAATCTGAAGTGAAGCATCAGATTCTAAAACTGGACTCACAGGAGAGGTTCAAAATCATTGAAAGTCAGAGTGTCAGTCCTCTTTAACTTGAGTCGGCATTGTGCCTTTTGTATTAAATACGGATGCAATTTCTGTGTTTCATCGTCAATAAGAGGGTCCAAGGGATACAGTAAACCTGAAGTGAGGCTCGGAATCTAAAACTGGACTCACAGGAGAGGTTCATATCATTGACAGTTAGAGTGTCAGTCCTCTTGTACTTAATACGGCATTGTGCCTTTTGTATTAAATTCGGATGCAATTTCTGTGTTCCATCGACAATAAGAAGGTCCAAGAGATAAAGTAGACCTGAAGTGAAGCATCGCAATCTAAAACTGGACTCACAGGAGGGGTGCAAATCATAGAAACTTAAAGTGTCAGTCCTCATGTACTTAAGTCGGCATTGTGCGTTTTGAACTTAATTCCGATGCAATTTCTATGCTTCATCGTCAATAAGAAGGTCCAAGGGATGCAGTAAAGCTGAAGTGAAGCATCGGAATCTAAGACAGGACTCACAGGAGAGGCTCAAATCATAGAAAGTTAGAGTGGCAGTCCTCTTGTACTTAAGTCGGCATTGTGCCTTTTGTATTAAATTCGGATGCAATTTCTGTGTTTCTTCGTCAATAAGAAGGTCCAAGGGATACAGTAAACCTGAAGTGAAGCATCGGAATCTAAAACTGGACTCACAGGAGAGATTCAAATCAAAGAAAGTTAGAGTGTCAGTCCTCTTGTACTTAAGTCGGCATAGTGCCTTTTGAATATAATTCTGATGCAATTTCTGTGCTTCATCGTCAATACGAAGGTCCAAGGGATACAGTAAACCTGAAGTGAATCATCGGAATCTAAAACAGGACTCACAGGAGAGGTTCAAATCTTAGAAAGTGAGAGTGTCAGTCCTCTTGTACTTAAGTCTTCATTGTGCCTTTTGTATTAAATTCGGATGCAATATCTGTGTTTCTTCATCAATAAGAAGGTCCGAGGGATACGGTAAACCTGAAGTGAAGCATCGGAATCTAAAACTGGACTCACAGGAGTGGCTCAAATCATAGAAAGTTAGAGTGTCAGTCCTCTTGTACTTATGTCGCCATTGTGCCTTTTGAATTTAATTCAGATGCAATTTCTGTGTTCCAACGTCAATAGGAAGGTCCAAGGGATACAGTAAACCTGAAGTGAAGCAACGGAATCTAAAACAGGACTCACAGGAATGGTTCAAATCATAGAAAGTTAGAGTGTCAGTCCTATTGTACTTAAGTCGGCTTTGTGCCTTTTGAATTTAATTCCATTGCAATTTCTGTGTTTCGTCGTCAATAACAAGGTCCAAGGGACACAGTAAACCTGACGTGAAGCATCGGAATCTAAAACTGGACTCACAGGAGAGGTTAAAATCATTGAAAGTTGGAGTGTCAGTCCTCTTGTATTAAAGTCGGCATTGTGCCTTTTGTATTAAATTTGGATGCAATTTCTGTGTTTCATCGTCAATAAGAAGGTCCAAGGGATACAGTAAACCTGAAGTGAAGCAGCGAAATGTAAAACTGGACTCATAGGAGATGTTCAAATCAAAGAAAGTTAGAGTGTCAGTCCTCTTGTACTTAAGTCGGAATAGTGCCGTTTGAATTTAATTCCGATGCAATTTCTGTGCTTCATCGTCAATAAGAAGTTCCAAGGTATACAGTAAACCTGAAGTGAAGCATCGGAATCTAAGACAGGACTCACAGGAGTGGTTCAAATCATAGAAAGTTAGAGTGTCAGTCCTCTTGTACTTAAGTCTTCATTGTGCCTTTTGTATTAAATTCGGATGCAATTTCTGTGTTTCTTCGTCAATAAGAAGGTCCAAGGGATACAGTAAACCTGAAGTGAAGCATCGGAATCTGCAACTGGACTCACAGGAGAGGTTCATATCATAGAAAGTTAGAGTGTCAGTCCTCTTGTACTTAAGTCGTCATTGTGCCTTTTGAATTTAATTGAAATGCAATTTCTGTGCTTTATCGTCAATAAGAAGGTCCAAGGGATACAGTAAACCTGAAGTGAAGCAACGGAATCTAAAACAGGACTCACAGGAGAGGTTCAAATCATAGAAAGATAGAGAGTCAGTCCTCTTGTACTTAAGTCGGCATTGTGCCTTTTGTATTAAATTCGGATGCAATTTCTGTGTTTCATCGCCAATAAGAAGGCCCAAGGGATACAGTAAAGCTGAAGTGAAGCATCGGATTCTAAAAGTGGACTCACAGAAGAGGTTCAAAATCATTGGAAGTCAGAGTGTCAGTCCTCTTTAACTTGAGTCGGCATTGTGCCTTTTGTATTAAATTCGGTTGCAATTTCTGTGTTCCATCGTCAATAAGAACGTCCAAGGGATAAAGTAGACCTGAAGTGAAGCATCGCAATCTAAAACTGGACTCACAGGAGAGGTTCAAATCATAGAAACTTAAAGTGTCAGGCCTCTTGTACTTAAGTCGGCATTGTGCGTTTTGAATTTAATTCGATGCAATTTCGTGTTTCATCGTCAATAAGAAGGTCCGAGGTATACAGTAAACCTGAAGTGAGCATCGGAATCTAAAACTGGACTCACAGGAGAGGTTCAAATCATAGAAAGTTAGAGTGTCAGTCCTCTTGTACTTAAGTCGGCATTGTGCCTTTTGAATTTAATTCGATGCAATCTCTGTGTTTCATCGTCAATAAGAAGGTCCAAGGGATACAGTAAACCTGAAGTGAGCATCGCAATCTAAAACTGGACTCACAGGAGAGGTTCAAATCATAGAAAGTTAGAGTGGCAGTCCTCTTGTACTTAAGTCGGCATTGTGGCTTTTGTATTAAATTCGGATGCAATTTCTGTGTTTCTTCGTCAATAAGAATGTCCAAGGGATACAGTAAACCTGAAGTGAAGCATCGGAATCTAAAACTGGACTCACAGGAGAGATTCAAATCATAGATAGTTAGAGTGTCAGTCCTCTAGTACTTAAGTCACCATTGTGCCTTTTGAATTTCATTCAGATGCATTTTCTGTGCTTCATCGTCAATAAGAAGGTCCAAGGGATACAGTAAATCTGAAGTGAAGCATAGGATTCTAAAACTGGACTCACAGGAGAGGTTCAAATCATTGAAAGTCAGAGTGTCAGTCCTCTTGTACTTGAACCGGCATTGTGCCTTTTGAATTTCATTCAGATGCATTTTCTGTGCTTCATCGTCAATAAGAAGCTCCAGGGGATACAGTAAACCTGAAGTGAAGCATCGGAATCTAAAACTGGATTCACAGGAGAGGTTCAAATCATAGAAAGTTAGACTGTCAGTCCTCTTGTACTTAAGTCGGCATTGTGCCTTTTGAATTTAATTCGATGCTATTTCTGTGTTTCATCGTCAATATGAAGGTCCGAGGTATATAGTAAACCTGAAGTGAGAATCGGAATCTAAAACAGGACTCAAAGGAGAGGTGCAAATCATAGACAGATAGAGTGTCAGTCCTCTTGTGCTTAAGTCGGCATTGTGCTTTTGAATTTAATTCGATGCAATTTCTGTGTTTCATCGTCAATAAGAAGGTCCGAGGTATACAGTAAACCCGAAGTGAGATTCGGAATCTAAAACTGGACTCACATGAGAGGTTCAAATCATTGAAAGTTAGAGTGTCAGTCCTCTTGTACTTAAGTCGGCATTGTTCCTTTTTAATTTAATTCGATGCAATTTCTGTGTTTCATCGTCAATAAGAAGGTTCAGGGGATACAGTAAACCTGAAGTGAAGCATCGGAATGTAAAACTGGACTCATAGGAGATGTTCAAATCAAAGAAAGTAAGAGTGTCAGTCCTCTTGTACTTAAGACGGCATAGTGCATTTTGAATTTAATTCGGATGCAATTTCTGTGCTTCATCGTCAATAAGAGGGTCCAAGGTATAAAGTAAACCTGAAGTGAAGCATCGGAATCAAAGACTGGACAGACAGGAGAGGTTCAAATCATAGAAAGTTAGAGTGTCAGTCCTCTTGTACTTAAGTCTTCAATGTGCCTTTTGTATTAAATTCGGATGCAATATCTGTGTTTCTTAATCAATAAGAAGGTCCGAGGGATACAGTAAACCTGAAGTGAAGCATCGGAACCTAAAACTGGACTCACAGGAGTGGCTCAAATCATAGAAAGTTAGAGTGTCAGTCTTCTTGTACTTATGTCGCCATTGTGCCTTTTGAATTTAATTCAGATGCAATTTCTGTGCTCCATCGTCAATAGGAAGGTCCAAGGGATACTGTAAAACTGAAGTGAAGCAACGGAATCTAAAACAGGACTCACAGGAATGGTTCAAATAATAGAAAGTTAGAGTGTCAGTCCTATTGTACTTAAGTCATCATTGTGCCTTTTGTATTAAATTCGGATGCAATTTCTGTGTTTCTTCGTCAATAAGAAGGTCCAAGGGATACAGTAAACCTGAAGTGAAGCATCGGAATCTGCAACTGGACTCACAGGAGAGGTTCATATCATAGAAAGTTAGAGTGTCAGTCCTCTTGTACTTAAGTCGGAATAGTGCCGTTTGAATTTAATTCCGACGCAATTTCTGTGCTTCATCGTCAATAAGAAGTTCCAAGGTATACAGTAAACCTGAAGTGAAGCATCGGAATCTAAGACAGGACTCACAGGAGAGGTTCAAATCATAGAAAGATAGAGTGTCAGTCCTCTTGTACTTAAGTCATCATTGTGCCTTTTGTATTAAATTCGGATGCAATTTCTGTGTTTCTTCGTCAATAAGAAGGTCCAAGGGATACAGTAAACCTGAAGTGAAGCATCGGAATCTGCAACTGGACTCACAGGAGAGGTTCATATCATAGAAAGTTAGAGTGTCAGTCCTCTTGTACTTAAGTCGCCATTGTGCCTTTTGAATTTAATTCAAATGCAATTTCTGTGCTTCATCGTCAATAAGAAGGTCCAAGGGATACAGTAAACCTGAAGTGAAGCAACGGAATCTAAAACAGGACTCACAGGAGAGGTTCAAATCATAGAAAGATAGAGTGTCAGTCCTCTTGTACTTAAGTCGGCATTGTGCCTTTTGTATTAAATTCGGATGCAATTACTGTGTTTCATCGTCAATAAGAAAGTCCAAGGGATACAGTAAATCTGAAGTGAAGCATCAGATTCTAAAACTGGACTCACAGGAGAGGTTCAAAATCATTGAAAGTCAGAGTGTCAGTCCTCTTTAACTTGAGTCGGCATTGTAACTTTTGTATTAAATACGGATGCAATTTCTGTGTTTCATCGTCAATAAGAGGGTCCAAAGGATACAGTAAACCTGAAGTGAGGCTCGGAATCTAAAACTGGACTCACAGGAGAGGTTCATATCATTGAAAGTTAGAGTGTCAGTCCTCTTGTACTTAATACGGCATTGTGCCTTTTGTATTAAATTCGGATGGAATTTCTGTGTTCCATCGACAATAAGAAGGTCCAAGGGATAAAGTAGACCTGAAGTGAAGCATCGCAATCTAAAACTGGACTCACAGGAGGGGTGCAAATCATAGAAACTTAAAGTGTCAGTCCTCTTGTACTTAAGTCGGCATTGTGCGTTTTGAATTTAATTCCGATGCAATTTCTGTGTTTCTTCGTCAATAAGAAGGTCCAAGGGATGCAGTAAAGCTGAAGTGAAGCATCGGAATCTAAGACAGGACTCACAGGAGAGGTTCAAATCATAGAAAGTTAGAGTGGCAGTCCTCTTGTACTTAAGTCGGCATTGTGCCTTTTGTATTAAATTCGGATGCAATTTCTGTGTTTCTTCGTCAATAAGAAGGTCCAAGGGATACAGTAAACCTGAAGTGAAGCATCGGAATCTAAAACTGGACACACAGGAGAGATTCAAATCAAAGAAAGTTAGAGTGTCAGTCCTCTTGTCCTTAATTCGGCATAGTGCCTTTTGAATATAATTCTGATGCAATTTCTGTGCTTCATCGTCAATAAGAAGGTCCAAGGGATACAGTAAACCTGAAGTGAATCATCGGAATCTAAAACAGGACTCACAGGAAAGGTTCAAATCTTAGAAAGTGAGAGTGTCAGTCCTCTTGTACTTAAGTCTTCATTGTGCCATTTGTATTAAATTCGGATGCAACATCTGTGTTTCTTCATCAATAAGAAGGTCTGAGGGATACGGTAAACCTGAAGTGAAGCATCGGAATCTAAAACTGGACTCACAGGAGTGGCTCAAATCATAGAAAGTTAGAGTGTCAGTCCTCTTGTACTTATGTCGCCATTGTGCCTTTTGAATTTAATTCAGATGCAATTTCTGTGCTCCATCGTCAATAGGAAGGTCCAAGGGATACAGTAAACCTGAAGTGAAGCAACGGAATCTAAAACAGGACTCACAGGAATGGTTCAAATCATAGAAAGTTAGAGTGTCAGTCCTATTGTACTTAAGTCGGCTTTGTGCCTTTTGAATTTAATTCCAATGCAATATCTGTGTTTCGTCGTCAATAAGAAGGTCCAAGGGACACAGTAAACCTGACGTGAGGCATCGGAATCTAAAACTGGACTCACAGGAGAGGTTAAAATCATTGAAAGTTGGAGTGTCAGTCCTCTTGTACTAAAGTCGGCATTGTGCCTTTGGTATTAAATTTGGATGCAACTTCTGTGTTTCATCGTCAATAAGAAGGTCCAAGGGATACAGTGAACCTGAAGTGAAGCATCGAAATGTAAAACTGGACTCATAGGAGATGTTAAAATGAAAGAATGTTAGAGTGTCAGTCCTCTTGTACTTAAGTCGGAATAGTGCCGTTTGAATGTAATTCCGATGCAATTTCTGTGCTTCATCGTCAATAAGAAGTTCCAAGGTATACAGTAAACCTGAAGTGAAGCATCGGAATCTAAGACAGGACTCACAGGAGTGGTTCAAATCATAGAAAGTTAGAGTGTCAGTCCTCTTGTACTTAAGTCTTCATTGTGCCTTTTGTATTAAATTCGGATGCAATTTCTGTGTTTCTTCGTCAATAAGAAGGTCCAAGGGATACAGTAAACCTGAAGTGAAGCATCGGAATCTGCAACTGGGCTCACAGGAGAGGTTCATATCATAGAAAGTTAGAGTGTCAGTCCTCTTGTACTTAAGTCGTCATTGTGCCTTTTGAATTTAATTCAAATGCAATTTCTGTGCTTTATCGTCAATAAGAAGGTCCAAGGGATACAGTAAACCTGAAGTGAAGCAACGGAATCTAAAACAGGACTCACAGGAGAGGTTCGAATCATAGAAAGATAGAGTGTCAGTCCTCTTGTACTTAAGTCGGCATTGTGCCTTTTGTATTAAATTCGGATGCAATTTCTGTGTTTCATCGCCAATAAGAAGGTCCAAGGGATACAGTAAATCTGAAGTGAAGCATCGGATTCTAACGCTGGACTCACAGAAGAGGTTCAAAATCATTGAAAGTCAGAGTGTCAGTCCTCTTTAACTTGAGTCGGCATTGTGCCTTTTGTATTAAATACGGATGCAATTTCTGTGTTTCATCGTCAATAAGAGGGTCCAAGGGATACAGTAAACCTGAAGTGAGGCATCGGAATCTAAAACTGGACTCACAGGAGAGGTTCATATCATTGAAAGTTAGAGTGTCAGTCCTCTTGTACTTAATACGGCATTGTGCCTTTTGTATTAAATTCGGTTGCCATTTCTGTGTTCCATCGTCAATAAGAACGTCCAAGGGATAAAGTTGACCTGAAGTGAAGCATCGCAATCTAAAACTGGACTCACAGGAGAGGTTCAAATCATAGAAACTTAAAGTGTCAGGCCTCTTGTACTTAAGTCGGCATTGTGCGTTTTGAATTTAATTCGATGCTATTTCTGTGTTTCATCGTCAATAAGAAGGTCCGAGGTATACAGTAAACCTGAAGTGAGCATCGGAATCTAAAACTGGACTCACAGGAGAGGTTCAAATCATAGAAAGTTAGAGTGTCAGTCCTCTTGTACTTAAGTCGGCATTGTGCCTTTTGAATTTAATTCGATGCAATCTCTGTGTTTCATCGTCAATAAGAAGGTCCAAGGGATACAGTAAACCTGAAGTGAGCATCGCAATCTAAAACTGGACTCACAGGAGAGGTTCAAATCATAGAAAGTTAGAGTGGCAGTCCTCTTGTACTTAAGTCGGCATTGTGGCTTTTGTATTAAATTCGGATGCAATTTCTGTGTTTCTTCGTCAATAAGAAGGTCCAAGGGATACAGTAAACATGAAGTGAAGCATCGGAATCTAAAACTGGACTCACAGGAGAGATTCAAATCATAGATAGTTAGAGTGTCAGTCCTCTTGTACTTAAGTCGGCATTGTGCCTTTTGAATTTAATTCGATGCAATCTCTGTGTTTCATCGTCAATAAGAAGGTCCAAGGGATACAGTAAACCTGAAGTGAGCATCGCAATCTAAAACTGGACTCACAGGAGAGGTTCAAATCATTGAAAGTCAGAGTGTCAGTCCTCTTGTACTTGAACCGGCATTGTGAATTTTGTATTAAATTCGGATGCAATTTCTGTGTTTCATCGTCAATAAGAAGTCCAAGGGATACAGTAAACCTGAAGTGATGCATCGGAATCTAAAACTGGACTCACAGGAGAGGTTCAAATCATTGAAAGTTAGAGTGTCAGTCCTCTTGTACGTAATTCGGCATTGTGCCTTTTGTATTAAATTCGGATGCAATTTCTGTGTATCATCGTCAATAAGAAGGTCCAAGGGATAAAGAAGACTTGAAGTGAAGCATCGCAATCTAAAACTGGACTCACAGGAGAGGTTCAAATCATAGATAGTTAAAGTGTCAGTCCTCTTGTACTTAAGTCGGCTTTGTGCCTTTTGAATTTAATTCGATGCAATTTCTGTGTTTCATCGTCAACACGAAGGTCCGAGGTATACAGTAAACCTGAAATGAAGCATCGGAATCTAAAACTGGATTCACAGGAGAGGTTCAAATCATAGAAAGTTAGACTGTCAGTCCTCTTGTACTTAAGTCGGCATTGTGCCTTTTGAATTTAATTCGATGCTATTTCTGTGTTTCATCGTCCGTCAATAAGAAGGTCCGAGGTATATAGTAAACCTGAAGTGAGACTCGGAATCTAAAACTGGACTCAAAGGAGAGGTGCAAATCATAGACAGTTAGAGTGTCAGTCCTCTTGTACTTAAGTCGGCATTGTGCTTTTGAATTTAATTCGATGCAATTTCTGTGTTTCATCGTCAATAAGAAGGTCCGAGGTATACAGTAAACCCGAAGTGAGAATCGGAATCTAAAACTGGACTCACATGAGAGGTTCAAATCATAGAAAGTTACAGTGTCAGTCCTCTTGTACTTAAGTCGGCATTGTTCCTTTCTAATTTAATTCGATGCAATTTCTGTGTTTCATCGTCAATAAGAAGGTTCAAGGGATACAGTAAACCTGAAGTGAAGCATCGGAATGTAAAACTGGACTCATAGGAGATGTTCAAATCAAAGAAAGTAAGAGTGTCAGTCCTCTTGTACTTAAGACGGCATAGTGCATTTTGAATTTAATTCGGATGCAATTTCTGTGCTTCATCGTCAATAAGAGGGTCCAAGGTATAAAGTAAACCTGAAGTGAAGCATCGGAATCAAAGACAGGACAGACAGGAGAGGTTCAAATCATAGAAAGTTAGAGTGTCAGTCCTCTAGTACTTAAGTCTTCATTGTGCCTTTTGTACTAAATTCGGATTCAATTTCTGTGTTTCCTCGTCAATAAGAAGGTCCAAGGGATACAGTAAACCTGAAGTGAAGCATCGTAATCTGAAACTGGACTCACAGGAGAGGTTCGAATTATAGAAAGTTAGAGTGTCAGTCCTCTTGTACTTATGTCGCCATTGTGCCTTTTGAATTTAATTCAGATGCAATTTCTGTGCATCATCGTCAATAAGAAGGTCCAAGGGATACAGTAAACCTGATGTGAAGCAACGGAATCTAAAACTGGACTCACAGGAGAGGTTCAAATCATTGAAAGTTAGAGTGTCAGTCCTCTTGTACTTAATACGGCATTGTGCCTTTTGTATTAAATTCGGATGCAATTTCTGTGTTTCATCGTCAATAAGAAGGTCCAAGGGATAAAGTAGACCTGAAGTGAAGCGTCGCAATCTAAAACTGGACTCACAGGAGAGGTTCAAATCATAGAAACTTAAAGTGTCAGTCCCCTTGTACTTATTACGGCATTGTGCCTTTTGTATTAAATTCGGATACAATTTCTGTGTTTCATCGTCAATAAGAAGGTCCAAGGGATAAAGTAGACCTGAAGTGAAGCGTCGCAATCTAAAACTGGACTCACAGGAGAGGTTCAAATCATAGAAACTTAAAGTGTCAGTCCTCTTGTACTTAAGCCGGCATTGTGCCTTTTAAATTTAATTCGATGCAATTTCTGTGTTTCATCGTCAATAAGAAGGTCCGAGGTATACAGTAAACCTGAAGTGAGGAACGGAATCTAAAACAGGACTAACAGGAGAGGTTCAAAATCATTGAAAGTCAGAGTGTCAGTCCTCTTTAACTTGAGTCGGCATTGTGCCTTTTGTATTAAATTCGGATGCAATTTCTGTGTTTCTTCGTCAATAAGAAGGTCCAAGGGATACAGTAAACCTGAAGTGAAGCATCGGAATCTAAAACTGGACTCACAGGTGAGGATCAAATCATAGATAGTTAGAGTGTCAGTCCTCTAGTACTTAAGTCGCCATTGTGCCTTTTGAATTTATTTCAGATGCAATTTTTGTGCTTCATCGTCAATAAGAAGGTCCAAGGGATACAGTAAACCTGAAGTGAAGTAACGGAATCTAAAACTGGACTCACAGGAGAGGTTCAAAATCATTGAAAGTCAGAGTGTCAGTCCTCTTGTACTTGAGTCGGCATTGTGCCTTTTGTATTAAATTCGGATGCAATCTCTGTGTTTCATCGTCAATAAGAATGTCAAGGGATACAGTAAACCTGAAGTGAGCCATCGGAATCTAAAACTGGACTCACAGGAGAGGTTCAAATCAAAGAAAGTTAGAGTGTCAGTCCTCTTGTACTTAAGTCGGCATTGTGCCTTTTGAATTTAATTCGATGCAATTTCTGTGTTTCATCGTCAATAAGAAGGTCCGAGGTATACAGTAAACCTGAAGTGAGCATCGGAATCTAAAACTGGACTCACAGGAGAGGTTCAAATCATAGAAAGTTAGAGTGTCATTCATCTTGTACTTAAGTCGGCATTGTGCCTTTTGAATTTAATTCGATGCCATTTCTGTGTTTCATCGTCAACAAGAAGGTCCGAGGTATACAGTAAACCTGAAGAGAGCATCGGAATCTAAAACTGAACTCACAGAAGGGGTACTAATCAAAGAAAGTTAGAGTGTCAGACCTCTTGTACTTAAGTCGGCATTGTGCCTTTTGAATTTAATTCGATGCAATCTCTGTGTTTCATCGTCAATAAGAAGGTCCAAGGGATACAGTAAACCTGAAGTGAGCATCGGAATCTAAAACTGGACTCACAGGAGGGGTTCAAATTATAGAAAGTTTGAGTGTCAGTCCTCTTGTACTTAAGTCGGCATTGTGCCTTTTGAATGTAATTCCGATGCAATTTCTGTGCTTCATCGTCAATAAGAAGGTCCAAGGGATACAGTAAACCTGAAGTGAATCATCGGAATCTAAGACAGGACTCACAGGAGAGGTTCAAATCATAGAAAGTTAGAGTGGCAGTCCTCTTGTACTTAAGTCGGCACTGTGCGTTTTGTATTAAATTCGGATGCAATTTCTGTGTTTCGTCGTCAATAAGAAGGTCCAAGGGATACAGTAAACCTGAAGTGAAGTATCGGAATCTAAAACAGGACTCACAGGAGAGGTTCAAATCATAGGAAGTTAGAGTGTCAGTCCTCTTGTACTTATGTAGGCATTGTGCCTTTTGTATCAAATTCTGATGCAGATTCTGTGTTTCTTCGTCAATAAGAAGGTCCAAGAGATACAGTAAACCTGAAGTGAAGCATCGGAATCTAAAACTCGACTCACAGGAGAGGTTAAAATCATAGAAAGTTAGAGGGTCAGTCCTCTTGCACTTAAGTCAGCATTGAGCCTTTGGTATTAAATTCGGATGCAATTTCTGTGTTTCTTCGCTAATAAGAAGGTGCAAGGGATAGAGTGAACCTGAAGTGAAGCATCGGAATGTAAAACTGGACTCATAGCAGATGTTCAAATCAAAGAAAGTTAGAGTGTCAGTCCTCTTGTACTTAAGTCGGCATAGTGCCATTTGAATTTAATTCCGATGCAATTTCTGTGCTTCATCGTCAATAAGAAGGTCCAAGGGATACAGTAAACCTGAAGTGAAGCATCGGAATCTGAAACTGGACTCACAGGAGAGGTTCAAATCATAGAAAGATAGAGTGTCAGTCCTCTTGTACTTCCGTCGCCATTGTGCCTTTTGAATTTAATTCAAATACAATTTCTGTGCTTCATCGTCAATAAGAAGGTCCAAGGGATACAGTAAACCTGAAGTGAAGCAACGGAATCCAAAACAGGACTCACAGGAGAGGTTCAAATCATAGAAAGATAGAGTGTCAGTCCTCTTGTACTTAAGTCGGCATTGTGCCTTTTGAATTTAATTCGATGCAATCTCTGTGTTTCATCGTCATTAAGAAGGTCCAAGGGATACAGTAAACCTGAAGTGAGCATCGGAATCTAAAACTGGACTCACAGGAGATGTTCAAATCATAGAAAGTTTGAGTGTCAGTCCTCTTGTACTTAAGTCGGCATTGTGCCCTTTGAATTTAATTCCGATGCAATTTCTGTGCTTCATCGTCAATAAGAAGTTCCAAGGGATACAGTAAACCTGAAGTGAAGCATCGGAATCTAAGACAGGACTCACAGGAGAGGTTCAAATCATAGAAAGTTAGAGTGGCAGTCATCATGTACTTAAGTCGGCATTGTGCCTTTTGAATTTAATTCGATGCAATCTCTGTGTTTCATCGTCAATAAGAAGGTCCAAGGGATACAGTAAACCTGAAGTGAGCATCGGAATCTAAAACTGGACTCACAGGAGGGGTTCAAATTATAGAAAGTTTGAGTGTCAGTCCTCTTGTACTTAAGTCGGCATTGTGCCTTTTGAATGTAATTCCGATGCAATTTCTGTGCTTCATCGTCAATAAGAAGGTCCAAGGGATACAGTAAACCTGAAGTGAATCATCGGAATCTAAGACAGGACTCACAGGAGAGGTTCAAATCATAGAAAGTTAGAGTGGCAGTCCTCTTGTACTTAAGTCGGCATTGTGCGTTTTGTATTAAATTCGGATGCAATTTCTGTGTTTCGTCGTCAATAAGAAGGTCCAAGGGATACAGTAAACCTGAAGTGAAGTATCGGAATCTAAAACAGGACTCACAGGAGAGGTTCAAATCATAGGAAGTTAGAGTGTCAGTCCTCTTGTACTTATGTAGGCATTGTGCCTTTTGTATCAAATTCTGATGCAGATTCTGTGTTTCTTCGTCAATAAGAAGGTCCAAGAGATACAGTAAACCTGAAGTGAAGCATCGGAATCTAAAACTCGACTCACAGGAGAGGTTAAAATCATAGAAAGTTAGAGGGTCTGTCCTCTTGCACTTAAGTCAGCATTGAGCCTTTGGTATTAAATTCGGATGCAATTTCTGTGTTTCTTCGCTAATAAGAAGGTGCAAGGGATAGAGTGAACCTGAAGTGAAGCATCGGAATGTAAAACTGGACTCATAGCAGATGTTCAAATCAAAGAAAGTTAGAGTGTCAGTCCTCTTGTACTTAAGTCGGCATAGTGCCATTTGAATTTAATTCCGATGCAATTTCTGTGCTTCATCGTCAATAAGAAGGTCCAAGGGATACAGTAAACCTGAAGTGAAGCATCGGAATCTGAAACTGGACTCACAGGAGAGGTTCAAATCATAGAAAGATAGAGTGTCAGTCCTCTTGTACTTAAGTCGGCATTGTGCCTTTTGAATTTAATTCGATGCAATCTCTGTGTTTCATCGTCATTAAGAAGGTCCAAGGGATACAGTAAACCTGAAGTGAGCATCGGAATCTAAAACTGGACTCACAGGAGATGTTCAAATCATAGAAAGTTTGAGTGTCAGTCCTCTTGTACTTAAGTCGCCATTGTGCCTTTTGAATTTAATTCCGATGCAATTTCTGTGCTTCATCGTCAATAAGAAGTTCCAAAGGATACAGTAAACCTGAAGTGAAGCATCGGAATCTAAGACAGGACTCACAGGAGAGGTTCAAATCATAGAAAGTTAGAGTGGCAGTCATCATGTACTTAAGTCGGCATTGTGCCTTTTGTATTAAATTCGGATGCAATTTCTGTGTTTCCTCGTCAATAAGAAGGTCCAAGGGATACAGTAAACCTGAAGTGAAGCATCGGAATCTAAAACTGGGCTCACAGGAGAGGGTCAAATCATAGATAGTTAGAGTGTCAGTCCTCTAGTACTTAAGTCGCCATTGTGCCTTTTGAATTTAATTCAGATGCAATTTCTGTGCTTCATCGTCAATAAGAAGGTCCAAGGGATACAGTAAACCTGAAGTGAAGCAACGGAAACTAAAACAGGACTCACAGGAGAGGTTCAAATCATAGAATGATAGAGTGTCAGTCCTCTTGTGCTTAAGTCGGCATTGTGCCTTTTGAATTTAATCGACGCAATTTCTGTGCTTCATCGTCAACAAGAAGGTCCGAGGTATACAGTAAACCTGAAGTGAAGCATCAGAATCTAAAACTGGACTCACAGGAGAGGTTCAAATCATAGAAAGTTAGAGTGTCAGTCCTCTTGTACTTAAGTCGGCATTGTTCCTTTTGAATTTAATTCGATGCAGTTTCTGTGTTTCATCGTCAATAAGAAGGTCCAAACGATACAGTAAACCTGAAGTGAAGCATCGGAATGTAAAACTGGAATCATAGGAGATGATCAATTCAAAGAAAGTAAGAGTGTCAGTCCTCTTGTACTTAAGACGGCATAGTGCCTTTTGAATTTATTTCCGACGCAATTTCTGTGCTTCATCGTCAACAAGAGGGACCAAGGTATACAGTAAACCTGAAGTGAAGTATCGGAATTAAAGACAGGACAGACAGGAGTGGTTCAAATCATAGAAAGTTAGAGTGTCAGTCCTCTTGTACTTAAGTCTTCATTGTGCCTTTTGTATTAAATTCGGATGCAATTTCTGTGTTTCATCGTCAATAAGAAGGTCCAAGGGATACAGTAAATCTGAAGTGAAGCATCGGATTCTAAAACTGGACGCACAGAAGAGGTTCAAATTATTGAAAGTCAGTGTGTCAGTCCTCTTGTACTTGAGTCGGCATTGTGCCTTTTGTATTAAATTCGGATGCACTTTCTGTGTTTCATCATCAATAAGAGGGTCCAAGGGATACAGTAAACCTGAAATGAAGCATCGGATACTAAAACTGGACTCAAAGGAGAGGTTCAATTCATTGAAAGTCAGAGTGTCAGTCCTCTTGTACTTGAGTCGGCATTGTGCCATTTGTATTAAATTCGGATGCAATTTCTGTGTTTCATCGTCAATAAGAAGGTCCAAGGGATACAGTAAACCTGAAGTGAAGCATCGGAATCTAATACTGGACTCACAGGAGAGGTTCAAATCATTGAAAGTTAGAGTGTCAGTCCTATTGTACTCAATTCAGCATTGTGCCATTTGTATCAAATTCGGATGCAATTTCTGTGGTTCATCATCAATAAGAAGGTCCAATGGATAAAGTAGACCTGTAGTGAAGCATCGCAGTCTAATACTGGACTCACAGAAGAGGTTCAAATCATAGTAAGTTAAGGTGTCAGTCCTCTTGTACTTAAGTCGGCATTGTGCCTTTTGAATTTAATTCGATGCAATTTCTGTGTTTCGTCCTCAACAAGAAGGTCCGAGGTATACAGTAAACCTGAAGTGAGCATCGGAATCTAAAACTGGACTCACAGGAGAGGTTCAAATCATAGAGAGTTAGAGTGTCAGTCCTCTTGTACTTAAGTCGGCATTGTGCCTTTTGAATTTATTTCGATGCAATTTCTGTGTTTCATCGTCAATAAGAAGGTCCAAGGGATACAGTAAACCTGAAGTGAGCATCAAAATCTAAAACTGGACTCACAGGAGGGGTTCAAATCATAGAAAGTTAGAGTGTCAGTCCTCTTGTACTTAAGTCGGCATTGTGCCTTTTGAATTTAATTCCGATGCAATTTCTGTGCTTCTTCGTCAATAAGAAGGTCCGAGGGTTACAGTAAAAATGATGTGAAGCATCGGAAACTAAGACAGGACTCACAGGAGATGTTCAAATCATAAAAAGTTAGAGTGTCTGTCCTCTTGTACTTAAGTCTTCATTGTGCATTTTGTATTAAATTCGGATGCTATTTCTGTGTTTCTTCGTCAATAAGAAGAACCAAGGGATACAGTAAACCTGAAGTGAAGCATCGGAATCTAAAACTGGACTCACAGGAAAGGTTCAAATCATAGAGAGTTAGAGTGTCAGTCCTCTTGTACTTAAGTCGCCATTGTTCCTTTTGAATTTAATTCAGATGCAATTTCTGTGCTTCATCGTCAATAAGAAGGTCCAAGGGATACAGTAAACCTGAAGTGAAGCAACGGAATCTTAAACAGGACTCACAGGAGAGGTACAAATCAAGAAAGATTGAGTGTCAGTCCTCTTGTACTTAAGTCGGCATTGTGCCTTTTGTATTAAATTCGGATGCAATTTCTGTGTTTCATCGTCAATAAGAAGGTCCAAAGGATACAGTAAATCTGAAGTGAAGCATCGGATTCTATAACTGGACTCACAGGAGAGGTTCAAATCAGTCAAAGTCAGAGTGTCAGTCCTCTTGTACTTGCGTCGGCATTGTGCCTTTTGTATTGAATTCGGATGCAATTTCTGTGTTTCATCGTCAATAAGAAGGTCCAAGGGATACAGTAACCTGAAGTCAAGCATCGGAATCTAAAACTGGACTCACAGGAGAGGTTCAAACCATTGATTGTTAGAGTGTCAGTCCTCTTTTACTTAATTCTGCATTGTGCTTTTGTATTAAATTCGGATGCAATTTCTGTGTTTCATCGTCAATAAGAAGGTCCACGGGATAAAGTAGACCTGAAGTGAAGCATCGCAATCTAAAACTGGACTCACAGGAGAGGTTCAAATCATAGAAAGTTAAAGTGTCAGTCCTCTTGTACTTAAGTCGGCATTGTGCCTTTTGAATTTAATTCGATGCAATTTCTGTGTTTCATCGTCGACAAGAAGGTCCGAGGTATACAGTAAACCTGAAGTGAGCATTGGAATCTAAAACTGGACTCACAGGAGAGGTTAAAATCATAGAAAGTTAGAGTGTCAGTCCTCTTGTACTTAAGTCGGCATTGTGCCTTTTGAATTATATTCGATGCAATTTCTGTGTTTCATCGTCAATAAGAAGGTCCGAGGTATACAGTAAACCTGAAATGAGAATCGGAATCTAAAACTGGACTCACAAGAGAGGTTCAAATCATAGAAAGTTAGAGTGGCAGTCCTCTTGTACTTAAGTCGGCTTTGTGCCTTTTGAATTTAATTCGAAGCAATTTCTGTGTTTCATCGTCAATAAGAAGGTCCAAGTGATACAGTAAACCTGAAGTGAGCATCGGAATCTAAAACTGGACTCACAGGAGAGGTTCAAATCATAGAAAGTTAGAGTGTCAGTCCAATTGAACTTAAGACCGCATTGTGCCTTTTGAATTTAATTCGATGCAATTTCTGTGTTTCATCGTCAATAAGAAGGTCAGAGGTATACAGTAAACCTGAAGTGAAGCATCGGAATCTAAAACTGGACTCACAGGAGAGGTTCAAATGATAGACATTTAGTGTGTCAGTCCTCTTGTACTTAAGTCGGCATTGTGCCTTTGTATTAAATTCGGTTGCACTTTCTGTGTTACATCGTCTATAAGAAGGTCCAAGGGATACACTAAACCTGAAGTGAAGCATCAGTATCTAAAACCTGTCTCCCAGGAGAGGTTAAAAGCATAGAAACTTAGAGTGTCAGTCCTCTTGTAGTTAAGCCGGCATTGTGCTTTTTGAATTTAATTCCGATGCAATTTCTGTGCTTCATCCTCAATTAGATGGTCCAAGGTATACAGTAAACCTGAGGTGAAGCATCGGAATCTTAAACTGGACTCACTGGAGAGGTTCAAATCATAGAAAATCAGAGTGTCAGTCCTCTTGTACTTAAGTCGGCATTGTGCCATTTGAATTTAATTCCGATGCAATTTCAGTGTTTCATCGTCGATAAGACGGTCCAAGGTACACAGTAAACCTGAAGTGAAGCAACGGAATCTAAAACTGGACTCACAGTAGAGGTTCAAATCATAGAGTGTCAGTCCTCTTGTACTTAAGTCGGCATTGTGCCTTTTGTATTAAAGTCGGTTGCAATGTCTGTGTTTCATCGTCTATAAGAAGGTCCAAGGGATACACTAAACCTGAAGTTAAGCATCGGAATCTAAAACTGGTCTCACAGAAAAGGTTCAAAACATAGAAACTTAGAGTGTCAGTCCTCTTGTAGTTATGTCGGCATTGTGCTTTTTGAATTTAATTCCGATGCAATTTCTGTGCATCATCGTCAATTAGATGGTCCAAGGTATACTGTAAACCTGCAGTGAAGCATCGGAATCTCAAACTGGACTCACAGGAGAGGTTCAGATAGTACAAAGTTTGAGTGTCAGTCCTCTTGTACTTAAGTCGGCATTGTGCCCTTTGAATTTAATTAAGATGCTATTTCTGTGTTTCGCCGTCAATAAGAATGTCAAGGTATACAGTAAACCTGAAGTGAAGCATCGGAATCTAAAACTGGACTCACAGGAGAGGTTCAAATCATAGAAAGTGAAAGTGTCAGTCCTCTTGTACTTAAGTCGGCATTGTGCCTTTTGAATTTAATTCTGATACAATTTCTGTGCCTCATCGTCAATAAGAAGTTCCAAGGTATTCAGTAAACCTGAAGTGAAGCATCGGAAATAAAACTGGACTCACAGGAGAGGTTCAAATCATAGTAAGTTAGAGTGTCAGTCCTCTTGAACTTAAGTCGGCATTGTGCCTTTTGGATTACATTCAGATGCAATTTCTGTGTTTCATCGTCAATAAGAAGGTCCAAGGGATACAGTAAACCTGAAGTGAACCATCGGAATCTAAAACTGGTCTCACAGCTGAGGTTCAAATCATAGAAAGTTAGAGTGTCAGTCCTCTTGTACTTAAGTCGGCATTGGGCCTTTTGAATGTAATTCCGATGCAATTTCTGTGTTTCATCGTCAGTAAGAAGGTCTGAGGTACACAGTAAACCTGAAGTAAAGCATCGGAATCTAAAACTGGACACACAGGAGAGGTTCAAATCATAGAAAGTTAGAGAGTCAGTCCTCTTGTACTTAAGTCGGCATTGTGCCTTTTGAATTAAATTCCGATGCAATTTCTGTGTTTCGTCGTCAATAAGAAGGTCCAAGGTATACAGTATACCTGAAGTGAAACATCGGAATCTAAAACTGGACTCACAGGAGAGGTTCAAATCAAAGAAAGTTAGTGTGTCACTCCTCTTGTACTTAAGTCGGCATTGTGCATTTTGAATTTAATTCCGATGCAATTTCTGTGCTTCATCGTCCATAAGAAGGTCCAAGGGATACAGTACTCCTGAAGTAAAGCATCTTAATCTAAAACTGGTATCAAAGCAGAGGTTCAAATCATAGATAGTTAGAGTGTCAGTCCTCTTGTACTTAAGTCGGCATTGTGCCTTTTGATATTAATTCCGATGCAATTACTGTGTTTCGTCGTCAATAAGAAGGTCCGAGGTATATAGTAAACCTGAAGTGAGAATCGGAGCCTAAAACTGGACTCACAGGAGAGGTGCAAATCATAGACTGTTAGAGTGTCAGTCCTCTTGTACTTAAGTCGGCATTGTGCCTTTTGAATTTAATTCGATGCAATTTCTGTGTTTCATCGTCAATAAGAAGGTCCGAGGTATACAGTAAACCTGAAGTGAGAATCGGAACCTAAAACTGGACTCACAGGAGAAGTTCAAATCATAGTAAGATAGAGTGTCAGTCCTCTTGTACTTAAGTCGGCATTGTTCCTTTTGAATTTAATTCGATGCAATTTCTGTGTTTCATCGTCAATAAGAAGGTCCTAGGGATACAGTAAACCTGAAGTGAAGCATCGGAATGTAAGACTGGACTCGTAGGAGATGTTCAAATCAAAGAAAGTAAGAGTGTCAGTCCTCTTGTACTTAAGACGGCATAGTGCCTTTTGAATTTAATTCCGATGCAATTTCTGTGCTTCATCGTCAACAAGTAGGTCCAAGGTATACAGTAAACCTGAAGTGAAGTATCAGAATAAAAGACAGGACAGACAGGAGAGGTTCAAATCATAGAAAGTTAGAGTGTCAGTCCTCTTGTACTTAGGTCTTCACTGTGCCTTTTGGATTACATTCAGATGCAATTTCTGTGTTTCATCGTCAATAAGAAGGTCCAAGGGATACAGTAAACCTGAAGTGAAGCATCGGAATCTAAAACTGGTCTCACAGCTGAGGTTCAAATCATAGAAAGTTAGAGTGTCAGTCCTCTTGTACTTAAGTCGGCATTGGGCCTTTTGAATGCAATTCCGATGCAATTTCTGTGTTTCATCGTCAGTAAGAAGGTCTGAGGTACACTGTAAACCTGAAGTAAAGCATCGGAATCTAAAACTGGACTCACAGGAGAGGTTCAAATCATAGAAAGATAGAGTGTCAGTCCTCTTGTACTTAAGTCGGCATTGTTCCTTTTGAATTTAATTCGAAGCAATTTCTGTGTTTCATCGTCAATAAGAAGGTCCAAGTGATACAGTAAACCTGAAGTGAGCATCGGAATCTAAAACTGGACTCACAGGAGAGGTTCAAATGATAGAAAGTTAGTGTGTTAGTCCTCTTGTACTTAAGTCGGCATTGTGCCTTTGTATTAAATTCGGTTGCACTTTCTGTGTTACATCGTCTATAAGAAGGTCCAAGGGATACACTAAACCTGAAGTGAAGCATCGGTATCTAAAACTGGTCTCACAGGAGAGGTTCAAAGCATAGAAACTTAGAGTGTCAGTCCTCTTGTAGTTAAGCCGGCATTGTGCTTTTTGAATTTAATTCCGATGCAATTTCTGTGCTTCATCCTCAATTAGATGGTCCAAGGTATACAGTAAACCTGCAGTGAAGCATCGGAATCTCAAACTGGACTCACAGGAGAGGTTCAGATAGTAGAAAGTTTCAGTGTCAGTCCTCTTGTACTTAAGTCGGCATTGTGCCCTTTGAATTTAATTAACATGCTATTTCTGTGTTTCGCCGTCAATAAGAATGTCAAGGTATACAGTAAACCTGAAGTGAAGCATCGGAATCTAAAACTGGGCTCACAGGAGAGGTTCAAATCATAGAAAGTTAAAGTGTCAGTCCTCTTGTACTTAAGTCGGCATTGTGCCTTTTGAATTTAATTCTGATGCAATTTCTGTGCTTCATCGTCAATAAGAAGTTCCAAGGTATTCAGTAAACCTGAAGTGAAGCATCGGAAATAAAACTGGACTCACAGGAGAGGTTCAAATCATAGAAAGTTAGAGTGTCAGTCCTCTTGAACTTAAGTCGGCATTGTGCCTTTTGGATTACATTCAGATGCAATTTCTGTGTTTCATCGTCAATAAGAAGGTCCAAGGGATACAGTAAACCTGAAGTGAAGCATCGGAATCTAAAACTGGTCTCACAGCTGAGGTTTAAATCATAGAAAGTTAGAGTGTCAGTCCTCTTGTACTTAAGTCGGCATTGGGCCTTTTGAATGTAATTCCGACGCAATTTCTGTGTTTCATCGTCAGTAAGAAGGTCTGAGGTACACAGTAAACCTGAAGTAAAGCATCGGAATCTAAAACTGGACACACAGGAGAGGTTCAAATCATAGAAAGTTAGAGAGTCAGTCCTCTTGTACTTAAGTCGGCATTGTGCCTTTTGAATTAAATTCCGATGCAATTTCTGTGTTTCGTCGTCAATAAGAAGGTCCAAGGTATACAGTATACCTGAAGTGAAACATCGGAATCTAAAACTGGACTCACAGGAGAGGTTCAAATCAAAGAAAGTTAGTGTGTCAGTCCTCTTGTACTTAAGTCGGCATTGTGCATTTTGAATTTAATTCCGATGCAATTTCTGTGCTTCATCGTCAATAAGAAGGTCCTAGGGATACAGTACTCCTGAAGTAAAGCATCGGAATCTAAAACTGGTATCACAGGAGAGGTTCAAATCATAGAAAGTTAGAGTGTCAGTCCTCTTGTACTTAAGTCGGCATTGTGCCTTTTGAAATTAATTCCGATGCAATTTCTGTGTTTCGTCGTCAATAAGAAGTTCCGAGGTATATAGTTAACCTGAAGTGAGAATCGGAACCTAAAACTGGACTCACAGGAGAGGTGCAAATCATAGACTGTTAGAGTGTCAGTCCTCTTGTACTTAAGTCGGCATTGTGCCTTTTGAATTTAATTCGATGCAATTTCTGTGTTTCATCGTCAATAAGAAGGTCCGAGGTATACAGTAAACCTGAAGTGAGAATCGGAACCTAAAACTGGACTCACAGGAGAGGTTCAAATCATAGAAAGATAGAGTGTCAGTCCTCTTGTACTTAAGTCGGCATTGTTCCTTTTGAATTTAATTCGATGCAATTTCTGTGTTTCATCGTCAATAAGAAGGTCCAAGGGATACAGTAAACCTGAAGTGAAGCATCGGAATGTAAAACTGGAATCATAGGAGATGTTCAAATCAAAGAAAGTAAGAGTGTCAGTCCTCTTGTACTTTAGACGGCATAGTGCCTTTTGAATTTAATTCCGATGCAATTTCTGTGCTTCATCGTCAACAAGAAGGTCCAAGGTATACAGTAAACCTGAAGTGAAGTATCGGAATTAAAGACAGGACAGACAGGAGAGGTTCAAATCATAGAAAGTTAGAGTGTCAGTCCTCTTGTACTTAGGTCTTCATTGTGCCTTTTGTATTAAATTCGGATGCAATTTCTGTGTTTCTTCGTCAATAAGAAGGTCCAAGGGATACAGTAAACCTGAAGTGAAGCATCGGAATCTGAAACTGGACACACAGGAGAGGTTCAAATTATAGAAAGTTAGAGTGTCAGTCCTCTTGTACATATGTCGCCATTGTGCCTTTTGAATTTCATTCAGATGCAATTTCTGTGCTTCATCGTCAATAAGAAGGTCCAAGGGATACAGTAAACCTGAAGTGAAGCAACGGATTATAAAAATGGACTCACAGGAGAGGGTCAATTCATTGAAAGTCAGAGTGTCAGTCCTCTTGTACTTGAGTCGGCATTGTGCCTTTTGAATTTATTTCGAGGCAATTTCTGTGTTTCATCGTCAATAAGAAGGTCCAAGGGATACAGTAAACCTGAAGTGAGCATCGGAATCTAAAACAGGACTCACAGGAGAGGTACAAATCATAGAAAGATTGAGTGTCAGTCATCTTGTACTTCAGTCGGCATTGTGCCTTTTGTATTAAATTCGGATGCAATTTCTGTGTTTCATCGTCAATAAGAAGGTCCAAAGGATACAGTAAATCTGAAGTGAAGCATCGGATTCTAAAACTGGACTCACAGGAGAGGTTCAAATCATTCAAAGTCAGAGTGTCAGTCCTCTTGTACTTGAGGCGGCATTGTGCCTTTTGTATTAAATTCGGATGCAATTTCTGTGTTTCATCGTCAATAAGAAGGTCCAAGGGATACAGTAACCTGAAGTCAAGCATCGGAATCTAAATCTGGACTCACAGGAGAGGTTCAAACCATTGAAAGTTAGAGTGTCAGTCCTCTTTTACTTAATTCGGCATTGTGCTTTTGTATTAAATTCGGATGCAATTTCTGTGTTTCATCGTGAATAAGAAGGTCCACGGGATAAAGTAGACCTGAAGTGAAGCATCGCAATCTAAAACTGGACTCACAGGAGAGGTTCAAATCATAGATAGTTAAATTGTCAGTCCTCTTGTACTTAAGTCGGCATTGTGCCTTTTGAATTTAATTCGATGCAATTTCTGTGTTTCATCGTCAACAAGAAGGTCCGAGGTATACAGTAAACCCGAAGTGAGCATTGGAATCTAAAACTGGACTCACAGGAGAGGTTCAAATCATAGAAAGTTAGTGTGTCAGTCCACTTAAACTTAAGTCCGCTTTGTGCCTTTTGAATTTAACTCGATGCAATTTCTGTGTTTCATCGTCATTAAGAAGGTCCGAGGTATACAGTAAACCTGAAGTGAAGCATCGGAATCTAAAACTGGAGTCACAGGAGAGGTTCAAATGATAGAAAGTTAGTGTGTTAGTCCTCTTGTAGTTAAGTCGGCATTGTGCCTTTTGTATTAAATTCGGTTGCACTTACTGTGTAACATCGTCTATAAGAAGGTCCAAGGGATACACTAAACCTGAAGTTAAGCATCGGTATCTAAAACTGGTCTCACAGGAGAGGTTCAAAGCATAGAAACTTAGAGTGTCAGTCCTCTTGTAGTTAAGCCGGCATTGTGCTTTTTGAATTTAATTCTGATGCAATTTCTGTGCTTCATCCTCAATTAGATGGTCCAAGGTATACAGTAAACCTGAAGTGAAGCATCGGAATCTTAAACTGGACTCACTGGAGAGGTTCAAATCATAGAAAATCAGAGTGTCAGTCCTCTTGTACTTAAGTCGGCATTGTGCCATTTAAATTTAATTCCGATGCAATTTCTGTGTTTCATCGTCGATAAGACGGTCCAAGGTACACAGTAAACCTAAAGTGAAGCAACGGAATCTAAAATTGGACTCACAGTAGAAGTTCAAATCATAGAGTGTCAGTCCTCTTGTACTTAAGTCGGCATTGTGCCTTTTGAATTTAATTCCGATGCAATTTCTGTGCTTCATCGTCAATAAGAAGGTCCAAGGTATTCAGTAAACCTGAAGTGAATCATCGGAATCTAAAACTAGACTCACAGGAGAGGTTCAAATCATAGAAAGTGAGAGTGT